>NC_133579.1:46960890-47586468 GCF_964106895.1 Numenius arquata
CATTAATTTAGTATCATCAAGTGAGAATAAAAGTGTTGTTTTATTAAGCATAAATTTTGACATTGAGAATTAACAGATAGCTTACTTTGGTTTGTTAGTTTACAAGGTACACAAAGTATGGGGATGTACATCACAGGTCTTAGTTACTCAAGTAGAAAGAAAATCGTATTCCTTCCTGAAAGAGGTTTCAAAGTTTATTTATTATGCTGTGCCTTAGGATATTGGCCTTTTTAATTCACAACTGATTTGACAAGGACAGAGTTCAAGTGATAATTAGATTCTCTTTTATTGATTTTTGGCTGGTAAGTAACCAACCTAATCTTGTTATATTCTGCCCAAACTTGAGTCCTTTCATGATTAACTACTCTGGACACATACTTGAATTGTGTAGTAGCAGAAGTAAATATGACTCATATTCTGGCATGTAAATTAGTGTAACAATTCAGTCAGTCCAATACGTATGCTGAAACGTTGCTTTTAGAGTGCATATCTTTTGCTGGTACACAAGAAATACATCTGTATTGAAGATCATTCAGGAGGCTTTTGGGACAAAACCATTCTTTCTTTCTACTGTCTTTTAGTATGTCCTGTTTAAGAGAAGATTCAGATTACACACCAATTCTTAGGATACCCACATACTCCAAAAGAAGCAGCAAAAACTTATCGAGATTATTTTTGAAATATTTGGTAATATACACAGTTTACACAGAAAAGGTTGGCCTCTTCCTACTTCAGACATGTAATTGTACTCTGTAAATGTTCGGTAGAAGGAGAGGAAAGATAAGCCACTGAGAGCTACTAAACCCTGTTGCATGGCATTCAAACTGATAGATTAAAGGAACCAAAAAAAGTATCTGTTTTCTATACTAGCATCCCACATGGAAGGATGCAGCTTCAGTTTACAAGGGGATGGTTGCACAGATAGGAGACTCTGCCCCATGACACAAGAGCATCTGCTTTACCAACCACCATTAACAAAAGGCTAAGTCACCCTAGCCCCTGGGGTAAACCTGTACCTGCCTCACACCTGTCATACCATGCTCTTGGGCTTGAGGACCCCAGTCGTTATTTAGAAAATGCTTGCTATTTTTTTCTTGGGTTGATACAGCAATTTAAGTTCAGCAAATTATGTTAGCTTATCATGAAATATGAATCTATCATAATCTTAACCACAAAAAATTATCAAAGTAAAGGAAGAGGCAACAATTTTCTGAAATCACGGAGATACTTTCTGAATCTGCTTAAGAAGCCAAAAAGCTGAAGTCTCTGGCACACTTCCTTATATTAAAAAACCTCTCAGGAAAATAATATTCACCATGTTTACATCATAACAGGCAAACAACAACAACAACAAAAAGCCACAACAGATAAAACCAGAAGAATTAAGAAAGACACTTCTATGCAAATTCCCAAAGTTAAGAGAGAGTTGCGTCTTCTCAAACCTAGGGCACTGAAAAACTATTTCTAATGTAAGTAACAAAGCAATGGAAATTAATTTTTCAGTTAAGCTTCAAAACTATTTGTATTACAATTTACTGGCAAATACTCTGAATCTCTAGAAAAATAGTAAGGATATGAATTTAACTAGGGAGAAGTGATCAAAACGATTTCTGATCAATCTGAGATGTACAAATAATTTAAAAATCATTCCTAGGCAGTAAAATAAAACACAAACTTTCAGCTACAATAAACCTTATATAGCTAGATACTTTGAGGCCAGAACATGATGTACTATCAACTCTAGTGTGGTCTTAAGTACAGCATTACTAACATTAGTTGATAAAATGAAATGTAAAGAATATTGAGTGGGTATTCAGTGTAGCTTCTAAACAAATTCATTAACAAAGGAACAAAATTACAAAACTAACTGAAATAAAAATAAGACAATATAGATATATGATTTCATTTCCAGAGTCAGTTAAATGCATGTCCTTTATAAATAAAAAACCCTAAATAACCCTGGTGTTTTCATTACAGCCAAGATGCGTATAAAAACTTCCAGAAACCAGATAATATGAAACTATTTTAACTCTTTAACACAAAGACAGGTAAAACAACTATCGAGTATCATCACTACTGGACATACTATTATATCTACACACATATTATATCCACTGTTTACCTCACATAACCTCCATTTTGAAGCTCTTTATATGAAGGAAATTTGTCACGTGCAAACAAAGGAAGAGAATGAGCATTCTACCTCTCAGCATCCTTAGGTATTGGTTTCTCAGCCTTTAAAGACAGCACATTTTAGGAGTAACACAAAAGCAAGAGTCATTTAAACTTTCCAGTTGAAAATACAGGTTTCCCTTTTTGGCCACAAAAGTAAATCCTTTTTGGTAGAAGGAGTTAAGTAATGAGTTAAATTAATCCCTATTAAAATAAAAAATAAAAATACACTTGACCATCAAGGAAAAACACAATATAGGAGAATAATGCTTTCTCTTCATTACCCTTCATCTTGTTTCCCCACACTGTGAAGTCTGTCAGTCAGTGCTATAGAGGTAGGATTTACCCTCTAATCCCATTTTACTCCAGAAAATTTCTCAATGCCACTCTGTGACACGTATTTTATATCCGCTCTTCCCACAGAGGGTTGAAATATAGTTGCTAAGATCCAAGATCAAGCCACCATCCACAGTAAGGCAGCAGAAGCACTTAGTATATACTCCATATTACATCTTTTACAGAGGGGTAAAGATACTGTTCTTCAATAGATTTAAATGACTGGATCAAGACATGAATTTATCACCTTCTACACGAAATTTTATGTTATATCTTTTTAACAACAAATTTAACTCCTCTATGAATACTTCAAAAATGTCTGCTGTTTTATGTAGTTCAATCCTGGTCTGATTTGCAATGTATTGCTATGGAGACACTTTGATCTGGAATCTTATGCAATTACTGTCAAAATAATGAATTGCATAGGTGATTTTTGTTGGTTTTGAGTTTTGTTTTGTTTTTTAAATTAATCATATGGGTTTGATAGGTTTTACCACCCTTCAATATGTAAAGTAAAAAATCAATATACAAAGTATATTTGTAGCCCCTTTCAGTAACAGCTGTTTTCAGAAGTCTCAATGACAGGGCAGGGAACCAGAAGCTAGAAGAGGAGCTAGGAAATACCCTTCAAGAAGTATTTGTTTGTCTGGGGAATCTAAAAGGAGCAGATGTCAGTGTGGGATCTGAAGAGATTTTTATGAGAACATGCTTGTAGCTACACAACAAACACAACATATGAAAAGAATCAGTATTATCTTAATCCAGAGTTTTCAGAGCTTGATGCCTTAATTTAGGCTTGTAGGTCCTTACTCATTCATAAGTACATACATTGATTTTATGGAGCACTCGCAGTATCCGCTGACATCAATACTATCAGAGGGTTCACAAACCAAAACCAATACTCTTTTCTTGATGCAAATATTTCAGTGCCTACACAGAGGTGCAGGACTTTAGAAACCAAGTTTGAAAATTTCATGGTTTTCCTTCAGTGTTTGCAAAACAGTATGTTCTCAGCTACATGGATATTTCATTTTGCTTTTATTCACATAGTTTTGAATATCCAAAATTTGGATATTTCTGACTATTATGGATAACAGTTGTGTTTCCTCATTAGCAAAGCATACGAAGAAAACTTACCAAATAAAAGCAAATAACCCCTCATCCAAGCCTTGTCTATGGGTAAACTAAACAGCAAGTTTTAGCAGAAATATGTAAAACCAAATCTAAAATATGAATGAGGGTGTGTTAAGAGCGAAATGCCAAATTTACAAGCCAACATTATAGTTCATGTATTGGGGATTTAAAGGGAACGTTGTGAGGCCAGACCTGTACTCTGCACTCTCACAATCTAAAGATTACCAATAGTCATGAATAAACTTTAAAATCCATCAGGAAAATAAATCTGGCATCTATTTTTTTTACTTCAAAAATATGAAGAGTTTTCTCAGCCTTTTTAACAGCACAGAGGTTGACAGCACAGAACCAAAGTTCTCCACAATATGACAAAGTTCAGATTAATCAATTATCAACTGAATTTAAGGTATTCTAGGGCTGACATACCGTTGATACTTGCACTTCAAGAATACTGGCATATGCACTGCGGCTCTAATGTTAATATGAGTAAATTCTAAGGGAATATCTATACAAGAGATCTACCTCCACACTTCCTTGCTTTTAAGCCCATTCCCCCAAGTCGTCTCCATATAAAACACTTCCTGTGTGTTTATATCTGCTCACCCATACTGGTCTATGGATGAGCTTAGCAGTTTTTATTTATAAAAATAGACTGTGACATCCAATTAGCTGCTCAGCAGTCAGCAGTGACACTCAGAATTTTGGAACCACTCCTCAGGTATTCTTTTACTTGAATTAACACTGTTGTGACATTCAAGAGGCACACCCAGACAAGCTCTTTACCATTTATTTTTACAATGTCTATTCTATCGCTGCAGTACTCTCGTCATGTGTCCCCAACAGTGCTGGAAGGCATCCCCCCATCACACTGCTGTCTAGACAGGAGACAGCATCAGAGCTTCTAGTCAATGTATACAGTGATCTCGGCATAAATGTGCCTTTAATGTTTTAAACTAAATTTGTTACTAACTTTCTGTGAGCCAAGCTTGATTTAGCACACAGAGCTGTTGCTTCGATACCCAACTACCAGTAACTGCATTCTCAAACACTTACCCCTGCTACCTGTAGTTTAAAAAACAGAGTCAGGTTTCAAAAACTGTCTTTAAAAGTGTAAAGTAGAACACCTTTTAAGATCTATGGATGATGGTGACTTACCAAAATGTTTTCAGTTATGTAACGACCAACTTTTAAGTCTGACATAAGCTTTGCTATACAAAAATAGAATTATTCCTGCATTCAAATATATTCTGCCTTGAAGATTTCAGTGAAATGGAAGTGTGCATTTGGAAAGCAGCTGTGATAAAGCAGTTAAGGTTGTGTGGGTGTTGGTGATAGGGCTGTTAAGGTTACATGGGTGCCCTCAGTGTACATTTTCATATCACAATATGGCTGACCTAATTTTAGAAAAGACAGAAATAGACGAAAATTCATTTGTCTAAATAAGGCACATATCTTGCCATATGTAATGGGCCTGATTTGATTCACTGAATAACTCTTCTAAATTACTACCTTACTACTTAACTCCCCTAAAACTATGAATTCTGGAATATTCAATGTCACTTATTGTCATCTGTATTTCATCACAAATAAACAACATACTGGCTCTGTTGTGAGTGGGTAGTAACAAGACACTATTAAAAGAAAACATTTGATCATCATGTGGATTATAATTATAATCATATTGAATCCCACAGGATAGTAATTGAACATCACTTACATTATTATAATAAATATTTGGAACAGGATAACCGGTGACTTTTTAAAATAAATGTGTTACTACAACGGTAGGTAGAGACACACTAGATATGAGAAATTACTATACAAAATAGCTACAAAATGAACATAACTGATATTTTTCAGTGTTTTTCCTTTTCAGTATAGTCTATATTTAAGATTCAGTGATAATACAATATATAAAATACTTGTGAGGTAGTTGCAAATAGTAAAAAAAAATAAAAATCTTTCAACATTTTCTATGCAGGTTTTCAGTTTGCTAATATAGCTATCCTTCTGAAATATTTTTATTTTATGTTAAATTTCCAAACCTATGTCAATACCTAAAGCATTTTAGTCCATGAGATTTTTAACTGAAGAAAGCATATTTAAAAAATTCGTTTGCCCTCAAGATCTCAACTTTCTTGCCCATCAATACGAAACACATATATAGGACTTTGGAAAACAGAATCCAAAGAAAGCCATATTTTTCTCCAATATAATTATCAGTAATAAGTTCCAAAAGAATAGAACTATGATTCTGAATAATTTCATTACTGATTGGAATACTAAAAGCACTAGTCAAATGCAGCTTTGTTGTACTGTATCTATAAATAAACCGGGCTAAATTAGTCACTCCAGTGATGCTGAGGGTAAATGACAACAGAAAGAAAACATTTCACATTGTGCATATCGCATCTTTCATATAGAAGCACTTAATACTGTTTTTTCACATAGTAACTGCTACATAGAAACTGATGAGAGAAAGCCCATCTAAAAGTCTCCTTTGCACATGTGAAAATGCATGCTACAACTGCTTCTAGTTTATATGCAGTTTCCCAGTTCTCACACACATGCAGTGAAAATTCACATAAGTAAAGCTAAATATTTGTAGAATAAAACTCCCTCCTCTGTCAGGAGATGGAAGCAGAGACAAGCTACAAAGGAAGAGTTTGAAAACATTGTCTGGGCTTGCAGGGATGGTAGTAGGAAAGGCCAAAGCTGACCTAGAGATGAAATTTGCAACAGAAATCGAGTACAACAGAAAGACTACTATATTACTAGTAAAAAGTGGAACAAGGAAAATGTGAGACCATGGTTGAATAGGGTGGGTGATTTAATGACAGCATATAGAGATACACATTGAGGTACCTGATGCCTTCTCTGCCTCAGCCTGAAGGTGAACCAACAAGGTCTCCCAGGCCTCTGTGCCCAGAGGCAGGGTTTGGAAAGGAGATCGAGTCAATGATTACATGACCCACATGTGGGACATGATGGGCTCTACCCAAGTACGCTGAGAGCTGTCTGATGTCCAGATCCAGAAGGATATCTGGACAGTGAATTGCAAGTTAATGGGAAAAATAAAGGGTGGGTACAACTCTTGGTTTTGTGCTCATCAGAGGGCAGGGGAAAGGAGTGTCCCAGACCTACTGGTGTGTTTGAGCCCTTTTCATTTCTCCTTCAAGAGACTTGGATCTGATAGCCCTATCCTCCAAAGGCACAGGTTCCTTGTCAGTGTACTGGAAAGGCAAGCTCCTCCCCTTGGCCTTCCACGTTGGAGGTAACACAGACAGCCCTAAGGCACCAGAGGTGTGAGCAGTCCTGAGATCCACCCCTGCTCCTCTGTTCTCCAACTAAGAACCCTCTGTGCCTCTGTCATTAGTAGAATCAAGACTAAATTTAAGAAGAATTTATAAGTCTTCTGACGTGCATGCTTACTAATATTCCAAAAGGTTGTGTCAGTGATCCACATTTGGGACGGGGTGGTAAAGGGAGGGAGGGAGGGAAGGGGGGAAGGAGAAAGGAAGGAAGAGAGACTGTTAAGAAATGATCGATTTTCTGTTGGTGGTTTTTTTTTTTAACTTGTTTATTGGTTTGTTTATTGGATTTGGAGGCTTGTGTTGTTTTGTTCTGCTTGAAGGTTTAAGCAAAGGCTCTCAGGTGTTCTAATTACTAGATAAATACTTCAGGCACTAAATGATAAGGGTACTATACGGAATGAGCGTGCAACAAAAAAAATATGGCCAAAAAAAACCAGTGGAATGTAACTGTATTCAGATTTGCATTTAGGCTCTACTCCCTGTTTTCCTGTGTGACTAAGAATTCAGAGTCTCCCTTTCCCTATTTTTACTTTGTTGCCATATGACAACAATAATCCTCCGTGGGCTTCCTAAAGTGGAAGAAATGGTCAGAGAGATGAATAAATCCTAAATTTTCGCTGTGAGTAAACAGCTGAAGACATGGTGAACAGGAGAGCATAATTTAACATATAAGCTGAGCTAAATGATGAAGTAGTTTTTGCTATCCACATAATAAACCATTGTGATATACACACACAGCAGAAAAGAGGCACAAAAGAGAAAAAGGACAATGTTTCATACATTATCAGCTTCTAAAATGACTTTAAAAATGTTGTGGGTTAGGGAGAAATTAAAAGCGATGGCCTACATGTTGAAAGGGATGAGAGATTAGGGAGTAGAGCAGGGTAGTTAATCAGCTTAAATTTAAGAGTTATATGCTTAAATTTACTTTCCCTCACAGATGCCTAAGCTGTTAAGGCTGAAATCAAAACTGTGATTTCATTCACCAGTAGTTAGGCTGAAAAATTCCAGTATCAGCCACTTCCACAGCAGTGCAGAGAAGTGGGGAAAAACCCTTTGTAATTGTGTATTACCCTTGATTAAATCCTGGTGAGAGCACAGCCACAATCTCTGGCTGCCATCTTTATATCTGCCTTGTGGGGTCAAGGCCTCCCGAAAGAAATACTTGCATTCCATCTTATATTAATGACAAGATACATGGTTAAAGCGTTCTTAAATTTGGCCTTTGCAAACCAAATTCAATGACACTTGTATACTCAGAAATCTAGCATTCAAGTTACCTTTTTGGTAGCCAGAACTGTTCCCCTTCTCCAGGGGCTGCTTCCAAACCCATACATTTTTACTAGAAAGCTGCACTGAATTAATGACTGAAATGCCCAGCTTACTCTGTACAAAGAAAATAATCTGCTTATGCTTACACTGTTTTCAGCCTACACAATCCCTCCCATCATATAGATGATGCCATCCACAACAGTATTTGTACCTATCATAGAATCGTTCAGGTTGGAAGAGACCCTTGGGATCATCGAGTCCAACCATCTACCCTACTCTACAAAGTTCTCCCCTACACCATATCCCCCAACACCGCACCTGAATGACTCTTAAACACATCCAGGGATGGTGACTCAATCACCTCCCCGGGCAGCCTATGTAGCATTACACTTGGGGACCTCATTTAACTTTCACCTCACTGCTAATGACCTGTAAGGAAAAGGCCACCTATGTCTGAATTGTAAAAAAAAAAAAAGAAAGAAAATAATTTGGGAGAAAACTTCTGTGTAAATTTAGTTTTAGCAGTTTTGCTTTATTCTGACTTCAGCAAAAATGGAAGTACTATCCATGTAGCATTCTTCTGGCCAAAAAAAAAGTAATGAAATATCATTTGAAATGAAGTAAACCTGAGTAACATAAAGAGCCCAACTCTTCTAGATTTAACTCAAAATGTGAATGTATATGGGCTGTGGTTTAAATCCTTTAAAGAGGTAAGTGTTGAGATGACTTTAGTTCGTCCAGAAAACCTTCTAATATATAAGATACTATATAATTATAAGGGGACAATTTTATATAGCAAACTTTCAACAGTCTAGAAGAAACAACTTTTTAATATTCACTGAATAATAATAAAACTTTTGCCTTTCTACCATGTGACTCTAGAAAACTAAGTGTCAATAAGTGAATTAAATTTATATTCATTACAAGTCTAATTACTTGAGTGTAACTTCTTTTACAACACAGTACTTGTGAATGAAACAGGTCAAATTTTATGGAGCCACAACTCACAGTTCAATTTTGTATTGGTATTTTAGGTTTGCTTGCCTTGCACAAAGATTATTTCAGCAATCTTTCCTTTGCATACAAATCAATGTAATAGTTATAGAGTTAATATCTCATAAAATACAGCTTTTTACAAGGAAAAGCCCAGAGTTATTGCACTGGTTTTCTTTATGTGACGATTACTGTTCAAAGGTCTAAACAGCCATGAAACAAAAAAGGTTTAAACAAAAGCTTTATCTTTTTAGTGCTGTAGTTAAGAAAAAAAAAAGAATCTCTCCTGTAATTTGAAATAAAGAGGTTTGGTGTTATTTTTTTCCATTTGTCTTTTTCTCTTAAAAAAAAAAAAAAGCAGCTTAAAAATTAATGACCTCAAGTTGAAACAGAGCCTGGAATAATTTCAGCCCCCTTGAAAAGCACTTGAGTAAGTTACAAGCATTTAAAAATCTATGAGCTATGTAATGAAAACTGCATTTCAACATGACATCTCCTTATGAGCACTGTCTTCCACAGTCTTTCAAAAACTGTTTAAGCACTGTGTGAGCTTTGTATCTGTAAGTTACACACACACACATCTTCTTCTGCTTCCCAGCAATACATCATGAACAACTAGACACACAGGTGAGATTTGCAGTGGTATTCTTTTTGCAGATATGAACATGTTTAATTGTTAAAATTGCAAAGAGAAAAGGATCCTACTGACTAATCTCAGTTTTCTATAGGCAGGTTTAACGGTATCCATCAGCACATAGCATTAAGATAAGTCAGCACTTAAGAGAGATAGCTGAGAATAAGGAACAAGGTGTCAACTTTCTTGAGGGCCCCTCTAAAAGACTTACTCTGCTCCAGTACGGTCAACACTGAAACAGAGCCAACAAGGTGACTTATACCCCAGCTGAGCGTTAATTAATAAGTTAGGTATTTGAATCATTCATGTCCATGGAGATTTACCAGAACAGTCTTGTTGCATGTACAGGGGATCAATTAAGTTAGAAAGCCATGTGTAAGCAAATAAACTTTTCTGGTTCCCAGAGTGCTGTAGAGCTTAACGCATACAAGTTACATAGGAGTCACCACGGAATTAGCCAACCCATTTATGCTGTCCTGTTCAACATAGATGGAGCTATACTTGGGCTATTCTACTCCTATGCAGTCACCAGGATATGTGTGTGCTTACGTTCCCTGGTATCTATTTCTACAGGTGTTCCAGGAGACAGCTGCATTTCCAAGGGTACCCTGACACAGGATATCACATCTCAGGTAACAGGAAGCTGACTGTACTATGGAAACCTGCATGCCACAAAATGTGTTTACTAAAGAGAGGGTATAAAAGCAGAAAAGCAGAGAATGCCACTAGGTGAAAATACACAGGCCTTTACTGCCAGAGGAAAGAACTATTTTTTTCGTAAGTTAAAGTAACCGAGAAAAACCACAGGCATTGGAAGACACTGATTTGGCTTTTGTATTTGCCAGTGGCTATTTCCTTGAATTAACATGGTCGTTTGAAAAAGATTCTCATTAAAAAGAGCATCTGAAAAATGTGAAGCCTGACAATACAGTAAGTAGACTATACAGTAAAGATCCAGCTCATATAAAGTACATGTTATTTGAAATTTAATATGACATGGATTTTCAGGCAGGAATGAATTAAGTGGAAAACTGCTTTAAGAATCTGTTGTGAACTTTTCGTGTTTACAGGGGTTGGTGCACACAGGATCAACACATTAATTAAGAATAAGGTGATAGTGAGTATTTCACATTCTCTGAGCCTCAGTTACCTGCAGAGCTGACTTGGCTGGGGAAACCAAAATCGCTAAATGAATCATCCACCAAACCAAAATATCAACTTGCTTGTATAATGTGAGTTGTATTACAAGAAAACTACTCTCTATAATCAGTTCTAACTGTGACATGACTATAGACTTCAGCTGGAAGTAGTTTCCACTTGACTTCTTATCCTGTCATCAGATATAGTATGTGGCAAAACCACAGTATTAAATTGTTCATTCTTACACACCAGCATTCTTACCAGACATGGTTTTGCTGCTTAAAGGAACTTAAGACAGAGTCTTGATACACTTTCCTAGCTCTCAGAAGTAGCTAATAGTAAGCCTCAGCATTTCTTGACTATTGGACAGGAAAGAAAAAACAAAAACAAAACTCCTGCACTACAAAAGTTATTACAAAATTTTTTACAATAAGAACTACATTATCCATCCCCATTTTCACAAATTTGTTTCTTCTCTGTCTCTCAGGTATTTTGTATTCAGTTATTTTTGTAATGACTTTTTTTAGGTAAGGGAAGTCGTTATGTCTCGGTGTAGTTTTACTGGCTGTGATGACATGATGGATGAGATCCTGAACTCTTCTACTGCATCATAGTGTCTCCTTGATGTTTTCACACATTTTAATAGGTATCAGTTCAGGTCAGGATGGGTATCTACTTGGCTTTCAGTATAACTTAATGCTGCACTAGGGTCTCTCAAAGTTATTTGTGTATACCCCTTCAGAAGACTCTATTAGTAGTTATGGAGTACTGCACCACAAGGTGTATTTCTGGTGACAGCTCTTTTATTCACTTACTAGAACAGAGCTGGAATAGGTTTAAAAAACAACTGCAGTATTCAGTACCACTTGGACATTCCCCAACCTCAGCAAGAATCCCATAGTACCTACTACTACTACCAAGTACCACCCTGCCAGATGCTTGGGTCACTGAAGTAAAAAAACATCTAACACAACACAAATTGCTTTTAAGATGAATCAAGCTGACTTTGATTTTAACAAGAATTCAAATACTTTCATTTTAGTGACATCCAAAAAGGCCCTCAGTCTTTATTATGCTTCTTAAAGTTGGACACGTTGAGGTCTATCATTTCCCCATAAAACAAAACTGAAGCAAATTAGTGGCATTAGCAAAAACTATCATTAGCCATTTTCAGCTTGCTTAATTATTTTCTAGCCTATCCTGAACAGGTGTCATGCTATTTTTATTTTTTGCACAGGTAAAATTCTGCCATTTGTGCCACTGTATTCAGGTTTTGAGATTTCTGCACAAGCACAGCAGCATCCAGAAAAGATTAAAAACTGTACCTGTGCTGGCCTGTCAGCATTTCTAGTAAGACTGTTATTTAAATTTAGCTTTGACAGCAAGTTAAATATTAGTTTAATTGCAAATTACACTCTAAATCAAATTTTCTAGTAGGGGCAATGAATGTTTGCTATTGAGTGATGGTTTAATTTATTTCTAACAGGGACTTAAAAGACTTCTCTTGCAATTGTAACTCTTGCAATTGTAACTCGAAACAAAGTGGAACAGATTGAATGAAAAAAGAACACCTTTGTAGATACAAGTTTAAATGCAATTTGGGGCATTATAAAAAAAATCAACTTAAAATCTTATGGAGACTCATAGGTTGTGAAATGCAAAGACCACAGGTTCTTTTTGAACTTTTTAAACCACTAAAGGAAGGAAACAAAGTGATTGAGCAGGAACAACATTTGAGGGATTGCCTTTATATTTTGTTTTAAATAACTCTCTGAATATTGTAAAAAATTTCTGTGAGTCACTTTATGAGTTTGAGACCAAGCCTCCCTGTTGCCACATACTGCTACTACTACTATTAAAAGAGAACGGATTGCCGAAAATATTCAAGTATGTATTATTGACTTCTAGTGATTGCTAGATGCCTAATACAGCTAGTTTTAGATGTCCTATCACTATCAGGTATTAGATCATTTATTTACACACCCAAATATTAATTTGGTAGGGCAATATTAAGTTTAAAAAAAAAAAAAAACAAACAAACCTAACATACACAAACATACAACTTGCCCCCCCAAAAGAATACTACTAAAATTAACAGACTCCATAATACAGGGAGTGGAAGACAAAACACCTCATTCTTATGCTCCCCAAAAGCCAAAACTATCTTTCATGTACACACCGTTGCTCACCACTTCTGGGTGCAACACTCTGCATCACGGATTCTGCACTTCAAGAATTTACAAGACCGGGATATCAATTTGACTGCTTGGCATAAGAAGTGTTATTTACTGCCTTTTTTAAACAGTGGTGCCACTGCCAGTGTTCTGATGATATAAAGCTTCAGGTCAATGATAAAAATGAGGGGGAAGAGAAAAAAAAAGAAAAGTCCTTTCGCCCACTACACTGAAGATCATTTTTATTAAAACGCTAGAAAGTAACAGAGAGACTTGAAAACAACTTAAGGTACCAGTGGCTCCAGTGCCTCTTTTTCTTTCCCAGAAAATTCTGAGAAAACTTCCACAAGCACTCACAGTAATTTTTCCTAGTTTTATTTCTCCATCAAAATAAGTGGAATTCAAAAAATACATAGTACCCATAGAAATGTTTAATTTTTTAACTGAGATAAGGGTTTGGTTGGACTTATTTGAAACTAAACTATGGAACTATTTCACATTCTGAGCTTAATTATTTTATAGAGAAATTATTTTACAACCATAAAAAAATAAGTGTTATCTCTGACAAATATTTAATAACATTGCATCATTTACTACTCGTACTGTTAACTAAAATAAATGCTAATTTTATACTTGGTGTTTAACCTAGAGAAATCGTCCTTTTTAGTATATTTACATTTGTACAATCTATCTGTATTGTGGCTCTTAAATGAACCTAGAAGTGGTTTACTTATACCTCAACAACACTCAACCTCTACTTCAAAGAAATAATTTTAATAAAGTCAAACACACACATTAACAGACTGAATATATAGTACCTGCTTATTTGGTTTACAAAGCATCATAAATACAGACTGTTATTCTAGGAATTCTAGTATTTGAGAAAAATTATCTAAGCTCAGACAACATAATAGGCTGGTTTTTAGTTTAAGGTTCTGTAATGAACCCTGAAAAGTTATTTCCCCTGTAAATCAGAATTCATTCTGAAGAATTCTCAAGAATATTAAGAAATCCTACTGTTATTGTTCTTAAAGGGATGCCATACTTTGCCCCTACCTACTGCAAAAGGCAGGTAAAAATGGAAGCCTTCAGTCATTTTGTGTCACATTTCCTGAAAGTGCTGCCTTCTTTTCTCTCTGGTAGTTGCAAGAAAATCTCATTTTTTCATCAAAAAATACATGCCTATGTTTATGTGAAAGCCTGAAAATGTGAATTCCCAAGTTCAAAATCTGAAAGATTAAATAAAAGCAATCAAAAAAAGGCCCCAAACTCAAGGATTTTTGTTTGCCTATCTAGGAATAGTCACATGCTTAGTACCGAAAATCCTGTCTGGGGGAAGCTGACTCTCTCTCACACTATACAGAAAAATAAATCCTTACAGTCCTGTTTCTGTAGGTATCAGTATGGTGACACAAGGCAAGAGGCTGTCTTGCTTCCCTTTCCTACACTGAACAGCCTTCCAGGAGTCAGAAGCAGAAATGAGTCTCTTTACGAGCTATTATATAACCTATCAGTGCCATTGAAAATACTGTCACTTTTCCAATTAAGCTTAAAGAAATACCATAGAGTTCCAATTTTCACATTCTTTCTACAGCATTCTGCTTGATGTAGTTTAACAGTGATATAAAAGTGTTTCTTGCAATAAAAGATGGAATCAACTGTTTCCATATGTGAATCATGACAGAAAATACACTAGTTTCAATGTAAGCACAAAACTAGTACATGTGAACTTTGAAACAAACCACGCAGACCCCTGAGCGATGCAAAGGCATATTTTAACACTTAATAATAGTAAGAAGTTCAAGTCTCAAAACATTTCAATGCTGCTTATTCTCCAGAAAGCCAGCTGCATATTGGTCTCCCCAGCCATATAAAAGTTGCTCCTTACAGGTCAGCCAAAGAAGAGACAGCGCTATACATTATATTGCAAAAAAGGAAACACAACGTTTAGTGTAACACTGAGTCAGCAGCACGTGTGCGCTGCCTTGCTCCCTCTTCCCAGGCAGCTTGTAAGAGGCAGTCAAGTATGTGCTGTCCTCGGTGTTAAACCATTTACTGTCATACGGTGTATCAGCAACAGCCGGAGATAATGGGTTTAGCTAGCAGAGCTGAGGACTGTACCAGGTATTCACCCAGGAATCAAAGCATCAACCATAACTTACTCAAAGAACTGAAACAAATTCTAAATTAAAAAGAAAAAAGGGGACAGCAATATTTCCCCCCTCTGGAGACAACAGCATCTTATCTGTGTAAACCTCCATTTTTATTCATATACCCATATAGGAATAAATTTACCCTAATCTCCATGCAAGTGAATACAACAACCTTTTTCCTACAGTAGAATAATTTCTTATTCTAACAAAACAAACAACCAAGGATTGATTTTAGCAACTGAAAGCTTTCACCCTATTAAAATTTGACAAGTAGGAGAAAAGCATTTTTAAAAACTGTTGACAGGTTTACTTAGAAGACCCACAGGCACATCAGGCAAGAACATAAAATAATAACAATCAAATCAGGAAAAAGTAATTTGAATTCTCATGTTTTACTAACAGCAAATATAAAATATTTAGATGTTAGTTCAAAAAGACTCTTTTGTTTATTACTGTATTTGCCTGTTTCACATGATACTGATAATAGGCAGATGAAGTATAAATACATACAAAACCAAAATAACCCACAACAAAACACTGAAAAGATTTGGACGGCAGATATTGTTCCTTTAATCCTCCTCTTCAGTTTCAAAAACTGCCATTAACAGAAGGAGAAGGGGAAAGAATACACAGCTGTTGAAGTTGTTGTTTGTTTTTTTTTAAGTACTAAAGAAATAAAATGTTAATTTCATTACCTTGGGAATTAAAGAACAAAAAGCAAATAATAAATCATTACAGATTCTTTTCTTTACAAATAAATTCATAAATGATCTTGTCAGATTTGATCCTTAGTAGTTTTCTGGGGAGTCTAAAGCAAAAATGTAAAATATATGTTAAAAACTGGATTACAGTTCTGCTTTGTCTGAAATCTATGGAAATTATGTTGTAAGAAGGAAGACACAGGGACTGAACTCAGTTCTTTTGCTTCCTAATGCCTGCTACTGGTACCGTTACCGTGGTTTACATAGTAATTTCATGTGTATGTCCATAAAATTGTTTTCCTGATTTTTAATTTTATCAGTTTTGTTTTAATGAGCATAAGACTGGAAAAGAGGCTCGTTGGTAGAAGTACAACCAGTGCTTTATGCATGTATTATTTCACTGTCCTTAAAGGTGTGCGCTGTTGTCATAGTCCAAAAAGAGGTGATTGAATACTTATAGTTTTGCAGAAAACGCATACCTAAGGAAGAAAATTCTTAAATTTACAAATACAGTAGAAATACTTTTAAGATCAAGTATTGTTTAGTACCCGACAGACACCATACGCCAAGAAACACTGAAGGTATGAATTTTATGTTTTAAAGACTTCACGATGTCTTTCTGACAGACAAACTTTTGAAGTTTGTAAAACTTCAAACAATTTTTGGAAGGAAGGCAAAATACCATGTACAGTTCTGAACAGCATATCCCTTAATCTGTTCTACTGCTAAATAGAGTCTTTCATAACCATCACTAAATTTCACTGAATTTCACTGAATTTTTAGAGTTGGAAGGGACCTTAAAGATCATCTAGTCCAACTCCCCTGCTGAAGCAGGATTGCCCAGAGCATGTCAGAGCATGTTACTCAGGACTGCATCCAGGCGGGTCTTGAAAATCTCCAGAGACGGGGACTCCACAACCTCCCTGGGCAGCCTGTTCCAGGGCTCTGTCACCCTCACCGTAAAGAAGTTTCTGCTCATATTTGAGTGGAACCTCCTATGTTCCAGCTTGTGCCCATTGCCCCTCGTCCTCTCACTGGCAACCACTGAAAAGAGTCTGGCTCCCTCCTCCTTCAACCCACCCTTCAGATACTTATAAGCATTGATAAGGTCTCCCCTCAGCCTTCTCTTCTCCAGGCTAAAGAGTCCCAGCTCTCTCAGCCTTTCTTCATAAGGGAGATGCTCCAATCCTTGAATCATCCTCGTTGCCCTTCGCTGGACTTCGCTGGACATCAATCTAGTATGGTTCAGCCCTAAAAGTACCTGATGTCTGTTTGTGTCTACACAGGCTATACAGTCCTTCCTGGCTACACAAGCTGAAGTAACTGTACTTAATAGCAGATACTCAGTCCCATGACTTCCTTTAACATACTTGCCATTTCATGTCTCTATTAGCTATTTGCAAGGCGTAACCTATAATGTGATTTTTGTAACTCTGTTGGAGTAACAAGACTGGTACGCAAGTCAGTACAGACATGTTTCACGTGAGAAAGCACAGGCTGTCTTTTGAGCTCTTACAAGTAATTAATTTCTCAAAAAACACTGCTGCCACCTGTTTACAACACTACCTTGATCTGTGCTGCTGAAGTCAACCTACATTACTGCTAAAAATCTCAGGACAAATCAGCTTGAAATCATCAGGCAGAGTTTTTTTTAATCTATGAAGTAGGAACCCTAGAAAAATTATTTACTAGACATACACACTGAAGAATCTCAGATGATGGAATCATAGAATAGTCTGGGTTGGAAGGGACTTTTAAAGGTCATCTAGTCCAACCCCCTTGCAATGCACCAGGGACATCTTCAGTTAGACCAGATTGCTCAGGGCCCTGCCCAGCCTGACCCTGAATGTTTCCAGGGATGGGGCATCTGCCATCTCTCTGGGCAACCTGTTCCAGTGTTTCACCACCCTCATTGTAAGATTTCTTTATTCTATCTAGTCTAAATCTACTGTCTTTTAGTTTAAAACCATTACCCCTTGTTCTATCACAACAGGCCCTGCTAAAAAGTTTGTCCCCATCTATCTTATAAGCCCCCTTTAAGTACTAAGGGGATCTCACAGGAGCAGAGGGACAGAATCACCTCCCTTTACCTTCTGGCTGCACTTCTTTTGATGCAGCCCAGAATATGGCTGACTTTCTGGGCTGCGAGTGCACATTGTCTGCTCATGTCCAGCTTTTCATCCACAAGTACCCCTAAGTCTTTCTTTTAGCCAGGCTGCTCTCAATCCCTTCATCCCCCAGCCTATATTGATATTGGGGGCTGCCCTAACCCAGGTGCAGGACACTGCACTTGGCCTTGTTGAACCTCATGAGGTTCACACAGGTCCACTTCTCGAGCCTATCCAGGTCTCTCTGGATGGCATCCTGTCCCTCACATGTATCAACCATACCACTCAGCTTGACGTCATCTGCAAACTTGCTGCGAGTGCGCTTGATCCCCCTGTCTATGTTACTGATGAAGATGGACAGGTTTTTTTTTCTGAAAGAAAGTGTTAGTGCTTGCCTGCACTAAATATGAATTACAAGCAGCAGTTGAATAGGTACAACCCCGCTGGACAGATGTCCCTTCAACTCCAGTCTTTATGGCTGCTGTAATACCGTGGAAGTATTTAACTGCAGAGTACAAAATGCTCCATTCTGTAAGCTTAAATTATGTACTTCTATGTACACAAAAATAAATGGTTTTATTACGATATCCAATATCAATTTTCAGCCACAGCAATTTCTGTAGCAAATACATAAGCTCAACTAAACTGCATTAAGATACACTTCTGTTACAGTAAGACAATTTAAATATCAATGAAGCTTTCTGCATACTGGTCCAATTGTTAAAAAACAGTGGGAGCCTACACTTCTCATTGACTTCAGAGGACAAGGAAAGCTCAGCATCTGTGAAAAAAAGAGACTATCTTTTCTACATTTTTTTCAGATTTCGTTTTTATGATTCCTAGTGCAAAATGCTTCCATTCTGAGGAAACCACTTGTATACTGGTTCTGGAAAAGTTCCTGAGAACTATAAACCAGCCCATTTTTTTTCTGTTTGCATATTACTGCAAGTAAGGATGATGATGCAGTTCAGACTCTTATCACTGCAGCTGTGCAACTCCTTTTATTTTGTTTGGCTTGCAGTGATAACTAATAAAATTCAATGAG
This sequence comes from Numenius arquata, assembly GCF_964106895.1. Taxonomy (NCBI): domain Eukaryota; kingdom Metazoa; phylum Chordata; class Aves; order Charadriiformes; family Scolopacidae; genus Numenius; species Numenius arquata. Next base: position 46,980,067 of record NC_133579.1, read on the forward strand.
CTTGTAAAGGAGAAAGTGAAGACAGAATGCAAACATTCAGAAACCAGAGAAAAATCAGACAGCAGATGCACGAGAACAAAAAGGATTTTGCTCACTCTCCTACAACACTACTATGCTACCAGGGATAAAATAACCTCGCAGTTTTCATTAAATGCATCAAATTTTGAAACGCATTTAATGAGTGCGATCTGTGAAAACAATTGCATCTTCATGTTAAATAAACAACCATAACTTCTTTTATATCAGTAGGTTGGTAATATCTTCACTGTGTACGTATTACACTTGCTTATCATGTGGGAACTGGGTTGTGTACGTGGTCTAGAATTGCTTTTGCAAAGTGATTAGATAACATTAAAATCTCAGCTGTATTCATCGTTAGACTCACTTTAAAATATTTTACTGAAATATTTTCTTTTTGGGAAATGCTGATTAGTCAGAAGCAAGATGTTACCTTGAAAGACAAGGGGCAGGAGCAGGTGGGAAGAAGAGAGGAGTATTTTGATAAGGCTAAAACATTTCATCTTGAACACTTTTTGAAAATAAAAGTACTACTTTGTTTTTGGAAAAAAAAACCAACAGGTTTTTGCACAATTCTGTTTGGAACCTCACAATACAGAGCACAAGATTGCACAAAGTATAATTCTATTTTACTATATCATAAGACAGGAAAACTAAACTTATTACTCGGTGATAAGTAATCCTCAAGACGTTAGCTAAGCCTACACATCACACCACTCTCATCAATTGTACACTCTCTAACTTTCCATTGATACACAAATATTTAAATAATAACCTCCTAAAGTAGAATGAATATATAACATATTTCCATTTTAAAATTATTAATCTGGATGCTTAACTAATCATTTGCTTTCAGATATTTCTTTCTAGCCATTAAAAAAAAAAAAAAAAGACTTAAAAAAACCACATAAAAAACAAAACCAAAAAACCTCTAAAGACACAAAAACCAAAGTATTGTTTACAAAGAGGGAAATAACAAGTACTCATTCTCAAAACTCTGCTGAGGCATTGATTTAATTTCTTGTTTTAGTTCTTTTTTTTTCCAGCAGCAGACCAGCCTTTTCACATTCTACTGGCTTTTTACAGTCTTTTAAAGTACATAAAGAACAGTTCCAAATTCTCTTCAAGCCTAACAGATGCAGGTGGCTTAACCTTGAAACCCATCTTAAGTATGAAATGTGTGAAAAACTAGACAAAACCCCTCTGAAAACCAAACATACTACATAACTCATGTTATATAACTTCAAGTATCTGCACAAAGTATTTACAAACAGGTTATTTGCTGCGTTTAAAATTATTTAAATACAATAACCTACTTCCTTCTCACACAGGAAAATGAGTTCCAGCAGTAGGAAAAAAAAAAAAAAAAGAAAAATGATGTAAAAAGCCATAGGTTTTGCATATTACATCATTTAAATTTGAAAATATATATGTTAAAATTGCCTTTACACTTTCATATAAGGATTCATTTTTTATAATTAACTTTATCATAATTTCAATCCCAGTCTTCAAAGCCAACTCTTCAGAATTAAAATCAGCATTCAACTCAAATCTCTAAGCCCTCTGACGTGCAAATAACTTATATGAATAACTTCATTAGTTGTAAGATGATAGTCAGGTGAGTACAGTTTGTCATGCTCAAGGATCTGCAGGATTAGACCCTTTTCCCAATTATATTTACACAGAAACAGGTTGAAAATCTAACTTCTTGCTATTCAAATGAATACAGCTACTTATTCAACAGCTGCATTACTCTGTCTGTTCTCCACGTCCTCTGTGGTAAGGAAGTACATGAGAAAGGACTTCCCAGAAACACAAGTATAGCAAGGGTATGACAGGGAGCTCAGAAAAAGAATCAAATAACTCTTTCCTGCCCAAGAGGTAAGATCATTTCATATTTGCCATAACCAGACAACTAGCCATGCTTTAAGACGTCCTTTCACAACACTTCTTTCTGTCCCATTTTATTTTCTAACAACCTTGTAGCTGGAAACCTTTAGTACCCACTCAGAAGGTTGAATACAGCTTGGTCCAACAAAGGCACTGTAGCAACTTTGGAGTATGGAGAATAGGTAGGTTTTAGGGAATTGAATCCCAGGAGATAGAAATATAACAAGATGAAGTCTTGCACCTAAGCAACTATAGAAAGATGAGAGGTCAAGAAGAGACAGTTCAGACTGACTGGATTTTATTCATTCAGGTACAGCACTAAGCTTCTGTAAGTCATTCAGCACCTGCTGGGATCTAGAAGCAATTCATTTCCATTCTTTCATCTCTTTACTTTTGTAACTACAAGTGCTCAAAAACATGGTGAATTCATCTGATCACATGAAACCAGCTCAGGTCTTACTCAGCATATTAACACAAGCTCAGTATTAGCTTTCCCAGACACTGACTGGCTGCCAAGCCACTGCACAAGAGCTACACCTGTATTATCTATGTTGTTCCATTACACAGGGTATGCAGATAAGGAAGTCTTGTTTAGAACAAATTAATTCTAGAGATTGTGTTAACTTACTATGAAAGTGTCAAAGATATTGAAGATTTAGTTATTTTAATTCAAAAATTGCGTGACAGCATCCAGAGGTACCAGCAATACAAAAGGATTTCACTGTGTTGGGCAAAAAAATGCTAATGGAGAAAAGTGAGCTTTTTATACAATACACATGTTCCTTCTAAAATAAAATAAAATCGGACTTAAGAAATAAAATTAAGATACAGATGTGGTAACTGGGTGGCAATTCTTGCCCTGCAGAACTACAGCTTCATTAGGGCTAAAAGTGCAGAAATAACCAATACATAATAACAGCAAGCTTTAAAAACCTAACCCTGATACAAAATCCTTCCTTATAAAAGTCTTTATTCAACTATTTTAAAATGCGTTCAGAATAGCACAAGCCACTGAAAAAATAACATCAGATGACATCTGTAATCCTAATCTAGGCTGTATCTAAGTCAGAAAGCATATTTATTCACGTGGTAATCAAGAACACTATTGCAAAACTACTTTAAACAGCCAAAATTACATAAACTCACTGAAGACAATATGGTTTTCCAAGCATGTGAAAATGCAGAACATACTTCAGTTCTACTGACAGTGATGCAACAAAAGGAATTGGAGAAAGTAAACTTTAACTGTAAACAGACTGCTGTGGAAAACACTGGTATATATAGTACATTAGGCAATATAAGCTGCAGTAGGTTTTGCAGAATACTTCATAATTGTTACATCCCCCTTCTGAGCACTGCTTAAATACAATGGAGTCAATAGTCTACATCACAGAATTGAAAGAAAACATGCATTAAAAGTAGCACAAAAGCTAAAACAGTACTGTAGAATAGCGTCTCGGTAAGCTACAAGAGGCCCACCAAGAGCTGTTGAAGTATGGATGTTCTTTAAAGCACCAAGCATTTCTTAGGATTTAACCCGGAAGGAAGGAGGGAGGGAACAGGTATTGGTATATGGCTACTGTATAAATAGTCAGATAATGTAGACAGAAACAGGCCACAATCCCACTTGTGTTGCATGAAAACCTTATCTGGCATTTTGACACTGGAATTTCCTCTAAATAACCCGTAAAGAACAAGAACTGTCTCTGACTTGAACAACCATTTATTTTCACGGCAACCACTTCAGTATTATAGAGATAACAATCAACGTACTACATCCTAAAATCCATTATTGCAACTATTACATTGTATTCCTCCCTTAGCTCTAGAGAGAGCTGAACAAACACCAGGAAATACCTTGCCGAATATGAGGATTAACCCAAAGAATAGTCTCCTGCAGACCTGATCATGCATTCAGAGAGTGTTGACTGTTCTCTGTGCCACTGAGATCAAGCAGTCAAAGACTGCCAGGTTATTGCAGCAACACAAAGAGTCAGGCAGTTTTCTTTATTGGGAATATCTTGCCCTGATTTCCGGTCTATTTTTTTGTATGCTATACACAAACTATGAGGTGATTAATTTTCCTGCTGAAGACATAATTGACTTGCCTGGCCTTATTTTATGTGACTTGAGGTCCAAGTGTTTATGAATTAGTTCTGAATCCTCTGAAGGGAAGGTTCAGCCCTCACAAGATAGTAACCTTTGCCATATTAAAGGGTTTAACATAGCTTCTGTACCTATTTTACTGTTCTCCAGGGATTCAACCTGGTACAAGCAACCGACAGAAGAAAAGAAAAAAAAAAAAAGCACCCTACCTCCCTTAAGGGATGGCTCTCTCCATATACATATACATGAACCTGTCTGAAATTCAGGTAAATGTTACTATTCCCAATTCAAAAAAAAAAATAAAAAAAAAATAGGGAGCTAAGGGTATGTGAAGAGAATGGATCAGTCATATAAGGTTTGACAAAAAGGATATCAAATCTCAATGTGAGGCTACCTTTACACTTTTGTTTTATTAACATCAAGAAAATGCTATTTATTTATTCATTTTTCATGTATTGCTCTCCTGCAAATATTAAGGTCTCGTAGAGTTTGAGAAGTAACAGCTTGGTCTCTAAGACCTGCTTACAAAGTGAAATCTTTATGTAAAAATAAAGGCAGAGAATATCTCCGGGGGGGGCGGGGGGAGGGGATTACATCTTACCAAAATCTTCCAATATCCCATTCTACATGGGCGAGTTTTCCCCTTCATCCACCAATCCTGTTGGCTGATCTATTATTTCAGTCCTTACCACTTAACACAAACATTGAAGAGTAATGAGATTATTTTTCAATAATCAGCTATCCTCAGGTTCTAATCTTATTTTTTAAAGCATTAAAAGCTAAGTAATCAAATTGAGGGAATTCTTAAGCAACACTATCCTCCCTCAAAATATATTTTCTATGGTCTACATATAAGGATATAAATTGTAATTTGAGCGAAATTATGCATTATCATTGAATTACTATAGAATCAACATAGAACCACAGAAATTTTGGTTCAAGTTTCACCTCCCACTAAAAATATGATCATTTCCAACACCAGATTAGAATTTGTGTAGTTGACTGGAAAAGATAACACTCACAGCCTTTCTGGTCATCTCTTCTATTACTACAGCATCCTCTTTGTGAAAAAGTTTTCCTGTGTCCAGTCTGAACTCCCCAAGTTGTGATTTATGGCTATTGACCCTTGCTAAACTGTATGCCACTGCTGAGATAGGTTTGGTGACATCATCTTTGTCACTCCCTCTGAAGTTATTGTGGGTTAACCTAAGATCACCCCTCAGTCTTCTCTTCACCAGCACTCTAAAAATCCCAGCTCCCCAACCTCTCCCATCACACTATGAGCACTTTAATATCCCCTCACTGGACTATTTCCACTTTCTTAACATCCCCTCTGTATTGGGGGTTACTAAAATGACACACAGTTGTCCAAGAAGCAGCTTTACCAGCTCCAAGTAGGGGTGGTGAGAGTAGTAACAGCTTCCTTCAGTCTGCTAGTCAAGTTCCTCCTTGCTTCTAATGTAGCCCAGTACACAGCTAGTTTTGTTTGCAGGGAAAGCATATCACTGGCTCATATTCAGCTTGACATTCTTAATGATCGCAAGTCCTTTTCAGCAGGGCTGTGACTCAGCCAGGTGCTTCCTGGCCTGGACTGATGCATGGTGTTATTCCACCTCAGATGCAGGATTTCAGTCTGCTCTTTCTTTAATAGATGAGTTTCCTATTGGCTCAGTCCTCAGTTTGCTTAAGGTCTCAAGATGCTTTAAGACTGAAGCTCTATTTCGGCTTTCCAAGCATCACCCTAATTTAGTGTCATTCACAAACTTGCTGAGGGTGCATTCTGTTCAGTTCTGTCATCCAAGACACTGAAGAACTGAATAGCATGAGTACCAGGATCAACCCTTGAGGTATTCCACTTCTTACTGTCTGCTATTGATTACTACCCTTTCACTACAGCAGTCCAGCCAATTTTCAGCCCACGCAATACCCAGCCCACGCTTCCTCAGCTTACTTTTGACAACAGTGCGGGAGAAGGTATCAGAAGTCTTAATAAAGTTACAGGTATACCATATCACATGTGCTGCCCTCATTCACATTGTCAGACATTTCATCCTAGAAGGCGATCAGAATTGCACTTCAGAAATCTGTGTTCACTCTTACTTTTTACCCTCTTGCCCTTCATGTGTCTAGAAGCAGGTGCCATGACGACATGTTCCATGGAGACACTGGGGACTGACACCAACCTGACACAGCCTGTAGACCCCTAGACTAGTCTCCTTATCTTTTGTAAGGACTAGTATAATGTTAGCCTCCTCCTAGTTCTTAAGACTTTCCTCGATTATGTTTTTTCTTGGACAATAGCTGCCTTGAAGTCCTACCACCTGAATGATTTCTTGTCAATCTTGGCATAGAGCCCCAGGAAGCTGAATACATCCACTTTCTCTAAATATTCCCTAGCCTGTGGTTCCTCATGTTACCGTCCCTTGTCTGGGAACAGTTAAAAAAAATGGTAAATTTCTGCCTTTTCTGTCCTGTCCACTATTAAATTGCCTCCAGCGTTCATCCATGGACCCACATTTCCCTGAGTTCTCTCAGGGAAATACTTGCAGAATCTCTTATTACTTTATGCCCTGAACTTCAGCTCCAAATAGGCTTTGGTATTCCTGATTTCAATTTACCTTCTCCATAAGTAATGAAGAAAAAGTTTATCATTATGAAGCGCTCTACAGCAGAATTACATTAAACTTCTGGATCAGAATATGCATAAGGTTAGAAATCAAATTCTATATGTTTTGAAGGGATGATGTAGGCTTTTTCTTAACTGTCATAAGGAATTGCATGTTGAAACTTTCATCCAGCAGGGAACGTATATGACAAATTTCTGAAAAGTCTCAGGAAGCAAAAAAGAAATGAAAACTGGTAAGTTTTTCCCTACTATAAAATAAATAATATACCCTAAAAAAAGAATACAGCTCTGATGATCTTTTAAATTCACTTATTAAAGTGAATGGAATTGAAGTAAGCTTTCACATACTATGCTTTTCATTAATGAATAGAAACATTTTGAATTTGCAGTATTGTATTATCTAAGCCAATTAATCTTGAACTCCAGGGAAAAAAGGCAGTATTAGACCACAACTGCAAGGACACATTGACTCCATAATTTGATGACTCTTTCAACCACATACTGCGAAAACAAATGCTAAGAATAAACACACTCAACTAGGAAGGAATATGTCAAGAATATTCCAATTTAAATTAAAATTGTTTTAATTTATTTGTCAATGTTAATACATCCCTTTTCAATGTTAACCTGAAGATTCATGCTTTTCTTAAGTCAATCCATTCATCCCTCACTTACCACAATCACTGATGAGAGGAAGAACTTCTATGCCTATTTCTCCCTTTTCAAGTAATGCTGATTATTAATGCAGATTAGGGATCAAAAGAGACAATCAACTGAAAAAAATATTCAAACCAAAGTTTGACAAAATAGAAATCTTTACAGATATCTAAAATATTGAACAAAAGAGATACAAATCAATATGCTTTTATTAAAAGACTTCTCTACCTGGATACATGTGCACTGATGTACTAAAAGAAGCCATTGACTGTATTCATCATTCATGAACTATGCAAACTGTGCAGATACAGCAATAATGCCCATGTATATTAACAACACAAGAATCATGAAAGAGCAATTATATTTTTAAAAAATATCTTAACCAAATGAACAAAGAAAACATTAACACCTATTATCACATGATATCTTTACATCAGGGAAGGCTTGTAACGAGGACTACATGCTATTAGAACAACTAATGGTGAAAAAAATTAAAAGGGCAAATATTCAGGTGCATAAGTTAAACCCACAGAAAAGCTTGCATATTTTTTCCCTTTAACAGATGGCCTCATAAAAGATATTACCCACGCCTATAAATCTTGCATTATAACTACAGACTAACAGCCTACCTTGTTAAATTAAAGGCAAAAAAAAAAAAAAATCTCCCAAAACTAATGGACACTATACACCATTCAAACCTACAGTATGAAACCATAAAATAGTTCTTTGCAAGACTACAGGTAAACTGAGAGGGAGCAGATACCATTGTCAAGACAAGAAAATCAGAAGCTAACCTGTATGTGGTGGGGAAAACTAAGAATAAGCTTCACATGAATCTCATCATAGATCAAAAGGGAAGGGAACACACTGATTCCTGGTCAGACTAAACTGATGACAACCAGACAGATTTCTTTCAATCCCAGTGCATAGTGGAAACACAACCAGGTAAGTCTTCACAAACCAAAGTACACTAAAACTACCTGACAGTGGCAATTCTCTCTCTCTCACACAGAAACAATCCCGCAAGGTTTTAAGTACTGGACGACAACTCATGCCAAATAAGGGAATACAGCTGCTTATCACCCACACATCACTCATGCAGAAAGTACTTTTTCATTTGTGAATATATACATGGTTGGTTTGTGTTTGGTTGGTTGGTTGGTTGGTTTTTTACACATTCATGGAATAAAATGTAGTTCACTTTCTAAAATTAAATGAAAAGCTCTTAGTGGACTTATCACTAGCCTTTAAATATTCACCTATTACTAAAGAAATAAGTATATTTATTTGAGTCATTCACTTAGTTTAGTTCTTCTGCATTTAGTAGGCATCACTGTGGCATATGCTATCAATGAATTTATATTTCTGTGTCTGACAGTGAATCTGGCACATAAAAGTACAGCACCAGTAGCAATGCTGATTCACTATCAGCAACCAGGCACTACATCAAACCTCAGTTTGAGTGGCTATCAAATTTATTATGGACAATTGTCCATTTTCTACAGTCCATGATCCGGCCTCAGCATGAAAAACCTCTAAAGGAGATGCTGGTGCTGCATATAAGCTGTGGGGTGCCTACAAATCTTTATAGACTGCAGTGGGGAAACGTCACTGTTATGTTCACCTTTTACAGTGCTTTGCAATCCCAATATGCATCACAGTGGTACATCCAGTCAGAGGCAGAGGAACTTATCTAGTGTTACACCTGGTTTTGTAATATGTTTGTTGTGCACACAGAAAGAGTGCAGGATGGAACTACATTGTAAATTTAATCTCGAGAATTTATTTACTATTTAAATAAGGCTTTAAAGCCTACTAGAGAATGTGAAATCAGGAATAAAATGTTGGTTATTATACAGGTGCAGCAGCATCCTTACTGGTCAAAGGTTTCAGAAAGGTGCCCGTGAACATGTTGCAACCAGAGCTTCACCTAAAACTCCCCTCCTGTGGTTGTAGCCACACAGAAAATGCAACCTATCACATGTTTTTCCATGCCTGAAAATCTTTTGCCAGCAGAACAGCATCTTTGAGCTGTACCAGAAGGCTGCATTACACTGTGGCAGGAATGCACTATTTGTTTGGTCCCTGCCACAATTTGTGGTAAACTAACAAACAAAAAACTAATCCAAACAATCATCTATTTTCACAGCACATGTTACTGAAAACATATAGTAAGAGGAAGAGCATCCTCTATTTTCTGTGACCTGGAACAAACAGAACAGCATATACTGTGTTGAAACAGGTTTTCATGAGCAAGAATTGCTTTTGAAATAAAAATAGAAGTTTTAAAAAAAATAAAAATAAAAAAAACAATAGTTTAAAGCGTACATTTTCTGCCTCCAAACAAAATTAGTAATCCTATGTTAATTCAAAACTATTCAATTCTGGTATGTCAAAGTTTTGAAGATAACAATTCATTAAAAATTGTTATGCTACTGGTTGACAGAAGAATGCAATAAACCTTCTATTTCATCAAACCTAGTACAAAACTGAGAATTTTCAAGTGAATCTGCTGATTTACTATGAAGAATCAAGCCTATTTATAGTATCAGATGCACTTACCCTCAAGTGCTCTGTCAACAAAAGCTTCAAATAATGACCTAGATTGACAATGAAGCAAACAAAGATGGGTGTAACTACGTACAAGCAAGATAGTATTGAGGGGGAGGACGACCTCAACTACTTTGAAAAAGGAAAACAGTATTTTCCAGGGATACCAGTTGTAACACCTGAAGCATAAATGTACTTCAGTAAATAACTATACACTAAAAATATAAACAGGATTTAACCAAGGTGTGTTGCTTTGCTGGAATCAGACTTGGGGGTAACTATACACTAAAAATATAAACAGGATTTAACCAAGGTGTGTTGCTTTGCTGGAATCAGACTTGGGGGTGACAAAAGCATTTACCAGCTTCAAGGCAGCATACAGTACAATTCTTAAATATAGCTACTTACATCAAGACTCTGAAGACTATAAAATACATAGAAGTGAAGAGATAAAGTCAGAAATTTTTTCCATTCTGTTTTTTTTTTTTTCTTTATTTTTCACTGAGAAATTTTGGTGAAAAATGTTTAGCAATGTGAATGTAGGCTAAAAGACCTCCTAAACGAAGAGGCTGGTAATGGTATACAAAAAGCCCGATTTAAATCTTAATTACACAGCCAGGCACATAATTGCACTGTGTTACTGTTGGGGTTGATGGATAATCATGACCATGGGATAACAGTGCAACATGAATTGCAGGCAAGAGTGATAGAACACCACAGTAACCCGCAAAATGTCATTGCAGATTAATCAGATCATTATATTTGAAGACACTAGATACCCAAGGAAGGAAAGCTCAACACAGACAGGTACTAGTTATGCCTCAGAGATGGGACTGTCTGAGTATTTTAAAGAATAATGCTTTTTGAGGACTCAAGGAAAAACAAATGTGGCAACTGAAATAAGAGATGAGAGCCACACACATGAATTTACCCACAATGAAGGAATGCTCTGAAGAGATAAATAAAGGCTACATGACCTGAAGGCTCAGGGGAGAATAATGGCATGATTGATCACAACTGCTGAAAAGGAAGTCAAACTCATCTCAATGCCAAAAGAAACCCAAGGGTGCCTTTGTTTTAGACAAAATTACTATATAAGCAAAGTATTTCAACTGTTCGTGTAACTGCCTGTCCCTGAATGAAAGGAATGCAGACCTAGAGCAAAACAAAACTAGTTTTAGGGATGCTTCTGGTTAAAGTAGCCTAACTTCTATATGTATTAGATCTGCTTAGAAATTATGATGCTGTAACTCTAATTAACAGTATCTTCTACTCACATAGCTGTAATAGGTATTCAGCTTATTGTTTTATACTTTTCTGTAAAGCCCAGTCATTCCCTCAGCAGGTGACTTTGCCTGCTGTGATTCCACTGACAATTAGCAACTGATGAAGGGGCAATGCAGCAGCACAGACTGGAGGCCAGTGGGCTGAGCTGGGATACACCTCCCGTGAGAGGAGCCTGGCTCCCCAGCAGCTGGTAGCCTTGAGCTCCAGGCGAGTAGGACAGCTTGCTCTGTTGGGCTCAAAGAGTGATGGAGGAAGGAATATGTTCCCGTTGCAGAGCTTGCAGGATAGCTTTATATGAATCCTATGGAGCACTTCATGAACCAAATAATGGCTCAGCTTTGTACCAAGTTTGCAAGACCTCAGGACTGACCCTTGCCAGCCTTTCTCTGTCCGAACTTTTCTTGAGCTGCCTGCAGTTTTGTTTCCCTTGGTTTAGCTGTAACAGCAATTTTTGTAATCAAGAAGGTGCCTATGGCTAATTTTTTACGACCACAGTTTGTATATATAGAAGTATCAAGCAGTCATTCTGCGTAGACTGAGGTATTTAATGCTACTAACATGGTAAGATACAGGCCTGGCATGATAGCAGTGGCCTTCAGAAGTGAAAGCAGAGTGCCATAGTACAGACATGAATGAAGGGGAAAGAGATGAGCCACCAACTTGACACTGGAGAACCCACAGCTATAAACAACTAAACCAGACCAGCATGGGGAGTGTATATGTGGTTAATCCCAATATAAAAGCCAAACAGGAAACAGAAGAGCCCTGAAGGGAGCTGTGGGCTCCAGCTAACTTTGACACACACATTCCTTTCTGGCAACTGAGGATGCCCAGTGTTGTGATGGTAGGCATATCCTAGATAATGAGATTCACTTTTACATTGTGTCAATTGTATATTGCAATTGCTATACTCCACCAAGTGTAATTTCTAATTAAGCTGTGATTTGAGTGCATTGTTGTGTCACTGTGCTAAATCAAAATCCCCTGTAACTGCAAGTAACTTCAAATTAATTAAACTTTGTACTAGATATTAAGCCCTCCTCTTGTGGAATATCTAAAAGAACATGGTCAAAGGGTATTGTACTATGGCAAGGTCTCAACTACAAAAAAAGGTATCATCCTAGAGAAGAGATTTCAAAAATTAAGCCACTATCATCTCATTGTATCTACACCTTAAATTAAAACCAAACCAAACCAAACAAACAACAAGCACCAAAAAAAAACCTTTTACAAAATAAAAAGGAGAAAATAACCACCTCTTTGGGCCTCAGGATTTGGATTTGCTGCTTGCACAGAAAAGGAGAATATATGTATAAGGAGTAGCAGGGAACTTATGCAAAGAGTCTGGCTCCACTGTTATATATGTTATAGGTTATGCATGTAAAGCCTCCCTCCAAAACAAATTGAGTGATCTTCTACCAAAAATGCAATGTTAAACTTGAGGGAAAGAATTATGAATTAAGCAATTATTTTGCATAGAACTTTACTATGAATCTTCAAATTTTTTAAAGGTTAATGTCTTTTGCTGATCCTTTATCCCTTCACACTTGAAAAGGTTCTCATCAGAAGCAACTACAGAATAAGTTTCTGTCTCCAGAAATTTCAGAGATAAATGCTTCATTTTCACCACAGAGGAGGAAAAAAAGAGAGAAGTAAATGCTACACATTGTTAAAATCAATTTATTGTGTGATTCTAAACTGGTTTAGTGTTACCATAACTACATAACTCGCAGCCAAAGTTAATCTTATGTGGGTAGTAACATACCTTAACTCTCAGGTGTAGATTTAAGTTTAAACTTAGCTTAGCATTTGCTGGGTTCTCGTTTTCTTGTTTGAGGATAAACAGAATTGTAACATATTTTATCAAAGTGTAACATGCATAGCATTCAGCTACCCATTAAGTAGTTTTTTTTCTAGGAATACAGAACATTTAAATTACCCACAGAAAGATACAGCTCCATTTAGCAGTAAATGCATCAGGAGTAGAAAATGCCATCATGTGAGAAAACACACAGAAACAGATGGGAAAACACAATAGAAGTATTCAAGTTTTCAAAATGACATAAAAGGAACAAAAATTGCTAAAACAATGATGGAAATTAAGACTCTTTCAAAAATCCCTTTCAAAACTGAAGTTGTAAGAGCAATCTGCATGAAAAGTACTGGCAAGACAAGTTAAAGGAGAAGGGTCACTGTGGAGTCTGGAGAGTGCTTTTAAGTGTTTTTCTTTACAGAGAAGAGAAGACAGAAGAAATAAAACCAATCACTAAACACTAACCGAAGTGTTCACAGTTTCGTCTTTTAGCAGCACTATTTCCTCTGTAGAAGGGGTATGATGGTTTTGAAAGCCACGGGCCTCCACAGCTTCATATATTTTCTATGCAAATAAAAATTACTACTGATGGATATGGCTTAATTCAAGCATACAAAAAGAAAAATACTGGAAAAAAAGGTACACTAGCTAGGTCTCAGGAAGATAAAGTATACAGAAACATGATTGTGACTTCCTTTTAGACAAGGAGGTGGGGCAGAGTTGGAAGAGATGCACCCAACACCTCCACTTCCCTGCACATTTAAAAAGGGATGCTATGTTGGACTTCCTGAATCAATTCTAAACACTACAAAAAAGTTGACTAAACCCATGGTTTGAAGTATACTTTTACAGCAGCTGTGCTAAAAAGCCCAGTCCTTGAAAACAAGTTGGCAAATTGATCCAACTGCCCCTCACCAAAAAAAGAAAGCGACACACTCAAGCTTCCATAACACAAAGCTGCCTCCTTATCTTTTCGGATGGCTATTTCCAACTCACTCCGCTCCCCGGCAGCATTCCCCACATGGCTGCGAAAATCCATGCTCGCCAGAACAAGAGAGGGAGCTGCGTCAGTACAGGAAAAAGCACAAATTGACTAGCTACTTCTAACTATTTTTAGCTCATTTAGATCTCCCTTCTCAAGTGACTTTAAGGTGAGAGTGAGAATCTATTCGACTGTGCTGGCTAAAAGACTTGGGTTTAGGTGTGAAAATAGTGTATATTTTAAAAAGCCCCAATGAATCATTCTAGAGAAAAAGAAATCAACGATGTTAAAATAGTAAAAAAAAAATTGTTAAAATGATAGAAATTTAATATACTAAAATTTAAATTCTATTGAAATTGATATCACTATTAGTACTGTCTTACAGTATCTTTATTCCAAGTTTGAAATTCTTCCACTAATGGCAAAAAAAAAAAATAATACTTTAAGGCAGAAGTGCTTGTGATGAGCAAAAGTGTGTTCATATATATATATATAAGAAAGGATATTTTGTCTTTATGATGGCCTTTTACCATGCTTTAAATTAGCATTAGACTGAGCTGTCACAAAGTGGCAGGCTACCCAGCTTCTCTGAAACTCTTGGCTTTGAACTACTAATTTTTCAACATTACTTTAAGTCAAAATAGCATCATATTTAACTCTAATTTTATTCTCATAATTGGTGTTTTCTTCCCTCTCTTCAAAGATGGTTTTGCTGGGAGGATATACTCTCTCAATCTCTTCTATCAGACTAAATCTTCACAGAAGCCTTTCCGCTTCCAGCTCATTTCAAGCAATCCCAAAAATACGTATTTTGGATTACCACCATATTCTTTTATCAGCGAAGTGATTTTTAGTTTCTTCATACTGCATCTATTGTGGCTACTGCATCTTTGGTGTGACTTACAGGACAGAGGGTTCTAAATAGGAATTACTTGCCTAAGTCTCCATTCTTGTAAACTGCCATTTCCTGAGAAGCACAACATGAATAAATTCACAGCTGCTCCAGAGAGCAATGTGAAACCAGTCCCAGACTAAATCAAGAACTTGAGAATCCTACAGAGCAGGGTGGATAGTAAGTATATAAAATTATTTCCTTCTTCACCAGCCACTGTGATGACGCTCTTCAAAACTTCTCCACTCAACTCCCCATTTCCAGTAGTGGAATTGTACATCTCAAAAGCAATCCCCATCAACTTGAGGGTGTACCTGGGAAGCACTGGCTGTACTCACAAAGCTTTGTATTTCAATAAAATGTTGGTCCATTACAGCAACTTAGAAGTATGGTATCCTCTGTATATCCTCGACTTGTGCTACTCAAAACATATCATACAGCCAAGTCTAGCTTTATCTAAAATCAATGTCTTAGTGAAAATAAAAGATGGCAAAAAGGAAGAGGAATCTCTCTCTAGAATATTTTAAAACCTCATAGGAAACAAGGGAGTTCTATAAGTAAGGAAGTGAATATATTGACACACTACTTAGAGAGATGATGAAAGAAATATATATTGATTGAATATAATAAGCATGGGTCTGAAATATAGCTGGTAAAACTTTTAAAGGCAGAGACAGAGCCTGATATTTGAGGGGAAGCAAGACATTAATATATCATAACTGAATCTATTTAGAAAAGCTACAGAATACTTAAGGTTATTTGAGTAATTACTGGTTCCTATAATGCAAGAATAAGATTTTATTTTGGTGAATATAATGTATTACAGCATGGCATGCATTATATTTGGGAAAACAGCTGCAGAAGCTATTCTGTGATCAGACTTAGGGCCCAATACTTGGATGGCTGTATGAAGTGCTGTGATCTGCTGGTCAGACTAGATGATTTCACAAGTCTCTTCTGGCCTTAAAACCTTAAAAAATAATCTGAATTGAAATATCCATCTAGATATGTAATTTTGTTCTAACAATCCAATCGTGATATAAAGACATGGGAAAAAATCTGGCAGAGCCAAGAAAAGAAATTGTCTTTCAACTTTTACAGTGATTTCTATCTGCAGTTTAACTTACATATACATAAATAAAATGTGCATGACATATAACCCTGTTTCCAAAAAGTACTAATACCAAACATACAAGCCCACTTAAGTCATGTATATTTTGCTTATTTAATACTGACTTGCATTACAACACTTAGTCACTATTACCCTTTATATGGTTTTTAGTATAGTTTTAACAATTTCTTGACAAACAAGTAGATTTCTAATGGGAAAATTGGTAAATATTTATAAGTAATAGAAGTTACTTTAGAAAAAAAATACAGGTCTTGTAAAGCTGGGACTTTTTTAATCCTAAAGTTGACATTCTTATTCCTGTTTTAGCAAGAAAACCACTCCACACTGACACACACACCCCAAAAAACAAACAAACAAACAAAAAAACGCCAAATCAACCAACTAACCAAAAAAAGGCTATCAGCAACCATCTCAAAGCCAAAGACTTCTGTTTTCTCTGGAATTTGAACAGTGTGAGAAAAATTCCAAAAGTCTTAGAGCCTAAGTTTGTACTGGAGAAAGGGGTAAATGAAGACAGGCATCTGGAAACAAGTATCTTTATTTCAGATAGGTAGATCAAAAGACTTCAATTTCATTCAAAAGAAATATTAAACATTACACAACTTGTTCTTTGAGTAAGTTCTCTGAAAGGGAATGAGCTGTTGTCCAAAACAGGCTACTGCTGAGATGATAAAGGAAACTAGAGTCACAAAAAAACTAAAACAAAAGTATGATACTATTTCTGAGTTGAATATAGTTGTCAGTGCTTCAACATGGATCTCATTCTTAGGAAGACATTTTATCTCATGTTCTCCAGGTGTTTTTATTTAAAAATCTGCCAAAACAAGCCTCTGCCAGGTCAATGTCACTACATTCTTCCTCAGCTTCCAAGGGAGCCATTTCTGTATGCCAAGAACTAAAGTACTGTGAACCACATACATCTGGAGACTTCCAGGAAAAGCATCAGCTTTACCACATATTTACTTAAAAGGTATTTATACCTTCAAAACAGCATTATCAATAGCTCTCTTCCCAGGATTTTTTTTAACACGGAGTGGGGTCAGAAGTCTCCTGCGCAGGTAGAAATTCCCAATCAGAAACATATCATGCTTTTTGCAGAAGAAATAGTTGTAACTATCACATATGTTTCTCACAAATCATAGAGTCCTGATATCTCACTTTGTTTGTTGAAGATTTTTTCTCATATTTACAGATACAAACCCAGATGACAACGCAGAAACGGAAATAGCCTTAGATTTTCTAAATCCTATGAAGCATTGGGCCAAATGTGTTTGCCAGTATATCATAAGAAAGAAAAAATCCTTCTTCCTATACAGATATTTAACCACATTTTATACAGCACAGAAAACAGGAACTATTTGTCTAGTGGTTCGACACAACCTGATTTCTCTTTAAAGAACTTGATTCTGACTGTCTAAAAACAATCAATCAAACAAAAAAGCACCAAAAACAAACCCCCAAAACTCAACAGCTTTCACTTTCAGAGAAGTCATTAGCCCTTCCTCTTCATGAGGACAGCTTGAAAACATCTAAGCCAAAGTTCACTGACTGGCATCCCATGATTTCTTAAGACATAACGTATGATTCTGACTTCCCCTACAGCACTGCCTGCTGACCTTAAGAAGGTTAGCAGCCAGGGGAAAAAAAAATGGATTCATATTCCTTAACCATCACTTCTTCTCAATTGCATCTCAGAAGTCTGAAACCTGAAAGTGATTCAGCATGCATGTCCAGAAGTAAAATACAAATTAAATGGTTTATACGTTAAAGCAAGGAGTTCAGAATTTTTATTTCCTAAAATCAACCTAACTCCTCAACCACAGTATACAGGCTTCAATTTCAATTTTGACAGAAATCCTCACCTTGAAAAGCATGGGGCTAAATCTTCTGATCCGGTCATGACCAGCATAAATGCCACTTTACATTTGACATACCAAACACAATTTTTTAGACCAAATAAATCTGTTCCTCAAAATAGGACAGTACAGGGATATGTGTTCTTCAAACTACGCACAGAAAAGCTTCAGATTTTTCTGAATAAACCATTTAAGTTTGACAAAGGAAATTTAAATAAAGCAAATAAATGTAATAAATATGACTTCTTCTCTGTGCCTTCTGTTACGTATCCTGCCCTCTTCAAGGACTGCAAACACCTATTCTAGTCATCGATACCATGAATCCCACAGTTTACTCTGTTGCAGTCACTTAAAGACACTGTTCTAGTTATTTCATGATAAGTAACACATGAAGTTGCTACATGTGTTCCAAGAGAATTTTAAAAAGCAAGGAAACTTTTTAAAGTTAAGCATCAGCACAGATGAAGAAAACATAACATATTTGATTCATCAAAGCATAGCTTAACTATGAACTCAAACACCTTTTTCTTTATTAGCAGTACTTTCTAATAACTGTCTGTGTTTGCATTTCTAAAAATCTAGGTATATTTTTGGCTACAGTCAAAGGGCACATAAAGCAAAATCACATACCAGGCAGTAATTCATTCCTTCTTCTAAAAAGCAGGCAGCTACCCATCTGAACAGACAGTTAGAAACTTACTTCATTTACTCCCCTAATGCAGAATCAGCGTAACACATTTCGTATGTCTGAAGTACGGGATGGTGGCCTTACCTAGAAGTTTTCCAACAGAATATTAAATAATGGAAGTCTGTCAAAACACAGAAAAAGCCAAAAAGCAGGTTTGGGGGTGGTTTTTTTGGTTGTTGGCTTTGTTTTTTTTTTCCTTTCAAATTAAAAAAGAATATTACACATTTTTTCCACTAGTGAGTGTGGCTGTACAGAAATGCGTGCTATTAAGACAGATTTCCTGAAATCACCATATACTCTGAAGAATGCACTCAGATATTAAAAAAAAAATAAAAAAAATCAGTCTAATTTTTGAGCTAAGTACAGCCTTCCAGCTTCAAGACAGGTCTGACGAGACCTGTCAAGAAAGAAGTTTACTTAACAAAACACCTCTGAAATTTTGGTACCCTGTATGACAATAATTCAAGAGATTATCTTGTTAGACAGCAGTACCTTAGATTAGCTGGCTAGGCTGTTCTTGGTGATAAGGGAATGTAGAACTCCTTTATTACAGGCTCCTTTTTGCTATAGTTCACAGGAATCGGAAATAATTTTGCTAACATTTTACCACTTAAAATTCTTTTCATCTAGTGGATTCAGCATCAATTCCCTTTAGCACTCAATTCACTGACTTCTGGGGATGGGAGGTTCAGTTGCAAAGTACGTGACCAGGTATAAACTAGCAATATCATCACAAAACAAAATAAAAGCAAAGAACTTCTCACTATTCAATATTGTGTTTAACATTCTACCAGGCAGATGCAGCATATCTTCTACCTATGTGACTTTCCTGTACATTTTTCAGTATCAGAGTCAAAAGCTAAGGCAGGTATTTTTCTTCAAAATAATACAGTAACACAGGCTGAAACACTGGTACATGCCCAAGTAATGTTATTGTCCCAGAAGAGAATATGCATACAAACATCTGAACCATAGGTAATTCAAATACAACAATGTGCCATAAATCTTAAGACAAAACTCCACCTTATAGCAAGGTCACAAGTTTTATCAAAGCCCAATGACACACCATCAATTACTCCAATGGTGTTAGATATCATAAACTGAATTCATGCATTAATTGCACTAAAGAAGCAGTGATTGTCTTAGGCAGGGTAAAGATCACCACTTTATAATTGGAGAACCAATTTAGACACTTTCAGCAAGGGGAAAGCTGACTAAAAGCAGCTATCTTTTAATGTCTCTCTTTGGGATACCTGTTGCTGCTGTTGAGCCAAATGAGGTAGCAATGGAGACCAGGTGTTTTCATGAACTGGAATATTAACCATCTCCCGACACACTAAGCAAATCTCAGACACTCAGCCCACAAAAATTCACATTAAAATGTCCAAACCTGTCATATTATAATTGAGCAGAGAATCATACTAAAGACCTTTTATTCAAAAATTTCTAATACTTTTGGTTTTAATCATCCAAGGCTGAAAGCCTCTGTCCCCACCCAATTTTGCCCTAAAATAATCTCACATCAAGTTTTACACAAAAAAATATCAAAAAAATGTATATGTCAAAATTTAAAATCCTAGGATTCTTATAAATCCTTTTAACTAAAATGTCTAGGATAACATACCTTCTTCACAGCTGTTCAATTTGTCTATAGTTCTTATATGCCATGCCTATATGTTGTATCTCCACATTCAGATTGCCAACATGAAAAGGAGAGAGCTCTGAAAACCACCATTCACAGTTAAGAGTGAAAGTGGAGAATGAAATGAACAATTCAATTAAATTATATTAAACTTATTGTAGGACGGCACATGGAAGTATATTAAGACATGAAGAAATATTTAATATTCTTTGCAATATGCATTTGTGAATGAAATTATTCAGATTCCACCTATGAAGCCCTTGTAAAAAAAACACTAAATCATATTATTGTTTTCTAGCCCGCGGATGCAGCACTTGCATACCTGTTCTTTAACTGAAGCTAGAATGGCAGAGGTTGTCTCAGTTTCAGAGCCATCGCCATTGGATGTGTTCAGTACAGGACTAAGTGAACTTGTCTTGTCAGAAGACGAGGGCTGGTCTGGAACAGGCATAGTTTCTGCAGTTTATGGAAAAACAAAACAATGATTTTGGTATTAGAAACTTGACACATCAGAAATCATACACATATAAGAATAATAACACTAATTTAAGGAAAAAATTGTAGAACATGTTTCTGTTCTGCAATATAGAATTAATATATCACTTATCTAAAACTAAAACTAGTTCTAAATTAATTATAAAACAAAATATTAAATGATCTCCCAGTCTTACTCCAAAATATTCACCACAGTACATTTGGAGAGGATTCAGATCATTTACAGCTGTGATTTTTGTATAGCATTCCAGCAGCAGCATCCAACATGAAATTACAATATCATGAAAGCAATGAATCATGAAATGCTTTGCCAACAGAAAACCAACAAAGGACACATGAGAGAAATATAAAGCATCTAGTCTTGACTTTCTAACATGCATGATTATTTAATATGTATTATATTTAAAGTCTAGGTAACTAACTTCACCTTTCTTCTAGTCTAGAAGGTCATCTTCACAACATTTTTCAGAGTATTTTTGAGAAAAAAAGCACACCAGTTGTTAAGCCATTTTTTAGAGCTGATAAAAAAAAAACCAACAAGATTCTTAGCACTTGCAGGAATTTCTAGTATTCTCTTTTAGAGAGGAAAATGGTGATGGTGACTGTGGAAGATTTATCTTTCTGAAGGCTAAACTATAGTCTAGCATCTCTGTTTAAATGTCACAACAGGCACATCTCTGCAGGCAAGTTGTGCCACATTCCAAAAGTAAAGGAGCAGAGAGGCAGCTTGCATGGTTATGCACAGGCAAGTTAGGGTAAGATCACGTTCATGTGGGAGCTGGCCAGAATTATTCTGTGGAAGAGAACTGGTCCCCAGGCTGCCAGCTGGAAGGCCCTCCTAAAGAGCAGCAGGGATATGCAGAGGGATGTCATCAGAGGGGTCACATGTGCACAGCACTTGCCATTCACATCAATGGCAAAACTCCTGCCTTAGCTCTGTTCTGCTTTTCAAAGACAATGTTTTTCTAAAATAGAACATTTTATGGAAGAAACAAGAAGTTTTAAAAGAGTGGGAAAGGGTAGCTGGTAAAAGCAAATATAAAATTCAATACACAGAGCAAGCATCTCACACCAATTTGCTATGGATATTAGGGCTCTAAAGGGGGAGATGACATTCTATAAAGCTTTGGCTCTGAAGCCGCAGTGCTGCCCAGGAACACAAGAACACTCATTCAGCCCAGCTGGCTAGCTTTTTCCAAAGCTTCCTGAAGCTCAGGACACTGGCATACATATGCAAGACAAAAACATGAAAATAGAGATTATTCACAAAAAAAGGTCAGTTGTCTCCCTAAATCTCAGGCTAGATTAGTTTATATATTGAAGCATGAGATTATATATTATTTTAACTAAAGAAGCTACATATTTTCATACAGCTCACTTTTTGTAAGCAAATCACTGAAAACGGTAAATAATGAATCTCTGGCTCTGGTAATGTCCTTGTTCCAGATATGTATGCTATTTGAAGTTAATCTTTAAGAACTCGGATGATATACCTGTCTCCTTCTATCACAAGTACAAGTATACTGCAGAAAAGTTGGATGTGATTCCAATACATAAATCTAAAAGGACTTTTGAATTCCACTTTCTTATTTTGTGAAATAAAGGAACCAGCTTCTATTATAACAAGTTACCCAGTTTGTGGCATACAATTAAAGTTGCCTCTCTCTGGTAAAGTACCACAGAACAGACATGTACACACATACATATACATGCTTATTCTATTATCTTACTTTCAAATAACCAATTATTTTCATGTTTGACTAAATTATCAATTGCACTATCATAGTAGAAAGCAAAGTCATTTTCTTTTTGGTATTGCAATTTACCTGAAAAAAGCACAAATGGCCTAATCGCTCATTTTGTAAAGCTGTATTTGCAGAAAACAGCGGAGCACAACCCTCTTTGCTATCAACCCCATAGCCTGTAAAGTCCATCTGAAAATTGTGCACAGGAACAAAAGAGACCACTGGATTTGGGAACATGGGTAAGGACAGTGATGGGAAATGGTCTCACCACCATTGCAGGCACTCACCCTGGGCGGTGGGGAGCCATGCTTCCCGATGGGGTGTGGCTCACCAGGGAGACACATGGAAGTACAAGTGCATGAGGTGCAAAAAACTGCCTCCCCAAGACTGCGCCGGGTTGGGAAGAAACACCAGAGCTGCAAATGAGGTGCCTGCCAAACAGCTTCAGACACATTGGCTGACAGCAGCTCCCCTGTTGCAGGATTGCCTTCTCGGCAGTTGGGAAGATGCCTCCTGGAAAAAGCTCCTTTTGCCTACTCCACTCAGCCTCCTGCCCCTCCAGCCCTGCCTGACCCCTGGCAAGGAGACTGTGGTCAGTAGGCCTTTCCATAAACACTATCCTTGGGAGGTAAAACCCAGCAAACTAAACCAGACTAGGAGCCAAGAGCTCCAAGAAGCAAGAATTTGCTCCCATCTCCGCAAGTAACTGTCATTTGAGGCCCATTTAAATTTTTCTCTTCACTTGAAAAATGAAGAGGACTTACCTGCTCCCCCCCATCCTCAGCTCTCTACCACAGCACACCGTTACTTGGCCTGACTGGGAAGACACAAACACCACCTCGAAGGCCCCTGACAGCAATCAGGAGACCCTCATTTCCCTATTGCACCTCTCTGTATCGGGTAAAAATGCCAGGGTTTTGGTAGGGTGCGTTTTTGGGGACAGGGGGCACTGTGGGGCTGACCTGTGTCGGAGGACCTCACCCATCATCTCACCAAAGGGAATAAGTTAACGTGTGGTGAGGGGATGGGACACCAGGATGGGTCACACACAGAATGGCAGGGGCTGGAAGGGACCTTCAGAGATCATCTATTCCCACCCCCCTGTCAAAGCAGGTTCACCTAGAGCAGGCTGGACAGGCGTGTTTTGAGTACCTCCAGAGAAGGAGACTCCACGTATCTGGGCAGCCTGTTCCAGTGCTCTGTCACCCTAAAAATAAAGAAGTTTTTCCTCATGTTCAGAAGGAATTTCCTGTGGTCCAGCTTGGGTCTGTTGCCGCTTGTGCCTGTCGCCAGGCACCACTGAAAAAAGACTGACCCCGTCCTCTTGAGACCCGCCCTTTAGATATTGATAAGCATTGATGAGATCCCCTCTCAGTCTTCTCTTCTCCACACTAAACAGACCCAGGACTCTCAGCCTCTCCTCATAAGGGAGATGCTCCACTCCCTTTATGATTTTCATAGGCTCTACTGGACTCTCCAGTAGTTCCTTGTCTTTCTCCGTGTCTTTGGCTGTCTTATTTCTCAATATCAAAATCAGTCATTTAAAGCTTATGTTAATTGGCAGTATATCTAATTGAGTGAAATTCCCTGACTCAAAGACTGGTTTTGGTCTGTGGTACTGCCTAAGAGCAAATCCAAGTGAGGGCCACTGAGGCATGGTGGGTTTCTGTTGCTGCTAGAAGGAAGATGGGGGGTAAATGAGCCTGCCTGAGTTGCTGAAAAAAACCCCAACAAACTGCTACACAAAATGCTTGCCATAGCACAAAAAACTCCTCCAACTTCTGTTAATTTTAATTGTCTCCACCAAAGAACACTTCAAAAACTGCTTTAGTAATCTACAATTTTGCACCTATCAGTTTACATGGAAAAAAATTAGTATCTGATTACAAAATCAACTGCTGCAATAAACTGTACTTGCTTCAAACAGGCTCAAAATCTGGACAGAACAGTAGCTAATATTCGATAACCAATGCATGTTTCCGGGATTTTGGGTTTTTTTAAAAATACAGATCTTAAAAGAGGACAAGAAAAAAAAAAAAAAAAAGAGATAAAAAAAGGCACACTGCATGTCCTCTGCATCTGGAAATAGAGATATTAGATGAAGTGTCCCTAGCATTAAAATTAATGTTTTGTGCACCTATTAAAATTCTGGACAGAGAATATAATTTCTAACATCTATCTCATTAGTTCAGTTTATTACTTCAGTTGTTTGATGGGGAATGATTGCAGCCACTTGCACTTAGCTGGTATCATTGAATCTACAGCATGATGTTATCCAGCTGAGCTGTAACCATTATGTATTTTAACATTTTTTCATTACACAAATACAGAAAGGAAACACAGAATGAGTTTTCAAAAGCAACACAGAAGCCACTGTACTGAAGGTAGTTATATTTAAAAAAATTATACATGAATCAGCAATAGCGTTTCAACAGTAAACACCAACAAAGCAAATGCTTGCACTTGCCCCAGTCCATCTGCTCAGGGTAGGTATACCTTTTAATTTAGCTCAGTCTTCAGTAGAAGAAATTGCACATTCTCAGGTTTTGACAGGACTTAAAACTTCCAGTACTGTAGAATTACAGAAAATAAGGGTGAAACGGGCCTCCAAGACCCTTGACTACTACCAAATCTCTAGAAAAGGCAGATTTTTTTTCCTAAGCCATTCTGAATACTTAATACACATAACCAGTCCTTCAAAGCCTCTTTCGCTGCAGCCTCTCATGGCTGTCTCTCTCTGTTCAGGGCTCCACTGCCCTTACCAGTAGAAAATTTGCTTTAGGGTTTAATATAAGGTTTAATTTAAGGTTAATAACACTTAAGCTCAGTGTTCCCTGTACTATCCAGCACAGACACAAGAAAATAATTATCCCATCAGACCTCTTAAAAAAAGCATTTTACCACATGATGATGACCACTGTTCCTTCTGCTCTGGCTTCTCTTCTCTAGAAAAGTTACCCCAACTCTTTACATTTTTCCTTGTAAAATAAGCTGGCTGATAGCCTTTTAACCCACACTTCTGGGAGCTTAGCACTAAAAACAAAATTAAAATTAAAGCAAGTATGAGAAGAAAAATAAAAATTAAGCAGCTTAACAGAGTACACAGAGTACTGAGTAAGTACAACACAAAAGTAAATAGGCTGCATTTAATATCCACAACAGCAACAGTATTTCCTATTGGTGTCACAAAAATACAAATGAGATTCTGTAAGTCAGAGCATATACATGCTCCTGAGAGAATCAAATTAAAATCTTAGACGATCATAGATAGATGAACAGGAAAAATACTACCAGCCTTTTGGGAACGTACTGGGAAGTTAGACATAAATAATTCATGGTTTCCTGTACGCCACAGAGCAGGAAAAAGACTATCTGGAGTTTGACCCTTTGATTTTTGGTGGTTGTTGGTGTCTCTCTAATAGCATCTAAAAACTGTACCTTACTTTAATAAAAAAAATAAATATCAACACTATAAATCCAAACAAACCCATCCCCTCCCCACATACCACATGCAGGTAGCCAGGGTGGCCCCTGTGAGGAGTGCTCCAACAGTCCCACTGCTGGTTTTAACAAGAAAGGTAGGCAGCAGAAATGGCTTGGGCTATTTGGTTTGGTTTGGGGTTTTTTTTGTCTTGTGACAACATGGATTCCTGGACAGACAGATACATTCCACAGTTGTGTACAGTCTACAACTAAAATCTACAGCTGACACCTACCAAGGTCACCATCTCATGAGTCAATGAAACACATACAGAACATCATCAGGTTAAGATCCCCGTTAAGTCACTATTAAGTACACTGGTGGAAGTATATTAAAAAAAATTGACTGGACAAAATAAGAAACAGAAAAAATATATAGCTATGGAAAACCCGTATGATAAACATCATAAAAATAAAGCCAAAGTATGTAATTGAATTCCAGATTATTGCCTGGAATACCAATGTGCAAACACTGCTCAGTGAGTAACTGAATCAAAAGAAACTCAACAGCTTAATGTGGGTGCACTGGTTACTTTAACTCCCCATCAAAGTAACTTCAGCAACACTTCTTTATTCTTTGCTATCTACTGTCTGTAGTTCCATAATCCATAACTGACTCTCAGGCAGGTTAAAAATCACTTTTGTCATGTAACTACTCAGAAAAAACTTAAAATCTGACCTGAGTCCTACTAGAAGCATTACTCCTAAGATAAACAGGACAGAGAGGGTCAGTGCATTGGCTCTTGAGTCAGAAGGTAAGTAAAAAACAAGCTACTTCTGCGACAGTTAAACCCCACTTCTCTCTGAACTCAAGCTATGTCTCTTCCATTTCAAATGCAGACATTTGTATCTCCTCTTGTTAAGGCCCCTTCTTGATGGAAAGGCACATGTTTCCACTCCAGCACAAAAAGTACACTGGATTATACTTACAAAAGCCCTGAAACTATCGCTATGCAAAATTCATAGAATTCCAATGAAAATGCTGTTTCTAAACACACACTTTCACGATGCGTGGAACTTTAACATAAAGTTGTAAGGCTCAGAGAGACTGACCATCAGTAAAAACAAGACTGCATTGTTTTCATTTTCCTAGCTAAGGAGTTAAAAAACAAACAAACAAACAAAACATTACAAAGGATAGATTATTTCAAGATGGTCTTTTTGAAAGAGCTGAAATAGAAATACCACACAGTCAAAGTAACTGCACTTTTTCAAATGACTTGATGATTTTCACTGTTAAGTTTTATTTATGGTATCAGCTCTTAAAACTCAAGGGGGAAAAAGGAAGAGGAAAAGGACCTCTTCATTAAAGCTACCTTCTACACAAACCAAAAAAATAAGAGGTTTCACTAACTTTTAAATGCTTACTGAAACTAAGCACTCAATATAGATTTCAACATTATTTTTTAATTTCTCCGGTATTTCTTTTGAAGATCTGCAACATTGCTTTTTCCAGCGAGTTCTTGGGACTCTTCTGGGACACGGCGGTTGGGCTGGTAGCCCTTTCTTGGTGCCATGAATTTCAATTCAAATGTAAATGGATGACACGATTTATATATTTAATTCCTTTCTTACAGATGCATTATGGACATTCTAGCAACATGTAACAAAAATGGATACACATTTTTATTACTAGATTCCATAAATGTCTACCAATAGTAGTAACGTGACACTCAGAACTGGGAAATAAAAGATGGCAAGATTACATTCCTTCTGCGACTCCTGGGATGGCAGTGGATGCTAGATGGCAGACACCCTTCCTCGTAGCAGGATTTCATGCCTTCTCTGAGGTAATACAACCGATTTAGCTAGTCCCAAGGTCAAATTGTAAAAGTCTGTTCAGGGTGAACTCAGGCACAGAGGTACATACACAATACACAGAGGTAGATTCTATGCTGTACATAAATCCTTGGGTAAAACAAAATATTTATGATTTATAAAGGCACATGAAAATGGCCATGTCAGATGCTGTGGTTTCACTCAAAATTTTAATTTTGCACACACACTTCTGTATAGATTTTAGTAAATCCATGCTCAGTATGATTAAGTAGGGAACTAATGAGGTGTAGCCATGAAGACATCACTGGTAAAAGCAGTTACATAGTTCACCAACATCACATTGCCCCTTTCTCAGACGAGGTGGCTGCATCTACCTTTCAACAACCTTATTCTCCTTTTCCTCCACATCAGAAATATTATGCTTCATTTATTGTATCCCTTTACAACACTGAAAAAAACCCTAGAATTGAAAAAGCAGCAGCAGCAGCAACTGTAAACTAAGTTGGAAAAGGAATTAAATGCTCAAACTGCACCATTTTAATAGGTTCTTTTATAACCTATGCTTAAAGAAAAAAGGGAATACTGCTTAAAGGAGCAGACTTTCATTTTTAAATATTAGATTGATATTCCTTTAAAAGTCATTTTGTTGATGCTGTTTACATAATCTAATGTTAAGTCACCCTTTTATGGGTAGAAAGTGTGGATAGGTTAAACAAAACAGAACAAACAAAAAAACCCAGCTCCACAATGTCTGGAAATCTATGGTAAAAGCCAACTTATCCACTACGCTGGCAACTGCATCAAATCAGTGGAATCAGAAAATCCAAATATGTTTCTTTAATTAAAAATATACTGCAGTAAGGAATATGTGCTCCCAGTGGGTTTTCCCTGCACAATGAACCATTAATCAGTGAGAGCATTCATTACAAAAGTGTAAGTCATGCTGTCTTATTGCACAGCAATCAAATTTGACTTGTTGCTGAGCTAATGTGGAGAACCATGAATGACACTGAAGTAGTCTTGGATAAGAACCAATCATTTAAAATGATCCAATATGCAATTATGCATCTCGAAATACTTTTTGCTTCCTTTCCTCTACCTTAGATATGCTGTATAGAGATTACAGTATGACTACCATTTAATAATACACATTTCTATCGTTCCTATTAAAGTTGCTCTCCCTTTTTTGCTATTGTTCAAAATTATGGGAACTTACTGTAAGATGAAAATACTTGAATACTTTTTTTTTTTTAACCTGAAACTGCATGTTTATGGCTACACTTAAGTTTATTGTTTATAATTTCAGTAACTCATATCAAGATTTCAGAAGCAAGGACCAATGCTGATCCTGTTTCTAGCTGTTTTTAATTAAAAAATAAATACATAAAATACTCCAGTGTTCTTCAATATAATAATTGCATGATTGCTATAGGGAACCTCTATTTCTCCCTGCATATATGAACAACAGTTATTTGAAAACATACATTTGTGAAGAGCTCCAACACACTGGCTTCTAACAACTGTGGTAAGCAGGAAAGAAGAAATAGATTTGGTACTGTATCTATGAACATGCAAACCACCAGCTTTCATGGCATTCACCATTCTGATAACCTAAGAATTCAGTGGTTGTAAGTTAGGAGCCACCACGACACAGAATACAATAGCCTTGGCAGTTCTTGCAAATTATTACCTATATCACGAGTCATATTTGGTGCAGGTATGGGGGAAAAAAATACCCAAAATGGTAATTTTCATTATTACATATTGTAAAGTCAATTCAAACATTACCATATAAGATGTGACTATTAGACTAGCCAAGATGTTTACAGTAGGTTTCTGGAACAAAATCCCAACTGGAAGAAGTAGAAATTGGCACTGCTTGAGAATGTAGACATGCAAGGAAACAGCATCAGCAGAAAGATGACCTATTGCATTCCTTCAGTAATGTCAAACTATAGGGTGATTGAAGACTGAGATAACCCTGGCTCAAGGCAGCAGGACACATATCTACTAATGTTGCATTAAACTTTTCTGCAATGAAGCTGAATCCTTCAGCTGTGCAACAGTGAAACAGGGTAGGAAGTCTGTAAAGATGAGCCCTCCCTTCTCCTGCACACATAACCATTGTAACTGTAGATTTCCTTAGCTGTCCTATCTTTGCTGACAGTTTGATACAATTTGTAGCTATGTAAGTATTCTTAAAAATAGGTTGATAATCTCTTGAGTCAACAGGAAGATAAGAAAATCTGCCAGACCCTGCCAAATACCTCAAAGAGGAAAATTTCTTCTGATTGCCTAAGTAGTTATCACAACAACCTAAAGCACAGATCTCCTATGTTTAAATTACTAGATGGGAAAACAGATTAATTAAAGGAGACGATATCTTAAAGACCTTTTCAAAAGCTTAAGCTCAATTAGGGGTTAGGGATATGAGGGACCAAGTCAGTACTCTTCTTATTCTAGCTAACCCATCACAGGAGCTTTCCAAAGAGCAAGGGCTCCATTTTCTTTCTGGGATTATTCTTTGTCTGTAGATCTATCCAGTTGCCTGTTCACTAAGACAAGATGACCTTGTCTCTTGTCTTCTTTTGTTATTTTAACCATACTATTTAGGTATTTAGGGCCTCTAAATGGATAAAAAAGAATCCTCTGGGTTTAAATTTTAGATAAAGTAAAAGTCCAGGTTCAGTAAACCATAACATGTCACTTTTTTTTCTTTCTCCTGCTCTTTGCAAAAGTGTGAGAGAAGATGTAAAAGAACCTGTCACAGTAAAGGATAAAGACAACCGTATTCTAAAATTTGACTTAAGAGAAGTTATATTGGCAAACGTGTCCCAACACTTTCCTTGACTTATGCTACACAAAAGTCCTACAGATAAATATGTAATACCTAAAATGGAAACCATAAACATTGACATACACATAACTAGTGCACATGAAACTTTCTTTTCCCTTCTCTTCTACAGATGTCTGACTCAAAAAGGCATTTGCTGAAACAATTTGAAGACTACAGCTCAACAGGAAAAAAGTTTCTTCTTCAGGGAGTCTCTGCTCCTGCCCTGAGTCTGATTAAAATATCTCAATTTCCCTATTCTCCAAAGCAGAAGTCAAATGAAGGGTCTTATCCACACAGTAGCCAATATGAGGTCTCTGCAGGCTGCATAAAATACTTTCCTACAACTATCTATATTAACCAGTATCAGAACCCTTAAAGCTGTATGAAACCTTAAGTCTTGCCTAGAGCTTAAGCCATCTGCAACGCTTCCAAACTTTTTAGTTCAATATGATCCTGCTAAGTACTGTTTTGCTCAAGTAGTATGTCACAAAACAAGGCAGTTTTGTTTTTTTCTATAATAGTTAAAATTTCAAGTACTTTGAATTACTATGCAGCCCTCCTCCTTACAATCAAACAAAAAAAATTCCTAAAACATTCCCAGTGAATTTAGCAGGATAACTCAGAAGAAGTGCTTATGGCAGAAAAGCTACAGCATCTGGCCCAAAGGGCTTTGAAAAAAAAGCAAGCGAAAGATGGCCCAATAGTACATCCTTTGCTTTTTTTTCTCTTGAACCCGAGTCAGCATCAATGCTGGGTGCATGAAGATTTAAAGATGAGACCCAAACCACGAAGACAGCACTGTGTCATTTAACTGCCCCCAGCTCCCTTTCTCTGTATATAGATTATAGCAACTGAATAAGTGATTAAGCACAACAGATAAACAATAACGCTGGCTTAACACATGTTCCTATTTCATTGGTACTGAAACTGCCTACCTAATCTGTAAGAATTTACCCTAACCAGCTAGCGTGCACCATCTGATAACTGAGCAACCTCCTGAAATTCTTATGAAAATACTTCACAGCTGGAATCAGCAACACGATGCCAAAGAGAAACCAACATAAAAATTCATACTCCTGCCAATATTTTAGAGATCTCAGCATGAGGATTTACAATAATTGATTTCAGTTTTTCTGAAAAGTCTATTCATAAATCAAGCAAAATTGTTCCATTCATGGAATCCAATAAGAAAATATTGTTTTCTGGTGTTACCGAGGGAACAGGAGTTCTTATTTCAGTGACAATGCGAATATCCTCAAGCATACAGAGCAAAATGCACATCTACAAACAAAAGCCAAAAACACTCCTACAGTGAATTCTTAAAATCTTGTATGACCTAGATACCATAAAAGTAGGTGATTCTAACATAATATGGAGTGTTCCTTCGTATTTTTTTTTCATTCATTAGTCGTTTATTGACTAGGAGTAACTTGAAAATTTAAGTGATGTCATGTTCTGGATCTGGCTGATATGAAGTTAACTTTATTTATAGAAGCTCATATGCTGGTGGTTTAGACTTGTGATGAAAACAGTGTTTCAGCTACTGCTGAACAGCACTTGCACAGCACCAACACCTGCTCTGTTTCTCAGTCTTCTCCCCCAGCGAGGTTAGGAGGGGGCACAGCTGGGAGAGCTGACGCCAACTGACCAAAGGAATACTCCATACCGTATAACCTCATGCTCAGCAGTAAAACTGGGGGACAGTTTCTCCAAAGTAGCTGTTGCTTAGAGATTGGCTGAGCATCATTCTGCAGGTGGTGAATGAGTGCTTTTGCATCACTTGTTACTTTTTCTTTGCTTTTTCTTTCACTTACTAAGTTTTCTTTATCTTGACCCAGTCGAGTTTTTTTTTTTCCTTTTGCCTCTCCAACTCTCCCCCCTGTCCTGCTGTGGAGGGTTAACAAAAAAGAGGGTGGGGACTTAGCTGCTGGCCAAGGTCAACCCACTACACACCATGACTAAATAATCCCCCCCCAACACCACCTACAGTAATAAGAGAAAAAAAAATTTGTAGCGCAAGAGATGGGGTCAATGGGAGCAACACCTAAGGACACATGTTCATTACAAAGAACAGAAATAGCACGGCAAAAGCACAGCCATTTGAGTCTGAAGCAAGTAATCCACAACAGTTCTGTGCCAAAATAGACTGTTTATTACTACTACTTTAAATTTAAATTGCAGGCTGATTCATGCTGACTACTCTTAATGTTTCCCATGGCTCTGAACCCGAAGTAGGATAGACAGTTCTCGTATTGGTGTAATCTTCGGACTAATCTACTTCCTCACTAATTCCTACAGTTAAGAAGCTTACTTATATATATCATACTGAATTGCACAGA
This sequence comes from Numenius arquata, assembly GCF_964106895.1. Taxonomy (NCBI): domain Eukaryota; kingdom Metazoa; phylum Chordata; class Aves; order Charadriiformes; family Scolopacidae; genus Numenius; species Numenius arquata. Next base: position 47,012,880 of record NC_133579.1, read on the forward strand.
TCCTCTTTGCTTCAAGTTTCACTTTTATTAGAGCCAGACAGCAGAATTTATACTTCAAACCCCCGTACAACACTGTGTGCAATGTACCCCCAGACACCTTCAGAGACACAAACAATGTCTAGCAGTTAGGGCTGCCCTAGGGAACCAATGCTGGGACTCCTTTCATGACTGTATCCCTTAAATGGAGGCCTAGTAGAAGAGCACGACATCTCCTCGCTTGTTCACTCCATGCTGAAGTAGGAACCTGCTGAGGTAAGCATGTCCTCTCTCTTAAATGGTCCACCTCCCCCAGCCAGAGATGAGCATGACAATCAAACATTCCCATAGCATTTTCCTGAAGAGCCGAGGCGTGTCTGCAGACAGGGTGACTACCATGCTTTTCTCTCTCCACAGTGATACTGGCAGAGCTGCCTGGTGGACTGGCAGAGTCCTGAGCAGTACTCCTAACGGGAACTGTGCCTGCTTGTCTCCTCACTCCTTTTGATATTGACTTATGAATACAGCCCAAGCCCACAAAAAGCACCAAATCCCACATCAGATTCCTGTGTGGTAAAATGAGCTCAGAATCCATCATTTTATAGGTAAGTCAGGATGTTGTACTCTCCTTCTTCTCCACGAGTGCATCATTTTACATTTATCCACATGAACTTTTATCATCTGTTATTTCGGGTTTTTGGCTTCATAAACTCTTTACAATATTTGCAGGCCCTAAGGCATCCCCACAAAGAATGGTTGCAGTATGGCAAGCTCGCTGAACGTACTATATGGCCAAGAAAGATGCAAAAAAAAAAAAACCCTTAGTTTTTCTTCACTTTCTGTAGCAGTTAGCATAAGTTATGTCTAGACAGGATAGCTGCTAACATAAGCCAGTAAATGTTAACCAGCTCTTTACTGTGGCAAAAGCAGAAGAAATATAGTCAACCACCTGTCCCGAAGACCAGAATAGTTTTTGTATGCTGAATAAAACAGATAACCAAACTATGCAAACAGCATGTTGTATCATCATAAAGTGCAAACATGTCCAGAAGTATCTGGAACAAGCAGATTGTAAGCAGCAACAGCAGCAACTGAAAGTCAGAAAAAAGCACCATCTGAAAGGGCTAATCACCAACACATATTGCCTACCCAGTCCTGCAACTAAGGGTACTTAATATTGTGGGAAACCAGAGCACAAAGAGAGGCGAGAACCTCATGAGCTCGCACCAGAATTTGGGACCATCTCACCAACACTCAGAGGACCTGAGAGCACCAGAGGTCATTCAGGGTCCCCATGACCAGGATTGCACACAGCCCAGCTGGAAACCTTGTGTTGACGATTCAAGGATTGGAGCATCTCCCTTATGAAGAAAGGCTGAGAGAGCTGGGACTCTTTAGCCTGGAGAAGAGAAGGCTGAGGGGAGACCTTATCAATGCTTATAAGTATCTGAAGGGTGGGTTGAAGGAGGAGGGAGCCAGACTCTTTTCAGTAGTTGCCAGTGAGAGGACGAGGGGCAATGGGCACAAGCTGGAACATAGGAGGTTCCACTCAAATATGAGAAGAAACTTCTTTACGGTGAGGGTGACAGAGCCCTGGAACAGGCTGCCCAGGGAGGTTGTGGAGTCCCCGTCTCTGGAGATTTTCAAGACCCGCCTGGATGCAGTCCTGAGTAACATGCTCTGACATGCTCTGGGCAATCCTGCTTCGGCAGGGGAGTTGGACTAGATGATCTTTATGGTCCCTTCCAACTCTAAAAATTCAGTGAAATTCAGTGACCTACTTGACTTCTCTCCTGGGCTGTGCTCTCTTCCCCATGAAAAAGGGAAGGTGTGTGAGGAAACACTACACTAACCTGCCCAGTTTTTCTCCTGGACTGAGTCCTCTTTCCCATGGAAGAGAGAAGTCACGTGATTCTTAAAACTGCATATATGTGTGATAAAAGTGTTTGGTATCCACATCCATTTAGCCTCCCTACTGTCATTTGATCTTAAATGGCAACAATCTCTAACTGTCCCTGCTCACTGGTAGCCCCACAGACTTGGTGCCAAGCTTCTTGCTCCAGACATTAGAAAGTTTTCATTAACTTTTTAGGCCTTTTCTTGTTTATTAAGCTTTTTCTAATCTGCTTATTATGTTTTCTCATTTATCCTGCCAAAGTACAAAATCCCTTCTACTTCTTACATTTGGGTTTGATTCTGCTGGATAGCCACATCGGTTTTCTTCTACTTTCTTGTGGTACCCAGTTGTTCACCACTCCAAAGTCATATAATTTCAGTAATCTCTATGCCTCCTTCAAAGAATTAGTTTTGTAACTGACCACTTTTAGCTTCCTTAAGAAATGTTCTTTCCACATGACCTACTAGAGTTAAGCGCAGTATGGTAGATACTTTGACTCTGCCAATTTCATCATCAGTGGAAAACTTAGAATACAAGCAGGCTAGTACCTGCATTCCTGACGATAGGTTTTGAACATATATATTTTTAAAACTGAGCGGTTTATTGCTCCCAATATACTGTTTCTAAAATCATACCTGAACAGCTCTTCACATTTTCTGCACTTGATAAATAATAAGTCCAGTTCACTTTCTCTCTCTCTTATCTGATCAGCAGGTTAATAAAGTCATAGTTGAGCAGTGGTGAGTGAAGATATTTTAATTAAAGTCTATAAGAAAAATAAATTTTCTTCTTATATAAATAAATATATTTATATAAATTTTCTTTTCCTATAAATAAAATAAAGTTTTCTTCTATGATAAGGAAAAAAAATACAGTTTTTCGATCAGAAGACACATGAAATGCTCATATGAAAGCAATAGTAAGTATAACACTATGAAGTTTGATAGAAGACAAACATGTTATCCACACAGTTCTGCTTTAGGATATACATGGACTTGATCCAATGCCATAGTTTTCTTTGTGCGCATGATTGCTCACAAAACTAACTCTTAAAATGGTGTCAAGAGAAGGCTAATGCATAGCTTAAATCACAAGTTTACAGAAACACAAAGGAGAAAATAAAAAATTCTCAGCTAAGTAAACATGAAAAATAAACTTCTGTTACCAGAAAAACAAAACCAAAGAAATAACGCCATTAATATGAGACGGCAAATTTGGAAGGATATGCCTAGTTTTTCCACAAGATTCAATAGCATTCCTGACACTGTTTGTATCTGTTATGCCAGAAAACTTTAAGAAATTTATAAGCCCTACCTCATTATTTGGAAGTGAGGAGGTATACAGAATGTTACTGTATCAGTCATCTCAGCACTCTTGAGAAAAGAAAATGCTATTACCTTTACACAGAGTGCAGAGGCACAAAGACGCCAAGTATCTCACCTAAGATACAACGGAAACTCAACTACTAAAGTGCATTAAAAACACAATGTTAAAAAAAGCCAGCAGAGTAGAAAACTATCTCTGGATCTCAGCCTGCCAGAAAGCAGAAGTCCTTGCACTGATGCATAATTTTTTACACACACAAATGAAGTTTGCAAGGTTGGATTTAACTGGAATACGCTTAAATCAGCAACGACATCCATTATGAGAATGTGATGACAACTCTTTTCTACATCTGTTTGGTTGAAAACCTACGGCCATATGTTGTGGAATTAACTGAACAATTTACAGTTAAGTACATTAGAGGTTATATGTCTACTTGTATGTCGTGTCTTCTGATAGAGAATTAACAGTCATTTGCATTTTCTTTTCAGTTAGTCTGAAAGTTTGGAAATTACTAATCCCTTCACATAGATATTCAACCATACCCAGTGTCCCTATACACAGTACATACCTTCTATTTTTGTTTCTTTCTAGCTAAAAATTATCTGGGAGATAGCTAATTGACGGTAAAGAATAAAAATATGTATGTTTAAGTTGTGTAAGCCTGTAATTAGTCTAATAGTTTGTCTTCACTCTGTCACACTAAAAGTGTATCAATTTACAGTGTTATCTTTATACACATATGTTGAGCACATTCTTAAAATATATTGGATAGGAACACATCACTTACAAGACTTAAAATAGACTGGATATATTAAGTCTTTCTTCTTCCTGTTTTCAGTACATCAAGTTGGATAACCTGTTAAATGATAGTAAAATTTGGGGGGGGAGGGGGGGGAAGTGTGCGGCGGCAATACAGGCAAACCTAAATCTTTGCATAAGTCCCTAAGAGCCAACTGTTTTAAGGGTCATTTATAAATTCCTGTGCACCTTCACCACCAGTTTGGAACTCCTCATCCTTAGATCCTTCCAGATAAGGGACTTTGAAACTTTGTCTTAGGAAACTAATTGTTCTGGAATTTACAATATAAAATCTGATGAATGTGGTAATACTTAGAAAGACTATAAAGTGTACATAAAACCAAAGAGTGTAACACAGCTATATAGCATCTCAAATATCGACAGCGACACTTAGATCAGCATATGGAAATAGCAGAGAGAAGTTAGTAACTATAAGCAAGTGGTAGTCCCAACTTGCAAGGTAGGAAGTGCAGAAAATGTTCACTTAAATTTTTTTGCTGCTAAGTGACAAAAGATGGGAAGCAGTCTAACATAAGGATTCTGCTGTTGCTTAAGAAGACAACATACAGCATTTCTCCAAACACAAGCTAAAAAGACTTAAGTGTGAGGGGGACTCAGACTGATGGTTTGGACTGTATTTCATAGAATCATAGAATGGTTAGAGTTGGAAGGGACCTTAAAGATCACCAAGTTCCAACCCCCCTGCCATGGACAGGGACACCTCCCACTAGACCAGGTTGCTCAAAGCCCCGTCCAGCCTGGGCTTAAACACTTCCAGGGATGGGGCATCCACAACTTCCCTGGGCAACCTGTTCCAGTGCTTCACCACCCTCACAGGAAAGAATTTCCTCCTAATATCTAATCTAAATCTCCCTTCTAATTTTGTGAAGAATGTACATCGTGTCTTGCTTATCCACAGCCACTTTGCCTACACAAGTGAAAAGTAACCTCACCTGGCATCAACAGACTAGTCAAGTGATTCTTAAAACAGTGAAGTACCGCAGTAACCCACCTTTAGGAATGGTCCCACAGCACTATCTGAAACTCAATCAAATTTCTTACTTTAATGTCAGGGATATGTTGCCTAAGAGCCACAAACTTTCCTAAAAAGGAAATACTAGACCCTTTCTTCAATGATAAGGATAAATACCTCAACTAACACAGCGACATTACATTGGCCTTCAATCTAATCATGATTACTTTTGTATTACACCCACAAGTATTCCAGGCAAGCGAATTGGCAGTAATTTTCTCAAAAAGCCTAAAACCAGGACTTGCTTTTACAATACTCTAATATTAATCACTGTCTTCTCTTAGGGGCATGTTTACTTTGACAGGACTTATCAAGAACACATGGCAGTGCAGAATCTCGTTCCTAAACAACAGGCCCATTATTATTAAGGGATTTGCTAAGATAACAGAAACAATAATGAAGTTGTAGTGGCAACTACAATAAGCAGCAAGTCAGCACTCTCCTCAGTAACTTGGGCTTATACCCGCTAGTTTGAATAGAACTGAAAATTGCCTGTGACTTGCCTGTTCTAGAATTTTATATTATAGTGTACCTCTATTCTCCTAAATCAAAGTTACTAGCGGTAACAGAAGAGAAATCAATATATTCAATTCAGTACATATCCTCCAGCATCTGCTTCTTCTATTTATTGTAGCCCTTTTTTTCTTTTTTTTTTTTTAAATACTCTTTCATGGACTGACTACTTATGTAACATTCTATTCCAGTCCCCATGCAGACTGACTTCTTTTAAGCATTCATTCTTTTCAGATTATTATTTTCAAACAGAAAGTATTGTCCAACTCTTCAACTGAATTAACATCAAATCACCGAAAAACATGTTTTAAGTCCTTAAAATTGCTTCGATGCCTATTGTTGACTATAATACAGGGTAAACTGGAGCAGTACAACAACTGCTGTCCCCCATTTTCATTGCCAGGTTGATTTAAAACGCCACTGAATTCCTTTGCATTGTCAAGTGTCTGGGACAGTAGCAACATCCACCCAGAGCAGATATATTTCATTACACATGCAGAGACATGCACACAATTGCTTAAAGTTATAGAAGTTTTCCAATCTCTGTTTTGGCTGTGTATATTACCTACTTTTAACCAACTACATACAACACTATATGAATGCATTTACAGGATGTTCTAATCTACTTGTGTCTACAGAATCTACATAATATTTAAAATTTTTAGTTATAAGCTCATCCTGTCAAATTACACATCATAACAGAAAATGCAGTTTCTCTGTCTTAAAAAAGTTTGCACAAGTTAAGCAAACATTGCATTCAGGGGTATTCTGCCAGAGACAACACCCAATGAATGATTCTGGGGAGGAGGCCAAGGACATGGGCAGGAAACCAAGAAGGAAGGTGCCCACTCCTCCCTGTGCCTCCTCTTCCCTCTCTCCCACCCTCCACCAAGGTGAGCGGTGCTGTCTCCTGAACCCGAGCTGCTGCAGAGGGGGAAAAGGTGTGCAGTGCAGACCTGAGACAACACAGCACCTAGGAAAGCAGTCAGCAACAGCAGGGAGTCCAGTTTGCTAGAATTAGTTTTCAGAAATAGCTCTGGTGGAATTCACTTAGTTCACGATGTAAAGCTGGTGAGGGAGTTTCACAATTTTTTCTCTCGCTTTCTGTTTTAGTTCCAGGCAGAGCTAGCAGTGCTTAGCACTTCTCATTTTAAGATCCTATTTTGAGCCACTTACACTTTTCAGAAGCTAATTGTTTGGGCTGAAATGCTCCATCCAAGCAGCTGTCTCATAATTAAGCGTGCACACACACACACCAGTGTTAAAAAGTCCAGGCATTTCCAAGAATTTTATCTCTGGAAAGTATCTGTTGCTGTTTGCATTATAAAAAGTCTCTCAAAAAGTGGAAACTCTGGAAGTGTTTATTTTCTACAGGGCATAGTAGCAAAATTACTATTTGTATTATAGAAGCATCTAGTGCCTTCAATTGCAACTGAGGATCCACTGGCCTAAAGACTGTACAAATCAAGAAAAAACAAGGAAAAATATCATAAAAACATAATACACAGATCTCTACTGAATTCAATATGCTCAATCAAACAAGCACAGAATTTAACTTAAGCAATTATTTTCTTACTACAAAATAAATTAATCAAAAGCATTATTCACAAGTTATTTGATACTGTTACTTGATAAGAGACTTGAAGCTTATTTGTCCAAATATGCACAGGAAAAAGAAATTCAGTTGGAAGTTTAGTAGCCTGCAATAAAGCCAGCTAGGACAAGCAGCAGATACTCAAGGTTCTGAAGCACCCTCATACACTTTGCAGTGACTTAAAGATGAAACAGTTCGACCTTCATGATCTCTTTATGGCCACTTATTAATGAGAATTATTTCTCCCCACACCATTCACTTTCAAAAAAAAAAAAAAACACCACAAAAAAAACCCCAAACAACACAAAAAAAAAAACCCAAACCCCTTCACAACTCTTTAAAATCATTAAAGAAGCATTTAAAATCATTTAAAACAAGCAGCAAATCACTAGTTGTTTTATGACCTGTAAGCATCTGCAAGATTTACCAAATGAAAATACTAGACACAAAGATTGCACAAAGCTAGAAATAGCTATTCATTTGCTGTATTCATGATTACCCATATCCTTTATTAATGGTGTTACAGAGTTTGCTAGAGATGTTTGAATATGCAACCCCAAAAGAACAGTTATTCTAACCAATCCTTTTGACTTCACATTTATTACTCTGGTGCCCACCAAAGATAAAATCTTAACAACACAGATGCCTGTTTCCTGCCCTTAAATCATCAGATACATTCTATACATTGAGCTGATTCGGTATTGCTTTCATTGTTCAGCTACAGGCAGTCTTTGAATGCTGGACATTATTACTGTCACCTTTAGCCCATGAGTTCAAGTTGGGCTTTTAGAGGTGCTTATGAATTACATGAGTTTTCTATGAAGTATGCTCAATTACACTGTAAGAAGAAAGAACTTGCTTTCAATTACTTTCTGAAAGAAAATAAAAGAAAGAAGTAATACTTCAGGTTTCATCTGTTTTCATCTGAAGTGGATACAAACTCATGACCTGTCCTGAAGAGCACTCACATATTGCCAAGAAGAAAAGAGCCATGTATCCAACATCAATCTGTTGGCTGTAGATACCATTTAAGAAAAAGAAGCAAAAGCAAAGGAAGTTCTAGAACACATTCAGAGACTTATCTCACACACATAACTTCTACAGTTTCCACAAGAGTCTCCCAATGATTCTTTTTTTTAAGTTGGGCTCACTTCTGTTCTTCCAAGGTGTTTCAGTTATGTTTCGGAAAAGAAACACAATACAGAATGAGTCTGCCTGTAGAGATTTGCAAAGTAACCATATAAAACTAGTTGTCTTGTAAGAGCTAGCTGCCTATAGTTAGCAGGGTAAAACAGGTTCTTCTGCAGAGTGATTAATTCTATCACAAGACAAGCCTCTAAGGCAGACAGGATGACTCATGTTTGGGGAGAGGAGGAATCATCTCTATTACCTGTTTCGGGTGCCTAGGCAACTATTTTAAACTCAATGACTACCTTTTCAGGTAGCTAAAATTAGGTAAGATTAATTACATCTCAGATGCAGAATAAATATACCAACAAACAAGCTCATCAGGGAAATGCTATATAATCAAAAGGTTATTCAAAACTTCTTCTGGAAATATAAGTATAAATATCCAGTACTAGAAATTGTCCCTGACATGAAAACATCCACGCTTTTCCTATACCTTTTCTGTTTCATGCACAGAATTAAGTATCATGGGAAATTTTTTCATACATTAGTTTTCAGCAGAAATATATGTGTATGCAGATTCAGTACAAAAATAATTATGCAAAGTATGCAGCATTTATGATAGAGTTGATTGGTTTTTTTTCCCTTTGAAAAGGAGACAATACTCCTCCAGTGCAGAGGTGGAGGACTTATTCCTAACTAGAATCCCTTACAAAAATGACACTTTTACCTGTTCTTTACTTATGTCTGTGTATTAAAATACAAGAACTCAATCAAGTGAGTGCTGAATGACAATATGAACAAATCTACTCTCTATAATTATTTTTTTTAAAACATTATTTTGTTTTTAGCTAAGAAGTTGGATATTAATAAACATGCAGCTTTTCTTATCCAAAATCTTGATCAAAGAAGATCAGGATGATCTGCTTCAGCCAGATGATCAACCTGCAGACCAGGTTGTTCAGGGTTATGTCTAGTTGGCTCTTGAAACATCCAAGAATGAAAATCCTACAGGGTCTCTAGGCAATCTCTTCCACTGCTTAGTGAACCTTTTTTCCCTTTAGGTCAAGTCAAAATATTTCCTCTCAGTTAATGAGTCAACCTCCATCCATACACCTCAGCAAAAGAGCTTGCCTTGGTCTTCTTCGTAACTCCCTCACAGATACAAGAAGGTTGCTGCTAGGTTCCCCTAAGCCATCTCTTTTCCAGGATGAACAAGCCCCATTTCTCAGCATCTCCTCACAGAGCAAGTGCTCCTGCCACTGACGAGCCTGGGGGCCCTCTGCTGAATTTGCCCCAGTTTATCAATGTCTTTCCTGTACTGGGGATGCCCCCCTAAACCTGTGCATGGTAGTCTAGGCATAGCCTAATGAGTGTTGAGTAGAAGTGAATAAACTTTTCCTTTGATCTACTGGCTGCACTCCTATTAATGTAGCCCTTATTAATGCAGCCCATGATGCTGATGGCGGCCAAGGCATCCTGCCAGCTCATGCACAGGTTGTTGTCTACCACGACCTTCAGGTCTGTTTCAGCAGAGCTGCTCCCCAGCCAGCAAGTGCCCAGAATGTACCAATAATGTGCCATCCCAGGCTCAAGGCTAAGTTATTTGCCCTTGAGAGTTTCACAGGGTTGCTGCCAGCCCTCTCCTCAAGCCTGTGTAGGCTCTTCTGAATGGCAGCCAGGCCTATGAGGGCTTTGAACGCACCTCACAATTTGTTGTCATCCACAGATTTAACAAGAGTGCCTTGCATCTCCTCCTCCATGTCACTGATGAAGAATTAAACAAGACAAGGGCACAGGACACATCCCTGGTCTGATGACCCAGCCATTTTTTCATCCATTTAGTAGACCACTCATCTGGGATGTGATGTCCCAACCTGTACACAAGGATGCTGGGGCAGCTTGTCCCAAAGCCTTTCTAAAGTCCTTAATTGAAAGGTTTTCAGTAAACTAGAGAAATATCACATGGGATGGAAGGTTCCTTTGTGAGCAACTAATTACATGAGAGAACAAACAAAAGTAAAGAGAGAGTAAGCTCTTCCTACAGAGAGTGCTGACAGATTCCTGGAGATAGCTGGGTTGCAAGCTGGGGTGCTGAACACATTCGTCCTGCTCATTCCCTTTTCTGGACCACAGGAGGCAATGAAAGTTGCTAACGATACTAAATTGAAAGTATTACAGAAAATGGCTCATTAGGGAGAACTGCAGAGAACCTTACAAGACTGAATGACTGGGCAATAAACAGCAATTGCTCACCTGCATCTTGAATCCTGTGAGCAGCTCTAGTTTCCCTTCGTTAAAAGGATACAGCAGAATTGGAAAGGCAGAGAAGGGCAACAGAGACAACCAGAGGCACAGAATGGCCCCCACGTAGGGAACAACAAAGCATGCCAGAACTCTTTGATCCAGAAAAGGCAGGGCCGAGAGGGAGAATGAGAAAGCTCTCCAAAATCCTGAGTAGCACAGGCAGAATGAATAGGGCATTAGAACAAGCAAGGACGGCAAATGAAGAGAGCGAGTGGTAAATTCCACGCGGACAAAAGGAAGGGGTTCTTTGTACGTCACTGGGCTGTTGAAGTCCTTGTGAAATGATCCTGCACTTGCTAAACATGTACACGGCTTCATGTGAGAAAAATGCACTGAGATAACACATGCACAGAGCCACAGTTTCTGAAAAGTCCCTGAGGCTGATACTGTGATAAAAAAAAATAATAGGTAATGTGCACTTGCCTTATTCAGATCTTCCTTTCTGATCATCTTTCTTTGGCTACTGTTAGGGACAGGACAGTGGGCTAAATGGGCCCTCAGCCTGATCCAACATAGCCGTTCTTAATTTTTTTTATGTTGACTTCTCACGATGCTCAATTTAAAAATAACTACACTAAAGCTAACCATCAGTGTATGCTGCCATTTGAGAGGCCTTTGGGTAACCCTGCCTGGACTCCAGGTGGCACTCCAGGAGGAGTCTCTTGCAGGTCCTGTATCCCATCTGCTATGCCAGAACCACAAATACTAGGGGCCACTCATATGGCATTAGGCACCTACGTCGAGGTAACTGAATTGAGCCCTCCATTCCTAGAACACAGGGAAACAAGAGAAAAATGCCATATGAAGAGCTTAATACAGGGGAAATTTACATATTTTTCATTGTTTTCACAGTGCACGCCATGGAGATATGGAATGGACTCAGCGCATATGCAAAGGAGAATTGCAACCCTTAAGTGACTGCAAGTTACATGAGATTTAAGCAATGAACAATGGAAAGCTGCAAAGGCTCAAACCAAAATCTTATTAAACAAATGGACAAAAACCCATATGAGCTCATGGACAGAAGTCAAATTGAGCAACATAAATACAAAAAAGTAGAAAAGGCAACCTTGATACAGGGAAACATGTTGACAACTTCAGGACCATGCCATAGATAAACTGATCTATTGTGAGCCAGGAAACAAAACAATTCCTATGAAAATAATTTCAGGCTTCTATCCTTCCTTTTTTAAAGGATTTGACAGGTAATTTGAATATAATTTTGGAAACATCCCACACAGTTATACGGTTTGCTAGATTACTAATTTATAATTACTTTTTTTTTTTTATACAAACCATGCTGCTTAAACAAAACAAGAACATTTGTAAATTCAAGAATATTTGGAAAAATAGTATTTCAAAATTGTGCTTCACTTCCTAAGTTATTTTACTAAACTTCTATAACTAAAAAAAGCACCACTTAAGACTTTCACTCTATCATTTTGTTAAAACAAACTTTTTTTTCCCTTTCCTATATAGGCATGCAATAGTGCCAGCATACAGGAGCAGATCCATAACCTACTAAAAATGCTAGGTGTTGCAAAGGCAACAGAGGAAGCAAAAAAGATTCCCAAACACTCCATGGCCCAAGAATTTCAGAACTGGCCAGCAAAATACTCAGGAAGCAATGGAGTGTGGCCAGACGGCACACTGAGTGAATCAGAGTTATCTTCTTCAGAAGGGCTGATGTTCAGGAGTTACAAGGCAAAATGCCATTAGTCTGTCACATTAGACAAGGACACCAACTAGAACAATCGCACATTATTAAGCTCTATTAGAGCTGGTGGATGTGAACTGAGCTCTTTCTGTTCAACAAATCCTTGACATAACTTTCTGTTCAATATTTTATTTTTGTGTTCAGGTGCAATTGCTTTAGAGACATATTGCAGGATGATGTATACAATTTTTTAAAAAAAATCAGGATAATTTTTAAAATTAGGACACGATACCTTGAAACTAAGGTCCCAAACAAGAAGTCTGCAGCAAAAAGTAATGTAAATAATAGTCATAATACTTAAAATTCTACTTTTACATTGCACATTCAGGGTAAGTAAAGTTATACATACACAGAGTACAAATAACAAACTGATTATACCATGGTACCGTGTTACTGAGAATACAGATGTGAATCGGTAGTTGTAATGCCAAAGGTTTCCTCAGAACTGAGGTTTTGATTGACTATTTATATGAAGAATTTTTATACTACAAATAATAATTCTCTGAGCACTAAGATAATTGAGCACACATAACTTACACAACAAAAAATCAGACTTCTCATCATGTCTCTAAAACTGTAGCTGCATTACAAAGCTTCTGTTTATCTGAGAGAGCCCGTGCTGAGTAAGAAGGAAAGAGCTCTGTTCACTGAGCAAGAAAACATTTCTGTCTACAGTCAGTGAACCTGTGGCCTCTTGAACAAGACTGTAAGAGAGGTCCATCAGGCTCAACAGCGGCGCACAATCTGCTGACTGCTCTGTATTGTCCTACACATACATTCATCAACATCTGCCAACAGATAGACGATGGTCAGCTAGATCCAAACTGCTGGACTGAAAATAAAAGACCACTCTATTATCAGAGCTTTGAATTATTCCCTTTCTTATGATTTTCTCCTCCTGCTCACGTCAGACAGCTTGGTATAAGAAAAAAAAATAAAATCATGTATCGAATATAGGTGATACTGCAATGATTTACACAGTTATGGAATTGATACTGTATGAATTCTCTCTTCTTATTATTTTTCTTAATGGAATACAATTTACAGTGCAACACCACAATGTGCTGCTTCAAAACACTTTCCCTTTTTTTTGGTGACTTCGTTAAGAAAAAGACAAAATAAAACCCAGTCATTTTACCAGGCTTATTATATGTTTATTGGCATTGACAGTGCTTCCTTATCCTTTACAACTACAAGCCTTGACATCAGCTGGTTGGGCAGACTACATTGAATAGAAAACAGAATTTCAGCCAAGCCCACATCAAAATTAGTATAATGGAAAAAAGATGAGTGATTTTGGAACGCCTTCTCTAATACTGACCTCCAAAACCAACACAAAGGAGTTACCTTAGAAAAATATGAATACCACAAAGCACTGCAAACTGTGCAAAAGTCTTCTAAAGAAAGATTCTTCCCTAGATATCAGTTTACTGTAAAATATTATTATTAGCTTTTATTTTAAATAGCAAATTCTCTGTTTCTGTGAACTGACAAAGCATAACACAAGTTTAGAAAACCTTCATATACATTTTTTTAAAAATGCCATTTGTTAGTAAACATTTATCTGAATACAGCAGCAATTTTTCCAGTCCAGGTAAAGAAAGGTTCTGTTACATGCAGAGTTTACGTTTGTACAAATATTGTCTGAACTTCAAACTTCATTTTTCTGCACTGACTTAAAGTGTGCACTATATTTAATAGCACATAATGATCCAGAAAACATTGGTGTTCACCAATTCAGCCACAAGAATTAAAGCTAATCTCCAACATGAATAACAGCAACTAGATCTGAGGGAAACATGTCAGGAAATCAGTATTACTAGAGATCAAGAAAAGCAATACATAGCTCAACTGAAAAGAACTAACACATAATTAGCAAAGATCAGGAGAATAGCTAATGAAGTCTAGGATGTCAACAGTTATAAGCTAATGTCTTCATCAGATATTAAAATAAAAAAAATTATTGGACAGAAGTCCATATCCTTCTGTATGCTGAAACGGTACTTCAAGAACCTAAAGGAAGTGCTTACAAAGTCAATTGTTGGTAAAAATCAATCAATCCAGAGACTGTAGAACTGTAAAGGAGTCCACCTGGGAAGTCTGTCAAGTCTGCTTGGAAACCATACACCAAATAAACCACTGACTGAAGTAATGCAGTACTTATTACCGCTGTGAGGTGACTTGCACTTAGTGCGGTCAACAGATTGTCACAAGACAGAAAGAAATAATGAAATTACTACTGACAGCAGCCAGTCATTTTGAAAGTGGCTAATGAGACCAGGCAGAGAGCAGGGCTGATTAGACCAATAAACAACGGAAGATTTCCACCAGAGTTGACACAGAGAGCCCCAGAAAAGTGCCTTCCTACTGAGGGCAGAGCTGAAGCAGGATGCTGTTGAGGAAATCAGCATCTGAAAACAATTTCTAGACTGTCAACCAGGAGACTGAAAGACAAATCAGAGAAGGAAGAGAAAGCCATAGAAGATGATCTTGACACACTGGCTCATATCCTAGAAAACCTTTGAAGAACAAGGATTTGTGTGTGTCTCTAACAGTGAACAAGACCCACTTGCACAAAAGCTTTGGGATTTGCTTTGATTCCAACATGTCGTTACGCTGAGTATTTTCTTAGAGAAATGCTAAGCTGTGTATGTTGGGTAGACATCCACCATTATAATTCACTATGCAGTGTGAACTTCATTCACCTTTACTAAAAGCATCCTAGTTTTCATGCATTCATCTTCAAGGTATATTTAATCTCCAAGTATTTGCTCAATGAAAATAATTAACAACTGCAAAGCCTAGCGCTTCAGTTAAATGTTTTTGAAACATTTAGTACTTTCACACAGTTGTGAGACAGCTCTAATGAAATACAGTATATAATAGTGCTATTTCAGCTACCTATGGGAAATCACTTTCCTGGCTTGTTTAGTGCAATTCTAGTATTTCCCTTTTCTCCATCACTAAGACTGATATAAAGAAGTCATTTTCTTTCACACCCTGGAGATGTAGATGAGTCACGTAATTTGCAGAAAATTCCATTTTCCAAGGTACCTTGTACATATCTTACTAGTAACGAAGCTTGGCTGGGACAGAAATACTTCCTGCCTTTTTTTATTTTTATTTTTTAATTACCACAAAATTATACCTCTGTCCTATAGCTGGAATGAAATAAGATTCACTGATTCTTTATTTTATACTTTACACGAATAATTTCTTCTTTTTAGAAAGGCTTCTCTGTTATTATTTCCTGGTTGGTTTTTATAGAGCTTGTTTGGCTTTTGTTTGCTTGTTTCTCCTTCCTCCTTTTCTTCAGATAAATGTACTTCTTTCTGCTTTTGATCTTTAACTGGCAATTCCTTATTTCATGGAGGTCCCACATTCTGCCTGTTACAAACCTGTGTTTGTGAACTGCAGCCATATTTTTACTTTCTCATGATTCAGTTGTACCAATGCCAACAGGTAACTTGCTTTATGAAGAAGTCCATTATCACCATGTAGGCTAATAGTCCTTAATTAGCTGCACAATGCCATTTTATGATCTCCCTTGCCTTGGCTGTCAGCTCATGCATTGTGCCTTGCCATCAAATCTGATAAATTTTCCTCCTCAGCTAAGATCACACAAACATAAAATACAGAATTGCCCTTGACACAAAGAATTAATCTGGTCTTTTTTACTTAGTTATTTGTCAGATGCTTCACAGCCATCTCAACCTCAAACCAGAGAACAAGAAAGACTCAAAAGCTTTCAGCTAAGGCTTCTTTTTAAGTTTTTCACCCATATGGATGTTGGAGCCTAATTAGACCCTTCTTCGTAGCAAGTTCCACTACACTGTCCCAAGTCCCTGTAAGTGTAGGAAGTTGGGGCTGCCTTTTAGATCTGCTTCACATCATCACTAAAATCCGTCGTTTGCTTTTCATTTCAACAAAGAGAGCTTAAACATAGACCTGCCTATCGCATCTTCCTTTTTCCAGATCTGGTGTTTTCCTTGCTCAACCTCCTATGTTTATTTCAGAATATTTGTGAAATATGGAGGATATGCATCCCCTTTCTGAATGGCTTAAGTTACTTCATTATACCTCTCTCACATTCATGTTTCTGGTTTGCTTTATTCAAAGGCCTGTGCACATTTGCCCTTCCTTTATACCTTCCCACAGAATTCCCATCATTTCTATGTCAGCAATTAATGCCTCTGTCTTCACCTTTGTACCTTCTTTTACATCATCTCTTTATGCATAAGCTCATCTAACATATGTAAGATCATCTAACATCCATAAGCAGTCACATCCAGTGACAGCAAGACTTAAAAATTATTTCTAAAAAAGGAAAGATTTACACATTTTTTACTTATCCCAAGAACTAAGTTTCAGCATGACTGAAATGAATTAAGAGAGCCTGTCTCATTTTTCTCCTGTGAAACTCAAAGGCAAGTATCATACTGTTCATTTGGTAAGGAATGGCACAAAGTTAAAAAAATCATTTCTACTTCAATAGTATTTTCTAAAACATTTCACTGATGTTATATGTAATACTATGACGATTCTCTACCTATGGGTGGCTTTAAAATTTCTCTGGCGCTACTCTCTTACCCTTGTCCTTTGTCTATAAGTGAACAAGAGAAAACATACTACCCACGTTTTATATAACTATAGATACTTTTATACTTTTATAGATACTTTTACTAACAGCTTGCTCTCTTAGCATAAATTTTATCCATGTGCTGCGTTTCAAGAAAAATAGAGATGGGGTCCTACTTATCTTAAAATCCACTCGAGCACTGCTAATAGGTGCAAGCATAAACAAACATTTCAGGAAGACAAAAATGCATTGAAAAACAAACTTCAATACCAATCAGTTATGTGGCTCTCAATATACTCAGTACTATCACTATATTTAAAGGGCAATGTCTCACATTCAATGGATAACAATGCTGCCTTTTCAGAGGCATATGCAAAGGGGGCAGGCAGGGGGGAGGAAATCTTGCTTTGGACATCATCTCAATAGAAGTAGAATAACAGATCAGAGATTTTGCTTTCGTTTTCTGCTCTGTGCAACTCCAAGGCTCTTTACTGCCCTTGTCCAAACTCCAATGAATATTATGTTTTGATTTCTGCATAATTTCTTATTTCTGTGCAAATTCTTAAATAATCAGATACATAATTTTGTTCTCTGATGTACAAGATGTTCTGTTTCCAGCAGAAACCCCAAAATTTGCTTCACTAAGCTAGTTTGAATAAATTTGTATTGCAGCTTTTACAAAACTGTCTATGAATTTTATGTCATGAGATTAGGAATCCTGTACCCAGTGCATAACAGCCTATACCAGTTCTGCTAGAGGATAAAAATCTTATGAGATTACAGGTAAAAAATAAAAACGTTAGCACATGTTAATGTTACATACAGAACTGCTTTCTTGATAATGCAGAATTCAAGAACCCACCCAAGTATCTTGAACTGCATGTCTGAAGTACACATACATTTGCAATTTAATTTTTGTCCAAATTAAAACAATAAATCCCTAAACTTTGCTGAAGGGTACACAGTCTCCTCTTCTGTTTTCTTTTCACATTTCTGCTTACTTCACATGCTTATGAGGCAGAGGTACCGACAGTATTTCCTTCTCTCTTTTTTAATTCCCCTGCTCTTCTCTTGCCCCCAGTCCCGTACCTGTTGCGACAGACCAGCCACCGGGCCAGCAGAAACCCTGCTGGCTGGTGGAGCAGAGCCAAGACAATGTGCTGTGGGCACATGTTCTCCTTCACAACAGAACAGGTACCCATCGATCTCCATTTCTGAGGCTGGCTTAGGTTGTTGATTTAATGCATGTTTACAAAAAGGGCTTTCCAATGCTGTAACTCAAAGCACAGTGAGGCAAGTGCCTGACAAGCTGAAGTATGTTGACGTCAAGCGAATTGCTTACGCGCTGGTTAAGCTCTTACGTCTAGAAGGCCACGCTGAAGATTGCCTCCAAACAACACAAGGTTATGACATTTTAGGCAGATAAAGCAATAATTTTCTTAAGCTGATGTGAATCACTAGGCGCTGATTTTTACCATTTGCTTGCAGAATAAACTTTTCCACAGCATTTCCGCAATAGCTCAGGGTAGATGGAATTGTAGTTGTAGAAGTTATATTTTAGAAGAACACTGAAATCTACACTATGAAACACAAATGAAGAAAAATATTCTTGAATACTCCTGCCCTAAGTTCAAATGAAGACGCTGAAAATCCAGTATCCAAAGAGAATACATCTCAAGTGAAAATTGAAATGCATTTCAATACAAAACAAATGGAGGCATCTTACGAAACTGCCTCTCAAAGACAATTCCTTTGAATGAGATGCGTGACCTCGGCTTTTGACATAGCATATATTTACAGAACATAAAAAACATAAACAAACTGGGCAGATGCAGTTTCTTTTGTCTCCCTTTAGACAGGATACAGGGGCATAAAGCAATGAACCAAACATACTGTTACCCTGGCTTTGCCACTGAAGGTGACATTTACAGTATGCATATGCAGTACTAATAAGATAAAGGAATCACACATGCATCATCAATTCATAAAAGCATCACTGTAAAAAAAAAAAAGTGGAAAAAGGAGGGAAATTGTTTCAAAGCAGTTATGATCCCAGTCTGATTAGAATTTGGCAGTGACACTCCTGCCCCCCAATTCTACTTCATTTATACAGTATATCCTCAGTACTTCAACCAGCCGAGCCAGTTAGACAAGAAACAGACATCCCTCTTTGCAATTACTTCCACAGAGTTTGAGTCACGTTGAGGAAAAAAAATATTTTGAAAGTTGAGGGACCTAGTGCTAACAACTGTTTGGGGAGAAAAAGAAAATCTCAAACATGCTCTTTTCTTCTGTTTTGACCAGAATAAAAGCTCTCAGTTATAAATGCTTTTACAGCAGGAACCTAGTGCGAAGCCCAGCATGGCCACCATCCACAATGTGCAACAGGCTTCACTTAATGTTCAGGCTTCACTTGGCTTTCTACTATTTTCTTACATTACTTTGTCTGCTAACATTCATTCTTCAACTAGCAAGCTCCATGGTTACATTCAGCACTACCACCAGCACAGCTTGCTAAGAGGAAGAGATTTTATTATGACTTAGACCTAAATGTTTTGACCATGATTCACTTTTCCACCAGCAAAAATAATTCACATCGTCAGATTTCATTCATAGTTACTATGCTTAATATCATCAATAAATTACAGTTGAGTCATTGGCTTATATACTTTTACAAAAAAATTTTTACAATACACTATTCCTCCTTCCAAACTTTTCTGTTAACAATATAAATTAAAAAGTTAAATTAGCTCTGCAGTTCTTTGCAAATATGTACTTAATTCAAATAATTTGTTTTTTAAAAAGAGATCTCCCACTGATATTACCTCAATTCATCATTTTGCAAATGCATTTTTATATTTAAAAATATATAAAATACTTTAATTTAAATACATGTATATTTAAATTATGGGGGATTGTAGATTTTGTAGCTATAATTAAAGAGAAAATTAAACTTGGTGCAGTTGATTAGCCTATTTCATTCACTATTTGAGGGGAAAAAAACATTCTCCAAAATCATTGCACATACAAAATTTGTCAAACATTGCTATAACGAACACCTCCCCTAGGAAGAAAGGCTACAGAGTTGGTGTGGTTCAGCCTGGGTAAAAGAAGGCTCCAGGAAAACTATATTGAGGCATTTCAATATATAAAGGGAGCTCATAAGAAAGAGGGAGAGAGATCTTTTACCAGGGCCTGTAGTGACAGAACAAGGGAGGACAGTTTTAAACATTTAGATTGAACAGAAGGAAGAAATTCTTTACTGTGAGGGTGGTGAGACACTGGAACAGGTTGCCCAAAGAAGCTGTGGATGCCCCATCCCTGGAGGTGTTCAAGGCCAGGCTGGATGGGGCTTTGAGCAACCTGCTCTACTGGGAGGTGTCCCTGCCCATGGCAGAGGGGGTTGGAATCAGATGATATTTAAAAGTTTCTTCCAACCCAAATTGGTCTATGATTCTATGAAAAAACAACCCTGTTCCTCTTCTGAGCTATGACCTTGCCAGTACAAGAAACCCAAATTATGGACTTGCAGCTTTTCATAGGGGCTAGTATGTTTCTTAATTTTGTATTTCATGCATATATATGTATATGTATGTACAAATGAATGTGTAAACACACACACACTCTCAAGTGCAGACTAATTCTGACAGCCTAATTAGTTCTCACTTTAGCTGTCCAACCTTTGGGTCTGAAAGCCCTCTAAGAGAAGAAGATAACCCTGAGTCTTGCCTTCTTTTTCCCCCAGAGCCCCTCAGCAGAGAAAAACCCACAACAATTTCTGGGTTGGGTCAGTACCTTTAGGTAGCAGATGAGCACTCCAACTTTTCTCCCCTCTAGTCTTTTTTTCTTAAAATTGGAAATTAAACAGTCCATGCTTTACAAACAGACACTTTCTGAATCTCTCTCATTCTTGCTCCTGTGTTTTAGTTGAGACAGGGTATGGAAAGAAGGTAGCTGTATCTGCTCTTCTTGGCATCTATGTACCAGATGTGTAAGATTTTCATCACCTTACAAATGTAATGATTGCCTGTGATGGCTCTCTGCCACTTCCCACTATCTGGTCTTCCCAGTACTCCAATGGAAGTACTTTATATTCTGAACAGGCTGACTCTAGAATGCAGTCTTTTAGGACTAGCTACAATTACCTCAAACTAAATGCAAAATGAACGCCATACTGACTTGTAAGGTCACTGAACAGTACTAAGAACGCATCAACAGAACACAATTTTCTAATTTGATGCTTATATAAGCCATTGAATTGCCAAGGAAAAAGGAAAACAAATATATATAAATAGGTAACAAAAGAAAGGGAAACCGAAGAAAAAAATTATTGCTTTCCAAAGACCCTTTTGGGTGCAGTATAACTAGAGGGACTACTTAGGGTCTGAGCGTTTCTAATGATGCTGGTATTAAGTCTGGGTGCATGTGAGGGAAGTCTGCTTAAGGTACTTCAGATTTGAAAGGAAGATATTGGGGTTTTTCAGCTTTATTCCCACCCCCCTCAACACTCTCCCATCAGTTACATTCTGGGATAAAAGGGAGAGAAAAGGGAAAATGTCAGTGGTTCAAGAACTCTGATTTCCAAACTGAATGGGATTTATGAGTTTTATTTATTTCCTTTCCCAGGAAACAGATCCCTCACAAGGTCTAGTGTTCCTCCCATGGATAGTCTAAAATGACATCAGCTTAGTGACATGGGATTCTACAGGACAGTCCACCTTGCTACATCCTGTGAAACAGGTACAGATGATGATATCAACAGCACCTCATTCTCTCTGCATCACAGGGAATGCAATGGCAATGTAAAAGTAACTATCAAGTATGAGATAACTACCAAAGATAGAAAGATAAACAAAAAACATTGACAATCAACTGAAGAAACACTCTTCATCAGCCCAGCACACCACATTCTGCCACCGGTAGAACACTACAATCAGCAGCACAAGAACTTTTGGAGACATCAGTAACAGAAAACATAAGCAAATAAAATTTTAAAAAATTAATCAATCCATAAAAGCAAGCCACAATTATGTAAGTTGCATCAAAGAACTGTCTGGACAGTCAGAAAAATTGTAGAGAATAAGGGCAGAAAAAGGAGTATGCAATATCACCCCTAAGAAATATCAAACAGCAAGAACGGTTTTCCTTCTGAGATGCCTCCTATGAGGGTGAAGCAAATGAAGACACAGAAGAGAAAGAGGAATGAATGTTAGCAGTAGTTCACCAGCTAGCACTTCACAACAAAATTATGCTTGAAGATGTACTATAGTAGATCACTTCAGCCTAATGGGAGGAAAAGGAAGGGATTCAGAGCTGAATCACACGCAGAATAACACCAAATTTTGCCAGCCCTTTTCAAGACAGTCAGTTAAGAGAACAAAAGGATTTTTTCCCTTTAGGAAAAGCATCAGTCTTGAAACAAGCTGTTCTCCATAAATGAGACTGCTGAATGCTTTAGATGCACATTAGATATATATATAAAAATGTTAAGGATACGTATGTAAAAAATTAAATGAAGAGCTAAAATACGTGATGCCAGTTACCAAAGAAGAAAGTTCTCACAAGTATTTTTGTCAGTGGTGCTCTTAAAAGTAAATTCAGTAATAAACTTACTGATCGCATTCATGCAAAGGTAGCAGGTGTAAAAGAGTCTTATAGCAGATGAGATTCCCAAAGAAATATGTGTATAAATGTCCTTTTAGTACAAGAATTATAGACATTTGTGCCACAAATCCAAAAATGGAGTGAGGAGTCTCACTTCTACTTCTGTCTAAAGGTCAAAATTTTGACCCCATTGGGACCTTCCCCTGCTTAAGGGGAAACCTTTCCCCAGGTTTAAGGCATGCTGAAAATACTCACTATTCCAGATACCTTTCTAAGCTTGCCACTCCTATACTCAAAAGTCCTTTACTTTTCTCATAACATTAATACTACACAAGCCATTCTGATCGTTGATTTATACTACATTACTTCTTTCAAGAAGTAATAGTATTGGGGGGCAGGGCTGACTGTTAGGCTATGTATGTTCCAATTCTAACATCTATGTCATTCAAACTTCTGTTACAATTCTGAAAACAATATCCAGCACAAATTAATTGCATATTATATAGTCCTTACTCAAGATCAGTTAATTATTGTACCATTTTGACTTCATTTTCACTATTTGTTCATAATTTCTTATATAGATCAGTAAGTTTAAGGACATTTGAAGACAGACTTTAAAAATAATACTGGTTATGGATATACATTGAAGCACTTCATTGTAAATTATTCCAAGCACACATTCATCACACGCAAAAGCAAAGGTTGTTCAAATACATTCTTTTTTCAATGGCTCCCTTGTCCCAAAAGTGAATGATCAATAAAAAGAAAGTCAAGACCTTGACCACAAAAAAATCCACATTGTACTAAATCAACAGTCATCCAACCCACCTTGCATACATTCATGTAGTCAAAATCTTGCCTGCATAACTTTATAGAGCACAATCATAGAATCGTCTAGGTTGGAAGGGACCTTTGAGAGCATCGAGTCCAACCATTAGCCTAACACTGCCAAAACCACCACTAAACCATGTCCCTATGTACCACGTCTAGCTGTCTTTTAAATATCTCCAGCGATACTTCCCTGGGTGGCCTGTTCCAAAGTTATGACTTTACATTTCTGGTATCTTTCTCTACACTTGCTCAGGAGAATGTCAGTCAATATATTATAGCAGCCCTGCCAAACTAAACAATGAAGTTATGCTCTGGACCATCACTCAGAGGAATGGAAACACAACAAATGATGATTTTGAAGGCATAAGCAAGGGGAGTAAAGACAAGGAATGGGATTGTGGAAAACAAAGTCTAAACTTAGGCGGGCCAGGAGTTGCAATGTATGCCTTGATGCGGGCTGTTCTACCAGGCAATCTTGAGAAGCAAAGGAAACAAGCAGAAAGCAAGCAACTTACTCTGGCTTGTCTGAGGCAAATCTCAAAGCATGAAAATTCACATTATACCTGCTTTTTCTTATTACCAGGCAGGCAACAGGCTGCAAGGCAGCCTTCCAGTTTCTGTGGGATCAAATCTTGTAGGCTCTGCAGAAAGAAAACTTTTTTTCTCTCAACAGCACTAATATCTTCTGCTGAGGATGTAACACTTTTACCTAGATAAGACCTACCCAGCTCCATGCAGAAGCGCTAATCATCAACAGAAAGAAGTTTACAAGTTTTCCCATAGGAAGGGTAGGGCACTGCACAACAACAACCAAAAAAATGTACAAGCCAATCTAAGCTGAACACAGTCTAAAATTCAGATACCTAACTCAAATGTGTCCTGTTTACTGAAAGAGCACAACACTGATACTGATCTTCGAATTTTTTATCATAATGTCAAGGAATTTAAGTTCTGCTTATCATGCACTATTTAGAGTCTCCTTAACTACAGGTGTGCCAGATATGCTGTTTAATCTAAATTATATCTCCCACTTAATAAATAACTCATGCTATTCAGGAAGATAACATTTCTATGACAAATTAGGAAATAGCAGTATTATTTGAAGTCAACTTAGCAAAGCAGTTATCACTTCCAAATATACTACCAGTTTTGTTCCTACAGAGGGTATTCAAGGAAAAGTAGTCCAAACTTATATCCACTATTAATGTCTAAAACTTTACATTTAGAAATGCTTTATAAAGCATTTTGAATACAGACAAATTTACAATAAAAAGCATTGCCCAAATATATCAAAAGCTTACGAAATATCAAGATATTGATTTACTGCTTTTGAAAGCTTCCATGTTTCTTCCTGGCTTCCTGGTTTTTACACCTGACATTTTTTGCTCTGCTCACTAAAGCCAAATCTGTCCCCTCTACTTTGGGAAGGAAAGCAGCAGATGAAAAAACAAGCACCACTCCATCCTTGGCGAGTACTCTTTAAGGACCCTGAACTTCACAGAATCATAGAATCGTCCAGGTTGGAAGAGACCCTTGGGATCATCGAGTCCAACCATCTACCCTACACTACAAAGTCTTCCCCTATATCATATCCCCCAACACCACATCTAAACGTCTCTTAAACACATCCAGGGATGGTGACTCAACCACCTCCCTGGGCAGCCTATTCCAATGCCCGACCACTCTTTCTGTGAAAAATTCTTTCCTAATGTTCAGTCTAAACCTACCCACAGCATTCATGATTGATAAGAACGTCTGAGGTTTGTTATTTGGGGTAATAAAATGTTTACAGGAAAATGAATTTTTTCAGCCTAGATCTATACATATTTTTAAAAAGTGACAAAATGTGATAAGACTGTATGATATCGGTAAGTCAGGGATGGTTTGGTTTGTTTTTTTAATACACACAAGACTCGGCAAAATGTGACTTCTGATGTTCTAGCCTAGGACTTTGCTGTAGAAACTATAGCATGCTATCTCTAAGAAGGTATGTGCGGGCGGTAAAAATGCTGTGCTGCTGCTCTGTGACAGCTGGCAATACATGTCCTATGTGAAATACTCAGCACTGGGCAGTCAATACGATTGCGAATCGCCTGGATGCAACTCTTTTCAAAGACCAACTGTCTACCCGTCTCTAACCCAGCCACACAAAGCGTTTGACGGGTTCCAAGCTTCGTATTTTCTGCAGCCAGGAGGGGGGAATTCTTGGCAGATGATACATATCTCTGGGATTTGCTACTGGCAGAAATGAATTCAAGAGCAAACTTGGCTATAATCGGAACGAATTACAAGACTTCTCTTCACCGAGTTTCCTTCTGACTACAGGCTGTGACATCCTGCAGCTACGTTCACTGGCCAAATGCTATTCATGTCCTGATCTCTCCAGCTGAAGGCAATGCAAGCAGTATCTTCATTTTCTCTTTTAATAGGAAGCATTAACACCTCAAATTTATACTGCTGAGAGGTATACACAAATAGTGTGGCTGTAGTCATTTTCTAAACATATCCAATACATATCACCTTATAAAATATTAACTCTTCTGAAATGTCTCCCAAAAATCCAACTCTCCACTTACACTTTACATGATAAATTGAAAAGGTTTAGAAGCATGGCCACTTCCAGAAAACTTGTATGCCTAAATTAACTATTGCCTTCAAGGAAAAACAAAGTTTTTGTAAGACTAAAATGCCACTTAAAAAAAAAAAAAAAAAAGAACAAAACAAACACCAAACAAGCAAACAAACAAAATATCACCACCCAAACCAAAACACCAAACTAGAAAAAAGCAAAAAAAAACCAGCAACCAGCCAAAACCAAACACCCCTGCCCCTCCCAAATCCAAAATAGGTAAACTGGATGCTACACTAGTTTTATCTTTGTCTTGTTTTGAATAAGACAAGATGATTAAAGCAGTTATTTGTGACTTTTGTTTAAAAGGTGACAAAGAGATTTAAAAAACGATCTCGAGGTACTCTTCAAAACTTAATTTTATACAGCAATATCATCCAACAAAAGCTCATGGAAATCAAACACCTACTGTCCCTTGTCAATCATAACTCTTTTGAAACAGAGATCAATGATGTTGCAAACTACGGTTCTGTAAATACTCATATGTACATCATTCTTACATAGTGGCCTAGAACACTCTTAACATTCTTTTTTTGAAGTTTACTTGAAACTGCATGAAGGATACCTCTGAAAACATTGAAGTGAACTAAGAGGAAATAAAGCTGTTTTGCTAGAAAGACAATACTTGCCTAAAAATGTCTCATCTGTAACATGGACAGGGTCTCAAAGGTATTCAAGCCATATTATGAAGACAGCTTTTTTCTCCCCACTTAAATCTATGATTATGAATTTACCAGAATTAATCCAATATTTTTTTCAACCAAGACTGTCAGTTCTGTACCACTATTATTTCAAACAGTACTTTATAATGCATATTAATTGTGAAATATCATCACAGAGATTCCCAAACCACAAGCTACCAGCTTTTAATCAGACCTCTGACCTTCATGAAAACTGCTGATCCTGCACCACCTTTCCATTTTCTTCCCAGCTTGGCTGCCAGCAGAGGATGTAATCTCTTACGAAAGACACATACTTTTATAATAGGTAAGTCTTTCAGTACATTTACACTGCATTTTGAGCATGACTGTGAGCCTACGTACATATCCAAACTCTCCCATCATGCATGTATTGTCAACACAACGTTGCATTGCACAGAGATATGAATGGGCACTCCTGGGTCTAGCAACCACACAACTTTAGACCATGCTCTTTAATCATGAAGGCAAAAAGAGAAATTAACTCTCCTAAGTAACCATCTTCTTAACATGCTTACTGCAAAACTAAGCACCTTTCACACTCATGAAAAAATAATTTATTGGATCAATATGCACACCAGCTGAGGCCTGACATTTGTTTTTGAAAAAATCTCTCATACTCAATGACATGTATCTGGCAGCATCATTACCTACAGTAGCATCTTTATCAAGCAGAAATCATTATGCTGCTATAATTTTGTATTTCACTGGTCAACAATTAAATGAAAAAAAAATTAGCAGTCACAAGTTTTATACCCTTAGAATTTAAGTGTTTATTAAGAGGTTGTTTTAATTTAGATAGAGACAAATATAAGACTGCAATAGCTAAAATGACATCATAACTTAGCTGAGAGGATGCTCAAAGGAAAAATAATGGGTGAAGAAATTTTGTGTCAGCCAGAGACAGTTTTCTTTTTTTCACAGAACTCTAACTTACAGGACTTTCCATAATGTCATTACAAGGCGGACTCTGCCGAAAGATGCTAGAAACATAACCCATAGCATAAAGAATGTTACACCACTCTCCAAATTAGTATCCATTTCATTCATTTATTTTTAACCAGGGACTACCATTTGGATTATACCAATTCTACTTCACAAACCCGAAGTATGCATTTCTTTACTACTCCTAAAGGAAGAAGAATGGGAAAAGGACAAGAAGATGATGATATCTGTGAGATGCCAATACTTGTCTACTTTTTTTGCTTTATAGAAAACCAAATGAAAACAAATTAAGGATAGTGTTTCAAGATAACCAGCTTAAACTATCTAAGCACTCCAATAATGAGAATATATTTAATTAGCAAAGGGCTTTAAGAATAAAGAATGCTTTATTTTATTTTCTCAAAATCCAGCAAGTAAGAGCAGTGCAGCAAACAGTAAGTACTGCTTAGGAACTCATTACTAAAACCACCAAAAGGTTTAACTTCTGCAGAATCTATTCCCTTAGACACATGCTTATTATTATCATTAATGCCTCCTTCACAGCTTCACACCCACTAATAAAATCTGAATCCAGTTTGAACAGTAACAGAGATTGAATTCATCTTAACTGGCTTCTCCTTCTATTCTTGGAAAACTGTTTCTTGCCTCTATTCCTGGTATCAGCAGTCACTCAATCTCAAATAAAAAAAGCTACCAAAAACTCTATTGGAGTAACACTTCTTTTACTTGGGCAAAAGTATAAACGGGCGGGTTCACTGCACCATCTAGGAAGACACTGAGCATCAGAACAGCATCTTATTTACTGTTCAGAACATATTTTCATTTGTTCTTGCTGTGAGTGACAGGACTTTGCAGGATTTCATGAGTAGTTAGCTATACACATAATTAGAACTCCTAAGTATGAAAAGCGCTTTACAATAACACAACTTTGAATAAAAAAAAATTAAAGAGTGATTCCACCCTCCACCCCTTCCCCCAAAAAAATATTCTCTCAAGACCTCCAAGAATTGCCTATTTGACATCCATGGCATGTCAGGAGCTAAAAAAACTCCCAATTAAATGTGAAGACAAAAAGTAGAATAAATGCAAAACCACAATAAACATTATTTCTACTAAGAAGAGCTTGTGTTATTTAATGCTCTCCTATGAAACAAACAAGTATTTTCTGTTCTTTATGCTGGTGCCAGAGCAAACATGCATCTAATTAATGGATTAAAAGCTTAATTGTTGAAGGTACCAATAGACTCCATAATTTCATTTTCCTCATTCAGTTACATAACAATAAGGTGTCATATTCAAAGACTTATAGATCACAAATTTGCTACAATCTGCAATTACTGGTTTTCAACATTATGACACACACTTAGACTGCATCTGCAATAAGATGTCATTATAGTACATACAAAAAAGGTAATAGTTTTAAAATTTACCTAAAGAAACCTAACAGGTTCATATATCAAGTAACAGAGAAAAACTAAGCAACTCAAGTACATCGTAGAGATCAGACGTTGAATTAAGTATCAAATTATCATTAAGTGACTTTTTCTTTGGGGCCTGTTTCAAACCACATCAGTTTTTACTTCCTACATTTTAAAAATAGATCAAATTTATTACAGGAACAAAAGAAAAAAAAAAAAGTGAAGTGCTGTAAAAAAAACCTGGAAAAGCTACTGAAAGAAATCAAAGGTAACTGCTGCCAGATTTCAAATAAGCATTTTTATGAAGCCTGGGCAGGGGAGGGGAAGAGCTTGGCAGGTAGACAAAGGCCATTTTTCCCTCCAGCTTTCAAATGAGCAATAAACTAAAAGCTATTCACTTCCATCTCTCACTTAACATAGCCACAGTCAAAGCAATGATTTCTTTGCTCAGATGAAGTGCCCCTTAAGCATGCCCTAGATTTGCAATGAATTCAGTGTGATTTTAGCTACACAGCTTCCACTGACTTAAATGGAAAATGCATGACAAAAAGACCAAGCAATTTCATATAGAACTTCTTGAAATGATCGCTACACTCATAACTCAGGTTTTGGAATCCTTAAGGCATCTTTTTTTCCAGTTCATACCACCAGCAAATTATAACACAGGGCATTTTAATTTAAGTACATGCATATAAAGAATTACAGTAACGACACTTCAACTACTATACAATACACCCATTTAGATGATTAAATAAGATGGAATATTTCCATTCACTAGCTGATTAGTTTGTTCAATTTATTATGTAATATTAGACCCAAAACAAAATTAGCATCCCCTTTTATTTTTAATTATATAGAAATATACAATAAAAATTAAGTATACATTTGTATACTTATAGTATAGGAGTTGTTTCTTGCATAGATCCCAAGAGAGCAGCTTTCAAGTCCAGCTTAAACAGTTAACACCATATTGATGAAATGCTTCTATATTAGCTTCTTTATCCGTTTATGCTTTTCAGGAAAAGGGACAGTGACTACTTCAGCAAAAATACGGAAGTTTTAAATAAAGGTAAAGGGGAAAAAAAGTGGGCTTGAGGTTGTTTTGTTGTGTTGTTTTTTTTTTAAATAACACATGTAGGCAAAATGTTTGAAATAAATTATATCATCAGTTAGGTGCTGTTCAGCTAAAATTGCAGAGGAATTTGTCAGATGAGAAGCACCAATGAAATCAATCAAACTACATGCATGAATGAGGGCAGTATAATAAGTCAGCTAAAGTAGATCCTTTATTACAATTTTTACATAAGGTCAAATACTAATTTTGAATATTTCATATTTGAAGAAACATTCACATTAAATAATACAAAATGTATTTTCTGAGCCACTATATCAGTGGAAGACATTTGATAACAAGTCTTTGCTCACTGCTGAAGCATTAAGAAATGTTAATTCTCTCATAAGGTGCTTACCTTTTACGAAGTTTCACAACAGAAACAGAAATACTTTAAGACAGGGAGCAAAACCTTAACCATAGATGAAGAGTAATTTTTCATAACTATTACATACGTCCAATATTATTTTGCCTAGCTTTTATTAAGAAAGTTAGACCGAAAATAACTACAGGGGAAATCAATGGGAAACAAAACACTAGAAAACTAAGATACCACACGTCTGCAGGTCAACACCTCATTCTTGCTGGCACGGCTATCACTCTTACCTTTGAATTTCCAATGGCAGAAAATCCTAAGGGAAATTTGCACCAAATGTATAAAAAGGAAGCAATGGGAATGCCACTTTCATCTGTTAGAAGATGGAACAACATAATGAGAAATATTTCTGGTTTTTCATTGCTTCAGTTTTGTAAAAATAGTCAGTAAGACAGAAAATGGATGACTAAAGGGGAAGCGTATGTATTCACCATGCAAAAGGATTTCAAGTTTTTAAAAAATGCACATATGTAAATACATCCTACACGTTACATATATGTTTATATGCACACATATGTGCATACATGTGTCCATATTTACTTAAAAACCTCATTACATAGTAAACCATATCCTGTGACCCTCACATGATGTAGACTCAATGGAAGTCCTTCATTTCAGGCTGCTTCTTTCTGTGGAGCAGACAAATTCAAGTAGGCGTATAAGTGCAAAGATCTTTGAATTTCTCCATTCCACAGCAAAGAGGAGGCTGCAAGAAAGGACTACAAGGAGTCTCCCACACGTAAAGATCGTTGAGTCATCTCGTCTGAGCATCCATGGGTTGAGAAGACAGTGGTTTGAGAAACTGCAGAATTGCCACCCCAGATCTCCCAGGCGTCTTGACAGGCAGGATTTTGCTCTTGAGAAGCTGCAGGACCACATGTGAATTCCACAGTAAGAAAAGCAGGTCTCCAGGAAAACAGCTGGGAGGGAATGGTTATCAGAGGCGACACCTCTCTGTCAATCAATAGGCTAGCAGGTTTACTTTCCTCTTGCATCTGCTTTCAGGATCAAAACACTATGAAAACCTTAGAGATACTGGTCTCAAAACTAAGAGCTGTGCAAGTTTTCAAAAGGCATCGGGGCACAGATTCTCTGTTAGAACCAAAAAGATGGGGAGAACACCACAAGTGTGCTTTTCTCAGCATAGCAATAGAAAATAAATTGTTTTCAGTAGCAAAATACCAGAGATTTAATACTAGAGACTTAAGACCCATGCCTATTAAGTCTTTCTTCTGTGGCATGCCTTTTCACTGGATGCTAAACCCACCTGGACAAATAAACTGCATGTTCTTTGAAAGAAACATTTTATACAAAAGAGAGCTGGCATACCAGGCTTTCTTATTATGAAATACAAAAAATTATGAAATAATATTCATATTATCCTATGGTAGACTGGGTCACTAAGTTTCCACCTCATTCTCTAATCATACCATAGCCCAGTTTTCAGCCTACAACTAAGACTTCATGTTTCTTCCTAGAGAGCAGTGAAGCTGATGAAATCTCTTCCTAAAGGGATCAGCTCAAGTGAAACTAAATGGAAGCCTAAATAAGAGCTCACCTTTCACCTGCATTAATAACTCCCTATAGTCAGTCTGTGCAAATCTGTTAATGTGAATCTGCTTCATGCAGAGCACTGAATCCAAATGAGCCTGAATTCTGAAACACATGGAGAGAGTCCAAAATAATTTCTGCACTTTTTAAACTACACAGATTTCTAATTTTTGCACGTTTTCTGACCGGAACAAGAGAGCCCTGTGGCTCCATCCAGGAACCACAGCGCAGCTTGTATTTTAAACACAGCCGGAGTCTGCTCAAAACGTGGCTGACATCGCTTGCAATGCAAACAGAACACATTTTGTGTGCAAGTGTCCTTGATGGGGAGGGTTAAATTGTTGCATCCAGTGTTTCATATCACTTCATTAGGTTTTACTGTATATGTAATGAATGCATATTCTATCTTTAGAGTGAATAATAAAATAAAGAGGGTTAAGATGCTGCTTAAATACAACCAACTTGAAAATTCAGAAAGCAGAGAGGGAAAATGCCAAGACAACAAGGAAAAGTGAAAGGGAAGAAAAGAAGATGCAGTTCCTTGAGTCATCTCAAGTCCCTCAAGGGTCCGTGCTGGGACCAATACTGTTTAACATTTTTATCAAAGACATAGACAGAGGGATTGAGAGCACCATCAGCAAGTTTGCAGATGACACCAAGCTGTGTGGTGTTGTCGATACACCAGAGGGATGGGATGTCATTCAGAGGGACCTGGACAGGCTGGAGAGGTGGGCCCAGATGAACCTCATGAGGTTCAACAAAAGCAAGTGCAGGGTTCTGCACCTGGGAAGAAACAATCCTCGGTATAAATACAGACTGGGGGATGAGGTATTAGAAAGCAGCCCTGAGGAAAGGGACTTGGGGGTGCTGATGGACGAGAAGCTGGACATGAGCAGGCAATGTGCTCTCGCGGCCCAGAAGGCCAATCACATCCTGGGCTGCATCAAAAGAAGTGTTGCCAGCAGATCCAGAGAGGTGATTCTGCCACTTTACTCTGCTCTGGTGAGACCTCACCTGGAGTACTGTGTGCAGGTCTGGAGCCCTCAATATAGAAAGGACATGGACCTGATGGAGCGGGTCCAGAGGAGGGCCACCAAAATGATCAGGGGGCTGGAGCACCTCTCCTATGAGGACAGCCTGAGGGAGCTGGGGTTGTTCAGCTTGGAGAAAAGGAGGCTCCGGGGAGACCTCATAGCGGCCTTCCAGTAGCTGAGGGGGGCCTACAGGAAGGCTGGGGAGGGTCTGTTTACAAAGGCCTGCAGTGACAGGATGAGGGGCAATGGTTTTAAGTTGGAGAAGGGGAGATTTAGATTGGATATTAGGAAAAAATTCTTTACCATGAGGGTGGTGGAACACTGGAACAGGTTGCCCAGGGAGGTGGTTGAGGCCCCTTCCCTTGAGATATTCAAGGTGAAGCTCGACAAGGCCCTGGGCAACCTGGTCTAGTTGGGGGTGTCCCTGCTGACTGCGGGGAGGTCCGACTAGATGACCTTTGGAGGTCCCTTCCGGCCTGGACCAATCTATGAATCTATGAATCTATGAATCTCTTCCTCTTCAGCACAGTGCTGAAGCTAATGATAGAAAAAGTGGTTTGGGGTTGATTATTTTTGGTTTGTTTTCATTTTTTAAATCAATGTACGGTTTATTAGAGCCTTGCTTGGATTTGAACTGCTAGCCCTTCCTTAGTCCCTGGCTCCATTTAGTGGCACTGAAAACTAAAAAGGCCAATTGCTTAGACCCCAGATTACCAAAGACATAAACGAAAAGACTCAAAATAAGAGCTCTGAAGATAGCTCAAGCGGTGAGCAGAAGCGGATAAAATCTCGTTTATCCCCTCTAGGAACAGGGAAGGAACTGGCCAGGATAAGGCGTATTGGTGAGACTGCCTAACAAATATAACACTGGCTGAGCACTGTCTCTGGAGAAAAACAAAACAAAACAAAGAAACAAACCAATGCACTTCAAGGACACATCCTCTCTCCTCTAGCTCTCAGGAGATTAAAGTTAGCTAGAAAAGTCATTTCAAAAGAAATTAAGAAGAAAACTTTAATTTGGGTTCTTTCATAAATTTCAGAGGGACTGCAGGCAATTTGAAATATATGAACTTCAGGGTAAAAATCTCTGCTTAGTGCCCACCTTGACATTACCTCCTAGCACTTGTAGTTTTCCAATACCATTACTTTAAAAAAAAAAAAAAAAGTTGGAGCACAGCTCCTGCTGCTGTGAGTGTTGTGAAAACCTAGTGGACGTCAATTAGTCATCCCAACACACAAGCATATGCTGCAAATTTTAAAACACTGCGTAACTAAGAAGAGTACTTTCCAATGCTCACATATGGTGCTATAGATCCTAAGAAAAGTCAACAGTTTTCAACTGCCTGGTCTTAAACAGCCTCCCAACACTAAATTTTCTCCCCTTCTTCCTTTAAAAGATGCATCCCCACAGAGTCATACAATTCTCTGAACTGTCTTTAGACCTCTGCTTGTGGATGAAAGCCTGAAACTATAAACTTTATTATGTTTAAACAACAAAAAAAAATAAAATTAAAAAAAAGAACCCAAACAAAAGCACAACATCACATAAAGCCAAATCTGTTACTTTAATATTTCAGGATCAGAGCGATATTTTAGCAAAAAAAAGCATCTGAAAACTTACTATTTTCTAATTGTTCCAAAGGCTAGTTTCCATCTAGCTATACTTCAGTCATAACATGCATGATATTCCAAGCTATCAAGTACTGTATTTAGGCAATTTTTTTTCTCAATAATTAGCTGGTTTGGTGTTTTCAGACCCCAAAAATGTTTAAGGGAAGATAAGTCATTCAAGTGATCCTTTTATTTTATTTTTTTTTATTATTTAGAAAGCTCCTTTAGAACACAACTAGCTTTTCTATGTTTCAGTGGGGTTCAACAGAAACCAGTGTCCTTAATTAAATAACTGGAGTATGAAATTACATTATGGTTTATAAACAGAATTTAAGGTCCTGCTGAAGGAACTCTGACATCCTTTTCTCATCTCCCTAGTTTCTTAATGACAACTTAATGAAGCTTAGAGATAGGACTAGTTCTATTTAATTAAAACTAACATTGCTTGAAAGGGAATTTGATTAGGAATAAGGAAGGTCATATGACTGGGACTACAGAGATCTGGGTCCTATCACTGCCCCTCTTAATTCACCTTGGGCAAATCATTTTTTCTCTTCTCCTCTCTATTCCCCCATCTGTAAACCTGGGAATTAAAGAGAAGGAGGAAAAAAAAAAAAAAAAAAGACACTGACCTCTGTCACAAAGTGTCTGAACGCTAAAAATACTTTAAAAAAAAATTCTAAAGCCACAGACATTTCAGACAACAGGGGTCAGAATGGATTTGAGATGCATCAATTTGCATGTCCAACTACTTACATATGCATTAACATATGAACATTTAAATCACTGCTAGCAAGAAGCATAGTGCAAAGTTGAGGTCACTTCAGAGTAAGTCCAAAGTCGTTCTAACAATTTTAAAGGAGCTCCCCTCATTTCTAGCAGACCATGATCTGTGCTGCAACCTGCACTATACACAGCAGCCAAATGCAACTTATTTCCTCTGTAAAGACTTTTTCTTCAATATGGATACTTTTTTTTTAGTTGGAGATGCACATGACATTTTCCAGAACCTGGAGGGATTAAAAACAACCAGCTTTCTATTCTGTTTTTAATAGATAGACTGAAGTTCCCTGAAAATAGTGCTTTTTTTACAATGACATTAAACATTGCAAGAAAATACAGATAGAAAAATGCATGAAGATATATGAACTTTATTGTCATATAAAAAAATCCTCTAATTAGAAAGTAAGTTTCATTAAAACAGACAGTGAACTATTCTACTGCAGTCATCTAGCAAGAAGGTCCAAACCCCTACTGTTTTAAAATTAAAAAAAGAAGATACAGGGGAGAATTTAAATAATAAATATCATAAAAAAATCTTAATTTTTTAAAACATGTGAATTCTTATTTTTATATATATATTCTTAATGAGGAAAGCAAAATAGTCTGGAGTGTTAAACCTAATCATTAAAACCACTACAGTGCTGAAAGTGATCGTTCTCCAGACAATGCATTCTGCTGTCCTTGCTGTATAAAACAATGACAAACCTTGATTCAGATGTGAAAACGGTGCTTTTGGCAGAAACCTAAGCTTTGCACCATATGAAATCTGACAATCAAAGTTTGTTTTTAAGCTCTGGAAGTTCTACCAGCTGTTTAACTGTACTAATTTGAATATCATACTTCAAAATAGCGTTTCACTGTCCAGTAAGATCTAGTAAGTCCACTGAAGTCTTCATAGTACAGAATGAAGGCATAGGCAAAATACTTACATTAGCAAGTCCTGTAAATGATACTATGTATCTTTATTATATTTATTCCCTCATTCAAAACCCATATTTGAGGTACACAATGCATCTTTGCCACTAGCTCATATGAAAAAGGGAGACGTTACACAGGCAATTCTGAGCTTCATATTGTAAGAATTACAGCAGAAGAGTATTGAAATTTTAAACTTAAAAGCTTTTACACTTACTCTTTAAGGTCACCTTCACAAAAATAGCACAACGGACTTGGTTCAATCCCTATCATTTTTCTGTTAAGATTCTGAATTCATTCCATGATCATATAAAAACAAGCTCAATACACAATTAGAACTAACTGTTGCCCTTGCCACTGAAATGCACAAAACAATTTGTGATGAAAAAGAAAAAATATTTTTTCTTTTCTGAGGTTCACTGCTTAAAAAGGTATTTTCCATATAAGCGACATTTCTCAGCATAATTCTGAGAAATAATCAGATCGGTTTCAAGAAAATGTCAAACCATTGCCCCAGGCAATGTTCTGAAAATTAAACTTACATTGCATTCAATTCAAAAGAAATGAATTACTTTTTTCTAATGAATGCTTTTCTGTATATTAAAAATGAGCATATTTGCCATTTAATATAAATATGCTTTCAATTACAATCATCTTTACTGTCTTGAATATCTTCAATGTGATAACCAGGAACTTTGATTCTAATGTTCCATATAAAAGGAAAGCAACAAACATATTTCTGATATTGTTGCATTTAAAAAAAAAACCAAACAATGATCTTTTACATGATAGACAGCTTGCCTGAACTAATTTTCATATGAATGTATATCTTTTCTGCCAATTCTGCACTGCACTGCTGAAGGACAGGACTAAGGACAAAACCATGTATTTTGAGCTCGCTAAATGAGCTAAAGTGGCAATATTTTGGAGCAGACAAGATACAGTAACCCAAAAAGATTTTTGACTTTTCCCTTAGAAATCAACATGGCTGTAAATGCAGTGAAAGACACCCCTGCATTATCTGAACAGAAGCAAAGTGATCACCATCTCACATCACCATAAAATAAGCTAGAGAAACACAATCTAGGTAAATAAAAAAAGCAAATATAAAATTGTTCAGAAAACAATACTGAGAATAGTTGTCAATGATGGGAATTGCACTCAAAATATCCTTCTCTTGTGATAGTTACCAATCTGATCTGCTACTACTCCCAACACCTAGGTGATCGATTCTGGTTATTAAACTTGCAGTTCCTGTGATGGAGTGCAAGCACAAAGAAAACGATTGGAATCCAGCATGGTGTGGGGAGACAAAAAAGGGACGGGACCCAATCCCACACAGACAACTGCCAGATTCCAGATTGAGAGACAACTAACTACACAACAACGAACAGGCAATAGCAGAAGATAAAGGAGCCCTATAGAAAAGGGCCAAGTAGCTACCAGGCGAACCTGCCTCAAATTCATATCACAGAATCACGGAATTGTCAGAGTTGGAAGGGACCTCTAGAGATCATCTAGTCCAACTACCCTGCTAAAGCAGGATTGCCTAGAGCATCCAGGTGGGTCTTGAAAATCTCCAGAGAAGGGGACTCCACGACCTCCCTGGGCAGCCTGTTCCAGTGCTCTGTCACCCTCACCGTAAAGAAGTTTTTTTCTCATATTTGAATGGAACTTCCTATGATCCAGCTTGTGCCCATTGCCCCTCGTCCTGTCACTGGGAACCACTGAAAAGAGTCCGGCTCCATCCTCCTTTATCCCACCCTTTAGACACTTGTAAGCATTAATAAGGTTTCCCCTCAGCCTTCTCTTCTCCAGACTAAAGAGTCCCAGCTCTCTCAGCCCTTCCTCATAATTGAGGGATTGGAGCATCTCCCTTATCTTTGTTGCCCTACGCTGGACTCTCTCCAGTAGTTCCCTATCTCTGTTGAACTGGGGAGCCCAGAACTGGATGCAGTATTCCAGTTGTGGCCTCACCAGTGCAGAGCAGAGGAGGAGAATGACCTCCCTCGACCTACTGGCCATACTCTTCCCTACGCAGCCCAGGATTCCATTGGCCCTCTTGGCAACAAGGGCACATTGCTGGCTCAATATGGTCATGAAAACACCATGCTGACATGTAGACAGCAGCACAGCAAACTCCCTTGCTTCTCAGCATTGTAAATGGTCAACTGGAAACATGAACATCACCAACAGCCTCACCCTGTTCCCCTCTATAACAGATTGGGATGAAGGTCCACTAGTCAGAAACACATGCTGTGCATCCCTCCAGTAACTAGCCGGAGATACTTAGTCTGCCCAGCAATTCACCTCTGAATCCTCTTGTCTCTAGTGGCCTCACGCATAGACATCCCTACTTCCCCTCAACCTCACTGTCTCTTTGGCAGTTGTCCTGGTCACTCCAGCAGCTGCCTCCTTCAGGTGCTCAGCACACACATACCTGGCTCCCAAGGCACTTAACCTACCCGCTGGCTACAACAGCCTTGAAATGCCTTTCCCTTGCAACCCATAATGTGTCGCACACCCCTGGGCAGTGACCCCACACACACTCTGATGGCTGCTCCATTGACCCACAGAGATAGGCATCAGCCCTAGACCATGGGGCTGATGTCCCTCCTGGGACAGCCCTGGAATGGGCATGGGGATTCTTCCTCTGAGATACTGGGGTTCCCCGCCTGCCATCATAGCTCTCTGTTCCTTCATGTATGTGGAGATGTGTCTTTTATCATATAACGTCATATTTTGAAAGGCAGAGTAAAAAAAAAAAGTGTAAGCAATGCATATAAAAAATTGAAGCACAGAATAACAAATAAATAACCTAAAAACATTGAAATAAGTAACAGGTAAATAATTCAGTTAGAAACACAAGAGTATACAGAGCAGGGAATTTAGCAACAAAACCCACTAACTCATACTTTGAAAGATATTTTAAACGCTTGTAATTCACTAGTTAGAACACTCAGTGGTAAAAAAAAAAAAAAGCAGTCACACTTTATTCTGTATTTAACAGTTTATAAGTATCTAATCAATTGTTTCTTCCAGCTAGTCAGTCGACTGATCTAGGATCAAAATGTTATTTTCAAGGTTTCCAAGTTCAGATTTGCCATGTTCCAAAGGTATTTCATCCCCCCTCTCAGTTCCAAGCCCACCTCATTCCAGATTAAGGCATTGGTTGCTCCCATGTACTTGGTTTCTGTCTAGGTTTTTTGTTTGATTTTTTTGTTTTCTTTTTTAAAGAAAAGAAACATTACCCAGGGGCATGTGTGTTACTCCACCAGCTTCTTCACTTGCTCACTTTTTCAGGGGCTCTAAATCATGGGTCCATAATATTTTCAAAGACAAATGAGAAAGGAGAAAACAAGGATGAGATGGCTGCTAAGCTGTAGCTTCCCACCTTTGCATGTCAGGGCTGCATTCATTACCTACAAGGAATTGTTGTAAAGGAATGAAGAAGACTGCAGGAAATTTTTATGCCACTATCCAGCACTTACCCACAGAAGCAGCTAATTAATTTCCAAACACAGACTTTACCCATTCACACTCCCTGAGAGCCTAGAATCAAGGATTCCGCCAGTCAGTTTTAAACACCTGAAGTGTTTAAAAAGTTAAAATACTTCTCAATTCACCAAAGATAATGCTCATTAAATGACTTTGATTTTCAGTTGGTGGAAATCCATCTCTTTCATTAATGCGTTTTTAAAAAAAATAATTTAAAAATCATTCTTTTGTTTTGAAAGAAACTTGAAAGTCTTTTCCCACAACTGCCAGAGAAGTCCAGCCAAGGCTTCTGAGAAGTATGGTACTATATTGAAAAATTCAGCTTTTAGAATAAATGTAAGCACCTTTTTTTTTTTTTTTTCCAAACCAGTAGCATTTTATTTCTTCTTAATATGTAATAGAAAACTCTCAAACATCAAATATTTTCTCATCTGACCAATGAAAACATTTTATTCAAATTCCAAATTTTAAGATGTCATTTTACCTTCTCTTGTAAAGAACAGCGTGTTAGAGATCATACCAGACATTTCTAACAAATAGACAAGACAGCTCATTACCTTGAGAAGCTAAGCGTAACACAGTTGCTAAAGTATCTTAGTCTACTTGATTGGTCTCCCTGTTTAAAGGTAGCAAAATATTCTGAAAAGCCTCTGGCAGGCATATATTGTGCTAAAAACATGAAGGCCCTTAAGAAGTACAGACATAGACTAATACTACATGGCAAAAGTGAAGCCTGAGTGAAGACTCAGCCTAGATGTCATCATATCCATAGCACATTTCATCTATCCTCTAGTAACTAAGAATTTCTACTGTAGTTTCATCTATTCAGAAATATAAAGCAGTCTGTTGGCAAACACAGAAGTACCTTTACATTCATGAAGCGTACAAGCACCAGAGTTACAGCATGGAGCAAGTCAAGGGGCTACATACCACCTCCTGCACAGCAGCAGCTGGCATCTCCCATACCATCAGAATACAAGAAAACAAGACAGCTCTTTTGTGTTATGGGGATTCCTCCTGAGGGCACCCCCTCCTACTCACAAATTTCTCCTCCCAGTGCCCACAA
Source organism: Numenius arquata (assembly GCF_964106895.1). Classification (NCBI taxonomy): domain Eukaryota; kingdom Metazoa; phylum Chordata; class Aves; order Charadriiformes; family Scolopacidae; genus Numenius; species Numenius arquata. The sequence goes on from NC_133579.1 coordinate 47,053,818, forward strand.
CAGCTATTGGGGGGGAGGGGGGAAATCTATGTGTCCTTTTTCCCTCCTATTACTCTTTATATCCTACTAGACCAGGACTACCACAGACACTATAGTCAGAGTAGGAACAACTGCACTAAAAATAAGGCCACGGTGATCGACAAAAACAAAAAGCAAAAACCTACAACCAAACCCCTGGGAACTCTTCCCAGGTCTAACTGCCTTTGCAGATGGCCTTAGACATTTAAATAAAAGAATGTGAAAATCATTTGTTTTAAAGAACTCATGCATATTGCCATTCTTGCCACGGGAAATTAAGTAAATTTTTACACTGTTCTAAATATTCTGTGTCCTGGGCTCCCAACTGCTCTCGCGCTTACAAGAGAAATGCTTACTGTTAGACTAAAAGTAAACTGTGAACACTGCACACGAGCAAAACTAAACAAGAATTGCTACAAATAGTATTTAAAGATCTCCGAAAGTAGCTCTATGCATATCAAGTAAAAAGTGAGTTTATTGATTTTCCAGGCCTTTTCTCCTCTCTTGGTTTTCTGGACAGCATTCTGCAGCAAGCTCTTTGAGCTCGTTACATCTCTTCTGAGTATCTAGAAATCTATCTTCCTCCAGATATATCTTAATTCCTATTTGTTTCAACTACAGCAAACACTTTTCCACCAGAGGACTGTAATGACAGACCTTGACCTCGGACCAGCTAACCCATCCTTCCGCAAACTGGGAATCAATGAACTCCCTATATTAGCCTGATGAACAGCGATGTTTTGGGGCCACCAAACTTCACTGACATCAGAAGGCAACTGGAAAAATCAAAACATTCAGGGATGAAAGGTTTCCTGCACTAAGCAGGAAACCTTTCTTTTGCTTTTCCATGTTCCTCTTTCCTGTGTCCTACTCCCGCTTCAGCTCTCTTTGTAGAAGGTGCAACTGATTAAAGGAGAGCTGCATGTGCTACAACACAATTACTTCATTTTCAGTAGCAGTAGGTGACCTCGTCTGAGTTTCACAGAATCAAAGGCTAAATGAGGTTCGAAGGGGCCTCAGAAAGTCATTCAAGCCACCCTCCCGCCCAAAGCAAGGTCAGCTATGAAATCAGATCAGGTTTCTCAGGGCTTTATCCATCTGGGTCTTGAAAACCCCCAGAGATGGAGGCTCCAAACCTCTCTGGGCAACTCAATCAACTGCCTGGCTCTTCTCATGGTAAATTTCTTTTTCAACAGAAATAAAATTTTCCTAAACTGTGTAAATTATGCTGGATTCACTATTTGTGGTGCCAGCTGTATGACGATAGTTACAAGACAAGAAAGTGAATCTGTAGGTTTTATATAGAAAAGTTCTTTGGAATGGTTTATTTTAGTTGGTTTCAAACAGTATTTGTTTTAACCCTTGGTATTTAAAGTAGTCATGTGTCAGTAACCAAAAATAATGCCATGTTTAGAAGCCCTTGTTGAAAAAACTAATCTGTCACTATCACCAGATGATTTTATAAAAAGTTTTAAAAATGCCGAATGTGAGGGAAGCTGGAAGATAGAGATACATTTTAATAATGCTTTATCACATGGATTCCACTGTACCAGCTACCAGTACACTGTACCAGCTACCAATACAAACAAGCTTGAAAACCAGTGTTTAATGTACAGCTCACCAAGAACCTCCAACAGCAGCCCAAACTGACCAAAGGCTGGAAAGTAATTAATCAAAGATGAAATTGTTACAGATGTGGCAACACAAGAAACACTTGGAAAGTTTAAAAAGTTATGTCTCACTCTTCAAACCTTCTGGACTGATAGTATCCAATACCAAGGATCTCTTATGGGAGAAAGGAAACATTAGAAAGTGATGCACGCAGTTTGAGAAGAGAACAGCCCTTTAACCAACACAGGCCTGTTACTCCGTGAGTTATCCGAATGCTTCATTGCTACCAGCCATACAGAAAAAAAAAAAAAAAAATCACGTCTCAAAGAGGATCTGAATAATCCAAAATACACTAGCTCATCTACTTTGCTATCTACTAAATTGTGCACCTAAATGAAAAAAGAAGCAAACAAAAAATTGAGAACACACCCAAACAGCTAACTCCTTTTTTAAAAAAGGTTTTCACTAGGTTATCTACTGAAACCAGTAAAAAATAAAAATCCAAAGTATTATATAATTTACTTTGAGTAATTTATTCACAAGGACAAACAACACACTTGTCTAGACTAGACTAAACATTTTTTTAAATCCCATCAGTATGAAATCATTTGTTACTGCATTTATTACTCTCTTCCCTCATTTCTTTCTCGCAAGGTCAAATGCCACTATCAGGCTGTTGCAGTGTTCACAACTAATTGCTGAGAATGTTTCTACTATCATAAGAAAAAAAAAAACGTCAGTGAATGATCAACGCCTGAAAAAACTTACACATTCATTAGGAAAAAAAAGTGAAGGAAAAAGGGCATTCCTGGGTAGTTTGGGAGATGCAGAGATTTCAGTACAGACTACAAATTAGCAACAACATGATTGAAGTAATCTCTGATTTCAAACACAGAATTTAAAGGACTAAGGTTAGGGGAATACATACTGTCACCATTTTCTCCATCAAATGTATAGGAAAATATATACTCAAAATACATGCTTCAACCTTAGCTTTGGCTAGCCAGTAAAATGGAATATGCAGTACATTTCTCTGAGACCTTAAAACCTTCTTCTTACAAACATTTGTCAAAATGAGAGTTTCTTTGATTTAAAAAGGTTATTCAGGAAAGCTAAGATGCATCCAGAAACATGATTCAAAACTGATGACTTGGAATGAGAACATACATATCTGACAGTCTACAAGTGCTCTGAAGAAAAAAAAAAATTGACATTTCATTATTTGAAATTACATTATGCATCCAGTTATGAATAGGTATAGGCCTCGATCTGTGGAAATAAGTTATCCTTCTGTATATATAATGACCGTGTTATCTGTCTCATTTATAACTACATAAAATGGGAAATACAGCTTTAAAGGGTTTGGGGGTTTTGGTTTGTTGTTTTGGTTTTGGGGTTTGTTTTGTGGTTTTGTTTTTGTTGGGGTTTTTTTTGGTTTTTTTTTTTAATCTGTGCTTTTACACAGCAATTCAGGATACTGATTGAGACCCAGGTTTGGAACTCCGTCAATTTAAATTACTGGAGTAAGCCTTACACCCTTACACTTGATTTCAGTGTTGTCTATAATTTTAATGTCCTCCAGAGAACTGATACATGGACTTTCAAGAATAATTTTATTATACTTAGATCTAAACCCCTTACAAAGAGGGGATTACTTTTCAAACTTAAAAAGTGTGAATGGCAAGAACACCTTTTTGTGTAGCAATCCTAGTTTACAAATGAAACACGATACAAAACTCGGGTGTTATTACTTTTACTAAAAATTGTATTGATTTAAACTTTACAGATGTAAGCAGTCAACTTAAATATGTGCAGGACTAAACTAGATTAAAGGGAGGTGGGGAGAGTGCCAGATTTACAGAAGCACTTATATACCTACAATTACTAGCATGGGAGGAATAATATATAACTTAAATCCCCCCAAAGACAGGACAGATAGTCTCACGCACTCTCATACTAAAGGCTGCCTATCTTCACACCCTGAGGTAATCCTGAATGTAGATTTAAATCCCTACCTGCAATTGTAATGCAAAGCACTCTCAGTGCAGCATACCTGTTCTATATGATAGATCAATCAATAAAAACCAAAAAAAGCTGTATACCTTGATATGCACAAGCTAAAATGCCACTTAAATTTTTTCCCTGAATAGCAGATTTAATTTTACTGTGCAAATGAAATTTCTGAGAATTGTCCTTAAAATACTAAGTAGGCTGAATAAAAGGATACCCCCTGCCAATGCTCTATTGATAAAATGATTAGAGTAATTATGTGTCTATCAAGATAACATTTTGTATTAAATAAGGAACAGAATACAGAAGGACAATTCTCCTTGGCTGAAAACAGTAGTAATGTTAGTGTTCTTCTCTAAGGGCATATAGCTTCGTGTCCATTGAAATGTTACGAAAATTGATCTAGAAAGTCACCATGGTACACACTAAATGGATATAAAACTGCCAGGTATATACAGATGTGAAATTTTCTTTCTAATGGGAAAAAACACAGATAACATGTATGAACTGAAATGACATAATAAATCCAATGCCAAACACATAGTGAATGTGTTAAATACTGATATCCGTAGTACAAAGAAGGTGCAGTGAAAGAGAGCCACAGCACACATCTAGACTGAAAAAAAAAAAAGCCTTACTTTTAAAATCAATTATCAATAACCAAGTAGGTTACAGAAAATCTTGATCTCCAAAAATATATGGGAACAGATAAACAAGATAAAGATAGTATTTCTGTCTGCTAGATTAAGAGGTGGACCTCAGGAACAGCTAGATTCATATTCTGCATCCATTTCAAGTTTTAACCACAGAGGCTAATCATCCACAGCAGCAGTTTAACAAGGATCTTTATTCACCAAAGCAAGTGGACATCTTGCTTTAAAGAGAGAATAAAGTCTAAATCAGAAGTTTTCTGAGTGTTTCACGGGAAGACAACTACACGAACTGGGTTGAGCTCCCTCTTTCCTGAACCTATCTCCTGCAAAAGATTTTTCCAGTTTTCTTACTCTATTGCTGCACTTCAAAACAGAAAGGGAGTTAAAAAATTAAATACAAAAAAAGAAAGGGGGGAGGGGAGGAAAATCTAAGCTACAGAATGTCTCAGACTTTCTTCTTCATTTACAGTTTTTTAGAATAATTTATATTCTGGGGAAAACCCCAAAATGAGGACCAAGTGAGGCTGTGCTCAAAGCTCCAAGAATTTGGGTGTCTGCAGTGCCCTTGGAGGAATGAGAATGTAAGTATTCAACTCTCCTTAAGCAGGATTTGCAATTCTTGGGCAAAAATAAATGCATCTTAGTAAAGGATGACACTATTACTCCAGCTCAACTTATTTTTCCCCAAAGACATATCAAATAATTTTTGGATTAATAAAAACATAGTAAACAAAGTTCCCTCTTTTATAGTGAGCAGTAATATCAGAATTCTAATATTTCAGATTATTTTGGTTATACCTTAGCAATAAAACTGAAAATATCATTTCACGCAGCCTTAAAAAATCAACAAGAGAAAATAAAGTTAAAAGATAACACTTAAGTCTATTTTATTCTATCTCTACATGTGCAATATGCTGTGCAATCCCACGAAGGCACAGTCTTGGAGGAGATCCCAAATGCTGATTAGATGAGATTAAGGATAAATGAGAGGCTAAAATGTAGGTATTTTGGATGGTTTTGGTTCAGAGCTTTTCTTGTTGCTGCTTTTGAGCTTGTTTTTTTGTTTTTTAAAGCAAACATACATCATATATCTAAATCTGCACGTCGAAAATAGAAACAATAAATAAATATATTCTAGTTTCATCCTTACTTACCACTTGAATGAACAGAACAATCCATTACTCTGAGAACTACAATTTTGGGATTATTTACCCATGCAAACATACATTAAAATAATTCCTGCACAAGAGAAAGAAGATTATGAAAAAGTATTATATTCTGTCATCAAACGGAAGGAAATTTGTGCAACCAGCACTGGGTCTTTTTTAAGCACGGATCCTTGATTCATTGCAGGTGTTTCAAGTATTTACTGATTTAGAATGCACTCTTTGAATAATATTCCAACTCACTTTTTATGTCTTCTAAGAAATTAAAGTGATCTACTCTGTTTAGCTCGTTCCAAGTTCACTAAATGCAACAAAAACCAAGAAATGTCCATCTCAGAGAAACTGGGGGAAAAATTTGCTTGCTTGCTCGTTTTGAGGAAAAAAGGAATATCTAGTAACATTTTTGTTTCTTTTAACCATAAATTCCAAGTAAAACCATCTGCAAGGTGCCAGGCAACATCCCAAGGGGTTCCCTAAAGTACAAACCATTGTGTTTATCTTGTAATTGTTGGACCATGGGCAATTCTGAACATTTAGAACAGATCACAGTCAGATCAAGACATTTGTGCTTTTGGACTTCTCTATTCCTTAATTTTAACCAATAAGTGGAAAAGTCCTAGGTCATCCCCATGGACATTTAATTTCTGAGATTCTGTAAAGACATGGGCAGATGGCTGAAACTATCACACAAGTCAACTGGGATCTTTCATAAACCGTTCAACACACAAAAAGACAAAGAATCCCCAATACTCCACGTGCTTCTCGAAGGATCAGTCTCACTCTATGAGGGCTGAAACATCATCCCAAAAATCAGGTTTGCCTGCTCCCCTTCCCCCACCTTTTATCTCAACCCAGACTCTCTGCTGGGTGAGCCCTGATACCACTCATTTTCTGTTGACAATCTTTTTACATTTTTTTTTTTTTTCTGTAAATGGCAGCTAATTACAACTGTGAGGTTTTCATATTGTGTTAAGTCTCAGGTAATGATAACAAAGCTCCAGACACCTTGTTCTGATACTTATTGCATTCTGTACCATCCTTTCACTGCTAATGTTACGCTTCCATTTTTCCTATTCAGTGCATCTAGTCTTAGAAAACAAAACAAAACAAAAAAAAACCCCACACCTGCTATTCAGAATACAGACTCTCTGGGTTTATAGATCATAATGCTGCTGACACAGTGAAACCACAGATACTTCCTACAATACATATCCAACATCTGAGTGTACCTAACTATAATAATTAAGAATGAATACTTTTTCTAACTTAAAACACTTCTGTGTTTTTAGAGTAGAATACACTATTAGTTTCAGCTGGGGGTGAAGTAGCAGAGAAGGGGGAGGAAAAAATCCACCTCCTTTCCTGTTAATGTTTGAGAACATCATCCTGCAATTAAAACTAGACTAAGCATGAATAGTATTCATCCCACTATCGCAAACAATTGATGGAAGCACTGATTCAAGACACAGAATGCAGCATTTTGCCCTCATAAACAGGTGTCTAATTTAGCACTCATTTTATTGGAACTTGTCAGCAATAGGGATGGGGAATAAAGTTTTAAAACTAAGACCACAGTGCAATAGGAGAAGAAATAAGAAGGTAAGGAAATTCTACAAGGTGATGTTCGCTGTATCAGCAACCCACACTTTGAACTTGAATCTTCTTCACATAAAAGTAAAGTCTGGAAAGTTTTGAAAGTTTTATCTTTAATACAGATTCCTTCCTGTCATCTTATAATTATCCTCCAAGCTGCCTTTATGTTTCCAAGTTCCTTGAATTGATATTAGATAGAAATACAGAATTACATTATCTCCATCATACCCATCCCCAATTCTTTTAACATCCTTTGCTCCACCTTTCAATGAGAGTTCTGAAAACGTTGAAGCATTGTCCTAAAAACACTCATACTGAAAGGTTTGCAAAGTCATTCTTCTAAAAATGGAGTCACTATCCCTTTTTTTCAGAGCTAGAAAGCCTTCAACACTGCATTGTCTAACACCCTCTTCTTTGCCTTTTGTTATTCACTACTAATTTAACTGAAATTGCAACATCTTATCCCCTTTGCTCTTGATCTGTTTGGTGTGTTCCCTCCTTTTCATAAAGGAAATTGTGCTTTTGTTCCATCATGGCAATGCTGCAATAGAAAAGGTTTCTTCTGGTACTATGATGTGGTAATTTTATTATTTTTTGTTACCATAGTAAAGTTCTGAAATGACAGATTTTAAGAAAATTAATAAAGAAGTAGTTGTGCCACTAATTCAGTCAGCTCTTCTCAATAGCATCCAAAATAATGTTCAGGAGAACATTTACCTACTTAGAAGTATGATTAGCAGGGACACAGAATAACAGAATGATTGAGGTTGGCAGTGACCTCTGGAGAACATCTGGTTCGGCCCCCTTGCTCAAGCAGGGCCACCTAGAACAAGCTGCCGAGAACCATGTACAGATGGCTTTTGAATATATCCAAGGAGGGAGACGCCACAGCCTCTCTGGGCAGCCTGTGCCAGTGCTCAGTCACCCTCACAGTAAAAAAGTGTATCTTGATGTTCAGAGGGAACCTCCCATGTTTCTGTTTGTGCCCACTGCCTCTGATCCTGTCACTGAGCACCACTGAAAAGTGCCTGGCTCCCTCTTCTTTTCACCCTACCTTCAGATATTTACAGACATTGATAAAAACCTCCCTGAACCTTTTCTTCTCCAGGCTGAACAGTTCCAGGTCTCTCAACCTTTCCTTATAGGAGAAGTGCTCCAGTCCCGTCATCACCTTCATGGCCTTTTGCTGGACTCTCTCCAGTATGCCTATGTATTTCTTGTACTGGGGAGCCCAGAACTGGACACAGCACTGCAGGTATGGTCTCACTGGTATTGAGAAGGATCACCTCCCTTGACTTGCTGGGAACACTCCTCCTAATGCAGCCCAGGATACCATTGGTGTCCACCAGGACGCCAGGTCCTTTTCTGCAAATCTGCTTTCCAGCTAGGTGGCCCCCAGCATGTTCTGGTGCCTGGGTTGGCCTTTCCCACTTGTGGGTTGTGTAGCCAGGAGACATTTGTCATGGCACACGACAGCCTTTTCAAACATGACACAAGTTATCTGGAGTGGTTTTCAGGCAATAACTGCGGAGTGATGAAGCAGAGCTTCAGTTCATTGCACTTGTTTAACTTCTTAGCTTTTGTTACTGTTCAGCAAGTCCTACTTCATTTTCACCTAATAAATAGGCTGCCTATAGGCATGCAAACTTGGTAGCCCTGTATATGCATTCCTCATTGGTTTGTATCTCTGTTTCTCCTTGCCCTTGCTGCTTTCCTTCTAAGTACTTACATCCTTCTAATTCCATCCATGCTGACATGTAAGGTAACATAAAACTGGAAGAATTTTTCTAGACCAACAGTTGGAGAGGGAAATGTTACTACTGTGAAGCAGGATGTAGAAAAATAGACACGCCACTAAACCCACAAACATGATCTGTGGAGCATGCAACTGCATTCAAAGCAGAGCAGCCTTCCATTTCCCCAAAAGGACTGGCAGGATTTGTCACAGCCGATCACATTGCTACTCTGTGCAACCCGGCACGTGGCCTCCAGCACCGGCCAATACCTGATGCTACACAGAAAAGCGAGTAGCAGCATATTGCACCTGGCTAATCTTGAGAGACTTGCTCTTTAATTGCTAAGCAGAGCAGAAAAGAAACGTACTGAAGTTCCTCTTGGGCTATGTAAGTCATTTTGCTTATGTTTAAATTTAGCAATATAGACACCTTCAGGTGACACTGCATTAAATGCAGTCAATTAGAATTAGCTTCTTGCATTTAGCTGATAGAGCCAATTAAAACAAACGTTCAGTAGCTACAAATAATATAGCCATGTCTGCCATAAAAGCTAACTGTTACTGATGTGCCATCCCTTGTCACTACACAAACAGGTAAATGCTAAGGGGACTGTTTCATTTTTTTTTCCATAGGCAGGAGGAAAGGTGCACTCCACAGGCACACAGGTCTACTAAAATTCTGATCAGGGCTTTTATAAAATTACTATCCTTAGCAATAATGAGGTTAGTCTCTTTCAGAAACTCTGGAATACCCCCATGAAACTGAGTGCAGCAAACAAACAAGCAAATCATTAAGAGTTATCACATCTGGTTCTGCAAAGTTTCTCTCATCTGTTTATTGTTGCCCATCCCTACCCCCACCTTGCTCCAAGTCCCTCTTATCTCCTGTTTCTGGCTCTCCCAAAGAAAATTCACAACAGGAAAATTTCCAGAAAAAATATCACTCATCATATCCGGAAATAACACTCATGTAGTGAAAAGAAACAATGAGGACAGAGGAACCACATTTTTGTAGTGGATGGTTACAACAACTATCTTTGACAACACAATATGAAAGTCATTTATTCAACCCAACACCAACATAATGATTTTGTGGAAAAAAATGAGAACCCTTCATAAATTACTTCTTATGACTAAATTATGCCACATTCAGCTCACATTTTTCTCAAGTTATCTCATTTGCTTTACAGATTGATGACGGTCTTCATGCCCAAGCCTCCATACTCTACAGGATAAACATTTTCAACCCACTCATCAATCTGTCACATTCCTCACGTTTTATGACCCTCTTCAATTTAGTCAAACTACTTCTGTTGGCAGAGCAGGATACAGCGCAACTGGATTTCTCACCATTTAAGATAAACAAGATGGACTTCATCCTTCCTTTCTCAATTCCTTCAAGCAGTTTTGTACAGATACAATACTCTATATGGTCCTGGTAGGGTGGGTTTTTCTTCTCTGACTAATTTTGGTAATTTTTAAATGGACAAAAACTGAATTTGAACCCAGAAGGAAACAATTAAGATTTTCATTTTCAGGTCGCTCCCACTAATTATTTCCTGTAACAATTAGCCTTTCACTATAAACAAATCCATTGCGGACCATTTCAGCTTACCAACTAAGATCCTTAGACTCAGGGAAAAAAAATTCAAAGGTCTTCTAGTTCTTATAGATTAATTTAGTTTTCTGAAATTGGCATCAGAAGAGGCTACTAGCAAGGAAAAGACTGCGAATGCCTCCTATCTTAGGGCAGTGTTATCTCACTATGATTTTCCCCAGCCAAAGTAGTGGCAGACAGTATGCGTCCAAATAAAAAGGAATTACTATTTAACATTTTCTTAGTTGTCAAACTACTGCCTACTTTTTCCATCATATGTTTCTGAAAAAGCCATTTATTGTTTGGTGTATTAGTCATGTAGTAAACACACATTCTCCAACCCTTTCAGATGTTTGTAATCAACAGAGAACTTGATATACAGCCCATTACAGAAACAAGAGCTATTTCCAGTTCAGCACTTCTCCCTTCCCATCTCTGCTACCTATTTTGTTTACAAAAGGTCTCATTTGTAAATGATTTTATCTACTAAATGTTGCACTAAGAGATAACAAGCTACTTGACTGCACAGAGAAAAACTGAAGAAGTTGCCAGGAACCTCTCACTCATCCTGTCTGATATGGGGAATTTGAAAGGATATGTTCCTTAGCCAAATCAGAACATTTTCAATAATCTGGATCATCTTTAGCTAGACCATAATTATGGATCTGTATTTAACCTTTAAATGAAGAAGTTGAAAAATTTAATATTGAGTACATCTAGTGAAATATGAATCACACACAAAAGTTAAGTCAAACTAAGTTGGAAATCACAATGCAACTGGTAAAAGCTAATCCTCACATCTTCACTAACTAGCCTTTCAAAGATAACTAACTAGCCTTTCCATGATCATGTCCACTCAACTTAATTTGAATATGTTTACATGTACAGTCCTAGAAACTCAGTAGAATAGCCTAATGTCTAAGTGTCTACCTGTGTTTGCAATACTTATTTTTTGGCTGATGCAAATCTCAGATATTATAAGCTGATATGAGCAGACAAAGTCTTATGTCTGTATAAAATCCACAAGCCTGATCCAATAGCTCAGGCTTACACAGTCCTATGTCATCAGGTAGAAATGTACAGCCTTTATCTGTCAGAAGTCTATAAACACCATATTTAGTATACTGACAATTAAAAGCTCCAAAACACTACATTTCAGTACTGTGTTCAACATGGCTCAGCCTGGCTTCAACAGAACAGGATCACAAAAATTACAGCTGTACACTGCTGAAATTTTCTTTTCTCCTCCATCCTCCCTGACCTCCCAAAAAGGACATTTCCAGCAAACTCCAGTCCCCACCATCATTGCCCTGCTTCCCGTTTTCCTGGGACAGCCGCTGCCATCTCCTTCCTCCTTCTGTGGTCAGTTCGGCTGTCGGCACTGATCATGCCAGATAGCCTAGAAATGGGTGCATTCAAAAAGAATGAAAAAAATAACATTACAAGGTGGGATACTGAAAAGACTGTATTATGCTTATCTTCTAGGAAACAGAATACTGAGCGTAAATGTTCAAAAAATTGCCTCTGGAGCTCTAGTGACTCAAACCACAAATAACCCATGTTTGGAAGTGCAAGGGGATCACATTTTGTGTGGCATCACTTCATCCCAAGTAGGATCAGCACTGATAACCAGATGGGAAGTAGACAGCTATCTTGCCTCTGCAGTGGAAAGCCACCAATGTACGGCACTTCTGAAAAGATGTTCACTTCTTGGACTAAAAAGTTACTTGAGGCCTGAGGCTAATTTCTTTAACACTTGTGGGATGGTGAAGAGAATCAAACACACACAGCAGCGCCGTCTACAGGTTTGACTCCCGGAGCCAGGTTTCATCAAGCTGTTGGAGCCCGGTGACCAAACCAAGATTTACCCCTTTTTTTTTTTTACAACGCAAACCTGTACTAGTTTCAGTGGGACTATGCTATTTACTTATTAAGACCACAGATATGTAGCACAGATAAGACAGTATTGCATTTTGCAGCAAAGTGTAATTCATCATGACATACTCCAAGAAAAATTTAGAAACATCAAATCCAGTGAAAAATCCTATGTTGCATTTCTTAAAGACAGACAAAGCAAAGAAAGATCTGATCGGAGTTATACAAAAGATGAGAAAACAAACTTTTTTATATATCAATTATTTTTCCCATTCTACTGCACTACATATTTAAAATTTAAAAATTTAGTATAGACTCCTACTCAGCTTTCAGGAATTTATTTACTTTCTAGTTGTATACTTAGTCATATTCACTTCTTCGTATACAAGGACAAAGCATACTGTCAGAGATCCCCCAGAAAATGATATCTACAAACCCAGCAACTCCTGCCATCAGTGTAGCCACTCTGCAACTGCACAGCTACCAAGGAACCATCGCCACTGCATAAGCGGCAGCAGCTGCAAAGCAGCTTGCTCTATATTACAGAGCCAAGGACTGAAGAGGTCTGCGACACTTGACAAGTAACAAAATGATGCTGTAGTGTCCATATTGCTCCTCAGCACCCTCCAGAAGTTCTCAACCTTGGAGGCCCTCATGTTCAGGACAAGTGACAGCCAGGCTTCCTCTCCTCCTGTCGTGCTGCAGAGGTGGCTATGGGGTATGTTGTGAGTGGTCAGGATTCAGCAATGCGCATGGGCAGCTTCTCAGACAATTGCTTCTTAATTTTTTTACCTAGTTCAAACCGTTAGTCTTGAGCTTCGCCTGTTTTCACCTTTCCCACCCGTTTCATTCCCCTTGCATCTTTTCCCATTATAGAAGAACTTATAATTTTCCATGTCAATATTATTCAGCAATTCAATAGCTCCTTACAAAGCTAATTTAGGATTAAATACCCCTTCTGTCCAATGTTATATAACTTTTCCTACTTAAAGGCAGTATCAGTGCAAAGTAATTTATGATTTCAGATTATCAACACTTCAAAATAATGTCTTCGTCATTAAACTCCACACTCATAAGCTTTCTTGGTCTCCTTAATAAACTTGCTACAGATAACTTGGAGTCCTCCTCTGGATGGTAGTGGAAGAAAAACCATTTTCCTCATCTTATATGCACTGTCTTATGTAACTTTTTAGAGGTGGTCCTGATGTCAGCACCGATACCACCAAAATAATTGAAATTTGAGTATATAGGGTCTGACAACACTGCTACTATTCACTGAACAGAGTCCACTAGCCAAACTGTAACAGGGAAAATGCACCCATTTTTATTATTAATTTTGGGTAAACAAAATTCAAATCACTCAAGTGAGGTCCCCGTGAAAGCACGCATGAGTAGGTCAATGCTCTGTCACCAGCTTCCACATTAGTCTCAGCTGAATAACTTGCTAGATATACATCACAGTAGCAGACCATATGCATCAAGTTCTTTACCCCAAAACAAATCCTATTTCACTACCATGATATATGTTCCTAAAGCAAATCAGAGCATGTTCATGCTAATGTCTCTCATCACCACAGTTATTGCCACTGGCTGACAGAACTGAAACAGCAAACTCCCCCCACAGTAGCAGCAGTTACGCAGGCAGAGTTGCTGGTTTGCCAGCATAATTCATTCCACAAGGCAATATAAAATCAAATTTCAGTCTACAGTAGACTCCCCAGCACTGCTCCACTGTTACAACCACATCACAAAGCTTCTTCAGTTTAGGCATATACTTAGGAGCCTTTTTAGCTTCGAAGTCACAATTTATGTCTTAGAAATAGGTGTCAATAGCTATATTTGAGCCCCTTAGAAACTCTGCACCCAAAAGAACCATCTTCTAAAGGTAGCAGTACATGCGTCTTGTTCAATGTCTCTCTGTAAAAGCCATTTCAGTAGAGCTAGCATGCTGACCCTTGCAATATAAATATGCAAAGCGATCCATCCACCAGCTGACAAGTCTTAAGGAAGGTTGATAAGAACTACTAATTTCAATAAGCTACCACTGAAAGGGAGGTCATGCCTAAGGCTGAGTGATGTATCTTCTAATACGTCCACTCAATAGTGTCTTTCACAAATGTTTGTGCTGCAAGTCTACACTGAAACATTTTGAGTTTATCTCATGCCAAAAATAAATCAGTTTCTAATCTATGTAAAAATGAATGAATAAGTAATTACACACAGAATATCTTTTGTGCCAGGAATACTTTTTTCCCTGCCTTCTCTTCTCTCTCTTTTCTTCCTCCTTACATCAGGGCACTAAATTTTGAAACTCATTTGGGGTTTTCTTCTGTGTTTTTTTGTTTTTTGTTTTTTTTTTTTCATTTGGGTTTTGGTTTGGTTTTTATATAGTGTCTCATTTAAATGAATTTTGCAAATAGCAGAGACAATCCACTGACATATAGCAGAAACCTTTTACTTTATGGTGGATAACCTGTTCCAGCATCATGCTTGGGGTGTGGTGAGGAGGAGCAGTAGAAGAAGGAAAGGAAAAAGACTGAAAAGTAGGCTGTACCAATAACACTAATAATTTAGGAATAAGCACTGTCACATTTTGATAAAACAATGTTTATATTCAGTTATGGTTTTGGAATTCTAAGTTCTGATACTACAGGGAAACAAGCTGAAAAAAGCTATTCACATAAGACTAACCTGACAAGTGTAAGTTTTATGTATAATAAAGGCATATGCAAAGTAGGCAAAGACTCAGAGTTTCTTAAAATGCCACATTTTAAAAACATTTTTAAAAGAGTCATTTTGCTAAACAAGTGTCAGGTTCTGACTGGGAAATAATTTTCCAACTCATTTACAGATGTTTATTAACCTTCACAATTAGCACATCACTTCATTTAAAAGTTTTGGTTGTTTTGGTTTGCTTTTTTTTTCTTTTCATTGAAGCATTTAAGCCCCAACCCCTCTGTCTACCCCCAATAGTATTCACTCCTTTAATCAGGTCTGGGTTTTAAACTCTTAAAAATAAATATCATTTCTAGTCTTCTGTTATTGACCCTTAATTTTCTTCCCTTGACCAAGTGACTGGTTGTAAATATATGTTCCAGAGCTACATTTGTATACACAGACAAAAAAACTCCTAAGATACCGCCAGGTACTTTTTTCACTTGATGTTTACAAGCTTTACAAAGGTATGGTATTAGAACAAACTGACTGGGAGGACACAGAACTCCCTTGGAAGAGTTTGGGTCATCTTTATTTTTCAAGATTCTTGGCATAGAGGAGGAAAATGGACTTGATTCTGTCTGCCTGCTACACAAGGCCATTTTTACATACCTTGCAAGTGGGAAGTAGATATAAAGAATTTTGAAGGTTTCAATGAAGACCCTGAGATTTTCATTTTGAGATTTAAAGACTATTTAAGATTTCTTACTGTGCCATTCTTGTTTGTTTAAACAGAAAGATTTATCTAAACTGAAAATCTGTTGAATGCTAGTTAACTAAGGTAATTATTCCATTTCTATAAAGTAATGCAAATACTCCTTATGTAAGTCTAACTTGTAACATAAACTTGAAAGTTATTCACTTACAAGTTTACTGGCTAATTTGTGGTTAAATGAGGAACCAATTAAATAAAGATCCTATACCCTGTTTTCAAAGAGCAGTACTTCCAAGTCAGAACGATAAAGCAATCTGGGATGGGAGCTAATTAGGTTCAATATCTTAATAATGCTTGAGTTACTTCTGAAGGAGAAAGTCCAGCTGTTTTCTTGGTCAGAAAATAGGTTGGAAATCTACAGGCCATATGTACTAAATATCTGCTGTAACGTATTTGAGTTTTTTACACTTTAATAAGTGTAAAGTTGCAGGGGAAAAGATACACACATATCAGTTGGCAAACCTGTTGCCGAGTCCGAATAAACAGCTGAAGCAAGGGATTTCTGTATTTAAGCTTCAACTACACATTAATCTTTCCAACGTGTAGAAGATACAGCCTGAGCTTGCATTGGTCATTCATGACCAACAACTCCACAGCTGCTGCAACACATACCTGGAGCACCACTTAGATAAGCAAGCCTCAGGAGATCTTGCTGTTGGCTGGTACAGTTAACTGTTGGTCTAGCTATTATCGACACCTAGGCTTAAGTGATCTACTTCTCTAGTTTTTGACTAGAGTGTCGACGTACACTGACTGTGATGTCCTGAGATGTATCCCAGCTTGCAAACAAAAAACTACCACCAAAAGCCATGTCGTTGCTGTGCTCACCAAATGACACATCAATAGAAGACATGGCTCATTATCAACAAAATGTCGTATTTCCTTGAGAAATGTCACATCAACTATATGTCCACCTCAGAACTGAGCATAACTTCCAAAAGGATTTGTAAAGGTTGCTCAAATGGATTAAAAATGGCAACACCACTTTATAGGTCTCAAGCCTAGAACAAAAAGTTCAGTCTGATCACTGTTTGTAAGCTCAAGAGCCCCCCACCATGGGCCCTGGGCTTACACCTAAAAAAGATAATCTTTGTCCCAAAGAGATAACACGGTCATTCACTTGAAAACTCTGAAATTAAGAAACAAGACAGTTTTGCAGGGAGGACAGAGGCATCGGAGCAATAGCAGTGCAATCACCTCATTATACAAGGATTAGCGATTATACAACATCAAATAGTGCTTACGTTAATCGGCCAGAGATATATCACTGTATCAGGCAGCTCTGCAGCAACACGCCGTGACACCTCGCAATCTCTCATTTTCACAGGCTTGTTGAAAGGGAGAGAGGAAATGTTTTCAACTGGGCCCTTTCCAAATAAAATTTGAAAATGAGCAGAGTATAGCTGATACAGACACTTACGCAGACTTTTTAAAGATGGCCTGTGTAAGAGTTATCAGGGAAAAACTACTTCAGGTATTTCAATGAGACATGGAGACTGAAAGAAAGATGACTACAGTATTAAGGGGAGGGGGAATCAATAGAGTCTATTTAGAGTAACCTTTATTTAAGACACATTTGATTAAGGACACTGTTTCATTTTCATACTTCAGCTGGCTAGATTTTTTTCCCCTGGCAGTGGAGCTGATGGGGTGGGGCGGGGGGAAGCTTTAACAGCGTTTTCACAAGGCTTGAAAATTTCTTAAAGTAGATTATTCTAACAATTTAGAGCTTTAAACTGCTGAATCAACTTTGCTACAGAAGGTTGAGTCGATAGATATGAAAAAAAGTTCTGTTAATGCCTGAACTACACTCGGTTAGGGAAATACAGCTTATATCCAGATTTGGTTCTATTTCCTTTTGAAATTTAGAATAAATAAAGTTCTTCATATATTTTTCTCAAAGAAGAAATATTAGTCAATATTAAGTCAAAGCACCAAGAAACGTGCAAGATTTTTCCTCTATCACATTTGTACAAAGCTGCAATTAAAGACTTATTTAAGTAAAAGATCTTATTAATGGGTTGCTACTCTCTGTAAAATCTATTTCAGTTCAGTAGCCCTGATTAAGTCCCAATTTATAAGACTGGAAAGAGGCCAAAATAGGAAATCAGTATAACTCCTTAACAACATAGATTTTTTTTTTTCATTTTTTTTTTCTTAAGAGAGCTGTTCTGAAATAGATTACAAAGCCTTCTAATGAAAATCAATGGTATTTTAAAGTTAAAGGCTTAAAGCGCAATCAAAGATTTAAAATGCCAAAAATGGTAACATGTGCCTCAATCTTTGATTTTCTCTTGTGTGCTCAAATTGGCCTGGTCGTTTCATAAGCTTGAGGCAAAAAAAGCCACTTGAACTGCTACTACCTTGCCTAGGCTAACAAACGCTTTTCGTAAACCTGCATGTGGAGTGCTAGGTAACATCTTCTGACAGACTGTCCGTTGACAATGTGAAGTCCTGTTTTCCTCGCACCTGCCCTCAGCATCCTCTCCCTGAGTACCTCCTCTCCTTGGCTCGCACAGTGCCTGTGCCGTGCCCTTCCTCTTTGCAGCTGCAGCCCACGGGCAGCTTCACAACTCTGGCCCTGGGGCTTCACCAGGGATTGCTTTAAATGCTCATGGGTCTGCTGTAACTGCAAATATTGATAAGGGTCAGGAGGGTTATTTCCTATAGCTGGACACTGACTCTGCAATGACCTACTTTCTACAGCTTAACGGGAGTTTCCTTTGCTACAGCTTAATGCTGACTCCACTGCGATGAGGTTTGATCATATCATGATAAAGGTCTAAGTAAAATAAGTAGTCCTTGTGCAATTACCCTGTGAGCCATTTAGAAAAGAAAGAGTGGCTGAACAGATTGCAAATATATAAAACCAGCCACAAACAGACCTGAGACAGAGGGGGAAGCTTGTCCCTCCCGCAGACAGTACGTACCACCCCCAGGGAAGAGCTGAGGATGCCAACGCTCCCCTGCCCTGCTGTGCTCATAGAAGACTAATGCCACTGACCTCAAGACCCAGGGGGATGTTGAACAGTTGAGCATGACATAAAAGAGGTCAGTGCAAGGACATTTACGAATGACAACTTTAACCCCATTGTTAATGAGGTTTTTTGTGTCCAAGATAACCTGGTCTTATTAGTCCAATTAAAATGACACTTCTTAATTAGACTGTTTGTCATGGTTTCAGCTGGGATAGAGTTGACATTCTTACTAGGACGTAGTAGAGTGCTATGTTCTGGATATGGGATGAGAATGGTGTTGACAGCATAGTGGTGGTTTTGGTTGTTACTAAGCAGTCAAGGCCTTTTCTGCTCCTCCTACTGCCCTGGCAGTGAGCAGGCTTGTGGGGCCCAGTAAGTTTAGAGGAGACACAGCCAGGACAGCTGACCCCAAATGACCAAAGGGATATTCCATACCATATGACATCTTGCTCAGCATATAAAGCTGGGGGAAGAAGGAGGAATGAGGGGACTTTTGGAGTGATGGTATTTGTTTTCCCAAGTAACCATTATGCGTGATGGAGCCCTGCCCAGCCTGGAGATGGCTGAATACCTGCCTGCTGATGGGAAGCAGTGAATTAATTCCTTGTTTTACTCTGCTTGAGTGTGCAGCTTTTCCTTTACTTATTAAAGTGCCTTTACCTCAACGCACGAGTTCTCATTTTTACTCTTCTGATTCTCTCGCTCATCCTGCCCGGGGGGAAATGAGCAAGAGTCTGCATGGTGCTTCAGTGACAGCTGGGGTTAAACACCAACACTCTTACGACTTCAATTAGACTAATAATAAATTCTTGGCTTCGCACATAAGGTGTGCTTCTTTGACCTACAACCTACATGCAGTTCAGTGCAACACCTTACACTTCTAACCGTGATTGCTTAGCTTCTGCTTCCTCTATTCAAGAGGACCACACAGCCCTGTACTTTTGCAACAGTTCTCCCCCTTCCTGTCCTCCCTTCAACGTGGTAGAGTAACTGGCACCATAGCATCATTGTCCCCTCCCTGTGCTTGTTTGTCTGTTGGACAGAAAAACCAACCACCATCAACACCAAAAAAACCACACCACCTCCACCACTACCTTTTTTCCATCCCGAGCAAGGATAAGCCCTGATCCCAGGGAGCTGCCCAACAAAATTTTACCAGAGAAAGAAGGGATGCACGCTGCATTGATGCAGTCCAATGGAACGTAGGCGTGCAGCGTATGTAAACAGTATAGATGCATTCAGTACTTAATTCAAAACATGAGTCTTCATAATTAATAAATGAACACTGAAATGAATACCAAATAGTAAAAACAAAATTAACTTTAAGGAATCATCTTTATCTCAATATCAGGATTTTTATGCACAGTGCAGTATCTGCCATCCTTTGGACTTCCCTTTACAGAATTACAAATTTAAGAGATCAGGTAAACTCTATGTTAGCTTAGGAATAATTATTCCTTCCCATATTCTAGGAAATCAGTAACACTAGTGTATCAGCCTGCCACATAGGTTAAAAACTACTTATCAGATCTCCCACCTGCAGAAACAATAAGTATTTTTGACATTTGCATCACAGATGGAACTTGAATTAACAAACTGACCCTTCCCTATATGAACTAATAATCTCCTTTTAACTGTTCAATGAATAAAAATATGTTATTTTATACACAACGAATGTATCCATTATGAAACAATACTACTGAAGTGGTGAAGAAATTTACTTCTGCTTATTCAATCTGTTCATACGCACACACTTGAACTATTCTGGCCTTAACTACAAGCAAAAAATGAGAGTGGCAAATATTGATGTTCTAGCTTTTTCTTGATCTGCTGAGTACTAGTCCAAATGCAGCTATAAAGAGAGGTTTAAAAAATTTTCCAGTAAAAGTATTTTTTCTGATTGATTGTGGAGGTAGAAGGCTGTTCTGCAAAACACGCACAATCTCAGGTAATTTACACCACTGTGTCATGAAGGAGAAAGTTCCATTTTCAGCTGTGAAAGACAAGTTCATGGCTCTTTCCCTCTCCCCCCTCCCAATTCTATACATGGCAGCAACAAACTCTAAATTAGTATTTGTTAAGGGCAATATTGTGCACAGCATCAAGTAGCACCCCAAAAACTGAGTCACTTATCACAGAATTTTAGAAATAATCTAAATTATAATGTGTTTTAACTTATCAGAGAACTGTCACCCTACACACTTCCAGTTCTTATTATTCGTAACTGGAGACATATCCATTGTTTTCACTCCCTGCAACAGGCCCACTCTGAGAACAGTGAGTTCTTCCAAACTTACTAAACAGACAAATGTTAACCTATAAATACCTATAAATACCCTTCAACCAAATCATACCAATTCCAAAAAGTACACTACATGAAATTTCACATACTAAGATAATAATTTGTACGTCCATAAAATATTATAAGTAGGGGCTTATGAACGAGGTGACAAATTAAATCCTGAAGTACTTTCAAAATAAAGACCACAGACAGCCCTACACCAAGTTCAAATAATCAGAACAATTCCCAGGAGAGATGGAGGCAGAAGAAAAAGCTGGAGAAGGAACATGAAAGCTTGCAGTAGCACTGACGGTACCTGAGCACCTTCTCCACTAACAGGAGCGCAACAGAAAGCAAATAAGAGGAACAAGATACAGTCAGTAGACTCCTCAATCTGGCTCATGTGTTGCATCCCTAGCTCTTCTTGCTTCACCTCCCCTGCTTTCCCCCCCCACCAGTATCCTCCCAAGAACAGTAGAACAGGGAACAACATCTTATTCTTTGAAATGAGTTGAATTTCCAGCTCAGATTTTCCATCCAAGATCTCCCTTTTGTTAAAACACACTGACATAATAAAACTAAGTTCATTTCGATAAGGAGGATTTTATTCCCAGTATGAGCATAATTCAGAAGAAACAGCAAAAGTACCATCAATTTTAAACAATACAGGAATTTGTCATACAAAAGTTGAAGAAACTGCAGTACTGCTTCCCAACCCCAAACCTATTAGACAACAGTATTTAAAACCTATACTATCTTCCCATTTAATTTACAAGATTTATCTTACTTTACTGTTGCACCTGATTAAAAAGCCTGCATGAGAGAACAAGAAAACAATATGAAGATAACCTTATACTACTGCATAGAATGAAACTAACTGAAGCCTAGGCTGCTTAGATTTCTATTTAAATACATTTTTTCCTTAAGGAGCAATAATCTTTTCTTTAGATGTAATGTGAGGAAGACTGGTACCTCCTTGTTTTATTTCAAGATGAACACCCTAAATACAAATTATCATTTTTTAACATAAATCCATCTAGCAGCCCTTTTAATGTCATTGCTGCAAAACCAGCCACAGGAGACAAGTCTTTGCGTAAACTGTCCCCTAGGCTGCTCTCATTCTCTAAATTGTTAGTGGAGAGCACTAGTGACAGCCCTCTGTTGATATCATTCTTGGTAAAAAGGTTGAAGAAAATAACATAAATAGTGTCGACAGTTGTCTCCTGGCCATGCCGCTGAATCTCCCAGGAAAAAGGGCAAGCTCTAGAATTTAGAGACTATTTGCATTCCCAATGCTCCTTTGTATTTTTATTTCTGACAACAGATGTGCACAGTACATTCATAGACTTAATGAAGGAGCAGCATGAAAATTGGTAAGAAATATTGTGGTGACCTTAAAAAGTTGTGAACTTCAGCAGAGATTGTTTTTCTCTTCTCACCCCCAATTCTGTCCGTTTCTAAACTCCAGCTGGAATAAGGTAAGAATTCCTACTCTCAAATTCACCCAGGCAGTAATTACCAGGGATGCTACAGTGAATAATTTATTATAAAGAAGGAAGGAGGTCTTTTTAAAAAATAATAACAAAAAAATAATAAAAACGTGTATTTCACTAATCAGAGTAAAAAGGGAAAAAACCCTGTTCCCACTGAAAATCATCCAGAGGATATTTATCCATTTAAAGCAAGTAGAAAAAATGGAATGAGGTCTGCAGCATATTATACCTTGATCCTGTTCAAACTACCTCAACAGATCTGTTCCCTTAGGGCACACTGTTAGGGACAGCCATAACAAGGTGCTGACACTCCAGCAACATGCTCCAGAACCCCTTGAGCGTTCCAAATCCTGAACCTCTCCATTAACAGACTTTGCTTCAATTGTTTGTTTGGGTTTTTTCTTCCTTACAACAGGAAAAAAAGTGGATACTTGAACAAAATAGCAGAAGAAAGGCAGAAATTATGTATTTTTATCTCAGTAATAAGAGTTCCAATAATATCTTATTAAGGAAAAGAAATTGAACGTATACACACAAAAATGGTGTGTTCATATAGCAGATAATCCATCGTCTTTCCTACAGAGAAAGTAAATATAGCTATCTAAAACTTTGGAGCTCATATTCCATATAACACGGTCTTAGCCACAAAGCTAAGCAATTTCAGTGTTGTATATCTGTTTTCAGAAGAGATTCATAGATTCATAGATTCATAGATTGGTCCAGGCCGGAAGGGACCTCCAAAGGTCATCTAGTCGGACCTCCCCGCAGTCAGCAGGGACACCCCCAACTAGACCAGGTTGCCCAGGGCCTTGTCGAGCTTCACCTTGAATATCTCAAGGGAAGGGGCCTCAACCACCTCCCTGGGCAACCTGTTCCAGTGTTCCACCACCCTCATGGTAAAGAATTTTTTCCTAATATCCAATCTAAATCTCCCCTTCTCCAACTTAAAACCATTGCCCCTCATCCTGTCACTGCAGGCCTTTGTAAACAGACCCTCCCCAGCCTTCCTGTAGGCCCCCCTCAGCTACTGGAAGGCCGCTATGAGGTCTCCCCGGAGCCTCCTTTTCTCCAAGCTGAACAACCCCAGCTCCCTCAGGCTGTCCTCATAGGAGAGGTGCTCCAGCCCCCTGATCATTTTGGTGGCCCTCCTCTGGACCCGCTCCATCAGGTCCATGTCCTTTCTATATTGAGGGCTCCAGACCTGCACACAGTACTCCAGGTGAGGTCTCACCAGAGCAAAGTGGCAGAATCACCTCTCTGGATCTGCTGGCAACACTTCTTTTGATGCAGCCCAGGATGTGATTGGTCTTCTGGGCCGCGAGAGCACATTGCCTGCTCATGTCCAGCTTCTCGTCCATCAGCACCCCCAAGTCCCTTTCCTCAGGGCTGCTTTCTAATAGCTCATCCCCCAGTCTGTATTTATACCGAGGATTGTTTCTTCCCAGGTGCAGAATCCTGCACTTGCTTTTGTTGAACCTCATGAGGTTCAACTGGGCCCACCTCTCCAGCCTGTCCAGGTCAAATGATAAACACAGAGAGGTACAATCTGTTTACTTCTCATGACAGATCAACCTACTGTTTTTTCATCTTTATGTGCCTCCATGTATAAAACTAACATTTACAAAAATTATTCTAAAACCAAATGGTTACCCCTTTGCCTCTCCATTTCTTTCCCCCAGCATGCTCTGACTCCTGCCTTCACCTCGAGCCCATACTGCCAGCCAGAAGATATGTGCCAAGCACCACTTTAATGTTCCATCTCATAAAAAACACACAGGCAGTCTCTGCATGCACATCTCTTCTAGAGAAAAATATTTCCCAGCACCAAGCAACACAGAAGAATGGGATCCTCCTAGGGCATTTTCCTCAAAATATTTCTCCGCCATGGAGACATCATGCATAATTGCATTTTCTCAAAAATGTAACCTACTTTAGGTTGAGGAAAAAGTAAAACATTCAGGAAACTAAATTTTATTGGACTAAAATATCTGGTAACAAATAGTTTGGCTTTTTTTTGGTCTGTGTCTCCTTATTAGCAGTATCCCTCTTGTTCACTAAATAGGTCACTAAATTAAATGGAAATTTCTCATAAATGTTCAACCTGCCAGTTCTGCAGCACTGCTTTTTCTCTACAATTACATTTCACAGAGAAAATGCTTTGGTTTACCATTTAATTTCTATTATAGTGGCAACAGGGAAATATTAATTATATATTCACATTACAGCTATGAAATTTAAGCTCTTCCATTCTTTCACAGACAAATGCTCCCTTTTACAGGTGGAGAAAACACTTTTGAACTGTTTTACAAACCGGTATTACTAGAACAAATGGCTCTATAATGGCTTTAAAAGAAGAAAAGCAACAGTCCCACAGTCATTGTATAGCTTTCCTTGGGTGCTGGAAAGTTTGAGTCAGCTTAAAAAAAAATAATAATATGGTAATTACTGGAGGATTCCTGAAACTAGGTGTTTGCTCAGAAAGGTGTGACTTTTTTTGCTAACTATACAATCTCTCCCCCCTGCTTATCATCTCACCATGCCATCTGTCAAACAAACTAAGAAATCTTGCTAAACCACAAAACTCTTGTTGTGGTTTCGGCCTAATTTACCAAAACCAGACTGACAGATGGCCCTTCCCCCCCCGCTTCTCCCCCCCACAAAAGAGGAGAGAGGAGGAGAAAGAGATAAGGAGATTCAGAAGTTTAGAATGAACTAAACTACTTTAATGAAGAATTAATATTAAAATAAAAATAAAGAAGAAAATAATGAAATAGATACAATATATACAAAACCATATCAAGCTCCCAGGATGACAGTCACATCACCGGCAGGCACTGGGGAAGTCCCAGACTGGAGTCAGCGACGGATGGGAAATGGATTCCAGCTCTGGAGTCAGGAACACACGGATCGGGATCAAAGGCAGATGAACAGACAGAGTCCTCTCTGGACATCGGCCATCGCAGGAAGGGGGCTGACCCTTTGATCCCTCAGCCTTTATACTGAGCATGGGGCAGATGGGATGGAATACCCCAGTTGGTCAGGTTTGGGTCACCTGTCCTGTCCACTCCTCCCCACTGATGTGACCCCTCTATGTTTTTTCCGTTTCCGACCCTCTAAGGGGGCAAATAACGAAATGGGCTGACCTTGGTTGTTATAGCAATAAGTATAAGCAAGGGCCTCCCTGCATACCATTCCTTCGCATGGAGCACAAACATTGGTCTTATCATTCTGAGAACGAGCAGTTTTCTCCACAATATGCCGTTAATTTCAGAGAGTTAGAGGAGGCCTAGCTAGGATGTAAAGTTACAGAACAGAAAATTGGTTCAGTTTTACTTCAAACCGGGACAACGCTCTGTCATACCTGTGTGGTAACTGGCAGCTCAGAATGGCAATTTCTGATAAAGCCACAAGTAATATATGCTACATATATAAACATGCAACACATAGGGAAATATATGATGATCATTATCCACGTACTAGAAACACCTGAAGAACAGAAGTAATTGCTGAAAAAAGAACAAGAATTTTGCCCAATGTTCAGCGATGGAAAACAGAAAACAAGGAGAAGTTAATTAAGTTCTGAATATGAATTTCCAAGGTTTTTCTCTACAGTACTACTTAAAGGTCTGTTCCTGCAAGTCTTTCTTATGCCAGCAAGCCCACTGATTCTTTTTAACATCTTAGTTAATAAAACCAATTCCTCAAACTTAGTTTAACGAAGTAGGAAACAAAGATGCATCAGGACAAAAAACACCAAAAGAAACAAAGACAGGAAAAGGGAAACTTACTCCTTATAAGCCACAAGCAAGTGAAGGGAATTAATGTAATGTAAAAAAAAAATAAAATAAAAATCTATATATACTGTTACTCAATATTAGAAACAAAAGTTACTGATATATCCTGCTAAGACTAACCACTACAAAGCAGTAGTATCTTATCACTGCAACAGGAAAGTAGCCATCAAGATCAGGAAAAGAGTTACAGAAAAAAAGATTAATTTCCAGTTCCCCTGTTACAACAAGTTGAGGATTGTGCTGTCTTGAAGTATTGCTTTAACTGTGTTTCTGCGATAGCCTCTATAAGTCACTGTTTTCACAGTCATCTTTGACATCAAGGAGGAAGCTGAAAAATAAATTGAAGCCTTGATATGACAGCAGCTTCCATATGAGGTCAACCATTAGTATTCTCATGTGGATGCCTTTGAAGTGTCAGGAATTTACAGAATGAGATATGACCGTGTTAGCACTGAATATCTGAATATTTTTAATACATTTTTTTTTTCCAGCTGATGGTTGTACATATCCTAAACTGCATTTGAACGGGCAACAGAAGTGAAAGAATCTGACCTAGAAAGGTTGTTCAACCCCCACCACCCTTGTCTGCAAATCTTCTAGGATTCCTTTTTGCAAAGCACCACTGAACACACCCAGAGACTGGCAGAAGTTCTGACAGAGGCATGCGAATAGCACACAGGGTCCTCCTCTCCTTGTAGCTGACATATACACTACATTACAAAAAAACAACCCACAACACCAAAGGTCTTTAAACATCTCATCTTTGCTTTGGCCTGCACAGAGGCTCAAGGAATCAGTTCTCACTATCATACAGTTATAATTGTAGATCCCTGTAAAATGGGCACATCCAGTCAGCTGCAAGTATTAAGATCATCTGGCAAATTAGTAAATTGGCTCTGAACACAAGCAGGTTTCCTCAGAGTCCTCTAGCAACTAATTTCTCAATGCAAAACAAAAAGTATTTCATGAACCCCAGTACCTACTATTTATCTTCCCTCATTGACACCTTTCCAGAAATCGATGTTAAAAAAACCCAAAAGTGTCACAGGCTTCCAAAATAAAAATTTCCTTCCAGCATAGTTGTGACTTTGGCTATGCTATTGAAATTTGTCACATTTTTGTCAATGAGTACATACAGAATTATTACACTGACTTATTAACATCTTCCATAAGCAATTGCTTCATTGTGCCTTTCCTCACATTTTAGTTATTAAGGGCTACTTTAACATAATTTGATAGACAGACAACACAACCACATTTGCTTCAGTTAGAAGTCATCTTCCTGTGCACAGTGATGTCATTTCTGATCCTCACTAATAAATTACAGTGAAGATATTTTAGTGGCAGATACATTCAAATGTCTCCTGCTGTCTAAATCAACCTGTTAATGTACCAGCAACACTCAAGAACTCAGTAGCTATTTTGCCTTTTAGCACATGTACATAATATGAACTGGTTTATAAGAATTAGTCACTAAGCACATCTACATCTGACATTAGCTGTCTGTCATAAACGTCTCATCAACTCCATCGCTGAGACTGTTTCATTATCCTCAGAAATACTTTAAAACAAGCATTTGATATTCAACAGGAACAGAGTTCGTATGGGAAAGATGACATTGTTCAGAATACATTTTTCTTTCTCCAAATGGTTTGAGTATTCCCACAGATTACCATTAAACCATTATAAGCCATTTATTAAATTATTTTTGCTGTTGGGGTGTGTGTGTGTGCTGTTTTTAATAAAAGCAATTCTAATTAATGTATATAAATAAAATAATGACTGATTTGAACCACATGTCATTTCATGTGGATGTTAGGGACCACCAAGAACGATTTAGTGCACAGAAATTGACACTAAAACAGAAGACTATATATGGTATGGAGACTTCCAATACAGACAGATAAAAGCCACCTAAATTCTTTAACTCATTTTCTATATAATGCAGTTGCATAAAGGATGCTAAAATTAGAAATGAGTGTTTGGCAGTTGATTATTCACAGCTGAACACAAACCTCTGAGCTTACAGCTTTGAGAAACAACATATTTATGCAAATATCTTTTTTTTTCTAATAAAAAGTAGTACAATGTACCTTATACATTAAAGTAGAAAGCATAAAGTGAACACAATGGAGTAACCGTATGTAATCGCACTTAAGTATATATAAAAATCAAGTTTTGTTTGTTATGAACAGCTGTGATCCAGTAAAAGACATAATCCTTTGTCATTGACTAGATATATGTTTTTTCAAATGGATGATTAAGTACGTAAGACCAAAACCAGCTGAACAAAGGAGTGTATTTGCTTAACTGCATCACTTTTTTGGTTTTACAGTACACACGTATAGGCACTAGTTTCTTCCAAGTGTTGCCTCTTTTGCTTAAAATCCAATTCAATGTCACTTTTTGTCATGCCATATAAAGACTGTACTAACAAGAGCTTTGAGGATAGGTTAAAACTTCTATATTTATTCATCTGCCAATGCCAATGCTGAAATCTGAAAATCCTTTTGATTAAGTATGTTTTCTAGGGATAGCAATCTTGGTAAGACTTCCAATCTTTCTATAACATGATCTGTAAGCATTTACGTGGATAAAGACCAGCGACAAGTAAAGCCAAGCCATCAATTAATAGTAGGCATATATGCATCCACTTTCTGGCTTTTCCATATATAGATCAATGCAAAGGATGCAGCATGTGGGAGACAACCATCTTCCAGCCACAGGCATAATATGGTGACTACATTTGCTGTAGTACTGAAGGGAAGATGAGAACCATGTGTCCAACACCAACAAAGAGCATACCAAAACACAGCCTATCTTCACTCAGAAAACTTGCTATGGAAGGTAGTCCCTGCTTCAAGCTTCCATTTTACAAAAAATGTTCCTGGCAGCTGTAGTCAGGTCTATACTTTCCTTTCAGTGTCCTCAGCGTACCACCCACACGCTTTCCAAAGGCAGCTGCTGGATGATATACCCACAGAGCAGATTTAATATACATCAAATCAGAAGTGGGAAAAAGTGCATAAAGCTCTGGAAGTTCATTAGTATTTCTAGAGTTCTGCTCCTACCTCTCAGACAGTCATCACATATTTGCTATTAACGTAAATTTATTCAAATATGAAGAAGCTGTTAAAGCAGTTCTCTATCTGCAGTTCTTGAAACATGTTGTGATGATTAAAAATCCCACACACATTGAAAAAAGTTACAGTGCATAAATTTGTTACAATACCCTGATACCCTATGCTCACTTACAGTGTTCAAAGTGCATTATGTTAAATTACATTCTTTTGACTCTGTACTGGATATTTTCTACAGAAATTTCTACAGTTTCTACAGAAAATTCTATAGGAATTTTCTACTGTTTTCCACTAGAAACTGCTACCAACCACACAGGACAAAATTTGCTAATTTTAAAAGCTCACTTTTTGGCATTTGGACTCCAGCTGCCTCCTCAGATCGTCCAGTAAGAGAACAGATCTGGAATATTATGGAATGTGATTAAAGACTTTGTATGCAGATGTTCATTTGCTCATGCTTGATGTGTTGTCCAAAATAAAAAGTAGCCCAAGTATAATTTTTTGCAGTCTGAAATAAAGTTTCCTTCTGACTTTATTACATCCAAGTGTCAGAATAAAATTATTGAGCTAAATACCTCTCTATATATGATATGCCTATTGACATCTTCAAAGGACTTTTTTTTTTTTTTTTTTTAATAACCAGGTATTTAAGAAACATGTAGACATGGCACTTCAGGGCATGGTCTAGTGCCTGAGATTGTTGGTTTGTGTCTGTTTGTGGGTGGGGTGGTGTGTGGTTGTGGGCGTTTCGTTTGGTTTTGGTGTTTGGTTTTCTGGGATTTTTTGGGTGTTTTTTTTTTTGTGCGTGTGTGTGGTTTTTTTGTTTTGTTTTGTTTTTGTTGGTTGGACTCAATGATCTCAAAGGTCCCATCCAACCAAAAATATTCTGTGATTCTGTGAAAAATAAGCTTACAAAAGGATGCAAAGTCTGTGGAAAAGATCCAATGACAAAACACCTGTTTTCTTTTTCTCAGAAGGAATGCTGAACTACTGTTGAAAGTCAACAAAACCAACAGCAAGGTGGAAACTGCCTCTGCACCCTCTTCCAGTAAAAAAATTGCCTTTTGATTTCATGCCTTTATTATCATTCCAGGTGTTCATTAATCTATCATCAATCAGTTGTCAGACAGTGACAGCATGTAATTTTAAGGTTTGGAAGCCTGGTAAATTCAGAGTAGATACAATTCATATATAGATAACAGACTGATCCTTGAACCAGGACATGGAAGGTCCAATGTCCTGTCAGACTCAGTGTCATCTTCTGTCTCCAATACTAGCCCAAAACCAGGTGGGTTTGCTCATATACTTTTCCCAAGTCTATGGTAGAGTCCTATTTAAGAATCTTCAGCTGACCTTTTTTTTTTCCTTCCAGAATTTCAAATTTTTTTTTCTTTAAACATAAGGATTATTACTTTATTTAAATTCACAGCTGCAGCAAGCAGTTCCACCTAACTACATTTATTAGGTGAAAACTATTTCCTTATATTTTCAACCTGTTTCTTGGTTACTGCATTGGATGACCACATTTGCCTCCTAGTGGAGCCTAGTTCACATCCTCCATACTCCCTGGAATCTATCTTGCACTCATTCAGCTATCTTTTTGCCAGGCTGCAGATCCCAACCACCTACCACCCCTCACAGGGAAGCTGTCCCACACTCTCAAAATTATTTACATTTTCTGCACTTTCCTCATCACTGCCATACTTTTGCATCACTGTATAGTTCTGGTGGTTGGAGGGATGAATCTCTCAGAAACCTAAAATATGGCCTCTTGAAAACTATTTGACGTCTTCTTGACCAGCAACAAGGAAGTAGGCTCATCTTCTATAAACCATGATCTTTGACAGTAAACATTCATTCTCCTGCTTCCTGGGGCCTTCCTTGGTTCATAGAATCATTGTAAAGATCGTGTTGGAAAGGACTTAGGTGTTCATCAACTCCAACCTCTCACTGCAAGCAGTCAACACTGAATTCAGACCAGAGTTGCTCAGGGCTTTGCCAGGGAGGACTTGAAAAACTCAAGGACAGAGATTCCACAACTTTGCTAGACCTCTTCCAATGCTTAATTATCCTCACAGTGAATGGGTATTCCTCCTTAAATCTCAGCCTCTTATCTTGATTTACGTACATTGTTTTCTAATCTTCCAGCCAAGCACCTCAAAGAATAGCCTAGATCTGTTTTCTTTATTGCATTCTTGTCTGTATTGGAAGGCTGCCATTAGGTTCTCCCTGCTTTGCATAATCTTCTCCAGGCTGCACAAGCTCCATTCCCGCAGCGTCTCCTCACAGGAAATAGCTTCAGCCTTCAACTGTTTCAGTGGCCCTCCACTGGATATATTCCAGTCAATCAATGTCTGTCTTGGACTGGACTCGGGAAAGGAGGGGAGTTGGCATCCAAACCTTGACACAATATTCCAGGTGAGCTCTGATGAGTGCTGACAAAGGGGAACAAAACACTTCATTGGTGTACTGTCTAATATAGCCCAGGATGCTGTTAGCTTTCACTGCTGCCAGGGAAGGAGTGAAAGGCCCTATTTTAGTGTACTGAACTTGAAACAAGTTTCTTCAACTCTTGCCCACCTCTGAGGAAAAGTTTGACACAGTTCTGTGGAGAGAGGCTGCACTTTTTCTTACATGTTTGTAACACTGTCCTTGACTAGACTTTCTAGGTGCTACCACAAAATCAACTGCAGAAAAATTAATTGAAATTGATCCTTATCTTTACAGCTTAACAACATTTTAATACAACAGGGAAACACTTAAGTCACTTTCTCAGTTCAGCTACCATACCACACCTGAAGCAGTGCAGAACAGCTCAACTTGATGATCAGGGACAGAGGGAGAAGTTACAGGCATAAAAAACCTTGCCTCACCACGGAGAAACCTTCCTTGTTTTTCCTACAGTGACGGAGGAGTAATTCAACTGTTCATGAGACTGAGGAAAATGAGATTGTAGAAATTTGATTCTGGCTCTGACAGGTATTTGATTGGGGAGATTACAGACTCTAAAATGTTTGGAATAGAGATTGTACTTGAGCATTGCCTATGTTTAGGGAATACATTTGCCAGACAGACAGTAAACAGTGCAGAAGAAGAAAATCTCAGCTAAATAGAATAATAATTTAAACAGCAGAGATGCTTGTCTTAAATTCTGTCAAAAATGCAATTGCTCACTGTAGTCTGACACGTTAGAGGCTAGGTTCTTTTGCTTGAACTGTTCTTGACAGATTTTAATGTTAATTGGTCTGGGGAAGATGCCAGGCAACCTAAAACATTTGCTGCAAAACAAATGTGAAGGAAATATGGCTCAGGGTGGGGAGTCTCACAATTCACTTACAACTGCAGAGAACAAGCACCATTCTCTACAGGGAATGACAGAGCGAGATGAAGAAAAAAAATAATTTTAAGAAGTGGCAAGTAACAAGGAACTCTGCCACAGGATTTACTTCCTGTACATTAAGCAGCAATAAAACATTAATTTCACTATAGTAAAAATGCTGACTATAAACTCCAGCAAGGTCTCAGCAGAAATCCAAAGCAGTTGCAGTCAGCAGGATCTTTTCTGTACAGAAATTACCATTTATGGTTAGCCAAAAAAAAAATACTCAAGAAGGTAAAAGCAATGGCAACTGAGCTATGGAGTCCCTCAGAGAAAAGGCAACAAAGGCATCATCTCATCCGACATACTTACTTAAAGCACTCATCCCTGCTGCTCATTCCCCACACCAAGTCTGCAAATACTAAGCTACAACAACTGAACCACAGACCATTGGTATTCGTGTTGGGATCTAGCAATGCCATCATACCTCGACATATTCAACAGACCTACCACAACTACAGTATTTTTGACAAAGTTAGGGCCACCCTGTTTCTGTAGGTCCCTGTAGACAGGGACCTTTGAACAACACCCACACGCAGCCCAGCTTGTGTTGGTTGTGGAACCAGCAGCGTTTCAGACTCCTCGGGGCACGCTCAACCATCAGCTCAGCAACTCCAGCAAAACCCCTTCTCATCCAAGACAACCATGTCTTCTACTTAGCAAAAGGACTCAGTATCACAATATGAAATGGAAGGTGGGACTTCGAATCACCAAGGATTCTGGATGCCCAATTTTCATTCACTTTCAGTAGAACTGTGTGCATTTGACTATTTAACAGACTCAAAAACTGATGAAAAGTTGAAAAAACATCTTTGAGTAAAGCTGCACATACATGGAGGTTAGTAAAGGAGATCTTTCTGTCTGGATGGAGACTTGCCTCCCAGATCTGTTAAGAACACACGAGCACATGCAGTCTGCTGCATATTCTTTGTGTAATGCAAAATTTTAGTGTCACACAATCTTTCCGTTTACTCTTCTGTTTGCCCCTAAAGACCAGCAAGAATGTACCCTTCACCTTCCTTCAAAATGAAGTGGTAAAATACTTCTGTAACCACAACAAATGCCAAAAAAAAAAAAAAAAAGAAAAAAAAAAGGAAAGGAAAGGAGCAGAGGAGAGTAAGAATCTTCATGTTGTACTTTTGAGTAACAGTTAAACAAAATCTGTTTCTCCAATGAGGAATCAATATATTGATGTTAAGAAGATTCTGGCCAAAAAGAGAATCTCATTTGTGCCACATGCAGGAGCATGGAGAAAAAAAAATGGCCCAAGTGATTTAACCCTTCCGAAATCAGCAGTGAAACACAGACACAACCAACTGCAAAATATCATCCTTCTCTTTAAGAACAGTATTTACAAAATAAACCAGCTATTTATACAAGCACAAAGGCTCAAATGTTAACATAACCCACTGTTTACAGATGACAGAGGAAACAGATGACAGAAAAGGAATAAGAATTTTCACAGAATCACAGAATATTTTCGGTTGGATGGGACCTTTGAGATCATAGAGTCCAACCAAAAAAAAAAAAAAACCCACAAAAATCCCCCCCAAAAATCCAGAACACCAACACCAAAACCAACCAAACCAAATGCCCACAACCACACCCCACCCCATCCCCACAAACAGACACAATTTTGTAACAGCAGAGAATGAAAACAAAAGTGAAGTGCTTTATTTCTCCCAACTACAACTTAGTACCCACAGATAAGCAAGGAATTTCTTCCCTATACCTAAAAGTTGTTTATTTAAAATAAATGTTTAAGTCTAAAACTTGCAATATAAATAGCTTATAGTAATCAATTGCTGAATTAATTATCTCTGTATACAATTCTTCCATTTCTTTGAAAGCTAAAATTCACCATTAAAAAGTTACTCATTTTGTATCCTCTGAAGTTATTCCCATCTTTAAACTAAGAGTAATTTTTAAACCATGAGATTATATTTAAATATAAGTATTAAGTTTTAAAAAAAAATTAGCAATTAAGGAGTATTACATAGAACCTTTGACATCATGCTACCTGTATTTAAAAAAAAAAAAAAAAAGATTCTTTAAGAAATTGTACTGATGACTTTCTAAAGTCTGTTACAGGACATTCTTCTGTAATTTATTCTTTCTATAGTACCAATTAAGCACTAATACTTGCCATTATAATGAAATTGTGTCTAAGTATTGTAAGAGGATCACCTTTATCACAGAAAAAAGTTTAAAGTACAGCTTACTTCATGAGACTGCTACTAATGAACCATGATGAACTACTGTAAATTCATTAATGCTATTAATTCCCCCTGCCCCTCACACAGTAGCACAGAGACACACCTGACCTTCCTTCCAGAACCATATCCTAAGAAAAGGGAACTTACTCCAATGGCCAAATCAAGAAAACACCTACTCCCTTACCCAACGCACTCTTCCAAAATCATCTCATTGCCACCTGTTTGAGGCCAGTTTGCAGGAATTACACTGAAATGTTAAGCAAGTTTATCTGTGTGATCCAACTACTAAATATAGTGGTTATTTGGCTCTATATTTTCTCTAAAAGAGTATTTCAAAGAAAACAATATCGAAGCCAACAAATCATGTCCTCTAGTGGAGATGTAAACAGGATCCATTCTGCTCATGATTTGTCAATAGAGAAACTGGAAAATACAGACATCAGGTTTATGTTTTTCTTTTTTTCTGGATGCAGTTGTTACCTAGCTGCTACAGAAGCTTGTAAAAGGGTTAATAAGTCTCATATACTGGAAGATATATACGCGTGTTGTATTACAACATATACCTCTCTGCTCTACCAAGCGAGACTGAACAACTGGGCTTCTCAAGTGTTGCCAAGATTGCAAATACGTAGGGAACAAAATCACACTACAAAAACACAGAGCAGCATTTCTGGAATTACCTGGGAGACAGCTGCCTCACACAGCACTGATCAGGCTGGGATCTCAACCCACTACCCAAGACATTTTTAATGCTCTGGTTAGCATGCAAGCCATGAAACCTCAGACATTCTTTAACCTATGTGGGAGTATCTCTGAACTAGAAACGCAAGCTGAAAAGAAACGAGGCTGCCTCTGGAAGGGCAGGTGGGCAGCCACAGTTTCATCTTCCCATACACAGAGACTGCAGACCAAGAGAGAATCACTCCCCCACCTCAGCAAAGTGACCTGCTACCTTTCAGAGCTTTTTAAGGAGCCACTCTAAGAAATACAGCACCACAGTTGAGACCGCTATAACAAACCTGACAAAAACAAACAAACAAAAAAGATAAATACAACTAGCACCCTTAAAAGAAACACTCTATCCATTTTAAAGAAATATTCATCGAACAATTTGTAAAACCAAGTATTTCAGCAAGTAAAATCTGATTATGGTACTAAAATTCACAGAAATCTCCTATGCTAGAAGAAATACAAACCAAATATCATAAGTATTAACAAACACAATTTTATAAAACAAAGGTTTTACACTGTCAATGCAGGTGCTTTTTTTTTTTCTGTCACTTTTTTATGGTCATTTATTTCCAAAGAAATTAGAACATACCATATTAAATTCTGTGTCCTGTCCCCCTGGATTAGCAGCACAAGAACCCTCTTAGTATTCATGTATTTCCACAATGGAAACTTGAACTTAATGTTTCTATCCAAGATTCAGTCCAGAGGTGCTCTTATCAGCCAGCTAGTCTAGTCTGCCAAGGCTAAGCAATTTCTGTCAGCCTTGGTTTTCACTAAGAAAACTGTTTATTGCAAGTACAGTTGGTCTGCATCATTCTCTATGGTTGAGTTTAAGCTTAACTGCCACATGGGGACAGGCATGCTTACATGACACTGGTATGATACATCCTTCTAAAAATTCTATACTTGAAGCAAGAGAACACCAGTACAATGTCGACTGCAATTAAGAGCATGCATACTACATCTTTTTATTCCATCCTAATTTCTGGCACTCACCAAGAAGAGTAATGTTTTTTTAAAAGCCTCGCTGTGGTAACAGCAGACTCCCTCCCACTTAACATCCACGAAGCTCCAGAAGACATTTGGCTTCTAAAACAGAACAGCTCCCAGCATGTCCCTTGTGTAGGGAAAATCAATGTTTCATCATTGATCATTTCGTCCCCCATCAATGGTTGTAGGGGGGGGTTGTTGTTGTTTTGGGGTGTTGGTGGTTTTGGTTTTTATTTTGGGGGCGATTTGGCCAAGGAGGTCATGGTGGTTTTTTTTTTTTGGTCTTAAACTTCTAAGTTGTTCAAGTAGGGGCCTAACAAAGGTGTAGCAATCAATTCTCCACCTTCATTACTGCTGACTGGTCCATGGATTTAAATCTTGTTATTTGGGATATGAGCATGGCTGCATAAACCTCTTATACCTTGGTCTCCCAGACTCTCCATCTTGGACAGAGGCCCCGTAATTGATCAGTGGGGAATTCGAGAGCAGAGGAAGTTTCAAACAATCACCTCACAAGAAATATTACTGTAATTGTACTACTGTATAGGACAGATTTTCGATAGGGCTCTAAAGTTCCTTCAGCGCTAGTACAAATACATTATTTTATGAAACATGTTGATATACCATACATTCAGCATCTCAGTAATTGGGATGCCCTGCCCAGTTAAGAACCAGTCCAAAGCCCCACTGAAGTCAAGGTCAATGACTCCAACTACTCTGCATGAAATAAGCCAGCAACACTGAATAGCATAAAAGCTGTACTGCTTCATGTAACATATATCATTCATAGAAACAGACATGCCTTTCCATTCAAAGGTACCATGCCATCTTTAAATATAAGATTTTTGTAGAGTAAGACCTTGATAAATTACACTTCATCCATTACTTCAAAACAGCCAAATGGGGGAATTAGAATAAGAGGATTCTTAGCATTTGTTATTTATTTCAGACAGTCAAAGGAAAAGATAATTGCTTTTTTTTCCTAATGCCAACTGTGTTTCAAGCAATTTACAAACATTTGGATAGTTTTAAAATTAAATGACCTAGAAGTTGCCAGATTTCCAGTGTCAGAAAAAAAGATTATGTGCAAAAAGGTTTGAGCTATTATTAAAGCTCATGACATTCATAGCATTAGAAGAGTCCAAACAGAGCTCAATGTTTTGCAACATACAATTAAAGAACAAATGGAAAAAATCTGATACTGTGTAGTAACAGAGATGCCACTACAGCTTTCCGCCTCTGTAAACACATCAGATATTCAGAGCTTCGCAACACCGCTTAGCAAAACAGGTAGTCTACAAGAAAGAATAATAAAAACTGAAGGTTTTCACATAAACTGTGAGAACAATTCAACTTCCACAGCCACCTGGTATACCCAAATTCAGCAGCCAAGAGCCCAGTGGATGAAGAAAAGCTCCAGATACAGAAAACAGGACCAGCAAGGCAATATCTGTGCAACATACAGCTATTGCTCAGTCTTCAGCAGTAATTCCTTACAGTGCACAAAATAAAGAAAATACTGTATGGAAGAATCACAAGCAAAAGTAAGAGTTAAAAGATACCAATGCATATATCCACAAACATGCAAGTGTCATGAACAGGTAGGATTTATACATTCTAAACATCAAAAAGACAGGATTTATTTTAAGTAGTACTTAAGATACAACTCTGCTCCAATTAAGAAGGCCAAAATTGTTCTTGTCTGGCCAAAGTAAGGCCAAGAACTAAATTCCTGTTTGTGGAGAAATAGTCTCCAAAATTATTTTGTGATAGTTAACATTTTGATGTATCTGGGCTTAAATGTTACACCTCTAGCAAAAGTAATTACAATAAATAAAACAAAAACATTTAGTTAAAACTGGATTAATTAAATTCAAAACTTAACACACTGTCAGTCATATCAAGTAGAAAGCTCAAGTCCAGCTGCACAGGATGTTTTCCACAAGCTTTCTAACAAATTATGCGCAAAATGAGTTAAGCATCACCAGACAGCAAGCCATTTTTCTCATCTTCAGGTTTTCCTCACCATCATTCAGTTCACAGCGCCAGACATTTGCTTATGGAAAAGTTTGCCCATTCTGTACTGAATACAGCTCCACGTTCTCCTCAGTACTTCCTTCACCATCTAGGGCCATTTATGTCCGCTATACCTCCTCCCCCTCAGATAAAATAAAGTTACACCTTCTAAAGAGATGGGACCGTAAAGTTAGTCAAGTTTAAACAAACCACAGTCTAAAAGGCACACACTCTTCTTTTCAGGAGGAGCAAGCAAAATTGTGAAACTCTTGAGTCAGTAACTTTCTAAACTAAATTCTGTAACACACAGCAGCTTTCCAAAGAAAAATAAAGCACTTGTATAAGCATCTACTTGGACAATGTTTTTTTCTACCTAAAGTTTCTCAACTGTTGAAAATTAAAAAGCTTTTAATTTTGATTTCAAAGTGAAAACTTGACTTTTTTTCTTATCCTGTGAGGAAGCAAGCCTTTGTCACTGCTAAAATGTGAGGATAACATTTTATCAGTAGCTGTGGGTTATAAAGCATAAATCAATATTGTTTCAATACCATATGCATGTTAAATGTTTTTTCTATTGACAGTCATATTTTATAGTTATTTGTTGGTTAGATTTTATAGTTAATTGTATACTTATTTAAAGACTAGCTTGAAATTGAAATTTCTGCTATGTAAGCAATTAAAGGAGAAAAACCATGCTCATGAAGCAACACCGGATCCCTTATTCTTTGTACTAGTATCCTAGTCACTAGTTTGGATCTTCGTTATCAAATTCATTTATTAAACACACTTATATTACAGAAATATCATGGTTTTGCAGACATAAAAAAATATGAAAGATCTTAGCATCTTTATCCTGCAGTAGAGTCTCTGAAGAAAAAGAGAATTCACAGACAGCAAAATCTTTATCTTAAATTCTTATGGAAATGTTTTTGCAGTAATTATATTAAAAGACTATTCCAGTCCTTCAAGGTGCAAAACACTGATTTGTGCTAAAGAAAGCTCACTTCTCAGCAAGAGAAACTGAATATGCAGAAAGTGGCAAAAAAATCCCACAAACAGCCAACATTTTCATCAGGCAAAAAAGTTAGGAGGGACAATGGTCCTATTGGATTAGTAGTGACAAGTACTTCATGAGGGTGGTCATCAATGACAAGTATATAGTCAATGGCATTAAGCTTTCCTGGTCTATTTTGAAATAAGTAATAAATACTTCAGCCTTTACAAGAACAAAGAAATAGATCAGTAACTCTGTGCCATCCCTGAATGTCACCAGCAGATTGGCCAGTCTCCTAGAAAAGCTTTCAGTGAATAAAAGAAATTTTAAAAAAGACAAACCAAGAACTAGAAGTAAATGCAACCAATACTGAAGTTATGTTTTGTTTCCAGGGTATGGTTTTAAATATGAACTCATTTATTAGCAGTCCTATAGGTTTGCCAGAGCCCACTAGTCATCCACTTTATTCATTTATGTAAAGTTAGTTCAACTCTGCAATGTGACACCTCTTAGTGTAGGAACAACTGGCAGAAAACCAGCCAAACAGTAAACTTTTCTGTTCAAATGAGAAATGCTACAACAACTTAACACTAGTTTTGCTATGTTTCCCCCCACCCACCTTCAGGATCTAACCAAAATAACACACAGCTTCTTTCAGAATCCTGGTAGAATACAAATAATTATCCTGACAGAGTAACTGTCTTGAATGTCAGAGGAAATAGTATTTAAAAAGAATTTAAAGAAAATATGCTAATTTGTGGCAAGAAAATAAGAATACCTGAAAGAATAAACAATGAAAGTAAGTAAAGGCTTAGGCTTCGTAAGGTTACCAGTGTGCTAATTATTCATTTACCTTGTAATCTTTACATCTTCATAACAAATGTATTGTTGGATTGATTATCTATAGTAACTTTCAGACAAGTGAATTTGTTCAGCATCATTCCAATAGAATCACTTAAAAAGATATCTCTCCTACTTCAGAAAATTTCAAGTCTACGTCCCTGCAGCTGAAAGAACAGATGACTAGACTCAGACTAATAAATGAGCAGTTTACTGCTGGTGAAAATGCATTTAACACTTTTAGGGAATTATCAGGAATCCAATTTTCAAGTTAATTTCCTTACATCAAATCTACATGAATTCATGTAAACAACAGAAAATTTCTCCACTACCTATTTCCTTCAGTAAATTCTACTCATGCAGACTGATCTATGATGCCAAACAGCATTCCGCCTAGGTACGGCAAGGCTTACACAGGCATCCCAGGGGAACAACTTTTCTAATACTATCGCTGTGTTACAGTGACCAGCCTCTCAGATTTCTTCACTGTGCCAATGTGTACATCCACAATACGCATTTTAGCAGTTTTGCGGAACAGTGCATATACTACACCTTTCACCTCTGAGCTGCACGATGGAAAAGAATGCTAGGGCTGGGAAGTCTTTACAAGTGTTTAAGGAAAACAAACTCAGGTAGAATCATGGCATTGTCATGACCCCTGCACAGACGTATGAAACTTCTGCTATTACGTGTCCGTGGTATAAACAACCAACTACCTCTTGTTTTGGCAGAACAAAGCATCTTCACATGCGCTGGAGCACATAGATGAGAGAACCTGATGAGAGCCCAAGTTAAAGACTAATTAAAAAAAAAATAATTTAAATAGACTTCCCAGAGCCCAACAGTGATCCGTGACAGAGGGAAGGACTCTCCACACATGAAAGTAGTTTGTTTTACAGAAAGTACAATGGGCGGGTATGCAAGTCAAACCACTGATTATTTTTTTTCCTATTAATTCACCCAACCCATGGCAGAAGACAGAAAAAACAGAGCAAGAATTAACTGTTATATACTCAGTAGACCACAGATGACTTTGAAACACACAAGACTAAAAATTAAAGCTGGAGAGAAACAAAGAAGAATGTAGCTATTCAAATGAGAAGAATGGAGTCCTATAAACCCATAAGCCATCCAAAGCTCTTTTTCCAAAACATACAAGGAAGATAGAGCAAAACCTTCTCCTTTCTTCATTTAAGACAATACCACGAACAACTCTTGATTTTGCTTTGACTCGATACCTACAGCATAGGGGTCTCCTGCAGGAAGATACACACCGCTAAGACTCCTTCCCCCTGGCATCCCACCCAAGCCCATCAGGCAGTACCACCCACACAAGCAGCACTCCAGGACTAAAGCACTGAAGAAGCATAACAATATCTTGGTGACTGATTTTTTCTGTTCTTGTTTTGTTTGGCTTAAGTGTTTTTCCAGTACTTAACTGCTCACAGATGGGATATTTGTGGAGAACGCATGCAACACCCAACAGAGACCCTGTAAGACTTCCAAAGCCTGCAATGGTTCACTACTGAGCAGATCCCAATTGCTGTCTTCAGGTAAGAAATGTTGCTGGATTATCACAGTGTTACTGTAGCAAATCTTGTAGAAGAGGAAGGTGATTTTATTTTAAAACAAAGCTGTATTCACTCACTCATACCCTCACTTTCACACCCAAATATTCACCAAGACACACCAGTCTAAGCAGCCTGCCCAGCAGTGAGGCTGCAGGGTCAGTGTGCCACTGCCATCCATCCAGGGCCCCCCATGATGATTTGGGAGCCAACAGGCTCCCAGGATGAGTCAATCTTCTGTTAAATGGCCGCCACAGGCAGCTCTGGGCAGGCCTTTTGCTGCCTTCAGGAACCTACAGAGATCAGTCTTTCCATCCTGAAGGTCATAAGGGCTTAATCACTGTCCTTTGCCTGTTGACATGGGTCTCAGGAAAAGCTGCATTTTAGACCTGCTCATTTCTATACCCCCTTTTCCTGCAACCTGTTCCTCCCAGTGCTTGCACACCCACATGTTCCTAACCAGATCACTTTTAAGACTGCTACTGCAATCCCCTACACATGCAATAGGAGGGATCAGAATGCACTGATTTATTCCTGCTCCTCAGTCCATGGCTAGTGCAGGAGACCATGGCAGGATATATTCTGAAAAATAAACCCCATTCTGGGTGAGCATGCAACAAATAGCCTTTTACAGAATTTTCTTCCTAATCCCTTTGTACTTAGCAGGCACCCTAAAGTATAAGGACATATTTTCTGTTTTAATCCCATCTAAGGAAACATTTTCTTGTATTTACAGTTTTTAAGGCCTGGTAATCTTTTTGCCCTTCAAATCTAATTTTCTACACAAGTTTATCACCAGTTACTTACGCCCCATATAAATAAGTTAATCAGCCTTTTTTATAAGAAGAGACAGGATTTAACAACATTTTAACATCCATT
The DNA here is from genome assembly GCF_964106895.1 of Numenius arquata. NCBI lineage: Eukaryota > Metazoa > Chordata > Aves > Charadriiformes > Scolopacidae > Numenius > Numenius arquata. The sequence continues at coordinate 47,096,746 of NC_133579.1, forward strand.
ATTTTGTTCCAGAAAGGTATCAGCCAGGCACAAGAGAGTAGAAACTGCACTTCCACAATCCCATGCACACAAAGCTGACTCCTACTGCACTCACTGCTCGCAGCCTACTTACTTCACTGCTTATCACACATTAAGGAAGTAAGGAGCCAAGTGCAGGACAGTGCATTACACCGGAGGAAGCAGCAGTTTTATATCAAAAGTTTTATCATCATCTGCAAATTTACAATTCCTAACTTTGTAGGTATTTCAGTTTGCTTGATTCTTTTCCAAGCATTCCTTGATATAATTCAGGATCAGCCTTCCAGCTGAACCGGTTTCTTGTGCAGCTAGCTGATGCATTTATTATTCATTAACTTAAGTGAAGCCCTAGGCACAGTGACAATATGAATAATATACAAAGTAGAGCCCAACATGCTCAAGAAATACTGTAGTTTATTAAAGAAAGTAAATCAGTTGTTGGGGGAGGGGTGTTGTGGGGTTGGGGTTTTTTTTCCCCCTTTCTTTTTTTAAGAATCACGTACAATCTTGATAGACAGGATAAGCAACCTCTTCATTTTTCTCTAGATGTGTGCATATTTGGCCATCAATCAGCTTAAATAAGCATGGCATGTTATATTCAAACACTCCCATAAAACTGCATATACTTCTATTAGTTTAGGTCTAGAGAAATAAACTACCTGAATTTTAGTTCAAAAGTTTATTCATTCTCTGTGATGTCTGATAATTTTGCTCATAACTCACGAAGGGAAGAGGAGGTCACATAAACCCTGTCGAAACATAATTGGAAGCAACAGCCTGAATTGATTTGTCCTATAAACTTTGAATTTAATACTACAATACAACATAAGCAGTAACAAGCGTTCATATCAAGCTTAAACATCTCTAAATTTTTCAGCCAAATATGTTTTATGTAGTATGGCTTACCCTCTACACTAGATAAAAAGAATCCTTACCTGCAATGCCTTCTCTACCCCCTCCTCTGCCTCCTAAAGAACTGTTTATCTAATATTTTTCAGCAAAGTTCAGTTTGTACGGTCATTCCAGTAGCATTTATTTGGTGAGTTCCAGGGTAAAGTTTTTTTTGGGGGGGTTGAAGAAGGGCTTTCTAATGTACTATATTGAACATTCATTTCAAGAAGAAAAAAAAAAAAAAAAAAGCTTTTCAGCCTGAGACAGACTAATATCTCAATAATAAAAATCAATAAAGACACAATTCTTCACTATAAACTAAAACCATATTAAAGGTTCTGGACAGCTATAAAGAAATATACAGTTTCTTTTTTTTTTTAATTAATATAGAGAAAGGAGAAAATATTTTGTACACAGATCATGTAACACACCAACCAATTTACAGGATTTCTTATTTACTTTATGACTTATGTTTATTGTAAAATTACCCTTAAAATACCACAAAATAATTTTTGCTAATTATATTGTGGTATTCCTTTAGTCACAATCGTGTAAATTTCAATTTAAAAAGTGGACTGTGGTTTTAAGTATACAACAAAAAAGTTAAGTCTTGATGACCCCCATATCAGAGTGTTCTACAGGTGTATCTACCAAGAGATCCCACCAGACACAGAAATCACTGAGAAGTAAACAGTATTTTTTCTGAAGTTTACAATACAAAAAGCATACAGAGTACATACTAGCTGATGAAGCTGGTCATTGAATAAGCCATTTCAAAAGACACTGTAGCATTTAATGCTAGTTTTTAAACATCTGAACATTATATGACCACCTCAATATGCAGACCACTTTTTCCCCATAATGTATTTTTTCTGATTTTTTTAAACATTTACAGAGTAAATAGCAACACTCACAATTAAACTGAAGTGCCTAAGATCATTAGGCAGTATATACACAGACACTCCTCTATTAGCTCTCTCTTTCATTTTAACAATGAAAGATTATTTACAGATGCTAAGTATCATTATCAGCCACTCTTTACTTACTATAAACTACTGCCATAAAAAGAAATGGACCACTGCCAACAGAAAAAACAGGAAGAGGGAAAGACAGACAAAAAAAAAAAGAAGAAATTGGAAAGAATGCAAAGAAAAACAAACAAACAAACAACACAAAACCAAAACACACAGTAAGAACAAAATTAAATATATCACTTCAAAGTGGATTTTAAAAAGTTTGTTATTTACTTAGCCTCCTAATATCTCATCTGAGCAAATCCAGCACTATTAGTTAACATTTAGTAGTAACATTTAGTCTTTACTACCCTATACTGAAGATCTTATGACAAAGAGCATTCCTTCTGGGATTATACAATGGAAAAAACTTCCCCCAAATCAGATGGAACCATGCAGTTTGCTGCCGTAACAGCTAAGTCCAGAACAAGGGTCTCTCTGCCAGGATACACTTGAACAAAAACATTGTGCACAGTCCTCCTCTTTTCTTCTTGTCTTATGCCCGTCACTTAAAGTTTTAAACCAAGAAAGTGTCCTTCCTCCTAGTAAAACTTGATTCTTTCTTAATATAAAAGTCATCCAGTCTTCTCTGAGGACCTTCTAAGAGAGGAAGGTCTAGGGAGATGCATATGGAAGCTCTGATCACCTCAGAGCTATGCGGTCAATGCAGTCACATTCCTTTAACTCCACGTGTTTTCCTTACTACTTTCATCCTATATGCATAAACAGAGTCATGTGCATCTGGGTTTATTATAGGTAGCAGCATACTCACGGCAGCTGTGATTTACTATGGGTGTGCCAGAATTGTAGGATTACACGCACAGATGACTTCCACCATCAGCAAGAACCTGGTGTTCCCCAGTGAGCAAGATGCTTCCATCTTACACTTGAGCACCACTTGCAGTGGAACAAGACATTCAAGGGGAAAGGCAGTCACAGAAGCCAAAATACTTCAAAACCTGTCAGTAATCTAGTAAACTAGATGGGTAATTCACAGATGAGACCACCAGCTCAGGGAAAAAGCTCACTTTATCACTTCCTGAAGAGAGTACAGACTACAGACCATTGGGACTTACTGGGGGAGGAAGGCAAAAGGCACGGTCTCTTTGGTTAAAACACATTGCTATTTTGTTTGCAACGCGACAAAAACACATAGAATCCAATTTACACCAAAAATCTGCATCCTTCAACATGACATTAAAAAAATTATTAATGCAAGGACACCTTCTATACTTGCAATGAAATACTCCTCAGTCAACAGGCCCAGCAGAGAGCCTGCACTTCACATAAGCCCTCGGAAAGCCTTCAAAATGTTAGTGAGTTAGGATTCATACAATCCATAGACTTTCTGCTGAACATATGAAAAGAGCTTATTTCACACCTACAGCAGAAACCCAAGCTCCTTCGCATCAGCAAAAAGCCCAGCAAAACACAGAAACGCAGAGCTCGCCTCTGCTTGCTGACTCCAGCTAAGGTGCCTAACTGCATTGATGGACCATGTAATAGGCTTGCTGCTTTGATGAATATTCATCCTTACAGCCCTCTGCTTCACCTTCTCAAAAAGTTTCCAAAAACACCACAAGAAGTTATTCGCAGCACAGTTCCTCTGCTTGGCCAAAAATTATTTCCTAGAACACTAAAACAGTATTAACTTTTAGAGTGGGGGGAAAAAATCCGGATCTCAGTGAAATGTTGCATTGAAAAGAGAAGCATAAAATAAAACAATGTTTCAAAAGGATTTTTTTTCCTCATGTTAAAAAAAAAATAAAAAATCACGTAATACATAAAATGCAGTGCCTCTGTTATTAAAACAAAATGTTTCATTTTACTTAACTTTTCTATTTTATTGAAACTTCAGATACTTGACATCTCAAAAGTTTGCCCCTAAAACAAATTTCCATTCCTTTTCAGCACTTATGATACTTAAGCTTACTAAAATCTAAGTTAATATCTGGTAAAGATCATTTCAATTTATCAAAGGTTAAAGGTTGAGAATGAGTGAATTTATTTAAAGGTATACTTGAAAATTTATGTTGACATTTGAACACTCTGTATACTCTGTGCACACCAAAATAGCTTGGCTCTGTCACCTAGACACCTGAGAAATCACACACTTGTAAATAACAGCAAGCAGATGGAGTAATTTCTATTTTCCAAAAATTAGCTGCAGAAGCTTATTAAAGCTCTGTAGTAACGTGCAACTTCATGTTCGCCCTCAAACTTCAAGATAAATATAACATTAAATGAAAGGACACATTTTAATTTAACATTTCAGGACTAATTTTGACTAATTTTAACTGACTACTGAGCAGTGTCTGAACTGGATGCAAATGGCAAATAGTTGGCGCTTATCTGCAAGTGTTGTTCCTGCATCACAGATACACTCATCTCAGACTGAAAAAATACACTCCATCTCTTCATAAAGTGGAAGCAGCTGCAATGACAACTGATTTTTGGCAACTTCAGTCCCTATCTACTTGTAGGTACCAGAAGCAGCCTCAATCACATACTAAAACTAATTAACAAACCCACTAAACTACACCATAGCAAATACAAATGCCAGCTTCATCAGTGAGAGCAAACATCTAACTCGCACACTGCATTTCCACAGCAATTTTGAAAGCATTTTATGAAAGGAGATAAGCAGATCTGTCTGTACATCTCAGTTCCGCACATGGATCTTTCACTCCATCTACCACAGTGCAATATGGGTTTTGTTGCAAAAGCAGGTAATCTGGGCTCTGGACATTAGACAATGGTGTTAAAACAGGAGCATCACAGCTCAGCAGATCTCGCAGGATTGAAAATAAGATTCAATCTTTATGCAGTGCTGCAGAATGGGAGATTTACACATTTTCTTCCAGAACTTTGTGCCAAGCGGGAGAATTTTCTGCTTTCATGACAGGAGAGCTTGCTGTGATCGAGTCCCCAGAACAAGGGCAGGAAGAAAGAAGTGCTATAAAAGCAGCATTACTAGTACAACACAGACCACAGTGGGAAACAAAATCCTTTTCACGCGACTGTCTTACCCTCTATAGTTGAGGTAATTGAGAAGAACTGGGTTGAACATATCCTGGTTCATATGGGATAAAAAACTAAATATCTTCTTCAGAGGGTCTGAAATAGAACAGATCTTGAAATATCTGAAGATGATGATTTTTGGTCAATCAGCACAGAGCACTTCAAAAGGATGTTAAAAATGAGGAATAAGGAAGCCACTGTAAAGCAAGACATCCACTAACAGCAGTTAAAAATCCTGTGGAGACTTCTTCTTTTGTACCTTTCCTCCCACCAAGAAGGGAAATATGCTGCAAGAAAAAGCCATGAGATCAGCACATGGATGCAACATGTCTTGAAACCTTAGAAAGAGCGTGGGAAGCTGGAAAAGGAAGACCTCTTCTAAACTAGCAGCAGCAGATATGGTGATCCCATACAGAGGAGACCACAGAGTCCATCATGCTGCCTGGGGCAGAGAAGCAACAGCTGGAGTTTCTGCAAGGAGAGACAAAAAAGGCTGCACTCTTTCTTAGCAACAGACTCGATAAAGACGGCGACCAGTCTTCTCTTCCGATGGACCAGCAACAGCACAGAGTCACAGAATAGATTGAGTTGGAAGGGACCTTTAAAGGTCACCGAGTCCAACCCCCCTGCAATGAGCAGGGACATCTTCAACTAGACCAAGTTTCTTAGAGCCCCATCCAACCTGATCTTGAATGTTTCCAGGAACAGAGCACCTACCATCTCCCTGGACAACTTGTTCCAGTGTTTCACCACCCTCATTGTAAAAAATTTCTTCCTAATATCTTATAAATCTACGCTCTCTTAGTTTAAAGCCATTACCCCTTGTCCTATGGCAACAGGCTCTACTGAAAAAAACTGTTTCCTATCTTTCTTAAAAGCTCCCTTTAGGTACTGGAAGGCTGCTGTAAGGTCTCCCTGGAGCCTTCTCTTCTCCAGGCCGAACAGCCCCAACCCTCTCAGCCTGTCCTCACAGGAGAGGTGTTCCAGCCCTCTGATCATCTTTGTGGCCCTCCTCTGGACCCGCTCCAACAGGTCCATGTCTTTCCTGAACTGACATACACTCACTACTTAAAAAAGCAACATCCATAGGAATGTTTAAATTAAGCAAATGTGGCTTATTTGCAAGACTAGGTTCTTCTTGACTCGAGCCCTGCTCAGTTTGGGAATATCACTAGCACCACCATCATAAGCAGTCATCCTCCTGGTAGGAATCAGACAAAATACTTATACCGATCAGACTGCACAGCACAGAACAGTCCCTAAATTTATATTTTACTTTGTTAATTATCAAGGGGTAGAGTGTCCCAAAACAAGCCAAGCATCTTGACAGCTTTCCTGTGCCAAATTATTCCAAAAAAAAAAAAAAAAAAATCCTACTACATCATATAATAGTAAACCTAAGCTTCCTAATGCAAAGTGCTGTAATGCTGTCCCAAGTCAGCAGACAGAAATCTGAATTAATCTCCACTGTTACACACGGGCTTGTTAAACCACAGCAGAGTAAAAACAAAAAGACCGTGTTATTATCACTCAGTGCTGCCACTGAGAGCCCAGTGGGGAGCCACGACACCTCGCATGAACCACGCTTATTTCACAGTGCTGCTGTTGGCAAGACCCTGTGAAGAGCATCTGAAACAAACAGTGCAGTTATTCATGAGCTAAATTGATGCCAGAAACGCCACGCAGAGGATAAAGGGATAGTGAAAAAAATTTGCACCTCTCTTTTCCTCTGACAGGACTAGTAGGTGGAAGAGACAGATCTGTTACTCTCCATCCTGATGTCTGCGTCGACATGGAGGTTTTGGCCAAACTGGGAAAAGGCTTCTGCACTCACTCACATCCACTGTAAAATTGGGCTTGAAAACACAGAAAAGCCTTCTCACTGCCAGAAGAGAGAGAAGGGAGCTAAGGACTTCTCCTGCACTTCCACAGATCAATACATATACCTTCTAAAGGCCAAAACAGAAGCAGCAAAGCCATTTTACAGGAGGTTCCTTACAGCACACACATAGTGAAGAGACTCCCTACAACAATGACCTAGACAGATATTAAACTAACAGGTGTTTGGCATACATCTGGGAGACAGACAAAGCACTGTTAATCTCAAACAAAAATAATGCAGCGTGATAATGTGACATCTGGCCATGCACAATAAGAACACTGTAAAACATTTATTCTTCCTTATTTGCCAAGTAAGCAATGAATCTTTTAATTATCCACATCAAAATCAGGTTCAAAAGATGACAATGAAAACGTTTGAAACAACTGGGGGAGACTGTATGTTATGCTTTGTGAAAAGGGATCTTGGTGCTTATGGACCTGATTCTGTCCATGTTTATCAAGTTTTCCCCTTGAAGTCAACGGCTATCTGTGCACATTTGTATAAGCAGAATTATAAAAGTGAAAATAAAGTTCTACCAGCATCATTTCAAATCATGTTTGAATCTGGCTTTGTTCTTTTCTTCTCCTCTTGAGTGTTTCTGTAGCCTTTTTGTGAGTTATTTGCCTGTTCTTAATCTATTCAAAGAATAGATGGTCTTATCATTAAAAAAAAATAAACCACAAGATGCAATGACTCTTTCCAACTGCACACATCAAGTGCTTATGTAGAATTAGGTGTCTTTGGGCACCAAGAACATAAGCATTAATTATTCTGAAGACAGAGGCAGTTTTTCAGAGACTAAGATAAAAAAAACCCAAACAACCAAAATCAAACAACAGAAACCCTACAGAAAAAACACCCCAACCCCTCCACCCTAAACTGCCTTTCTGAACTAGTCTGAACTCTGTTAATAGCCAAATATTAATGGATGTTATTTAGAACTAACAATTGGATTATTTAAACAGCCTTGAACAGAATTCAAATTGCTTTTTATAGCGTTTAATGTGCTTCTTGCTGAAATTTCTATTATATTTCTGAATGCTGACAAAATACTTTCATGTTTTCTGTAAGTCAATATATTTCACCAGTTTCAAACAACAACAAAAATCCGCAAAACAAAACACAAACTCACACCCTCACAAGGGTAGTTTTGGAAGATGATTATATTTGTATGAAATTGTTAGACATACCATTTCACTCTGTAAGCTAGTCTTATAACACCAGCAGTTAATCACTAAGTCCACTAACTCCTCTGTTAAAGTCAGAGGGAATTTTAAGATTTACCATAAGGAAGGATGCAGAAAGCTAACCGTCAGCAAACTGGACTGAATCTTGTCCTGATTACTTCAGCTTGGGGATGTTTCAAGACCCCTTACATAATGCTATTTATTTCACCTGACATTGCAATTGCTCTTTCAAGCATGATTTGTATAAATCGAGAAAGCATCTTCAGTTCCCCTTTCTGAAAGCCTTATCTTCAACAACGCAGTTTCCACCCCAGAGTGACAGTTTTAGACCCAGATCGTGGTGCAAAGCTGGTCCTTGCACCTTTCAGAAGGCACTACTCATCCAGACCACATAGCCCAACAGCAGAATTAGAAGTCATGTCTCTCTTGGCAAAGCCCAAACTGGCTCAAGAAAAGCTACACGCCATTTAAATGGCTTCACAATTTATCCACTGCTTAAGAGAGAAGCTCCCATGCTCTACCCAAATACCTCAGAGAATAGTGCAAGAGGCAACAGAGGAAGCAAGAGCTTGACTTTTTGACTAGCAGGTAGCTGCTCAAGGTCCAGGAGCACAGAGCGCTTCAGAAAACAGTGGAAACTACTTCTAGACTTGGAGACTTCTGCCTGGAGCAAGCAGGAGACCACAGTCATTGTTTCTTCCAAATTCTCTGAAGCAAATACTTGGGTGCATATGTTACTACCAAAAAAAAGAAAAAAAATAAAAAGAATACCACAAAAAAGAGGCTATTTTAAAAAGCCAACAGCTTGACAATCCAAATAGAGTGATTAGAGGACCGTGTTAGCATTGCCTGAAAAAAAATCCTATGAAAAAAAAAGTGTGTGAGTAACCAAAATACAACTGAAACCAATGGCACATCTCTCCAGGCAAATATGCAGCACTTATGCACCAAAACACTGCTTACAACATGGAAGAAGTCCAGAGAGAAAATCAACTCAGAACTTTATTCTTGTGATAGATAGCCCAAATGTACTTTTTAAAACCCCAGAAGCAGTACTGCCTTTAAGCCAGGCTTCTAATTAGCTGCACATAATTGAAATATGCAGCTGTTAAAACACTGAGTATAAAAATAAGCACAAGAATCATTTTCTACTTGCACGTGCATTTCTCTCTCAATTAGTTATGAGATGCTCTATTTCTGAACTCCTAGTTCACTAAAGAGCTGCCACTACTATAATTGAGGGAAAAATCCTCAAGTCTCATTATTATCTGATCCATTTCAATTTACAAGTTTAAAAGATTAAAAGCCACAAAAAAGTGACAGTTTTGGCCATTACGCTCTTACAAGAATTACCTTGTTCTAAACTACACATAATCATATCACAAATCATATCTGCATCATTTAATGGTGTTTAGGTTACATCGGTCATTACTCTTCAGAGAAAACATAATCACCAATTCCCATTATATTCTGGGGGAAACTAGGATTTAAAAGATTAATGTGTGCTGTCTTGGAAAGAGCTGGACACAGGCACTCAAAGGGCCCATGTTTACTTTATTTAAGAAACAATGAAATGCAACAATAGAAGTTGCAAAATTACATTTTATGACAAACTTCCCAATATTCATAACAAGTACTATAATTTCGCAAAAGAAAAAATAAAAATTTCTAACCACTGAAATTTTACTAAATTCCCAGAAATGTTTCCCTTTGACAGGTATTTACTCAAGTAAATCACAAGAAGTTACCTTGTCAAAGGAAATATTTGTGGGGACTGTAGTAAAATTAAAGTATCTCCACCTTAAATGTGATAATACAGTATAAACAATATATATATACTTTATTATACTATAAACACCTTACTGTCATATTACTAATTAAATAATATACCATAAAATACTAGAAGATAAAGTTAGTATAAACTGAGTTAACTACTACAGTCATAATTCAAGTGCTTTGACTTCACTCCCGATGTCAAAACTCTTAAAAAACAACAAGAAGAAAACCATAAAGGTATTTCCTACATACACACCAATTACAGTTTATAATTCCAGGATCTTCTTCACTGCCTTAGAGATTTGGATTCTTCTTCCTCACACACAGGTAAATAACATCGCAATGCAATTATCTGGTGGTAGGAAAAGGTGTTTAAGTACCTCCCACCCAATTAAGTAAGAAGACTCACTCTTGTCAAACAACAAAATAATCACAGCTGGATACAAACACTGGGAAATGAACTATAAAGTAGATATAAAATATTACCTATTAACTAGCACTACCAAGGGTAGAATGACAGGATATAAGGATTTAACACTAGACTGATATGACAGAAACTAATGACAAAGAGAGAGCTATCACCTTCTATTGCTAATAATTCTATCTCTGTGTATCAAAATTGATACAAATTACCCTAAATATAATTCTCTATCCTCAAGAAATAGAAATCCAGTGGTATACAATATAAGACACATCAAGGCTTGGAAAAAAGAAACCTAGAATGGAAGTTTAACTTGTAGGTGTCTAGGCTGCTTAAAACCAAAAGCTACTCACTCGTCTGCAACAGCTGGATTTTATAAAAGTTGTCTGTAACTTTTACTGCAACCTTAGGAAGTGATGTTTATTTCTTCAGTAATGGATTTGGAGAAGAACAAACTAGAAATACCAACCCTTCCCCCCCCCCTTTAAAACATAAACAAACACTCTTTCGTTCTTCATAATGTAGTTAAGACATTTAAAATTAATAAAGTTTAATTAGCACACCTGAGAAGCCTAAATTAAGTTTCAGAAGTGCCAGTCAGAGAAGCAGTCATAGCTGCAGAAGAGATATGCTTACTCTTAAATTGTAAAACCATGTATCACCACACTTTAAAGCTGTTCAAAACCCCATCTCCTACACAGTTGTCCAAATCTATACTGCACGGAAGAGCCTAAGCCTCATAACACAAGTTGTTTATATTATTATTAAGAAACTAAGTTGCATATATAATTTTAAGTATTTGGATACTCAGGTATTGCCAAGTACCAAAAGACTTACTAAGCTTACACTTCTTTCATCTTCTTTCTAAACAAACTCTCACTACATTCATTAAGCAGTAATTATATCAGTTAAAATTTGGAAGAGACATAGAATCATACAAACACAGAATCATAGAATTGTCTAGTTTGGAAGGGACCTTTCAGATCACTGAATCCAACCATCAACCATCTATGAACATTAGTATTCTAAGACAGATATCAAAACAAATAGACAAATGAGAGACCAAACCAGCATATCATCAAAAGCACAGTTCTAGTACCTTTTATTCTATATTAGCAAGGATCCTATTTAACCCAAACTCTCCCTTACACCTTTGAAAAGTAGATAGCAATAAAAACCTAGAAAGAACCAGAAAAGGCAATGAAATGCTATTATTTGCCTTCTGGTGCTAGTTTTGAGGAATATTTAGAGGCAAGATGGAATTCAGATAGCACTTGACTTTTGGATGGAGAAAGAATCAGGTCCTTATGGTTGCACATGAGATTTTGTTCACGATTTCAAATTTGATGAGTTTCTTCCATTCCAACATCAAGAAATGCAAGAAATTAAAACAGGGTTTACTATCTTTAGAAATATATGATTCTCTTGGAATCATCCCAGAACCAGCAGATAAGTAATACCATCAGTAACATAACCAGATGTTATATAAGTAGAACTAAATTAGCTTCAAGTGCTACATTAAAAGAAAGGACAGAATATACAAGTAGTACACTAAACACTTAGTAAGCAACCAAGATCAATTCAAATAACCACTGAAATGCATCAGTTCAGTAATGAATTCATGAATGTAAGGCCACAAAATACTATTATTTGATATGATAGCCACAATAGAATAGTTTACCAACCTATTCATGTATTTTAAATATGTATATAGCCTTTAAGCAAATATATGAAGACTACTGTTATTTGATAGTTTTATTTTCATGATGAACTACAACCAGTGTTAAAAGTCTAAACTCATTTCTTAGCCTCCAACTCTCATTGTTTTATTTGCTACAAAATTAAAAAGGCCTCTATCAGAAATCACTTCCCTGTGAGGTACTAGCAGACTGCAATCAACTTACTCCCTTCAGCTGGCAACAGAAGATAGCTTAAGCTTCTTTATCATCTTCTGCAGGTGTGTTTTCTAGATCGTGATTCACTCCAATAAGAGTCTTCTGAATACACTTGCAGTGTCTCAGCTGATTGCACTGAAGGGTAAGGATCCTTAAACTCACAGCTATTTGAGATCATTCAACTAATTTTTAATCCAATGCACACCATGTGACTTTGTTTGGAACAGGCTCATCCCTCCTCCCTTTTTTCTTATCTGCAAGCTTCTGCTCTTTCCTAGAAATGACATCAGATTTTCTCTGTGCTCTCAGGATTAGCCGCATAAATAAAACTATCTTAACTTTTGGAAAAAACGATGAATTCCATTAGTCTGGCCGTACTCACAAGTCTGTATTTACTGGGACAAACTTTTCACTTTAGCTAGCCTTCTCTCACCGTTTTCACCATGTTACCCCAGCACTCTATTCAAATTGTGCATCACAATGTAAAAGTATTTACTAACTTTATTTCAGGCACAATTTTTCTCAGGCACTTAATTTTGCAATGTTCTTAAAGTTCTCTTTAGGCAGATCATGTAACTGATTTATACACAATACAATCTGTATAGACTAAATATTGATCTTGACAATGAGCCACTATAAATGCTCTGTTAATAAATATAAATTATTAAAGTCATTAGGAGATTATGTAATTTGGGGCAAATCCCACTGGTTTTACTCATGTAAATAGTTCTACTGATGTCAACAGAATTTTGAGAGTAAATATGAACAGGATTTGATTGTGATAACCAAAATAAAAAGATAACAAAGAATTCCCATACCTTGAGGGGGTGGGGGGAAACGGTCCTAGGTCAATATACAAAACCCCAAAACAATCATATGTTATAGCAGAAGCTTCCAAATACCTACTAAACCCCTAAGAACCTTCCTCCCCGATGTTTAATGTGTTGGTGACTCCAAACTTGATACACTACCTTATTTTTAAAGACACACATCATTACTGTCTACTACTATTTTAAGTATGTTTAGGTTGCATGCAAGGCTGCAATTGAGAATTCCTAGGAATATTTCAAACTACAAACACATAAACATATCCAGATATTTTTGGCACACCTATATGGAGAAAGACAGGAAACAAAGCAAATTTTGTCCTCTGACAAGGTGCACCAGGAGCAACTACTAGCCCTCTAAAACCTAGTGTCCTCTTCGCCACTAGCTGCAGATGATTGGCAGTGACACTGCTTGATATATAGTCCAGCTGACAATATTTTGTCATGTTGTACATGTTTAACTGCTATTAAATACTGTTTCTTAAAAAATTCTGGTCTAGTTTCTCTTGAGATGTTGTTACATTTCATGGAGTCAATTAGGAGTAACTATTTAGAGAATCTGTTCCTGGAGCTTCTACCCTGTACCTGTCTCCACTACTGAACATCTCCCCTCTCTGCCTTCTTTTGTTTGTTTTAAATGGAGTGTGTGCCTGAAGGTACCTGGGGCTTTTGAAAACCTGGCAACAGTGAAGGGCACAATGTTGGGCAAGATTAAGAGTTACAAAGGAATGGGAAAATCTATGATTTGTAGACCCTGCTGTTAAAGGAAGCCTTGGTCAAAGAAACAGTACTTATCTTAGTGTATGCTCTGCATGACATTAGAAACAGCATGTTTTCTTACCATTTGGAGAAATTATGAATAAAAATTAAGCAAGTTAAAAAAAAATAAGATCTAAAACCAGTCCTGTCAATCATACAGTTAATGCCTACTATTAAAAAAAAAACCAAAACCCTACAAAAAAAGGCTATCATCACAGAATAGGAAGACTTCAGAACCAAAATTAAAGGAGCAGGCATTTCTAAGGCACCTGAATTACCAAGAGCAGGAAGAGCTTTCAGGTACTGAACTCTGACCTGCACTACTGACATTATCAGTACAGGACCTAACAGTTTCTGTAACCAAAGCCAGTTTTTTGGCACCCTCTAGAGGTTTTGCTCCCACAGAGAAGCAACTCAGAAGACATATAATTATCATGAAATTTGGGAGGTCTTACGATCCAGATCTCCAGCCTCTAACCACTGCAGACTGGTACAAAAAGGTTCATGAGAGGATGCAAAAACAATACATTAGAGGATCGATTCTGGTTTCATTCTGTGTGATGAGATTGCTCACCTCATTCAATTAGCCCATGAATTTTGGGTCTATAGGAAGAAAAACTAGAAAAACACAACATAATTAATACTACCCTGTTAAAAGAAAGGCTAATTTAATTTCTACCATATACCTCTGGAGCTTTATAAAATTTAATATTTCACTCGCTTTATGAGAAAATAAACCAAACCCAAAGACAGCTAGTAAAATAATAGATCATCCATCTGTGCAACACTGTAAAACAATATTCTTAACCTTTAGTGTCACACAGATTTTTTTTAAGTAAAGTGGAAATTAAATTTTATTCATGTTCTCTGAATAAAAGCAGTGTTAATCATCACTTGTTCAGCCACTTCTCCCTTCCCCCCAAACCCTGCCCGTACAAGGTTTGAAGGGGAAAAGGACTTTCTGCTATAAAACTGCTCTATGCCTTATGACTTTTTGACCAAATTGGTGTTAGGATGCAACCTACCATATTTTATAATGAGGAACTACCTGTTCAGATCTCAGTAGATCATACTCTCCTGGTCCAAGACAAATATGCTTAATTATTCAGCATATAATTTTCTGCTATCATCACTCCGTAAGTCTGAAAACACAGTCTTTCAAGCAGTTGTGCAGATTTAAGCAACTTCCTTCAACCAAAGCAGGAAACAATAGCTCATTTAAGATGCTTCATTATGAAAGAAAGAAAAAAAAAAAAAGAACAACCATTTTAGAATCTTAATATTAAAGAGAGACTATTACTATCATCAGTAATATTATGAAAAATGTAAATTCCAACTGTGAAGTGTTTATTTTTAGGATAGTTTAAAATTGCGAGCCATTAATCGAAAGCTTTCTGACTCTGAGACCACTGGTCTTTTGTCACAAGCATCTCTCCTTGCTTTTGTTGAGAAAGCACATAAAACCCACAAGGATCAGAGTGTCCAGGGTATCCCAGGAGCAACTGAAAAAAGGGAGCATGTTATATATACTTCTCCATTTCCAGTATCAGAGTAATCTGAAAACATACACACCACTTTATTCAAAGTAGAGTGCCGTATCAGTGACTGGTGAAATGAAATGAAGACCAATTGCTAACAAAATCATACAGGCTCTGTTTTGGAGAAAACTGTAATGAGACTCTTGAAATACCTTGATGATGGCTCCTCAGGGATCCAGCTCTAGCTACAGTGAATTTTCAATTTCAGGAGACTAGCTCTTGAATGTAGAAGAGTTGGTTTGAGGCAAGGCAGAATGGTGCTACACAGACACCCCTAGTGCAGGCGTACAGGCCGTACTAGAAACCCTGCAAAGCTCTGAGCTCCTTTGCATCCTGTTATGTCAAGGTTCTCAGGCAGCATCATTTGCCATCTGCCTGCTGAGAAACTTCTCCTGCACACTGGACAAGCCACAATGCAACTGACATCCTTGAGATGATTGACATATCCAATGACCACATACAGATGCCCGTTTGCAGAGAAACCAGTTGTTTACTGTGCTAAAAGCAAGTGTCAGTGGGAACACATCAGGCCCATACTCAAGACTCTTCCATGGTCCCAAACAACTTTCATTCCCAGTTTAAAGCCTTGTTCCTCATTCGATGATAAGTAACAGTTAAACTGATACTACAGCCCACTAACATCTGAATTTCTTTGAGACAATGCAGATGCCAAACCAGAAGTCAAAGAACAGTCGTGAATTATCTAGAAATGCAGCAAAACTGCACACAGCTCTCCAGATGTGGTCTCATCAGTGCTGTGTGGAAGGGAAGAGTCACTTCCCTCCACTTCATGGTGATACTTTTTCTAATGCAGCCCAAGAAGCTATCTGGCCGCCTTTGCCACAAGAGCACACTGCTGGCTCATGTCGAATTTGTCCACCAGGAATCCTACATCCTTCTCTGAAAAGCTGCTTTCCAACCAGTTGGCCCCAGCATGTACTGGTGCAAGAGGTTATTCCAGCCTAGGTGCAGAAGTTGGCATTTTGCCTTCGTTGAACTTCACAAGATCCCTTTCAGCTTTTTTTCTCCAACCTCTTATCATCTCTCTGAATGGCAGCACAATCCTCTGGCGTATCAGCCACTCATCTCAGTTTTGTATCATCTGCAAACCTGCTAAGTGCAATTCTGTCCCATCACCCAGATCATGAATGAAGATATTAAACAATATATGACACATTATTGATCCCTGCAATACACCATTAGTGACTGGCCTACAGCTGGACTTCATGCTGCTGACCACAACCCTTTGGCCCAGTAGTTCAGCCAGTTTTCAGTCCATGTTACTGTCCATTTATCTAATCAGTACTTCAGGAGCTTGTCTATGAGGATGTAATGGGAGACTGCCAAAAGTCTCCCATAAAGTCATAGTAAATGACACTCACTGCTCTCCCTTCATCCATCTTCTTCATTGTAGAAGACTATCAGGTTAGTCAAGCATGTCTTCTCCTCCATAAATTGATGCTGACTACTCCCAATCACCTTCTTGTCCTTCATATGTTTGGAAATCATTTCCAGGAGAATTTGCTCCATCACCTTCCCAGGGACTGAGGTGAAGTTGACAGGCCTGCAGTTCCCCAGATCATCCTCCTTGAAGGCAGGAATGACATTTGCTTTCCTCCAGTTGTCCAGGAACTTCCCCCAATTGCCATGACCTTTCAAATATAATTATTAGAGACTTTAAATTTCCCACAACTAGTACAAAAGTAGAATTTTTAATGTAGGTGATGGGCAGATGCCATGACAATTCCTCCACTCTTCAGTGAGCAAATACGGTGTTGCCTACAAGGTAATTCTGAAGCCCAAGCCAGCTGTTTACTAGCATTTGATCAGATACATTCTTGCCTCTGTAACAGAGTCTACACAGGAATAAAAGGAAAAGCCCTATTGGAACCACCCTGAGACAGCTTGATAGACAGAGACCAATAACAAGATGCCAAAGACTTTCATGTTACCATGACCATGAGCAGCGAGCTCTGGTTCTCTGTCACTAACAACAGCCTGTGCCTTAACTCAGCAAAAAGCAGTATCCAAAACAAGCCAGCTAGTAGCTGAAAAGACAGGTAATGAAGCCTAGAGCAAAGCTCATGAGAGCAGGGGACTGAGTGATGTCAGGGAAGGGTGATAAACTGTGGAACAGTCTGTTGGAAGAAGAAAGGGAAAAAAAACCCAAATGATTCAAAGCCTATCCATCCTCTGAGCACACAAAAAATACTATCTCTACCATGGATAAAGGAGATAATGTACTCTGCTATATCCACACATAACGGTAAACAAACTTATCTCCTAGAAAATGCAGGGTTTAGACTGCAATTTCTCCTCAGATTATATCTGTAGTAAATACCATTGTCATTCACATTGTTTTTACCCTTTTGAGGTGTAAGTGTTTTGTTAACTACAAAAAAGTCTTGCTGATTGTAATCTGACAACCTAGAGGAACAATGGATAAGAAAAACAAAGACATACTTTGAGCAGCTCCTATAAAAGAAATATATAAAAACATAAGGAGTGATCACCTCCTGTGCATGCATTTAGGATGCTGATATTTAGAATAATTAGAAGGTAGATGTTCTAAAATTCACTGTACATTTCAATAGACCATACTATCAAGGCTTACTACAAATATATAAATGGATCAGTGGTGAAAATCAGGTTTCTCCAATACATTAATTTTGCTCAGCAAACCTTTTTTTAGTTATTATTTTAACTGAAATAGCAGCAGCTAAAAAAGCTACAACTGATGTTTCATGGAATTTAAGTTTAACAAACTTTATTTTTCAAATTAATATTGCATTAAATGTATTTTTTATTATTATACTACTACCTACAAATTATTCCAGAACAATAAATACAATCCATAGTATGGCCAAAAATGTCATTATACATTCTTGCCACCAAAGTCATTACCTACAGTTCTTGAGGTATTTTACTTCATTTTAAACAAACATAGTGATAAAGGCAACTTCCACCCTACATACAAAGTGCAAAGAAAAGTCTATGGCTACCTTCTGATTCACTGAGTCAAAGCCTAGGGTCCTCAGCCATCTTGGCCCTTTCCCCATTTGTTTTCTTTTTGTTTCTTTTGAGTTTTGTTTGTTTGTTTGTTTCTTCTTACAAAATGAATGCCAAGAAAAATTATGTCAAAAAAGACTGCTTTTGAGAAATCATCTTAAAAGCCCTGAGATATTTTTAAGACAAACAAACATTAGAATAGCACTTAATGCTTTGTGAAAGCGAGAGAAAATTGCTGAGAGATTGCCCAAATATTCTAGGGCTTACCTATACTAATTATTTTGCTGAAAGAATCTTTAAATACTTCAACATCAACTTGACCCCTATTTGAAGAAGACAACCTATGGATATTGGAAATTTAAACATCTGTCCCTCGTCTTCATGCTCTGAGACTATTTGCTTCTTTTTGCTTGAAACAAAAAAGGAAAGGAGCGGACAGAAATTATTACTGGTACCACAACAAGGCTTGAACAGAAACTGTCTGTCCAGTTCTCTCTCTTAGTACATGATGAAACAATCACAACAGTCTTGCTCACAAATGAGTTTAATACTATTCCTTATACACTCTGTATCAACACAGTAGTATTAAAGCTGTAGCAAGGGACCAGCACGAAGGTATTTGCTGATACTTTGTACAGCTTTATTATTCTTGCAAAAGCAAGTTCTGGTTTTAAACTCCTCATGGGGAAGGGACTTAGTACAGTTTACTTCTTCCCACTCCCCCTTCTTTTTTCCCCTTCCAAATGTCTCCCTTTTTACTTATTTTCAGGTTTTTAAAGAAGGGGCACAAGCTCAGTAATGACATTTTCTGTTTTGGAAAAAAGCCTCTTGCATCACATAAAATATGTTGTTACCTGTTTGGGAAAAGACTGGGGAAAACATAGTAAGAAGTCAAACAAAAGTTAGTTTTATGCCATCCATGCACTGAAAGCAGTATAGTAAGAGACAAGGATTTGCTTATGCAACATAGAAAGGGCTACATGTTCTAGGAGACAGAGTACATAAGCAACCAGGATCCTATTTTCGTGATTGTACCTAACCTGTTTTCAACCTCTCCAGACTTGTTTTCCCTTCAGCAATTGCGTTAGCTAGGTTTTTGAACTTTTCAGCATAAGGACCATCCGTGAGTATGTTTTGGACAGCACCAGTTCAACAGGGGTGTGATCTAAGTTCCGTTGTCAAAACACTGATGTAGTACAAAAAGAAGAGCCACCACTATGTTTGATTGCTTGGACGATTGGTAAATTAACATTACAGTCTGCTACTCCATCTGCATTCTTGCATATGGTCTTTCATATATGGTACAGTTAATCAATCTACAGCACACGATTTTCTCAACACGCCCTGGGAGGAAGTTGGTTAGATGCCACCCTGCACAGGCAGAGAGTGCCGAAGCACAGTCCTGACTGTGCTTCTTGTGTTTGTTACTGCTTGTAAAAGGTCACGGATTAACTCAAAGGTGTTGAGATCACCCCGTATTTCAAGGTGGGAAACACTGGGATATTACAACTTGCTTCGTAACAACATCAGCCTACTGAAATACAGTATCAACAAGAAGCAAACATGCTTCCACTCAAACGCTGAGAAGTTTGGTTTGATATAAAAAGAACGATAAGGAAGTTCTAAATGAGAGCTGCAGACAGGACAACTGAAGGAATTCCTGGGCCTTCCACCACAAGCTAGCCTGCATCTAGAGGCAGCAGCATTCAGCCCCTTGACAACACGTATTTGCACCATAAAATTATTTCATTTATAAAGTAGTACAATGAACTGCAGAGGGATGCAATATGTAATGCATGCACACTTGTTAACAAGTGACAGCACTCACATTCTGCCAGAGAACAGGACATCCCAGATGTTTAAAAAAATTAAAAAAACCCAATATGCAACAACAGAATTCACAAGAACAAAAACTTCTGTGATATTCTATTTGAGCCACTAATGACTGTTTCAAGACAACCAAACAAAAAGTCATTACAAAAGAGGAAGCCTGCGTGACAAAAATAATTAAGAGAGAGGCAGCACTGCTTTGTATGTTTGTTATGTTTTGGGTAATATCTGAATGTCATATTTAGGTATTATTAAAAACTCTGCACATATATTCAAACTTCAGAAGTTTTGTACGTAGAAATGCTCAGACCTTAAACTGCAATCCCCTTTTTATCCTTTTCTACACATATATGAAAAAGATGAAGATTAATACATCAGAAACATTGCACAATGTTCTATAAATTCATTCAGCGGGGTAAGTCACCTTTTTGAAGAAGCTCCAAAATTATTCATGTGCAAAGAAGAAAAAGCTTTGTGCTGGCCTTCCTTTCTCCGACTGTTCCTATGAAATGCAGACGTATAGCTGTGCTTCAGAAATACACTTTACATCTAAAACCTGGTATTGTAAAATAAATCACAAGTCTCTAACCCTTTCACATAAACTACTATGAGTTGTACATTGAAGGGAATGGAATATAAAAATAAAATGATTTTCGCTATCCTCAAACTCCATTGAAGTAGTAGAGGATTTATCACTGTGATGTTGCCTCATTTAGCTGATCCAAAACCAAACATACGTCTCAACTCATACCATTCCAACAGGCAAGGTTCTTGATGAATCACACAGGCAATCTAAGGTGCTGTAGCTACCACTTACTGCTGACGTTGATTTCCCTTCTGAATGGGAGCAGCCACTGAAAGCTCACACCACACTTCTACGTAGACATTTCTACCTTCTATGTTCCCCCACCTTGATACAGACCCTAAAGTATATCTGTCTCTACTTAATTTAGTTGTATTGTAACTATTATTAAGTACTTTAGTCTTGTTGTTTCATTGTAAGAAAACAAATACTCTTACTCTAAAAAAAGAACTTCATCTAACCTGAGTTTCAGGTGGCTACCACACTTCCTAGCAATAAGAAGGGAAATTTACAGAGTTCAAATTCTCTCTCATTTTTATTTTACAACTTTTATTCAAATAACAATGTCTCCCATATCAATATATGTGTACTCAACAAACATACAGAAGAATGGGTATTTCTAATTGTGTCCTCCATATCCAAAGCTTGCATTTCTAGTCTCAGATGAATAGAAAAAGTTAAACCTAAAGTCCAATAGCTTACTCCAGATGTGAAGACTAAATCACATCATTAAAACATCAAACAAACTCATCAACCCTATTTTCAGTGTAAACACCAATATAGCTTCTTTGTAGAGTGACAGCATCCTAACATTTACAACACCTTTACCAGCACATGGTTTTGCCGGATAGGTAGATAAGCATGAAAGAAGAGGAGAACCAAAAAGAGCACAAACTACTACCACCTTGACTGTGCACAGGGGAGGAAACCCGGCACCTACTTCTTTACAGACTAACAGTTCAAGAGACTATATATAGTAAGGATTCACCTGGATCCTTACAGTCCTCTGTATAGGACTGATGCATTTCAGAAAGTGGATCAACAGGCAGAACAATTAAGGAAATATTTTTAACTGTGTAACCCTTTCCTTCCCATTCTCCCTGAGTTCGGTTTTAGGCACTGCTTCACTTTTCCACTTGTCGCATTCCTCCTGGCCAGTTCAGCTGTTTCATAACAACCACTTATTCCCTTTTTTTAAGCAAAAAATATAACTATGGTTCACAGCACTACAAATTAGACACTCCTAAATAAAACCATGTGACAAAACCTCTTAATTTTTGGCTACCTGCCAAAACTATGTAGTTATTAAATCCAAAGTAGAACTGAAAGACCATATTTAAATAAAGATTTTTATTAGAAAAGTATCTGAAAAACATGGATACTTAAATGTTATGATGAGAATATTAAGCCGTTCAAAAATCAGGAGTCCTTGCTTCTTTATTACAGCCCTGGTATTTTACTGGAGGCATGCTAAATACTTTATGAATAAGTGAATTTAAAAACAGTGGAAAGGGAAGAAATAATTGCTTCATTCCCAAGAACGCATCTTTCCATAAACATAGTTACTTGTTTTAGAGGTCTATATGACTTTCTAGACAGCAATACCATTTATTGACAAGCATACTACACCATCAGGTAAACAATCCTTATACTTTCAGAACGATACTGTTCTACAGGTCAGGAAGGGTATGTCTGTAAGATAAGTTAGCTAAACAAACTAGCAATCTGATTTTTCCCTTCTCTTTCCCCCTCCTCCATCAGTTTGCCCCCCACATGGAACTCATATATTGATCAAATCTGGAAAATAATCATTTCACCCAGTGTAGCAAAATTTATGAGTTCTAAAGTATGAAAATTATAAACTACTACTGAGATTACTCATCCTGTCTGTTTTATGGTAACACTGTAACACCTGTAATTTTCTTAAAAACAAAAAACAAAAAAACAACAAACAAACCCCCCCCCACGAAACAAAACAAAACAAAACAAAAATACCAAACACCTGTGTCAGACAAACATTAGATTGTGGAATTACTGAAGAGCAAGTGAAAGAAGGTTGAATAAAGGGAAAAAAATATTTCTAAGGTATGTCTTGTAAAACACAGGTGTCCCATTGAATCAGTTGGATTTCTGTTACCAAATTCAGCAAGAGTACAACTAGGGTTTGCCTGGGGGAAAATAGAAAATCACATTGCTTTTGAGCTCGATATACAAGTTATGTAACACTCATGCAAGAGTGCTAACTAATTGTACTAACATTTGACACAGGTGGAACTAATTCCATACTTGCTTATAGCATCCAAATAGAATATATGCACGCATGCATTTCTTAAACATGTTCAAACTGTGTTTTGCTTTTTGCATGTGTGCAAGATGTCCTGCTAGAACTGGTATACTTTTGTAAATAAAACACTCCTGAAAATGTATTTCTTAAAGTGTTTACTAGAAATCATCAGACTGGCTCAACCATCTATGTTAAAATACTGAATTTGCATCTTTCCTATTCATTGACAATACAGAAGTTGTGCCTTCCAGCCTGTCTCCCTGCCCCTACTTCCCTCCCCCAGCTTTTTTCATTTCCTATTAACAGTATCTCAGTTCTCCTTCTCTGCTTTGGACACTAGATAGACAGTAAAAAAAAAAAAAAAGCACAAAAGCAATTTATATTACAGAGTCTTTGGCTCCTTGACAAACATCATTACTCCAAGTCTGTTCTGTCAATAGATCACCAGCAATCTGTCATTTGGGGACCTGAAATATTGTCATCACCACTGATCAAAAGCCAAGTAGCTCCTCGCTGGATATTTTCAGAGGGTAGACCACGCTGAGAGTCTCAGACGGAGCAATCCATCAGCAATGTCAGCCCAACCACTCCAGTGGGCAGAGGAACATTGTAGAGGAAACCCCTGCTTCCCTTCAATGGCCAGTTCTGGCTTGAGTAAATGTATTTCAGTAGTGTCACGCACAACCAGGAAAATCAGTTCTCTGAAGTGACACTGCCCAGTATGCTATCCAATGAAAGGACACCAGGATGTTCAGGAGGTCAGACAGAGATGCTGGATCTCAAAAATCCAAGATGCCCCAAAGTTCTAAAAGGTCAAGTTTATGTGGCATTTAGCTGGCATTAAATGTCAGGTATAGCATATTTGTCAAATACTAATGTTGCTTTTGCTAAAAAAAATAATAATAAAAAAAAATCTTATTTTGGAAATCAAATCAGATTGTTTTACTTAATTTAACTGTGCAGTTTTAGCCATTCTATGATAAATTGAAGGCATAAAACATGATCAAAGCCTAGAATTTTGTTTTTACCACTCAAAACCTGGAGTCTTTTCTGCTCAGTTTAAGTCTTTTTATACTAATACACATGAAATAGAAAAAATATTTATTAACTGCTACCAAAAATTCACATCGTCAAACAGACTTGGGAAAAAAAAAAGACAGCAAGACCTATACAAGCACTGTACCTCCTAGATTTACAGATAGAAAATTAGGAATTACAAAGCTGATTAATCTTGGCCACTTTTAATTAAAATGTATTTACAGAGAGGGAACATTTAAGACAACTGATCAAAACTCAAACTCAAAAAGGCAAATAAGAGATGTAAAGGTTAAGTTTTACACCATACCTTTGCACTTAATGCACATAAACTAATTGCTGCACAGACCTATGCTAGATAAGGTGACACAGAATATAAGGAAATGTTTGTTTCTTTCTGAAATGAGGAGTATTATCCATCCTTTGAGTGCTCATTATGAGAGTCAGCATTGAGAATTAAGTGCGAAGGCTCCCACTGGAAACAGTCAGAGGCTAACGAACTTCCCTAATTTGACCAGAATAACATGCTTTGGATTTTGGTTTTGTTGAAAAAAGAAGTAATGACACATATTAAAAAGATCTGTTTACCTGAGAGTATTAAACAATTGCTTAACAGAATAGTGCATTCGGCTTCTCAGATATACTATGGCTCCTGTTCAATGCCCCCATTTATACAAAAAAGATTTCTTTGTATCATGACTCTGTTTCTAATGCCAGTTCTTAAAACCTATGATTCTAAATTTACCCTTTGGTTAGACATGCATGTTTCTAATTAAGCTCAACCTGCCCATCCTTCTTTGAAGAGATTAAAGTCAGAGTCCACCAAGACCCTTGAGGCTTTGTTCAATACTTTACTTGTTCTTGGTAAAGACAATAGAAGTCAGAAGTGAAAAATAAGTGCAATAAGCTGCCAAGCTTTTCAGAAATGCTTTGAACCAAAAATACATACTTGTGAACCTACAAAATCTTTAAGGGACCGTCATATTTTCATAGGAGAAAAAGAGGAAATGGTGTTGCATATCTCAAATGCATTCAACTATAGGATGCTGTACGTCATTAGTAAAATAAAAGCATTTGTAGTAGTTAATCCTTAATGAGGTCTGTGCCAGACTACAAATGCTATTTTTCCCCAGAGTGAACCAAACTTTACCTTCTAAAAGTCATGTAGACACAGCTTAGAGGCATTTGGGAATTCATTTGGTGATCCCGTAGCAGAACTTCCAACCCTGTTAATCAAAATCCTTCTGTTGGGCATAAATGCTATGGACATGGTTCAATGACAGAAATAAAGAAATGAAATGCAAGCATCTTCTGTTTCTTTGGTTGTAATGATAACTTTGAGAATGCATTAGGCCTCCTACATTATTGACAGTTATGCAGAAGAGATATTACCACATTTCCAAGTTTTTCCCAGTACCACCAGATGACATACATCAGCACTGCAGTGGAAATCCATACATAAAGCATGGTGGGTTGACCCTGGCTGGACACCCACCAAAGCCATTCTATCACTGTCTATAAGGACAGGGAGAGATCACTCAGTCACAGGCAAAACAGACTTCACTTGGGGAAAATTAATTTAATTTATTACCAATCAAATCAGAGTGGGATAATGAGATATAAAACCAAATCTTAAAAAACCTCCCCCCACCCCTCCCTTCTTCCCGGGCTCAAATTCACTCCTGAATTCTCTACCACCCCCCACAAGCAGTGCAGGGGGACGGGGAATGGGGTTATGGTCAGTTCATCACACATTGTCACTGCTGCTCCTTCCTTCTCAGGGGGAGCACTCCTCACACTCTTCTCTGCTCCAGCGTGGGGTCCCTCCCACGGGAGACAGTCCCCCATGAACTTCTCCAATGTGAGTCCTTCCCACAAGCTGCAGTTCTTCATTAACTGCTCCAATGTGGGTCTCCATGGGGTCACACGTCCTGCCAGCAAATCTGCTCCAGGATGGGGCCATAGGTCCTGCCAGGAGCCTGCTCCTGTGCAGGCTTCCCATGTGATCACAGCCTCCTTCAGGCACATCCACCTGCTCCGGCATGGGGTCCTCCACAGGCTGCAGGTGGAGGACCTCCGTGGGCTACAGGGGGACAGCCTGCCTCACCATGGTCTTCACCACAGGCAGCCAGGGAATCTCTGCTCTGGCTACTGGAGCACCTCCTCCCTCTCCTTCTTTTAAGAACCATATAGATGTGGCACTTTAGGGCATGCTCTAGTGGCCGAGATTGTAGGGATTTTTTGTGTGTTAATGGTTGGACCCGGTGATTTCAGAGGTCCTTTCCAAGCATGACGATTCTGTGATTCCCTGACCTTGTTGTCTGCAGAGTTGTTGCTCTCATGTCCTTTCCATGCCCCCCCCCCGCCCCCCCCGGCTTCTTAAATAAGTTATCCCAGAGGCGCTAGCACCAACACTAATGCGCTCAGCCTTGGCCAGCGGTGGGTCCGTCTTGGAGCCAGCTGGCATTGGCTCTATCAGTCATGGGGGAAGTTTCTAGCAGCTCCTCACAGAAGTCACTCCTGTAGTTGTCTCTCCCCCCACTTCCCCCACACCAAAACCTTGCCACACAAATCCAATACATACAATTGCATTATTTTTGTAACTCAAGGTTCAAAACCATTTGCAGTAAGAATACCAAGAATTATGCAATTCATCAATTACTGTCAACCTCCTTCACTAAAGCACAAACTTTTAAAAAAAATACCCACAGCTTTTGTTTTCTATTTACTGCTTTTCTGAGCACACTAGGTCAGACAAGGTTAGGCACTGAACTGAAGGTTCAGTTTACCATCATGTGATGATCAAGGATATAGGTACTTCATCAGAAATATTCAGGAAGTTTAACAAAATGATTAGTCATATTTGACAATATGTCAAAATGCTCATAGACTGACCTAGATTTTGATTTGTAAGAATCCACTAGATTATCCACTCCGTATTTAGCATCTACACCATTTAGGAGCCAGCTCCCACTTTCCATGAGACTTCAGCTTCTAGATCACACAGAATATCACTTTCAGAGGCACCATGCCATTCAGAAATTAGATGATGCCATTAGGCATGTTCACAAGCTGTCCTGAAGTTGAGTTGTTTTAAGAAATGTAAGTAAGAAAGAGATGGCGTTAAGAATGCCTTCAGGTATCTGTTTATTTAAAGAACTCGATTTCTCTAAAAATTCTGGCAAACAACTCAACAATAAGGTTTGCCCAACAGGCTTTCTCTGTCTAACCTTGAGCCATTTCCATTATTGAAAACCTTTAAGCTGTTTTTTCCTTAGATAACCCTTCTCTGACCTAGCCTTCTGCCTTCTAACTCACAGTGCTTTTCATTGAATAGGAACCTCCATATCCAATGCCATGCCATTTTTCAAGCCAAAAAATAAGTGTGAAAAGGCTTTTGCCTTCCCATATGCCAAACAGGTAAAGAAACAGTCAACCTCTTGGCAAGAAGAATGATTATTTTTAAACAAGCAAATTTGACTGGGACAACAACAACCTGCTTTCCAAGAAACCTGATTACTATCCCGCCAAGTACAACGTTAGGAGAAAATACCAGAATGCCAGGACTTGACTCACATCATAGTGTATGTCATTTTCAGAGAACTGCACTCCTTTATACAAGTTAGACTTTTCACTCAGATAAATCTAAAATAATGAAAATATTGAAAAAATATATCTGTACATCAACTAGCATACCAGAAATACAGAGTCACGAGTTTCAGTATTTTGGTGGAAAACTATAAAGAAAAATGTTAAGGTTCACATGTCCTGTTTTCAACATCCAGTGCAGATTTTCTTGCTTTTCAGATATCTAACTTCAAAAACTGTCTAAGTACTCTCATGGGAAGCAGGTAGTAAAATATAACACATTCCTTTAAATTTATTGTCTGAAGCCTTGTCCCTGAGACCCTTGCCAGTCCCCCTTCCAAACTGCTTGCTGGTTGTAATGGAAGGCCTGCACCTTTACGGGATGCAGATTACAAATTTTAATAATCCTAGTAGTACTAAAAGGTACAGCAATTTTCTACCACCACATTGAAAATTCTGTCGAATTACTTCCCCAAACATCTTAGTAATTTTAAATAAATTAAGCTGATAGAAATGAATATGTAAGAGTTAAGTTTCATTCAGTGGGTTTAAAACAATTAAATACCCCATCACAATCCTTATTTACACTACCTGTATAATTTCATTTGGTTCCCTTCAAAAATTCAGCCTTAAAGGGATATTTTGGTGTTGCTTAATTGAACAATAATTGACTGTGTTAGGACAGAATAATGTACCTATGGGTGAAAAAAGAATACATTTATGTTACACTAAGCAGAGAAATTTAAATTTTACTGTCACTTTCCGAAAGCAATTTTCTTGACTAAAAGGAAATTATTGTACTGTGAAGATTTTTGGGAGATGAAGAAATCAATTGCAAACTTGGCAGGAAAAAAAAAGGGAGGGGGTGAAGGGGTGGAACGTAGAAGAAACAGGGGCGAAAAATGCAAAATCTTGCCCTAAAGAACCTTTTAGGAAAAGCCCCTTTGGCTCTCAGATGTTCTTGATTTTGGATGTTACTACTCTAAGTGGACTCTGCATATTTGTGGCTTCTCAAAATGAATGAAAACAAGTGGAAAATAACGATTTGCTATACAGTCCAACTATTATGGCTAATGCAATAAACCATAATAAAATGTAACATCAAACATGGTTATTTTATATATGAATTTAAAAAAGTTACCACCTTTTTGGTAAGTCTGAGAAGTACAAAGTTTTAAAGTTTCATTAAAAGCCTGTTTTTTTCCCAGAAACTTCAATAAAATAGGCAGTAGCCAAAAGGACAAGACAATACAAACTCTTCCATGCTTTATGTCTCTTGAAGTTATTGCTTATTACTATAATTGAATTTTGTAAAGTAGAACAGGCAGATTAAGAGCCAGTAGGATGCACTAGAAGTTAGCATGCCAAGAGCAATTTAAACAAATATTAAATGCTTGCTCTTATAGATACTGAGATGTTTCTCTGTTTCTTAGTTTTACACTAAGCTGGCAACTAATACAAGAAAAAAACACATCTATTAACATGACTATCAGTTTACACATAAACAGATACCATATTTCCTTTTCAATTTAATTGAACTTAAATTTTGTCCAGCATATTGCCAGAGAATCTGGTCAGGCAATCTGCTTTTACAACCCATTCATGACACCAAGTTAGCACATCCCAAGGGGATAGAAGAAATTGTTTCAGTGTGTCATGCTGCATTCAGACTTGTTTCCAAGTGAGCCTAATTACAGAAGAGCCATTAGCCAAAGGGTCCTGTGGTTCTGCAGTGCATAAGCAGAGGACTGCATACCTGTCGTGCTTGGAGACTTCCTATTGACATAAGAGAAATAACTTTTTCCCATCATGCCCCCAATTAAAAAAAAGAAAAAAGAAAAAAGAAAAAAGAAAAAAGAAAAAAGAAAAAAGAAAAAAGAAAAAAGAAAAAAGAAAAAAGAAAAAAGAAAGAAGGTCAGAAAAATAATGTTTTTGCAGGTGTAGTGACTTTTGTCAGGAAAAAAAAATCAATCTCTTATTTAAAAGCAAATGTGTTTTAGTACTATTTGAGAGCCATTCTGTCATTTAAAAAATAAATGCACCATATTTAAAAATGCTGCCTCCATTAAGGTTTATTGTTTACTTACATGTTATTAATAATTAGACTACTAAATTTAATATTGTGCAGCTAAGTAAGCATCCAAATCTCATCCTGTAATAAGATCTTACTGAAACCTTCAAAGGGGAGGAACAATCAATTTCATTTTTGTCAAACCTCAGCTGTAACTTGAAATATCAAACTCTTCCTGACTTACAAGTGCAATCAATAAGCACCAAAACCACAGGTCCTTATGTAAGTGAAAAATTCTGTAATAATGTATTTTTCTTATCTTGCTGATACTCCTGAAAACAGTTGCTTCTAGGAATTGTTGAAATGTATGTTTGAAATCCTAACAAAGATATGCTGGAATTTTCACAAGTGATAGCCTCTAAAAATCATATCACACTGAACCATGAAATAGAAAATATATCTGAAATTTAGTGCAAAATTTAACACTCTTGAGTTCTGCTGATTCTGTAAGCTGCTCCATTTACATGCCAATCTACAGCCCTACCTAAAAATGCATTTCTTAAAACCCTTAAAATAAGCTGCTCCAGCACTTCCTTTGTAGCTTAAGTTGATTTTACACGTGTCTTGAGAAACAAATACTTAACAGCGAACCACAGCCATTAAATTGATACCATCCATCAGCAAAGGTAAATTATGCAAATGAGAATTATGCAAACACCTTTTTTTTTAGTTGCTACTATTTCTATTTTGTGCAGCTGTCTGTCAGAGTTCATTATGTGAGGGTGCAATTATTTTAGTAGCATTATTCAAAAAAACACAGCAAAGTTACAAGCTTGTGTCACTGATGAGCTATTTATTGCTTTTAACATCCCTTAAGGTACCTGACAAACAGAACTCAAGCACGGTAGCTGGAGTTCCCTCCCAAAAGCATCTTTCTTGCAATTCCTAAAAAGTCATGCAGCTGACATTCAGAAACAAATACTTTGCTTCCTACCAGCAGCTTAGAGGGGTATCTCCTTTGGTACGTATACACGGCACAGCCTGCTACTCCTTTTTTCAGAGCCTCTCTTATATAACAGACTGCAAAAACCATCTCTGAACAACATGATCAAGATGCGATCTCCTGTTCCGGTACTACAACATTCAACACAATCACATTCAACGGAGTCCCAAGCCATTAATCAACTTCTTACTAATGAGGATGATCTATTGCAAGTTCTCTGCAGTTTTGCAGGATTGCAGACTGACAGTCAGTCAGGCTCTCAAAGGGTAAAGTCATTCACAGACTGAAAAGAGACAGCTTCACCAACTTGGCTCAGAATTAGTCTTACAAGGGTATTCGATCATCGTAGAATGTCCAAGTTATCCTTACGTATCACAGTCTTCCAAAGTGGTTTGGGTTTAGGGTTGGAGCTCCTCCCCAGATAACCTGTGTAAAGGTAAATAGGTTCACAAAAGCCCTAAAGCCCTTTGAGTCTCAGAGGCCCACAAGTCGGATACACAGCAGCTCCCTCCGGAGACCTACACCTAACTCTCTCACGCCATGTCAGTCATACATTGACCAACTAACGAAGCTGTTTGAGAAATACCAACCCAGCCTATGTGAGTTAGATAATCAGTTCAATTTTTAAGACAGGATGTTAACTAATCCTTAACTAGAGGACAAAAATATTTCTCCCTGCTCTTGATTTTGCAAAAGCCCACAACAGACTTACATAAATTCCATATAATTCTGGGTAGTTCTCTCGCTATCTTGAGGTACATGAAGTCTTGGCATAACCTATGGAGGGGTTTGCTATGAATCACAACCAGGCCAATTCACTGTTTGCACTTTACATACAGACTACCTATAGAGACTGTGAAAATAAACGTGCAATGTGAAGTTTTTACTTTATCTTGTTTTTGACAATAAAAAGGCATACACGTTTTAAGGGGCATGAATATCTGTTACTGCAGCCAACAAAGTTACCAGCTAGCTGTTTAATAAAGGGCCTGTTCATTTCTAAATATTTTCTGCAAGTTTTGGGTCTTTTTCTATAACGCACAGGGTTAATCACGACACACTGAATCTGAACAAAGCACACTCTGACACTTTCTCATAGTAGAAAGAAAATGTCTCTGCACAAGATGCTGTATCCCAGTCTTCCATGTATTCGTGCCTCCAATTTGTGCCATCAATCCCTCCAGGGGAAATTTAACATGGTTTCTGAAATGATCCCTGTTCAGGCTTTTTTTCTTTTTCTCCAAGATCCACGGCCAGATGAATTTGTGTATTACTGCCTGTGCTGCTGCACCTCCTCTGTGGTGACTTGATTCAGCTGAAGCTACGCTTTGACCGATCGATGCAAGCACATTACACACCAGAGTAAGAGTAAGGTAAGGGTAAAGGAAAGAAAAAGCATCTTTCCTTTCAGCCATTAAATATAGATCAACGAAACATCACATTGCACATCGCGGCTCCCCTCCCCACCCCCCCCCTCCGCCCGCTCCTCCAGCGCAGGATTTCGCAGACGGTGGCTTCAAAGGAAGAAACAGCACACACACACGGAGACACACAGACAGACAGACAGACAGACGGGCTGCAGCCGCCGCTCGGAGCCGCCCCAGGGCCCGGGCCATCGCGCCGGCACCTCCCGCCCGGGCTCCGCGCAGGGCCGGGCGCTGTCCCCGCCCGCGGGCTCGGGACCGCGGCTCCCCCGGCCCCTTCCTCTTCCTCCTCCTCCTCCTCCCCGGCCCATGACTTCACTGCCGTAACGAGTACATTAGCGCAGGGCGTCAGGAGACACGGTGCCGCCGATGCCCTACATAAGAAACGACTAACGTAGAAAGAAAGGGAGGAAAGAGATGGGGGGGGGGGGGGGGGGGGGGAGGGGGGGTGTAGGCGCGGGAGGAAGAAACAAGGGAAAATAACGCACTTTGTTCCCTCTCCGCTGAAGGCACAAACAGAGCTCCTGACAGCCCAACCCAGCCCGGCTGCCTCGCCGAGGGGAGCAGTGCAGGAACCCGCACCAAGAAGAAATACCACGCAAGCGGGAAGGGTGTGTGGGAACCTGGCACCATTACGGTGCTTGTCGTACTCACCGATTGGCGCCGATTCCGCCTGCTTTCTCCCGAACATATACCAAAACCCAACAGCAAATCCTCAGTCCGCTAGGCAAAGATGAAGAAGGGGGGATGGGGGGGGGGGGGGGGGGGGGGGGCGAGCGACGGCCCCGGGCTTCACCGCAAGGTCCTGACCTTGCCCAGCTGCAGCATCTTCGGCTGCCCCCCCCCCGGGGCGTGCGCGTCTCCCCGTCTGCGTGTGCGCCCCGGTGTCCCCGCGTCCCTGCGAGCGCCCCGATCCGGCTCCGAGGGGGCTCCGCCGCAGGACAAGCTGCCCGCTGGCTGCCGGGGCGAGGCGGGCTCGGCATCCACCGCCCCGCCGCTGGGGCGAGGTGCGGGGCCGGGGCCGCTGCTGTTGCCGCTGCTGGTGCTGCGGCGGCGGCGGCTGGGGCAGGCTGCGCGGCGCCGCCGTAGCGCAGCGCGCCGGGCGGGCGCACCGGCCGCGGGATGTGGCCGAAGGAGACACAGCCGCCGCCGCAGCATCTGCCGCCGCCGCCGCGCTCCCGCCCTCCCTCCCCGCCTGCCTCCGCCCCTCCTTCCCCCGTCCCCTCCCCAGCAGGAGCGCGCCCGCCGCGGCCGAGCAGCCGGCGCTGGGGGGGGGGGGGAAGGCGGCCCCGCTCCCGCTGAGGCGCCGCCGCCTGCGCCGGGCGGGGCCGGGCTGGGTCCCCCCCGCCTCGCTCCACACGGAGCAGCGGCCTCGCCGCGGAGGGGCTTGTCCCCGTGTCCCCCCACCCTCGCCCGCCAGCCACAGGGTTAATGGGGACGGGGGAGGCAGGGCGGCCGGCCGAGGGCGCAGGTGTAGGGAGAGAGGGGCCGGTGGGGAGCACCCCTGTCCGCCCCGGCAGTGACAGCGGTCCCCGCCACCTTGGGTTGGGTGGCCGAAACCTGAGGTCTGCCGGCCAAAACGGTGACAGTAACAGGGAAGCAAGAGCTTATTCCCCTCGGTTCTCTCTCCCTATCCTTGGGAAACCTGGGTGGGAAATCTACCATGTTTTCAGAAGTCTTCTTGCGAGCAAAGAGGGCAAGGAATATGGAAGTCGTGTTTACTCCTTGGCACGCTTACGCCTTTACTGAGAAACTTGTGTAAAATGGAATTACAGCACTCACCTGAAAGCTGCCATTCCATTGGTCCTTTTAACTTGCTGCGCGGAGTTTTGGTATCTGAGGAAAAATACTAATTTTTTTGTGGTTGCCCGGCGTAATTACTGCTAATTCACGCTCGCAGCGATCTGAATATCGGCGTAGCGATCAGGAAAAGCCACTTACTCGGCTGAGACGTCAGAGCTACTTGCCCGCCCGAACCCTCGGCCCCGACTCGGGCTTCGCGCCGCCGAAACCCGCGTCCCCGTCAGGGGAAAGGGGCGGCCGGCCGCCCCCTCGGGGAACGGCCACCGCCGGCCTCGGGGCCGCCATCCTCTGGGGCGGCCTCACATCGCCCGTTTCGCTACCAAACCGCCGCGTCGCGGGCTGAATAAATCATAAAAAGCAGGCGCTTTTTTATGAACAGCTGCGGATTTGAAAGATGTTATCTGCAGGCGGATTTGGCCGACGCGATCGCGATAAGGATCGCCGCCGCCGTCGGGTTGCAGAGCGACCCGCTGCTGCCACCTTTCGCTTGGCGTTTTCGCGACTTTTCCTGTCGGCAGGAACTTCACCTCGCTGAGGGTTCGCTGGGCCTTGGGGTGGTTACCCCTCTTTTCGCTTCACGAGAAGGCCAGAGACTACGTCTTCCCTTCATTGCATTGTTCGTGCTATGTCCAGCGCCAGAAAGGTCTGCTTGTGGTCTCTTTTTTTATTTCCGTATACAACTCCTCTTTACCTTTGCTGTCTACCTGGGGAAGGATTAAATGCAGAATTTTGTGTGCACTGCCTTGAGGCCGACTTGTTTATCAGCTTTCTCTGGCCTCACAATAAGTGCACTTGTTGTCTACTCAGGGATGCACATAGGAACAGAAGAGAAAATTATTATTCAGAGGAGCCCACTTAAGCCGTTCAAGAAGCCATGATAGGAAATAGTTAAACAAATCCATAGGAATTAAGAGTTTGTCCATCTGAATCTTTTCCTCATCTAATGAAAGAAGAAAATTTGATTCCCCTGTCTTTGTCCAGGCTTGTAACAGCAGTATCAGGCCTGGCCAGGCCATCTGAAGCTGGAAAAATCAGCAGCCAGAGGTATAAAAGCTGCCTGCATAGTAGCGTAGCCCACTGTTTGGTGATAAGGGCACTCACTATCCAGGGATGCAGGCTGGTATTCCTATCTGAGACTCCTCATCAGACATGTAACTCGGCTCTCTCATTTCTTGGCAAATGTTCTAACTTCCAAAGTGGTGCAGAGTAAGGAGAGACCCGCTAGCAGCTACTCTTTTGCAGGGAGAGAGAAAAGCAAAAAGTAGCTCATCATCTGCATCTGGAGGAAGAACATAATGTCTGTCAAGTGCAAGACATTGGGTTTGTGATTCCCAGCCTGAGATTGGCATCTAATTCTGGGCTGTAAGTAATGTATTGCCCAGTAGATTCCAAGAGTCACTGTCTTACTCTTAAACCTCAAGATGTACTCAAAAATAAAATTACTGGATGTCGTAGCATCCTAGATCCACCATAGCATCATGTGATCCACCTTCTGCAGCCCAGCCTCTTCTCTTCAGAGGTGAAAGGTCTTTCTGTCAATAAAAGGAGAGGAGACAGAGGGGCTAGAAACAGGCTGTGTCCTCCTTTCATTCCGCCTGAAATATATCCGTGTAATAAGGGCATTTAATGGCCCTGGAAATTCTTAGGAAGAATTACTTTACTGAGAGAGTGGTCATGCACTGGAACAGCCTGCCCAGGGAGGTGGTGGAGTCACCATCCCTGGAGGTATTTAAGAAACGTGTAGACATGTCACTTCAGGGCATGCTCTAGTGCCCGAGATTGTTGGTTTGTGTCTGTTTGTGGGTGGGTGTGGTGTGTGGCTGTGGGTGTCTGTTTTGTGTGGGGTTTTTTTGTTTGTTTTTATTTTTGTTTTGGTGTTTGTTTGGGTTTTGCAGTTGGACTAGATGATCTCTATGGTCCCTTCCAACTCTAAAAAATTCAGTGAAAATTCAGTGAAATTCAGTGACTCGATGATCTCAAAGGTCCCTTCCAACCAAGAAGATTCTGTGATTCTGTGAAATTGTACACATCTGGCCTAATTGTAGGACAAGCAGAGTGTGCTAGTGAAGGATGCACCTAAGACACCCGATTCTCCCCACGCTGTAAAGGTTACCCAGCTACCTATACCAATGAATAAATGCTAATCAGGAAGCTGTTGGCCTGGAAGTTAAATATAGTAGTAATAAAGGTATATAGCAATGAAGACCCTCTGTAGGGATAGGGAGGGCTGGAGGCAGAAGGGTTTTGGAGGAATCTGGGAGGCGTCAGAAGATATCTGCTTTTCTGTCACAAGATTTCCTCCTTTCCCATCACTATCTTGCATGACAGGGTATTCATCGTAAGACATCGCAGGATTCACAGATTCACCCTAATCCTTGGTCAACAAACTGAGGGTTTATTTGTTGTTTTGTTGATGTTTTTTTTTTCTTGAAAAAGATGGAAAAAGAAAAGGAAATTATTATAATAGAAGGCAAATATTTTCAAGCACAGGAGCTGTTAAAACATCTTTGCCATTTATATTTGGCATATTTACATATTATAATATGTAAGGATTACAAAGGTTATTGAGCCTTAAGTGTCTATTTGGTCAAAATAATGACAAGTCAAAATTTTAGAAAATAAAAATGTAGTAGTATGATTAGATTTAAATGCAGTAATAGAATTTTCAGATAATTTGTCTTCTAAATGACCGTATTATAAAAAAGAATAACAGCAACAAATTGTTTAAGCTTAGGCTCAGGAGCTGCATGTTACTATAGCTGGTTGCCAGTGATTCTTTTCCCATCCTGTCAACTAGAAATACAACTTTTTCTTTGTAGAAAGTTTTTTCTTTAGGTAAAAGATGAAGCCAGCAGTAGAGGAACACAAGGAAAAGTTCACTGGTCAGCAGTTAGACAAGTCATCTAAAATATGGGATACCTAGACATAAGCATTAGTTGCATCTGCGTGTTCTGAATCAACATAAGCCATGTTTAATCTTGGTTTAATCCTTCTTGGAACAGAGTTTAGGGGTTGTATTCTGATTTTTTTTAAAGAAGGGAGAGGATTTCTTGGCTGGTTTGATTTGTTTACTCTTAGATCATGTTTAAAATTAAATGCATACTTCATACGAAGATTACCGAGATCCTCTGTCATGGTCAGGCTCCAACACCCTCCTGTGTCATACTGAAGTCAATGGGAACTGTCCATACTAAGAATGTAACTGAAATAAAGCTAGGTCCATGAAACAGATGAATGTTTCAGGCAATCTTTAGCAAGTCTGGAATAAAATTAGGAAAACATGTTTTTTGTCCCTTTTAATAAACTGAAAAGTCAGCTAAGCATAATTAGTTTTTCAAATGTAGAGCAATACTTTAAAGAAGTTATTGCAATTACTGTCTTATCACTTGCTAAGAATTATTTAAAGGTGGAATTATGAAAAGAAGTTGACAACATCCATTGAAAAATATTTCAGATAAGAAAGAGCATGGTTCTTGAGACACACAGTATGGTGTCTTAATGAAAGCAAAGGGGGAATGAACTTAAATAACTGATTCATATTTCTCTCATATTTGACTATGATTTTGTTTTTAATAAGGGAAGTCAACATTGAATTTTAGTAAAATTATTTGTATTTTCCATTTTTCCTAAATTGTTACACCATATTATATACAATATTGCTTACCTAACAGCAGAGTACATGTAAATCCTGGGATGCGAATGGCTTTCTGTGCCACAAAGATAAAAAGACAGAAGAAGGTTTGCACTGTTGTATTTGCATAAGCACATGTCCTGATCTCATGGAAATATGACTTTTTTTGTACTAGTAGTCTCTTAAAGAAATATAAGGTATTTTCTATTCTGAGACACAGCTGGTTTTGACTCAGTCTGATTATGAACAAATTACTGTTGAAGTGCTAAACTTCACTGGCAATAGGAGGATACAATTGAATTTGTAGTACCTGTAGATTCCGTAAATGAATCTATATTTGCATTGGAAGAGTTGGATTGTAGCTACTGAAGACAATTCTCAGTTCCCTAGGACCCGACTGGGATTTTCTTCTTTCCAGCTTCATCCATTGATAATCAGACAAGGAGTTATGACCAAAATCTCTCTGAAACAGCTCAGTTAAAATCTTTTTTGGAGCTGCTTGAAAAGATAATTTTAAGAATTATTATTTAGCTAATAGCTGTCATTAATTTCGTAAGCAATTTGGTATTTTCAACATTTCAGATTTTCATGTAAAATTATACAAAAAGGTAAAAATTCAGTTGAATTCAATTGTCTCAGTCACAATCAATCAGCACTCTTATTCAAGGTATAGTAAGAAGACTGCATTATTTAATAATAAAACTTTATCTAAGTGTTCCTGATCAGTGAGCAAGTTGGAATTTTACTCAACTCCAAGGAAAAACATAATGAAAATACTAAGTGGGTGAGAGAGAATGTGTCTGATTAATCCTATCGATTAAACACGTCTGAATTAATTAGCGTTTGGGGTTTTTAATGTAGGGTTTGGGGTTTTTTAAAAACTTTTTGGTATATAGTCTTTCAGTAGATGGAAGGCCAGAAGTTGAAAGAAAATTTAGTGTAGTGTAAAACTCGTTCTTTCCAGCATCTAGTAAAAAGAAATTTGTTGTTATCGATTCATATACATGCACAAACTGAATGTTCTGAAACATTTTCTAAACCCTAATCCCATGAAAGAAAGTAATCTCAATCTATCTTCATGTGACCCAGTGTTACGAGCACTATGATGTCAACTCAGCTGCAAATTACAATCTAGTTTTAATAGTTCAAAATACGTTTATCCCTATTAGTGTCAATTGAAATGTCAAGCCATTCTCAGAATGTATCCCTTAATACATTTAGAGCTGCAAAAGCATTTAGGATTAAGGTATAACACTTACAAAGCTGTATTGTACATTTAGGATTCTTTTTCCTTTCCGCTGTACTTGTGTATTGAGTAAATCCATCTCAATGATAAAGACCATCCTGCAAAAGGCCAAGCAGAAATCTTGCCACAGATTCAGAAAATGATGCTGTTTGAATAACAGTTAGTGAAACCTTGTTATACTGATTATCCTTTTATTTAATCAAATTATGTGGGAATTTTGCTTCATATTTTTTCACAGTGTGAAAGACAGACAGAGTTCAAGGAACCAGTGGATTGAGCATCTAGTTAGACCTCATATTGCATAAGACTGAGATATTGCCTATCTTGAAAGTGAAATCAATGACTTGGCATATCTTGCAATTATGGAGTGCTGGCTCATTTTCTAATCTATTCTCTATTATATTTAGTCAGTATCAGGAAAGATGAAGCTAAATTTACTTGGCTGTTAACTCCATGAACGTCATGCTCCAAAAGTCACACGCTTCTGCTTTTTCCAACTAGCATGGCTTTAAGTTCCTGGTGACTGTTGATCTCTTTTCCCAGTGCTCAGGAGACTAGTGTCTCATCCAACACTGATTCAAATCCTTTTTCTCAGTTTTGTTTGATAGTTATAGTAGCAACCGTTGTGAAAACCCAAACCACTGAAGCTCCCCGGGTATACAGGAGTTAGCAAGGACTCCCTGCAAGAATTTTCCTGCTCCTCAAAGCTTTTGCTCAGTCTTGTTGCATGGCATGTACATTAGTGTTTTAGTGTACAGGAGGACACTGTACTACTCCTTGCATCCATACTTGGAGTTTCTCACGTGTGCTCCTGGTGCATTAAAAGTGGTTCCCCCACCAGTGGCACCAAGACTGAAGTCACAGACGGGTGCTGTCCAGAGAGCACTGTTTGCAACATTGACCCAAGGTCCTCCGGCACGCCTTGTACGTACTGAGGCCCAGCAATTGCTGTGAACCTTAGTGCAGATATAGATATGATGTGGACATAGAGTCCTGAAACCTTAGCAGACCTCGTAAAACTGAACCCCACTTTTCTCCTCTTTGCACTGTACCAGTGAGTGAGGTAGATATTCCCTATTGGAACAAAGGACATTTTAGCCAAGTGGGACAAGAACCAAAACTGCTTCATTCCTTCTCTTTCCTCTGCTAAGCTCTTTTGTACTTCATGGTTGTGAAGCAGATGTCTGATTGTTTCCTGCTTTCCTCAGTCAGTCTCCAGAATTTATCTCAAAAAATATTGGAGAATATCAGATCACCTGGTTCAAGAATGTTAACCAGTCTTACCACTTTTTCCTACAGATTCTTCTGCATAATTGGGTATCTCTAGTCCTATACAGGATCTGTACTAGAGGGATATGTTTGCTATCATCCTGCAGAGTTTTTGGTCATAATCTCACTTCCATGAACTAACTTGTTCTGGAAGAATAATTTTCAGCAATGAAGGAGCACCAGTTGCTGCAATTTAAATGGCCGTCTACCTAAGAGTAGAATGGATGAGTGTGCAATGGATAGGAACGATGCTGAGTTTTCCTTATGAAAGTTTTCAACCTCATGGTTTTCTACAAGGAAAATTAGATTTCCACAATGATATTGTAAAAATGGAAATAATGAAAAAAATAATGAAACAACCATTAAACAATTATAAATAGTTGAAGGCTGTCACTATCCTTCTATGTTCTGTCGGATTGTTTTCAGCACTGCTTTTAAATGCCTCAAAAAATATGTGGAGCACATGGGGTAGGATGAGTTTTCCATCGCTTCCTGTTCTCCTCTTGCTCTTTTGGTTTCAGGATAACAGCTGCTGAAAGAAAATTTTAGTTTCTTACTCTATGCTTTTTCAGCAGAAAAAGTAGCTGCTTATTTTTGTCTAACCCTGTTATTTAAATCTCTGTATTACTGCACGCCTGACCTCCTCCTGTTATTTTTAACTTAGTGGAAAACAGAAAGATATGTTTTATCAGCACCACCTGCTTAAATTAAAAAGGAAAAGATAACTGAGTTTAGTATTCTATTACGTTTCATTCAAG
The DNA here is from genome assembly GCF_964106895.1 of Numenius arquata. Taxonomy (NCBI): domain Eukaryota; kingdom Metazoa; phylum Chordata; class Aves; order Charadriiformes; family Scolopacidae; genus Numenius; species Numenius arquata. The sequence continues at coordinate 47,137,448 of NC_133579.1, forward strand.
AAAAAAAATGGAAGTAATAAGCTGTTAAGGAATAAAAAGTACTAAGAGGGAAATAAAACATTTCTAAATCCTAATGTAAAGATTTTCTTTTTTAAACAAAGACTTTATTAAAAATGTATTTATATTAAATTTATCTAGCCAGTGACTTTGGCTAGATTTTGGAATTCCCACAACTTCTACTGTGGCTGTACTCTGTGAGAACAACTGGAGATGTTCAAAAGTAGCATAGTGGGTCCTAGCATCAGTCCTTTTGGAGAGATGTTAAAAGTATGCTGTGACAGCTCTCAGAAACTCAACAGCAAGAATACTTTTAAAGTAGTAAAACCTTTTAACCAAGTTATAAAAAATCTTTGACATTTCCCATGTCAACTGTGTCCTTAAAATAAGTTACTGTTGTCACATAGAGAATTCAGATGGCAAATCTTTTTCTTTTTTACTCTAGGATATCAATTTAGAAATCTTATTAGATTCAGTGACCTTTGGTTATGTTTATGTTATTTTGTGATGCCTGTGAGATTTTTCAGCTGTTATAAGGCAGCAGAGAACAGTACTGTGCTTTTGGAAGTTTGAACATATTCTGCAGAAAAATATTGATGAGCAACTATTCGTCTTTGAATTCTTTTGTCCTGTTTTTTATTCCAATAAGTGACTGACAAGATGGTTGGCAATTTAAACTAATACTGCATCAAGCAATCGTGTGACACAGTGTAGACCCTGATCTTCATACCCTTAATATGAATTTTAAGTTTAGAAGGGACTTTCATTTTGTGGAGCTGACTCTCTGTTGCTTGTAAAAAAACCCACAAGACCAAAATGTGGGGGATTTCATCATGCTGCCATGTCATTTTAGTAATCCATAATGGCTAAAAAAGAAACTATTTAAAAGCTACAGCTATGTTTTCATACACACAGCTCGAAAGAAAGAAGAACGACTCTTTATAGAATGCAATGTGTGTTTAGAAGTATTAAAATGGCAAGCATTAATTTGCACAATATGTAAATTTTATCTTTCACTTAGATTTCATGTATAGAAGTAACGATCAGTGTATTACAGTGTAGAAAAATACTTTGATATGTAAAGGATATTTCATTGGTGGTTTAGTGTTCTTCAGATATAATGTTGCATTAGTCTATTACAAGAAACTTGATCTGGAACTTTAACATGTCTAATAACAATCTCAAGATTGTTACAGTGATAAGGATAACAGAACTGTAAATATGTATGTGAGGCAGTCATTAAAACAGATGATTGAGGGTCAGGATGCTCTGTTACGGGTCTTCACTGAGTCAGGACATGCCCATAACTTCCATACAACTGGTTTCTACTTTTTCATTTATAAAGTGGGGATGTCACACACACTAATGGACTGGAATGAGGCCTTTGGATGAGGGACAACATACAAGCAAAATATGAAAAATCCCTCAAGATAGCCAGAATACTCCATAGTGGGCAAGTATGAGCAGCCACCACAACATGAACTGAGGTGAAAGGCAGAGTGCACTGACTGTGCCTGTTACACTGGTAGGTTTCTCTTCTCCCACTGTTTTGTCGGTGGTTTCATCTTTCTCTCTTACGAGTAATTAGCAAAGAAACATGACGTTACTGGAAGAGGTGAGGTTGCCAAAGATATATACTGCAAATTCCTATATTTTGTTGTGGAGAATGGCGCAAACTACTGACCATTATGGTAGCAGTCCTGACTACTCTTTCAGACCACCACAGACAGTGGAGCTTCATTAGCCTTCCAGAGCAATGGGGAAGGTTCTTTCATTTACTTTATCACAGGTACCTCCTTTGCTCTTGATTTCCTGTCTCTAGGTCTATCATCACCTGATTGTCTTTTCACTGTTGTTTACCACAGCCAGTTCTGTCATATCTCAATTTTCCCTCTTCTGTGCTACTGACCTCTGCACAGACCTGTTGCTACTTTCAGGTTAAATTTCATTTCCAGTACCCTATTGACTCTAAGCCATACCCCTTTATCCTAAGAGACTATAGAGACTTTCATGCTTATTCTTAAGGACCCTTTTCCTTCTATGTCCATCGTCCCATTCCTATTTGTCATAAGGAGATGTAGGAAACTATGACTACTTAGCAATACATTTAGCTCTCTAGTTCCCCTAACAAGCATTCGGTCCATTGTCTGTACCAAGTCTTCAGTGGCTTAATGGAAAGATAGTGTATAATTAAAAGGTGAGAATGCATGAAGATTATACATTTGCTGTCTCTTCCCCTTCCTCCTCATCATTCATGAACAGAAGGTATAATATAGCTACTACTTGAGGAATTTGGGGGTATATATGAAGGGTTGCCAAACCCAGTGGGGTTTAAAGCCCAAGAGGTTTCTCCTACTCAGTCTGTTTTCTGGTATTCCTGTTAGTAGGAAGGCTTAGTGTGCATTCCCAATAGACAGGCACAGTACACACACGACAGGCCGCACAGATGGACAAAGTGGGCAGTGCCTTTTCTGGCACCCACATAAACACCAACAGCACTTGTACAGAAATGAACAACACAGAGCACTCCTGTTCCTCCCCTCCAGATGATCAGTTTACTACAGGACATTCACACACCTTCATTCTTTATTCACAGTCACTCCTACATTCATGGGTCCCTAGATCAGACAGGTCTGCCCAGGATCCATATCCGATCCCATGGCACCATTTAACCCATCTCCAGGTCTGATCTTATGTCTTTCCAGGTTCTGGTCTCTTCCAATTTGCCAGCTAGTCCAGCATGAATTGTGCTAGTGAGTCATCTCCACACACCTCCAGAGAGCAAGATCACACAGAAATGTGAGGAACAAGGCTCAAGAAGATAGGACAGACTGCAGTGATCAGGTGTGGAGCTCAGCTGGACAAGGGTATTGACCCTTTCCCTTCCTTTGGTTCTTTCCCCTAAACATCCTGTAATAAGTTTCACCCATTCCCATAAGCCCCTAAAGACTCTGAGAATAAGTTTGCTTTTTCCCATAAGACCCATGATACTGTTCTCCCTCTGCGCTTCTTCCTATCAGTTACAAAAAGCCGGTGGAACCTCTCCAAGGTCTTGAGTGATTCATTCAGTTGTGTTCCCTCAATATGTGTCCCGAGAGATCTGCTCTTTGATATTGCCTCTGTTATCTCTTGCTCCTTAGGGTCTGTGTAGCTAGGTGGGCTTTATTACTTTTTCTGTCTCTTCTTTCTGTTTTTCAACAATATTCTCAAGAATATCTACATATCCTTTACTTTTCAATCAGCTTTTACCTTCCACATATCCCTACAATACTTATTAATATTCCACCATGTTTGAGCAACTAGAGATTATCTGCTTACAAAACTGATCTACAACCAAAAAAATGAAGCCAATCCTCTTTGTTAGTCATTTATTAACAAGATTCTGAGGATAACATCACCCAATGTTCTTCTAAGCAATACAATGTGCTTTTTGCAGAATCTGAAGAGAGCAACAGCTTTAGAAAATTACTTTTATTTTTACACAGTATTTTACTGGTAGAAGAAATACAATGATATTTAAAACACCTCTGGTAACAACAAATAACTAGCCACTTGGCTTATATCATAATTTAACATGAACACTCAAGAACGACTCCTGTCCTGTGGGCTTTTAAAATACCCAGTAATCTTCAAATCATTTAGTGCTGCTTTGACAGCTTTTATACAACAGCAACCAAGAGAGTCTGCATATTCTGCACAGAACTCCTAGTATTCAGCAAAAAAATGGAAAGCCAGAATATTTTAGCTGCACCACTCTACATTTCCCAGAGTATCTTCTTGAGCAGTTTCTTGGCAATTTCACTGTTGTAGTGCCTTATGTGAGAAGAAGTTGCATATGAGACTTCATTTCACCTGATGTTCTTCAGCTGTGAATCTGAAATTACTGAAAAGCCCATTTTTCAATAATTATTTTCTCCCACAGAAAGAGGATACTTGGTGAAGACAAAGTGTGAATGGAAAAAAAACACAAAGCAAATGAACAACTTTGTTTCAATTTTGATTGATTAAAAAATTTATATCTGCTATAGAAAGCCTGTCAAGATATTGCATAGATCCCAACCCCTTCACAGAGGCTGTTTATGCTTCCATGTTGTGTCTCCATATGACTCAAGACAGACCTGTTCCCCGACCTTGAGGCAACCAGAATTTTGAATGACCTATAGATTTGAGGGACTTCTTCGATCTAGAGCTCAAAGCAGTCGAAGAGTGGGGAGGTTGGATTGGAGGCCGTTTTGTCCTTTCCAAAAATTACATCAGAAAAGCAGAAACTTTCCTAAATATAACAAAATGCATGGACGAATAAAAGTAGTTTCTGAATGAAATGGCATAGACTTTTACAGCCTGCAAACCTTAAGAACTCTTGTGGAAAGGACCAGTATTGCATCTTTCATAGCACAACACAAGAAAGAACATATCTTCCTAGAAATTGGTGATGATTTTTTTCATTGCATATTCCTAAGAGTCCACAGATTAAGGTAACTTCCCTTCCCTCTAAAGTCCATCCCCACATGCTGAGACAGCCAGCCAATCTAGAGGTCAAGACACGCATCCGATCTGCTGTAGCTCCACATTGAAAAACCCAGGGAAGGAATGGTTGGTTCTGGAGGCAACATTTTAAAGGGTATTTACCTCTTGCTCAGGTTCAAAATCCTAATAAAGAAGCATTATTGCCTAGATAACTATAGTTTTCTGGCATTATTTTTCCATAGAGTAGATCTCATCCTTTTCCAAGTGTACCTAAAGCCATTAAATACCCCAAATTAGATCTTACCTTGCCTAAAATATTTAGTGTACGTAGTTAATATTAATTTTTCTCCTCCTTTCCTGGTATATGGAGAACAGGACTAGATAACAGGTGCACAATGTGGACACATGGATGGCTTGGAAGTGTGCTGCCTTTCAAAAATGATCCTCTGAGAGTAACCTTTTTACGCTCTCATTGTTTATCTCTTCCCGTAGGACTGATTTCTAACAGGTTGCTTTTCACCTTTTACTTGCACAACTGTGCACTGCATTTCTCACTGCTGAATTTGTTTTGTTGGATCACTTCTGCAATTTGTCAAAGTCATTTTGAATTCTAATGTTATGCCTCAACATACTTGAAGCCTCACCTGGTTTTCCATCATCTGTGCATTTAATAAGTTTGCTTTTTACTTTAGTGTCAAATTCATTAATGACAAGATTTAAGTAAAAACAGATTCTGAGCAGACCTCTTCTACTGTGGGTGGTAACTCGTTGATAGCTACCCTTCTGATTACAGTTTTCCAACAAGATTTACAACCCACACTGTAGCAGATTTTATCCAGATCATCCTGTAATAAATTTTGTCTAGATCATGTCTCCCTAACCTGCTTATCGGAGTATCATGCATGACATCATTGGAAGTTTTACTATTGTCATGATATGAAACATTTTTCTGTGTTTCTGTGTTTCCATTCCACAAGTCTCATTATCCCACTGCAGAATAAAATTATATTGATTTGACACATTTAATTTTTTACAAATTTTACAAATCCACATTAGCTGCTATTAATCCTGTAATCTTTCAGTCTCTTCTCTACTTGCAAATGGTTTAGTTACTTGTATCAAGGTTACTTATGATGTAAGCCACAATGCCACAATGAAGCTGAAATATCTATAAAATCCCCGTGAAATCGTCCAGCTCACTTCCTTTTACAATTCTTAGGGTTAGCCTGCATTTAGGCTGCCTCTTGGCCCTATGAATTTTCAAAAACAATTGCTAGTAAATGTGTTTATTTCAACCAGTTCCATAAATATTTTAGAATAAAATTTGTCAGAGCTAGCTGATCTCTAAACAATTACCTTACTTAAGTGTATTCATATCTGTTTTCCCCTTGCTCTAGGCTGAGATCTTATCCCACTGGTGTGAAGTCATCGATTGTGGAAGCCAGTGCTGACAGGCGGGGGATTTCGGGGATGCAAGATTCAAAAAGGGCACAAAATACGTGGGGTTTCTTAGCTGTTAGTAGTTTCCTTCTCTGTTGGGTAATGAGCCAGGATTTTTTTCTACTCTTCTGCTAGCATGGTGTGCATTTGTTATTGTGATATGTCTTGTTGACTTCGTGGGGTTTATGCCTTGGTCTTTTGTTTCTACATGCTTGCCTATGTTATTTTGTGTTCATCAGCAATCTGATTTAGTCTTCACTTCCTGAATTCTTCTTTTGATTGAAGTAACTGAAGAATTCATTAGTTAAATCGATCGCCTCTTATCCTTCCTCTTCACTGCACTGTAAAATTGTGTGGAAATATGTCTCTGGCTTAAAAGTCATGTGTAAGGTGACATTCTTTCAGAACAGGTGATGTCTACACAGGAGTAGATGAGGTGGATACGAGTTTGACAGAGGGAGATATATAGCTAATAAAATACAGAGTTAGCTTTTTCTAAATCAGCTGTACATCTCATTTATATAACGTGGAGTCATTGGAATTGCTGGAGTTTATCAATTAAATATTTTAAGATTAATACAATAACCTTGTCTAGGAGATCATTAATGCCTTTTTTGTCTCTCACCTGTTTTCATAAAGTCTGTTTTATAATGTTACAACTAGTTCATTAACTCTGTTTTGCAAACAGTGCTAATGCTAGTAAATTATACTAGCTAGCATTTGACAAGACCTAGAAACACCTTACAGATTACCGAGTCACTACATGAGCAGAAATTTGCAGATACAAACAATGCTGGCATTTCCATTTCTAAGTGTTTCTGACTGTTTTTGTTTCACTTACACACACATGCACATAAGCAGGACTTATCAGCTCATTGTGGCTTGAAAGTTGACTCAGTCTGGCAACTGATGCATCTACAGCAGATCAGCTGTTCCTTTGTTAAAAGCTGTCACTACAGTCTTTAAGAATTATTGTAATTAACATTGCAGAATTCAGTTATGCTTGAAAAGGGTGGGTCCCCTTATGCTGAAATCATTAAATAGCCTCAGTGTTTACATAATAAATGACATCTGGCAGGGCACAATGACTTGGTCCTATGTAATTAATAATATCTTCTATTAATTTTTGAGAAATGATGAACATTCTCTCTACAAAAAAAATGATCTAACACATAATATGCAAGGAAAACAAAGATCTTAAGTTCACGCTGTCATACATGCACAGTGGGCAATGAAGGAATGTCTGCATTACATGCCTCAGGCTGTGAAATTTTACCACATTTTATCTCAGAAAAAAGGCTTCAAGGGTCCATCCGATCTCCTATTCTTCTTCTGTGATTTGGTCATAAGAGAGAACTCGTCAAACCTCCTTGTCCTGAGATCCACAGTGAAATTCCCATCTAGCTGTTGGCTACAGTGCCTGCTTGTAGCCAACTTTTTTTTTTTTTTACTGTATCTTTAGTCTCAAGACCTTTTATAGCCTTCTTTTTCTACGGGATTCACCTCTGATGTACCTGATTCAGAGGTGCAGTTGCTCTTCTGCAGAGAAATTCCTTAACATTTTCAGGAGAACATGCCATTAAACAAAATGGTTCTCTATCAAACTCCAGCTCCTTCTTCATGAAACTTTCCACATGCCAAGAAGAACATAAGGAACCTTTATATTACTGAAGGTTGAATATGTATTTCAAATTCACAGAGCTTAGCTTTATAGAGTGCAACACTCCCACAGGCATTGACTGAGATTAAAATGGGCTAGGTTTAATTTCTAGTGTTTCTTACTCATCCACTTGAAGAACATGCAGGGGAAACAAGTCACTAACTAGGCACTGCTCTGCTTTTGGGAGGCACAGCAGAGGCAGTGCTCCAGGCTGTTGTTTGTAGTGGCTACGTTGTCTGCTACTCTTCTTTCTGCTCTGTCAGAAGCTATTGCTATCACAAGTCAGAGGAAGAAGGTGAGGCAAGGAAGGGTGGAAATTGTCCATCAGATTATCGGGTGTGGGTATTTTAGAAACCTCTTCTGTCTTATTGGTGATGAAGGTCTCTTAAAACCACAGAGGCCAAAATAGTTTCTTTCCACTACATGCCCATGCCCTTGCAAGCATGCACACATGCACATCTACAGCTAACATGCCAGGAAGGAAGACATAGTGAAATGTGTTCACAAACATGTGGGGGATGGAATTCTTCTATTATTTCAATGGCAAGATAGGGACCTGGAATTCCTTCACCCCACACCTGTGTATGAAAGGAGAAAGAAGGAGGGGGTTGTAAAAATGCACCTCAGGCAGGTTAAAAGTTTCTGAACACCACCTCAAAGGTCCTGGAAAGTACATCTTCTCCTCTACTTTTAGAGCCAGGGCTTCTCAGTCACATCTGCTGCCAGACAGTAACAGTAGCCAGGCAGAAAAGCAGGAAGCAATGAGCAGGGCTCAAAGGAGGAAACGGAGCACCCCAAAATGACTGGGGAGTGTCCAGTGTTCTAAACAACAGGTCAATGTCTCCCACAGCTCGGAGACCTGGACCACCAATGTCACATGGGTGCTCTGGCTGTAACTGGAAGAAGGTAAATGAGCTAGGAGTAAGCAGCAGAAGGGATGGGATGCAAATATGGGCCATACATGCTCTCGATGTAGTCAAACAGTGGGAAGTATGCAGCCTGCACAAGAGCTGCTATCATCTCTGCTGTAGGGCCTTTTCCCTCTCTTGTCTGCCTGATTTTTGATGCAGTGGCAGGACTTGTTTCTAATTGCATGAGAATAGACATTTTTGTGTTGGTAAGATACAGTCAGGTATCATTTTGGTCACCATTTGGCAGCTCCTAGAAAACAAATAAGCATTTTAAATCCAGACACAAAAAGAAGCCAATATTATTTTCAAAGGGAGAAATGCTGAAAGGTTTTTCATTTTATGTTTGAAAATCATCTTATCAGAATGTGCCAGTGGTTAATTTTCCTTACATTTTATGTGTGTAACACAAAAGGACAATAAAAAATTGGGAAAGGTAAAAACAATCGTAGATTGTTAGATAGACCATATGGTGAGGGCAGACCTTGAAGAACAATAAAGTCATCATCTTCTGGCCTTTAATGTTCATTTGTTTTCCTGTTTGTTTGTAATGTGCCCTGTGGCAGCATTATAAATCTTATTCCTGTGTAATAACTCTTACTACTTCTTTTCTTGCAATTACAAAAGGTGGTTTATGTTTATCAGCCATTCCAGGCAACACAGATCCTGTCTAATGTATATCTGGAGCAGTAAAAAGATTGAGTGTGTCAGTGCCTCATATAGTGTGATACATAAAATCAAACATTAATAAAGGCTTTTGACAATCTCCATCTGCTTGATCTTCACACTTCTCCCTCTGCTTTCTTCAGAGATAAAGTCTTGAAATATTTCAGCATTTCCTCTAACTCATGTAGTCTGCCAATTTTTGTGTAGATCAGAAGATCTCAATTTATGAGTTATTTAGTCCTATGACCAGAGCAGAGAACAGTATTTTTGTTGGGGTCATAGGTGTTACTTTTGTGTCTCTGGAAAACATACAGAAAATATCTTGGAACACTTCTGAATATGAGGATGAGTTGCTGCAAAGAGTTGACTGTAGGGTCATGCAAAGCTGTGGAAAGTGTGAATACATATACTGAGATGTAGGAGGAAAAAAGATTGAGAAGCTCTTGAATAGAATATCCAGCTATAAGGCTCCACTTGAGCTGAAAATAGAATTACCATTTTACTGTTAAAAGCATAAAGTATCAGTGCAGTTCTTCTTGATGCAGTTTGTTGAATGTCCATCTTAGCAGCTAAAGCAAAGGAACTGCAGAACTTGATCACAAGAACTCTCTCTTCTCAAGCGTAACCTTCTCTAACATAAATTAAATCAAGAAAATTGAAAAGTAAGTGTCTAAATTTATATTTTGTCTCTATATATAGACTCCTGACTTAGCAACTACATTTCATAATTATGCTGTCCCTGGTTCTAAATTAAAATCAGAATTTACCAGGTTTAAAAAAATCCAGAAAATAGGAAGTATGAATCCATAGGCTGAAAATGATCAGATTTTCCTCAGCTCTTGCTTGTCTTCCACACATTGCTTGCTGCTTTCCTGTAAGCACAAGCATTAGGCTACAGTTTCATGCTCTCAGTTGAGTTTAATGTAGAGGAAATAGATTTAAGAGTCACACAGGAGAAAAAATATTAAAACTATATATTTTGATATGTGAGGAAATGGCCTTGCAATGAAACATGTCTCAAGAATTTTCATATAAATCAGTGAAATGCTTGAAAAAATTCAACCCTTGCCTTGTATTAGTTCTGTTTTATATAAGTAATTATTTTTTCTTCCATTTGTTAAAAATAATATTAACCTTATTTTTGGAAAGATGAAAAAATAATAATTGGAACTTTTTCACATCATGTTATAACAATTTAGTGATATTATGAACTGCCTTAGCCTAGGTCAAACTTTTATTCTTCATGAAGACATAATCTCGTGTCCCACAGAGATGAAATATCACTTAAACGATTGTATTCTACTATGCTTTTATAGGTGATGCCATACATGTCACGAAGAAAGTTTTCTTACCGATTTTATTTTTTATAGATCCTTATTCTGACATATGTTAGCAAGGGGGAGTGTATTTTAAGAAAAAATAGCATAAGTCTTAAAAAGTAACTCTATCTGTAGAATAAATGTCTTATGAATTCCTTTTCATTTAATCAACTTGTTTCCTTACTTTTCACAATGTAACACAGCACTTCTTAAGAGCATCAAAGCCAAGTAGTACCAAAACAAGCATCTGTCTGCTATTTATGAATGAAGATCAAGCAGACAATTTTATTTTTGTTAGTTTCCTTAAGGAAGAACTGCTTCCCTGAAATTGCAGACTGTGGTTGCGTCAACAAAACAACAGAATATATACCAGCGGACTATGGGTTGACATCAGTGTAGGAAGCACGTTTTGCTAAAGTAGAAGCTATGGGGTATTTCTTTAATTCCAAAAAGAAATACCCTGCTAAGGACTCTAGAGATCAGAGAAAAATGATAGGTGTCTAACAGAATGTTTCTCCAACTTCAACAGTGTTTCATAAACCTGGTTCATAACTGGTTCATAAACCACCCCACCAGTGTTTTCATAAACAAACAGTAGGACCAGATAACCTATTCACATTTCCTAGACTGGAAAAGTGTCATTGCAGTTGTGCTACAACAATATCCCCTGGAAAATTCCTGAGGAATTTCCTTACTGAAGTAGCTCTGAGGTAATTTTTTTCTGAATCAATCCAGAATGAAATGTCTGAAGAGTTCACAGCACATTTACTGTTGTTCATATCACATATGTCTCAAATAACTTTACATAGGTTTTCAAGACCTGGTTGAACAAAGCCCAGAACAGCCTGGTCTGTATTGAACAATGACACTGCTTTGAGAAGGAAGTTGGGAGTAGATGGTCTTCCAAGGTTTGTTTGTAACTGAGTAAACCTATCACTCTGTGACCCCAATCTGATTTTTAACTGTTATTTACAACCAAAAAAACCTAAGCACAAGTGTGATACAGTTTTCCATTACTTATGAATCAAAATTCATTTTAGGAACCTGCAGCATTTTCTACTTTTGATATATCAGCACAGTTCAAAAGTGGCTTCTGGACCAGATGTATCTTATGGGATGCTTCTGGCTGACTGCTGCTCACCTAGAGAAGAGGGAGTAACAATTGTTCAAAAAAATCAGTGCCACCTAAACATCCAAACACCTCCATATGTATTTGATCTCTTCTTCCTCTGTAGAGCTGTCTCTCTTTTTTATATGATCTACTAAAATGTCTTTTATTCTTAAGCAATGCTTCCATATATTCTGCTCATTGAAATTTCATTTCCATGTTCATCTACTTTATGATCTTTGAAATTCTTTTATTCTTTAATGAATGAAAAGAAATTGGATAATTGTCATTCTATCTTAGAATATGCATTACACTAAATTTGCTTTAAATTCTAGATCTGCGTATCTTCTCCCATATCTGTTAGGACAAAGATTTTACAGTAAAATGATGGTTGAAAAAAAAGGTGGAACCATGTGTTCTCGTAATCCAGACAAAAAATATTGTTCAAACTCAGATTTTTCTTCTTTTTATGCACAATTTTGATTAAAATGTTAAAAATATTTATTTCCTGAGGGGGCATTTATTTTCTGAGGGGACAGGAGGGAGGAAGGGGGAAGTTAAAATTCAGGGCTATTTAATGAGGCAACGTGCTAAACCATCAGATAGTATTCTGCTGTTAAAGCTACCATCCTTTTTCCATACATACACTGGGGATCATCAGACTGTAATTTTTTCTTGTTTATTACTGTCTGCTACCTTCTCTATTACGCTACAAGGAATTCTCATGGTAACAAGATCATTTCTTCAAAAGACAGTGAAACCTCATATACACTTTACTCTCCCCACTGCTTTTGTCCATCATCCACCTGGATGTTCCTCACTAATGAAAAAAGATAGAGAAAGACCTTCTTGCATTGTCTGGGCAGGCTTTTCAGTGAGAGCAAGTGCATGTGACAGCACACCAAAGGGTCACTGCCACTATCATCCTTGACTTCTACCAGCTTCTACCATCATGCTTTAGCAAAAGGCTTACAAGTGGACTTTACCTGCCCAATCTACTCATTATTGTTATTTACTTCCTTCTCATCTCTGTCATATTCCATGACTCTTAAAAAAGACCTCATATCCATATTCTTCCTTCCAGGCCTGTCCCAATAGATGGCACAGGATAACTCTGGTTGTTTTCCCAAGCCTCCTTCAAATTAAGCAAAGAGCCTCTCGAATACTTTCCTCCCATTTTCTTGTAATCCCTAATTCTAGTGTTTGTCAGAGGGTCCCATTTATACTACAAGTCCCAAAAGTGCTTAGAATATAAGTACTCCCGATTCATCTGAAATCTATCTGAAATTATTCATAAACTGATAGGCATAAACAGATGTGTGTGCGCATGTGTGCATGCATGCGTGTCTGTGTATTATAGGTATAAACAAAGGAGATTTCCCATTCTTATGGTAACAGCAGTGCTTCAAAGATCTTGAAAATGGAGAAAACAGAAATACCAACAATATTCCTGAGCAAAATAAAAATGTCATTTTTATTTATGAATGCTACTTTTTGCATAGAAACCTTACCTGCAACAAGACAGCCCCTCTCCCGCTAACTGCAAATCTCCTCTTTCTTGTTTTTAAAACTAAAACAAAGATTAAGAGCAAAACCAGTAACTATGACAGAAGAGGTTTTCTAGGTGAACGGTTTCTGTCAGCTCCCTCTGTACTTTTTCCAGACTAAGATGGCCTTTGCAACAACCTCCTGAAAGCATAATCTGAATTGTGGTATAAACAGTGCATAAATCCCTTCTGTGTTTCATCAGTTGATTGCCACTTTACCTTTTTTTTTCTGAACGACGATGTTTTGTCCATTATTACATTCATTTCAGCCAGATGGATAAAAGTCTGAGGATCCCTGTCCATGAATGAGTATATTCCTATAGCACCATCATGTGAGTGCACTGCTGAATCAAAGATCAGAATTCTTGTGGAAAATCAATATGTTGTTTCATTTGAACTTAAATATCACGTTAGCTTCCATTTATGCAAACCTCAATGCTCTTTGGAGATTACTTTGCACAACCTTTTTTCAGAATATAATAAAAAATTAATTCAAATTGGCTAAGCATTGTTAGGAATCAAAATCTGGTTGAAGAATTTAATATATAGGAGATAATACTGACAATAAACTTCAGGTATGAGAGTGGTTGGTCATACTGCAGAGAATGATTTTCTTTATTACTTAAATCATTTAACTCCATCATAACTTGCACATATTTGGTACAGAAGAACAATAGTTGAAAATAATAAACTCAACACTAATATAAAGCATTTTATAAGGAGTTTAGTTCTTGCAACTAAAGAATATCATACATTTTGAACATTAGAGACTAAAAAAAGTGAAATTATTTCAGTTGAGCAACTTTCATAATGATTTAAAAACATCGGGAAATGAACGACTCATGGCCAGTTATTACTTGCATTTTACAGTAATACATACTTCCAGGACTATGAAACCAAATTGCCTCATAACATTAGTTTCAGAATACAAAAGTACTAGCAACTAAATATATCATAGTGTCAGCTGGTAAGGAAATACTGCTTATCCAGCTTGTTGAAGATTCAATAATTAGTATATATCAGTGCTATTTCACTGTGATGAATGACAGCCAAACAACCAGCCAACTGAACCCCCTTCAACCATAAAACAAGCTATCATAAAGCAGATATGTTCATTTAAATCCTTGTTAATGCAGGATTTAAATAGTTGTGTCATCTAAGGAGGAGACAAGCCATATATTCATATAATAAGGAGAACTGTGTATTAATATAAACTGATATGTGATATTATACTGGGTGATGTAAAAATTACCCAGTGATGCATCTGACTCAAAATTCTTAAACTCTGCTTGCTAAAATATAATTAAATTCTTAAGTTGAGTCATATACCCTGGAATGAATTCTGTCTAAAATAAAACATAAGAAGAAATGGTTGAATGAGATAAGAAATAAGACTGTGGCAAGATCATGGGAAGTACATGATAATGCAAAAGGAAGGTGAAATAACCTGAATCATGTATTCAGTAGGCAGTGGGGAACATGTCTGAAGAGCAGAGATTTGTAAATAATTCATGGTGAAATTACCTAAGCGTTAACAAGATCATATGATTTCAGAATAATTTCACTTTGGGATGTATTTGTGCTGCAATCCTACTACATATGAAAGGAAGAAGCATTTTTCATATAACATGGTAACCTTTTACACTGAAAAATTGGAAATCTCCTTTAACCCATAGAAATTGTTGTTCAGACATGATCAGTAAGACCCTCACTGTTTTGCGCTATTTGTATAAAGGTAGATATAGATTGCATAGTTCTCCACAAGTCCCTCACCCATTTATCAAATTAAAATATATTTTAAACTATCATAGGACTATTTAAAGAGAACTTATATTTCAGTTACATTCTCCATCAGTAGCCATGGGGGAAGCATAGAGTCTGTGGTTCACTTACAGCAAAATGTGGTTATTCTGAGCAGCATTCATTAGTCAGCAGCAGCTGTATTCTGGCAAGAAAAGCAAGGGCAAAATCTTTTCCAGGAATGGATGAATGTAGATTGGACAACAGGTGCTCCAGTGTGAACAGTGTCCTTTGTCTCCATGTTCTGATGTCCTCTTATTACCCAGCCAAGTCTCTGCTAGCTCCTCAGACCTTCTGCCACAGACCATGAAGGGTGGTTTGTTCAATGGCATGATTTAGCAGATCTGGAGTCACACTGGATTTCTCTGTTAGACTTGAGCTTTGGTACAACTACCTTTATTCCAAAAGGATAAATAAGCCTAGTGAATTATCAATATTCATATGGCAATTCCATTGTAACGGTCAGATGGTAAATAGATTCTAAGTAGAGATACATGTACTTAGTTACCTATTCACAGGATCTAGGAAATTCATGTAAAATAAGAATTAATCATTTAAAAACAGAAAAAAAAAAAAGAAGGAAAGAATCAAACCTGATTACAAAACTGAAAACTGTGGCCAAAAAACGTCAAAACCCTTTTTTATGTAAGAATCTACTATTTAAAATATAATGTGTTGTCATAGGGACATATGTCATAGGGGAAAAAAGCTCTTTCTGTTTTTCAGTTCTTTGAAAGATGATAATTTTCCTCCCGCCCCGTCCCCCCCCCCCACCCACCCCCTACCTCCCCTGATGATTTTTAGCATCCCAGGCTGGAGCTCAATCACAGTAGATTCTATCACCAAAGTCCTTCCCCTGGACCCTGGGAAGATAACAGAGAAGGAAGGTCTCACATTAATCAGGAGGGGGTTTTTGCTAACTTTTAACAAGCTAATCTGGTAACACCCTGAGGGAGGTGAGTTCAGGGCTCACAAAGGCCAAAGTCTCTGGAGTGAAAAAAATAGTTATTCGCCTTCCTAATGGTTAGATTCTGTGTCCACCTGTCCCTTTCAAACTGCCTTTTAAAAGATCGTTAAAAAGGCAGTGATTAAGGGCAGATGTTGAACAGACTGTTTCCAACACACCGATTTTGGTTCCTTCATTTCCACGCTGCTTCTTCTTACAAAAGGTGACTTCGGTGCAGTCCTTTTATAATATCCACAGGCTGATATAATCTTTTCTTAGATTGTTTTTTCTCTCTTTTCTCTCTCTTTTGTACTTTCCCCCCTCAGTATATGTTATTAACAGTTATCGGAACATTTTATAAACTTTCATTGACCTTGCAGCACTTGAGCTCGCAACTGGGATAGACATCATGAGCCTCAGTTATTACAGTCGTCAGAAATAGATCCGTTATTTTCTCAGTGTAAAGCTGATTCAATACTACAGTTAACAAAATTGAAAAAAATGAAAGCACTTGCTGCTACATCGCTGAGCTTGACATTTCTAAATAATCTTAGAGCTTCTCTTGTCATTTCCACTGTTGCTTAGAGGTCTGGACTCTGGGAAGTTTAGTCAGGAAATTACTCCTGTAGTTACCTGCAATTATGAAGATGACTACATAGATTTTGGTAAAATCTGGACCAAAAGGAGCTTCTCATAAAAAGTGAAGATTGTTGTTTATCTTTGTGGTATTGCATAGATACAAAACTTAATATTATATCCCATGAATGTAAGCTACTACATTTGCTGATGACTAAGCTCTTGAGTTATAAATAAGAATTTACTGAAACTCTGAAGAAATGCTTGACACTGGAAGTTTGCTGGGACTTAGCTAGATAATGGCCTCATCCCTTCTTGAAACAGAACTGATTCAGTAATGTATTCAGCATGTTGCTTCTGTAGGGAACCCTAGAGCACAAACAAGTTGTTTGAAAATGCTTATTACAGATGGTGTGGGAATCAGTCCAGACACAAAAGAGAGGGAACCCAGCTATTATTTCTCTTGTACTTGGTCTTGAAGTCTAGAAAGGAAAAGCTTGGAGAAAAGTCACTTTAAAAACTCAGCAGGAGCCTTGCCTGACTAAGGCCTGCACTGTTAGGCCCATAATTGCACAAATTGTTAATTAAATAAGACAACTAATGACAACTGACTGACAGAAGCTAAGCAGAAGTAAAGAGCTGCTGCTTTTTGGGACTCTGCCATATGTAGTCTTCATCCCACTCCAGCAGCAACTTCCCGTGTTTCCCTCACTTCACTACTGAATGCAGGCTCAAACCAATAGCTCAGGATTATTCCCTGGTCTGGTTTGGCTAATTCATGAGATAAAGAAGAAGTCTTTTTGTTCCCTGAGGAACAGGCTTTGCTGTGCTGGAAAAGTAAAAAGAGAGTCAGGTAGGAGACGGGGTGACAAGGACAAGGAGAAAGAAGACTCTTTGAAGCAGAGGAAGAAGAAAATGCAGGCAGACAGGGGTAGGAATCCCTCCCAAAAGGTGAATGATGTCAAAAAGACCTTAAGAGAAAACAGAAAGTGAAATACTTGGGAAATATAAGGGCCTGTTGCAAACATCACAAATCTGTGTAAGTTTTTGCTAATGGGGACTGCTGTTAAAGAACTGACAGTCCTGAAGCCAAAGCAGAATCAGAGAATGGAGAAATTAATTGTCTTCCAGACAGAGTAAGAAATGTGGCTATCAAGTGAAAAAGAAAAAGAATTCTGATGGAAACAAAGAAAAATCTACTAATTGCTATTATCGAGGACAAAGATTCCCACTGAAATGGCTCAAGCATGACTGAAGTAGATGTTAAAAGGAGTAAAGGCCCTGAATTAATATATTAGTTGAATTAATTTTGGGAAAAGATTGCAAAAAACCCCCCAGTACCACTGAAGCAACATAAAAATACTGTATAGATTCCAATAATTTAAATCTGAAATTATAAATATAGTATATTTATAATTACATATTATAAATATATTATAAATACCTCAATTATTTATATTTGTGTACTTACCAGATTTTTGATTTCCTAGATATGGATAGCAGAAAAAATGTAATAGCAAGAATATTGTTGTCATTTCTGTTTGGGATAGCTGAGAGATTTTGTCATTAAAGAGTGATACAATGCCAAGAAATAAAACTATTCCAGAAGGTTGATAAGTACTAAGTACACAATCCAATACCTTAAGCTTGTTCAGATTGAATGAAAAGGAAGGATAAATAAACAGGCTGCTAAAAAATGTTTTCTAGTTCAAAATCACAGATTTGAGGTATCTAAAGGAATTCAGAGAGGTCAGACTTGAAAGATGAGTGTATCAAAGGCTCTGGAATGATGTGAAGGAAATATACACAGAGTACTTGGAGTTTGTTGCCAAGCACAAGGGAATTTCTGTAGGGGAGAACTAGATTTAGCTGGATAACTAGGCAGCTGAAACAGGATACGAAGATAAAACTGGAATCCTGTAAGGATGAAAAAAAAAGAGAAAAGATTGATCATCAGGTAATCTCATCAAGGAGATCAGAAGATGATCAGTGATGAAGGGGTCAGAATAACCACAGGCGTGACTTCAGCGTAAATTAGTGCTCTGCTTCTGTTTGCAAAAAATGAGACATTGCTGAATATGTAGCAGCAGTAAGATGGCTATGAGAACGATGATATGGAAGTGGAAACTGTGACATATGAAATGACAGGAAAAAAACTAGGAGTTATGTACCTCCTCATCAGGTACCTCCTCAGTGGACTACCTAGTGGGATGGATTACCTCCAGATTTTAGATTTCTGACTACAGAAACATAGGAAAACACACAAATTACTCCGGTGGCAATGGTTTTTAATAAAAGCCTGATGTTTGTACGGTATCAAAAATAGTTCATGAAGCAGTAACTTTTCAGAAGGAAAGAGTTATCTAGGCAGCTGCAGAAAAATTACTTTGACCTCTGCAGTGTGCAAAACTTGGAATATATTGTAAAATAAAAAGCAATTAAGACTAGAGAGGCAAATGGAAATTGGTATAAAATGCAAGAACAAGAAGGTCTTACTAGTAAGGACTGATAAAAGAATTTTTTTCTATAAATGAAAGGTTCATGAAAAGGAAATGACAGTGGAGGAGAACAGTTTGAGTTCATCAAGATGGGTTATAAGTTATCAGTGTGATGTGGCCCAGAGAAAGGAAATGCAATTAAACATATCAGAAGAATTTGCAGGAGAGTAAGAAGTTTTAATGCAGGGCCCTAGAAAATTGTCATGAAAAGTACTACATATATGGTGATCATCCACATTCAAGAAAATGGAATTTGTATTAAAAGGAGTACAGAGACTGCTCAGAGAAAGGGCAGAATTTTCTGCAAACAATGACTAACAGAATATGGTTTAATAACATCGCTAAACAAAGACTGAATGACACACACTTGATCCTTCTGTGAGAGACCTTCGCTTCCCTCTCTATTTTTCTTGAGTGAAATCAGTGGAGGAGTTTCTGAAGCCAAAAGACAATATTGGTACAAGAAAAAAAAATAGCTGTATGCTGTGCACAAGTAAGTTTAGGTTGGAACTAAGAAGTTATTCTTTAACAAAAATGAGACTTTGAACCATCTTTCCAGTAGGAAGTGGGGTGAGAAAACTCAACGGTTTTCAGAATAGAATGTGGTTGCTTTATGAAACTATTCAACCCAGCTACTTGGCATATTTAAAGACATGATTTTTTTCATCTTGATATTTTTACAACCTGCTTGTTATCATATGGTTTGGATTACTATCCAATTGAAATGGCCAAATATGGTCATGTATTGTTTGCAATATTAATCCGTTTCATCTTACTGCTAGCATTCATGATTTATCCCCAGCAGAGATATAAAGTTTCTATCTGAAAGATGTGATATTGTCCACTGCTAGGTTTAGGGTGCTGGTTGGTCTAAATTAATTTGAAATTGTTATTTCCATGTTTCTTTAATCTTATTTGTAAAAGAAGACATTTGTTTGAACAAGGGGAGAAGAACATAAACTTTCTGATTGCCACAAATATTAGACCCTCCATGAATTGATTAAAAAACCTTCAAATATCTATTTTTATTCCAGTTGTCAAATGTAGTGAAAATGCACTGAAATGTTAATTGACCACATAAGATTACATGGATCCCTCATATATTTTAGTAAGTGTATCGAGAAAGTATAGAAAAAGTTGAATTCCCCCCAGCATTCTCCTGGAGAAGCTGGCGAATCGTGGCATAGACAAGTGTACTCTTCGCTGGGTAAAAAACTGGCTGGCTGGCCGTGCCCAGAGAGTTGTGATTAATGGGGTGAAATCCAGTCGGCGGCTGATCACCAGTGGTGTCCCTCAGGGCTCAGTTTTGGAGCCAGTCTTGTTTAATATCTTTATTGATGATCTAGCTAAGGGGATTGAGTGCACCCTCGGTAGGTTTGCAGATGACACCAGACTAGGTGGGAGTGTTGATCTGCTTAAGGGTTGGCAGGCTCTACAGAGGGACCTGGACAGGTTGGATCAATGGGCCAAGGCCGATTGTATGAGGTTCAATAAGGCCAAATGCCGGGTCCTGCATTTCGGTCACAACAACCCCAGGCAATGCTACAGTCTTGGGGAAGAGTGGCTGAAAAGCTGCCCAGCAGGAAAGGACCTGGGGGTATTGGTGGACAGCCGGCTTAACATGAGCCAGCAGTGTGCCCAGGTGGCCAAGAAGGCCAACGGCATCCTGGCCTGTATCAGGAATAGTGTGGCCAGCAGGAGTAGGGAAGTGATGGTGCCTCTGTACTCGGCACTGGAGAGACCTCACCTCGAGTACTGTGTTCAGTTCTGGGCCCCTCACTACAGGAAGCACATTGAAGTGCTGGAGCGTGTCTAGAGGAGAGCCACCAAGCTGGTGAGGGATCTAGAGAACAAGTCATATGAGGAGAGGCTGAGGAAGCGGGGCATGTTTAGTTTGGAGAAGAGGAGGCTGAGGGGGGACCTCATTGCCCTCTACAACTACCTGAAAGGAGGTTGTAGAGAGGTGGGTGTTGGCCTCTTCTCCTAAGTGAATAATGACAGGACCAGAGGAAATGGTCTGAAGTTGCAGCAGGGGAGGTTTAGATTAGATATTAGGAAGAATTACTTTACTGAGAGAGTGGTCAGGCACTGGAACAGCCTGCCCAGGGAGGTGGTGGAGTCGCCATCCCTGGAGGTATTTAAGAAATGTATAGACATGGCACTTCAGGGCATGCTCTAGTGCCCGAGATTGTTGGTTTGTGTCTGTTTGTGGGTGGGTGTGGTGTGGGGTTTGGTTTTTTTTGGTTTTTTGGTTTTTTTTTTGTTGATTGGACTTGATGATCTCAAAGGTCCCTTCCAACCATGAAGATTCTATGATTCTGTGATTCTGTGTGATTCTGTGATTCTGTGAATTCTTATAGGTCATAATTTAGCCACAAGAAGTAAATAACAAAACATTTCCAGCAATATATATGTATTAAACTGACTATTGTATACCTTTATATAAATATACTGATTGATATATGCATGTAAGCTAATTCTTTTGCTGAAGCTTGCCATCAGGAGTCACACATTTATCTTAAAGATCCTGACAGTCACAGAAAGATGTGTCCAAGTGGCAACTACATTCTTATGAAGCCTTTTTTCTAGGTGGCAATAAAAACTGACTTTTGTGTCAGTGGCAGCATGAGAAAGATGCATTCCTTGTTCAAAAAATGAAATGTAATATACTATAGCTGTGCTTAGCACCTTCCGTTCCCCAAAAGACACTTTTAGTCATTTCGACAAATCCCAGTGATACTGTATCCTATCAAATAGTGAAAATGAGGTCATAAGCCAAGCTTGACATTATGCACTTCTTATTGCAGCATGTATAAATGGTGGAAAGAAGAATTTTAGATGCAGTCTGTCTGTCTTTTTTTTCTTTTGACAGCTAAGCATTTGGAGCCTCAGCATCTGATGACTGAGCTTCTGCCTTGGCCCTTAAAGGTCATTAGAAGGAGATGGCAAGGTCTGTAAAAGACTCCAACACTAACAGGTTAGCAATTGCATGCTAAGCAAGTAGGCCCCAGGAGCAGTATCCATTTCTCAGTGGTAAGTGTATGAATACAGACAATACTTACGTATATCCATATATATATGAACTGTATACCTACAAATACATATATCATACACACATACATACATATACTGCGTATGCCATTCAGGTAGAGGTGGAGGATCACGCAAAGGTAATTCAAAACACCAGAACACCAACTGAAAAAATGCTTTCAGAACATTTTGATGTCACACAGGGTCTGAAGCAGCCACCTCTTTACTTGGAGCAGTTTCTGAGGCACCTGAACGCATTGGGACACACTGACTATTTTTAAGCACACCTGCAGAAGCCCTATATACCACTTCTTTCTTCCTGACTTTTTGTTTTCTCAGACCAAGACCTGAGTCATAACTCTAAATGGTTAGCCAGGCAGGATTAGGTACATGAATTTTTGGAGAACTTTCAAGTAAAAAATAAAAAAAAAAAAAGAAGAAAGCTATAGCAAGCTTTGTTTGCTCCAAGGCTATCTGGTAACCTGGGTGTTAGAGTCTGCCTGCCCCTGTTGCAGACATTTACAGGGTAAATTAAAATTTGGATTACATTATGATAAAGAAGAATATTGCTTAAAAATGAGTGCAAATATATAACTCTTCCCCCCTTTTTTTCTCTTGTAATTAATTTAGATCCATCTTGAGGACAACTTTACTACAGAAATCTTGCATTTTATTTCTCTTCCTGATTAGTGAAACAAGCTTTAAAGAAAAATAAACCAAAAATCATTGAAAATTAGTAGAGATTTTAAGTAAACTTCTGAAAAGTAAATGGACTGTATTGTTCTTCAAATGATTTGTTTGATAGGTACTTTTTTTCCTTCATATCTAGTTTATTATTTATTTCAGGTACTTGTGTTAGTAAGAAATGTTACCCACTGTTTAGTAAACGGTACAAAACGGGCTTCATGGACGGATATTTTCTTAGATCTGAAAGAAGTTAAGTCATCTGAGACTTACACTGTGTTTTTAACACAGGATACATTGAATCTCATACCTGTAGTTGCTCCAGGATATCAGTTCATGTAATGACAGACTTCAGGAAATCTTTCAAATCTTTCAAGATGACTGAAGCTCAGTACCATTAGGAACCTGCTGGTCTGTAGTGTGGAGATACATGGAAAAATGCTCTACTGTAAACAGGGAGAAGCATTTGTAGCAAGTATAAACTACAGCAGCTTTCACACTGCTCAAGAGCTAGCTTATTTCTTTTGTGTGCATTTGTGTGACTGTGTTCCTCTCTGACTTCAGTGGCTGGCTAAGATACGTGTTACATCTCTTTTAGGGAAAAAGCTATCTTACAGTGCCTTCAGTAGCCTCTCTCTACCATCTCCACAGATGTGCCTTAATGACACAGTCTGGCCTGCAGTACTGCAGTTTTCAAAACCTCAGTTTTGACATAATAGTTGTTAATATTAGAATGGGCTCTGTGCTACATTAAATCCTCTTACATTCCACTTTTTCTCTTCCTTTACTGTATTGCTTATTGGGGTGGGTAATTTTAATTTAACACATTTATCCAAAACAAAGTATGGCATAAATAAATACCCAAAACAGAGAGACATATTTATGAACAAATTAGATAATGTTTGCAAAGGACTTGAAATGTGGTTTGCTAAATCAGCACTACATATTATCAACCTGAAATAATTAAATCATAAATAACTAGGAATTCTTGTAATTCTGCTTCACATTATGCAGCTTGGCAAACTATAAAGAACCATGACTGATTCCAGCTCTTCACCAAAGCTTTGCATCTGCCATTCAGCAGGAAATTAAGTTACTTCTGTTTTTCACCAACAGGTGGTACTCTGAATTTCTATATTCCTTAAAATATTTGTATTGCAATACGGATTTGGTTGTTTTTGAATGTTGAATTTACTCTTACAGAAACTACTTAGGAATTCAGTTTTTTTTGTTAGTAACTTTAAATTAATTTCTACTTTCTAGCAAAAAAAAATAAAAATAAAATGCCCACATGTATATAATGGTTCTGGAAATTTTACTGGTTTGCTGGCATTTTTATGTGACTTCTTACAGTAAAGCACAGCTAGATACCCCATCAACAGCTAGCTGTTATTAGCTGTCGGTGTATAATCTTTAACGTCTCTTCTTTTTCTCAGGCAATCACATTCTGTATTTTTGCTAGATTCATATAAATTCTGAATCCTCCCTCCTTTGTTCAGTTACAAAGTACTTACTGCCTGAAAATATCAGCATATTAAGAATGAAAAGATTAAATTGTAGTCCGATTCAAAACTCACAATTTACACTCATTAAGTACAGCAGACAGTGGGAAATAATGCATAAGAAAGTAGAAACCAGAATATGGAGTAAAAGGTAGAGGTAAGAATAAGCAGAATTTGAGTTTTGATTTAAATTGACAGTAGACAGAACAACATTCTGAATGATGATTCTCTGGAAAGTGTTCCAAGTTTTATGTTACAAATTATGGAGGATTTGAAAATGCCAACTATAGTAAAATTATGCATGTAACGATTGTTTTATACTGACAGATCACTCATGAGGAAAACTAGCTTAAATCGACCTTGTCCAAAATAAAATTCTTATAATTCAGGACAGGGACTCACATTGTTCATCCCATTTACATTGAGAAGTTAGTATACTCCCTTGGTTCCACAGATTTCAGGGTTAGATAGTCAGGAAGATGCGTGCATTCAGGTGGGCTTTGCTTCCACAAATTTTGAGAATTCATGTTCAGACAGTAATTTGTAGTCACAGAATAGTGAAGCACACAGTATTTTTGCAGTGCTTCAGGCCCCAGAGCAGCTTTTGGCTGAAACTACCTTATATTTTAGAAGTGAAAAGAGGAGAATTAAAATAAATTAAGGAAAAATAAATCACATTTCTCCCAGCATTACACTTCTGATTTATTGCTACATTTAGAGACCGTATCATGTCCTATAAGTCATCACCTCCCTCAGTAAACTATAAAAAGTGATTCTCAATAGTTTTCTGTTTACGAGACTTCATCTTTTATTTCAAAGTCATGTAGTAATTTATTGATTCCATCATTACCTCTAATGTAGGAAAGGTATTTGTGCAAGAAGTTTCTTTTTAAGAATATGATGGTAATTACACTTTTGTTCTGCAATGCAGTAATTAAGGTACATGAAAAAGCTTCCATACAATCAACAAATTCACTTTTATCTCAAGTATGAGAACTAAAAGTGTATGAGTCTTTGAATCTAGAGACCATGGGTTCTGTTTTCAGTGTACATGTACTCACTGGCAGTTGAATGCTTGTGCATAAGGTTACATCACAAGAATTTAATTTTAATGCTTTCTGTCTAATTCTCTATATTTGTTGCAGGAGAATCTAGTTCATGCTAGATCTACATGAACCTTTCAGAGATTTAAACTCAGAGGTAGTTAAGTGTTCTGTGTTTTGGGATATCACTAAGAGTCATGAAATCAGGTTAGACTTGCTGTACTCTTAAGTATTAAAGAACCTACCTTAAGTTTGGGGCAACCTGGGGCAACATTCTTAATTTCTGATCCATGCATCATAAACTTAAATGTTAGACACATTCAACACCTGAAGCACATTCCTACAATGCAGTTTAGAAAAGTGCACTGTCTTGAAAAAGAGGTTGCTTTAAAAAGTTGTTTTCTTGTGTCATGGAATTATTCTTGTTTGATTTTTTTTTTTTGCATGTGTTTTCCATGGGATAGCAATGTGTATCTCCAAAAAACAATGAGGAAAAAGTAAGATCTACACAAATGTACACTAGTTCATCTGCAGGATGTTTACATGTACACATGTTTATCATGGTATCACACAACATGAACACTTCAATGAGCAGAGGAAAGATTGTCCACATTCTTTCTTTTTGTATTTTTTGTTTCCTCTGTCTCAAATGCATTTTTTTTAAGGTATGCTATGGAGTTAGAAAAAATATCAGGTAGGTGTCACCTGCTTCATTGATCTGGAGACATACAGGAAGAGGAGATTGCTAGCATTGTATGGCACCCTGATTGCCGTCTGTAGCCATACAAAATACTTAACCTACCTCAAACTGGATGACTTACTTAGAAAGCTTTGAGTTCCTTTCAGCACAGCTACTATATGCTTTCTGCTAACAAGTATGCATTTTTCAGACTTGTACCTTCTGTATGCAGCATATCACAGACTCTCTGCTTGGAAATCACTTGGTTAGCTGAGTTCTAACCCTGTGTCAAAAGTCCTGTTGCTATCTGCATTGCCAGCTTTCATGAGGATCCTGTGATTTTCAAGCCATTACTTCATTTCTGATCTCTCAGTCTAAGCTGGCAGGCATCTGGTTTAGCTGATGTTTCATAAAGGGAGATTTTCCAAGAAAAGTAGTAGCTGAGAATCAAGATTCCCTGCAATGACTAAGACATCATATGTAGTTTCATGAATATGGTGTGGAGAACTTCACAAAAGGAAAAGCACACTTTAACAGGATGGTGGCATCTAAATCTCTCATAACCTGAATGAATATCAGTACTGAACAGGATAAATAATCTCAGGGAAAGCACTGCTCTGATTTTCTTGTGTTAATTCCAGTACTCCACGTAATTTGGGTATCTGTGTCCGTAGTCCATTATATCCTAGAGTGTGACATTCGATAGATGCAACCACCGAGAGAAAAGCTTTGTTGGTTTTGTTATTTTTTTTCTTTTGTCTGCCCAGGCCTGTCAGATGCCTTAACTAGGTAGGTAGTTTTTTTGAAAGGGTCTTTGAAATTCTGCTCCCTTTAAAATAAACAGGCATTTTATGACTGCTTTTAGTAGATACAGGTATCTGCAGCCAACTAATGATGACTTGTGAAAATAGCAATGAACTTTTATTTTCACTTCTCTTTCTCTTTCTCTTTCTTTGAATGTGAACTTTGCTGGAAAAGTAATAGTAAGGCTATTATCTGAGTTTTCTTAGTTGCTGTTGGTTCCTCTTCCTTGCATCTTAGAATATACCTGACAATACAGTATCTTTTTTAGCAAACTTTTTTGTTTCATTTTAAGAAAAGATCTTCCGAGAAGCTCATTTTTACTTTAGATTCAGGTGGACTATTTTTGTGCAATTTTAGTCAGTACAGTCAAAAGCAAGCTGAGATGAATCCTCTTGCATTCTCCAACAATATTTTTGTGAACATTAGCCTTAAGATTGGCTAATCAAAAAATATGCAGGAACCAAGAGCTAATAAAGTATTTAATCTCTTAACATGCAGACTATATTAGTGCTGTTCAGTAATAAATGCCATTTTTATAAGTTCACTGTATGGCTAGGTTTTCTTGAACTCTTTTTATCAAGTGGATTAAAGAACAGCAAGACCAATCTTGGTTGTGGATTGGGCTTTTTTTTTTTTTCCATGGAGGAAAATCTGTCTATTTCAGAAGTTGTTGCTGAAGTTGTTTAACATCTTTTTCCAGAAAACGTGAAAAAATATCCACCAACAATCTCCCTGATAGTATACCTCAGTATTGGACATTGTCTTAGAAAAGATCTTGAAGGAAAGAGCGAGTAGGGATAAAGAAGGAAATGCAATTACCCCAATAATCAGCATGTTTTTAGTAAAGGTACATCATAACAGACCAATCTCTTTTCTTTCTTTCTTTTTTTTAATTTTTTTTTAAAAAATATCTCCATGTTCTCAGAGAAGATGTCTAATCCAGAGAATGCCACTGATCTAGGTTTAGGTTAAACATCTGCTATGTGACTGCTGTGCAATTGTAACAATTATATTGTACTCCTGTGCAATATATGAAGTGAGGTGTAGATGACAGAGATTGCTAATGAATTATGAGGCAGGTAAAAAAACAGCAAAAGGGAGAGGTTAACAGTTGTTAGAAAGGAGGGGGATCATCTTTTGACAACACTGTTGGGACTGATCCTGTTTAATGGATGCAGCAGTGGCCACCAGGGAAGGAATAGGCATGCATTCATTTAATTTGGGAAACAAGAAAGCTGGAGAGTATTGTTGCTATTTTGGCAGTGTAAGAATAGAATGGTATTGAGCAATGAAAATTCAGGCACTGAGGGAGACAGAAACAACTGCTGGAGTCTGGTCAGTTGTCCAGAAACAACAGAGAGAAGAGAAATCTGTGTGCATGGTCAAGTGGAGAAGGCTTCTGAGCTGTCAGCATGAGAAGAGCTAGTGTTCTAAAATACGTTTGGCAAAGCAGAGAAGCAGAGGGTTTGGACAGAAAGTTCTGTCATCTGATGGAGATGTAGAATTACTGGAACTCTTTGAGACATTGGCAGGACCTCCTCTGGGATAACATATAAAGCTTAGGTTAATCTTTTTCCAGAAACAAAAATTTGATTGGAAGACAGCCTGTGGTTTACTAGATTAATCAAAGGAGAGAAGTATCTATCTAAAGAAGTGAGATTAAAAGTAGTTGGCTTCTTTAGGTTAGCAGAACATATTTTTTCCGTTATTGGAACATAAATTGTTTCCATTATTCTATCCTCACTTTTCTTGCTTGATTCCATTGTCATCTTTTAATGTTTGGCTGTACTTCATTATTTTTATCCTTAATCTCGTGTCAGTCTGCAGTACACTAGTTTTACCATTTCTGTTCACATCTTGCTTTATGGCTAAAGAAAAAATTAGTGCCATGTTTTCATTTTCTTTGCAAGATCTAGGTCCGCAATAGGTTGTTGGTCTTTTCTACATCTTTAAACTGCCAAGATGTAGAAAACTGCTACATTCCCATTTCCATATTTACATGCTCTATTCTTGCTCCTTTTCTCTGTAAGAAATGCTTAATCATCCTATGAAGTCTGCAGCACTGTCAGGATTTTGGTTTGCTTTTGCTGTGGTGTGGTTTTTTTTTTTTTTTTTCCTGAAATTCAAGAACCATATCATGCTACTACATTGAACACAACAGGATTCTGTATCCTCTTTAAGTTCAAATTCTAGGCAACATTGATAGAAAATTTCCAGTGTTTCTCAAAGTTTGCTTTTGTGAAGTTCCAACTGAATTGAACTCCTGACTTACTAAGCTAAAGTTTTCTCTCACTAAAAATAAAACTAGCATCATATTTTGTTGTTATGACTTCACTATTTGATAAAGGAATATAATTTTTATCATATCAAGGAATGTGATACCTGCTGCTACCAGTGAATTCTTTTTTCTAGGTCTAGGTTTAGAAAATGAAATTTACTTATTAGCCCTCCATTTTCACTCTTACTTATGTGTCTTATAATCTTATAAAAATTCCTATCCTTCTCAAGACTCAGTCCTCTATATCAAACCCCACACACTAACTTCTGGAACTCTACTTTCATGTATGCCTTTCCATAAATAAGGTATAGGTTTCTGTTAGGCAGATCGCAGATCTGCTTCCTGTCTAGCCTTGTTGAAGAACTATTTTTATTTGTCAGCATTATTTATTTTGGACATTGTGCATGCATTTAGGACATTGATGTGCATTGTACTGCCATGTACAAGAGCATGGAATAAACTGCCCATTATCAATTGTGATCTCAGGCTAAAACTAAGGTTTAAACAAAACATTAAAAATTACATTTTTCTTTCCTTATATTGATTTCAGTTTTTTTAACTCTAAGGTAAACAAGGCTGTTTACGTCTAAGTTTATTAAAACTCAGTCTCAAATACAAAATCCTGATTTTGCAAAGGCCAGAGCTGCCTAATTTTAGCTACTGAAAATAATGTGAAAGTAGTTAGACTCAGAATGCACTCATTAATCTATCTAATCTGACAGTCCTAACAGTGTACTCAGGTCTCTGTCTCCCTACATTTTCATTTCCTTTGCCAGTGCTTCACTCCTAAAATTTCCCTTCTGCTGCTTTCTCATTCCTCCAACTCCTTTCTCTTCCTGCTGCTCTGTTTATACTCATATAAATCCATTGACTTACTTGATCTCTGCTTTGTTCCACCGTCTCCAACATAGTCCCAACATATTTTGCTCTTCACAGAACTGTAGAATGATTTGGATTGGAAAGGACCTTAAAGATCACCTAGTTCCAACCCCCCTGCCGTGGGCAGGGACAGGTTCCACTAGACCAGGTTGCTCAAAGCCCCACACAAGCTCTCTGAATTCATCAGTTTTCAGTCTGCATCTGGCATGAATCTAGTGCTTGCAACAAACATATCTGAAAGCATTAAAATGGAAGGAGCACTTCATTATTTTTGCCACTCTTCAAGTAAAAAAAAAAATCCTAGCACTGTTGTTGTGACTGAAATTTTATAATTGACTCATCTGAAGTATGAGAGGCTGAACGGTAATGTTGTTCTCCTTTAGGATGCACATTCTGTGGTACATTAATCTTGGTCCTTGAGAACTCCAGACTATACCTAAGGAGGGGTAAAAATTATCTGGCAATGTAAAAAATATTTTTAGCAGAAGTGAAGGATATGGAAGGAAAGTTTATGTAACTCGTTACAGCTTTCTTTAACAAGCAAGGTCTTACCTCTAATGGATTGTCAGGGGGAGTTCAACTGACAAAAATCTACCACCATATAGTAATTTATATGACTAATAAGTAAGTGTATAACTAAACGAAGATACAATAGAATACAGAAGATTACAATATATTGCAAAATGTGTTATCTAGATAAGATGTACATGAAATCTAAAGCATATAGCATGCATACAGTGAAAATGTGAAAACAGGGACCAAATAAAATAATTTTACATAATGCTAACATAAAATAGGGAGTCAAATTTATCATATGATTAAAAGAAAACTATGCCAGGCAGTGAAGAAAAGAGGTGAGATAGGAAATAAGTTGTTCAACTTGCTTGGAATATGATACAGAGGCAGAGGAATTGTGTATTTTGTATTTTCACTTCTGCAATTTTCAGTTGTGTTTTTCAGTTTTCAAAAGAAGGTGTTCAAATCAGTTCAGTTTGTCAAAGGTATTTTCATATACCTAAGCTTAATGGAGTTTAGATGAAAAAAACAAGAACCATGTTTATCTCTTTTAAATGTTGTATTCTATGTGTGTATAGCTGCATAGTCATTGATAATAAGTATTGCATAATGCTTTTATATATAAAGTTTGTCAATGGCTCTGTAGTTATTCCTGGATAATTCCAGTATTTGAAAAGTAGAATGAATTAAAAATAAGCTGCACATTTAGGAAGAGAGTAAATTTTCTGTTCCTTTTCCTTTTTAAAAATAATCTTTGGCACGAATTCTGCTACCATTCAACTGGGATTGACATAAATCCCATGTACGTTACTGTAGATGCTCATCTGCCAGCTTGCATGATAGTTGTATAAACGAGAATACCAATCTTGCCATTCAACCTAGCAACATGAAGCCTTTCATTCTGTATATGTTTGCCTTCATGCAAATGAAAAAAATGCAAAAGCCACTGTGTACTGAAACTTGTGACTCCTGCTTGCCTGCTGTGTCTACGTCACCTCTTGCTGTTGCTTTTCTCAATACGCTCCCCTACGGCACTTAAGGATAGGGCCCATTTAGAGAATTAAACAACATTTTCTTCTGTTCTCTTGTTTCCAAAGAGGGAAAAGGGCTCTTGAAATAGGATAAAGACAGAAGGAAGAATTAGCAGGACAGATAAAAATAGGTGAAAAGTTAAGTTAAAAAAATCAGTGAGGAAATGTGAAAAAAGTGTGGTTAATCACTGTGCATGACTGGTCGTAAATAATCTGCAAGCAGTTCAGAAAGAATCTGTTATCTTATGCAGGTGATGTCCAACCATCTCATGCGACAGGGGAGGCTAACCTGTTGAAATATGGAATGTCCTTTCAGACAAAATTACAAATGACAAGCTACTCTCTGTCTGTTCCACGAAAGATTTCTTGTTCGACCTTGAAGCCAGAATCCTTGCCGTCACCTTGATATACACGCCACAGTGAGGAGGACAGAGGGGAATGGTGGAGGAGGGAGCTGAGGCTGACAAGCAGATGAACAGGCAAGAACAATGTGGGAGTGATGGACTGAAAATCACCAGTGCCCCAGTTCTTTCCAGGGCATTTGGGCAACATGCGCTCCCTTCCCTCCCTTCCCACGCCCCGACACCCACAGCCACCCCTGGCTAAACAAAAACACGTGTTGTGCATTTCGGGGCCAGACTGCGTGGCTCTGCTCTGAAGCAAGGAGGGCACTGCACATGTTTTGTAATCTCAATCCTGGTGCCACGTTAAATCCTTAATGACTTTCTTTTTAAAGGTTCAGAATAATCACTTAGCATGTGATCAGTGCTAGTGCTCGCAGCCAAAAGTTTTATAGCTGGTAATACGTGCAGTTGGGTTTGTTGAACTGATTTTTTTTGCTCCTGTTTTCTCCCATAAGAGGGGATCCTGATTAGCTTCCAGTTGCCACTCCAGAAGAAAAATAGTGCTTGTGCTTATTGCT
This sequence comes from Numenius arquata, assembly GCF_964106895.1. Classification (NCBI taxonomy): domain Eukaryota; kingdom Metazoa; phylum Chordata; class Aves; order Charadriiformes; family Scolopacidae; genus Numenius; species Numenius arquata. The sequence continues at coordinate 47,169,748 of NC_133579.1, forward strand.
GTCTGTCTCTCACATGTTTCTCAGATACCTCTGTGCACATAAAAGGGACTAGACCACTGTGTTTAAGTACCTAAATAGCCCCTCATTACCTATGTCTAGGATAGGCCAAGATAATTTGTCAAATCCCATGATTCTGGATGTAAGTGGATTTATTCAATGTTAATTTTGCTTATTTCAAGAATCAGAATTGCTACGAGCAAGTTTCTCTTACCTAAATGTTTGGTACTATGGTTGCTTCACAAAACCATACATACGTATATATACACAAGTATACCCATTTCACCCCGAGGTGACATACAACATGGTTAGTCTACTGTGAAATAAGGAAGACCAATATCATTTACAGGTCATGTAAGTGTCAGGCTCAGCAGTTCCTTCCATAATGAATGTGCTGGGCTAGATTTATTGCTCCAGTGGGGTACCTCTGCAATGCTCTGCTGGTGCAAAATAGTCTACTACAACTGGTATGTCTGCAAATAAGCTGGAATGGGAGATCCTCAGCTTTGGCCAGGACTGCAGGCTGCTTTCCCACTTTCCTGTTGTAGCATTCATTTAAGAATACTTTAGGGTTTATGACATTAGCCAAACCTTTTGGCTGTCTCCTCTAGGGCACCGTCCCTTGTGCCTCTGCCACATGTGAGGCTGGAAGTGGAGATCTGTCACCTCAGCTTCCTTCCTCGGCTGGGTAAGTCCCAAGTGATGGAAAGCGTGTGTCCACAGAGTTTTTGACTGTTCAGTGTATTCTATTCAAAGGAAGCCAGTCCTCTGATCCAGCTAAAGACACAACATGGATAAGATGAGCAACCTGGCTTACAATTTTCTTCCGCTGCCAGCTTTCATTTCTTAATGAGGTTTTCATTTTCCAAAGAGTTGGATTTGCTTTCTCACTAAAATATTTTCATGTTCAGAAAAGGAAGTTTTTTTCTTCAAGAGCTGTATTTTTTGTGAATGTCTCTGCCTCTTCATTCTATAGATGCTGCCATATTTGCCTTTCAAGATATTGATCAGTGAAATAATTCAATGAAATTTTGTCATGTCAGCACTTGTTTACCAATATTTCATAGTTTCTTCATTCAGAATGTCACATCTAATCAGTGTGTTTGCTGTGCAGAAGTAATAAAAATGTCTGCCTTTTCAACTTTATTCTTGGAAGTACTGACTCAAAGTTGTTACCTTTTCCAAGCCATAGTGCTTAGTTGAGTCCACCCAGTGTCAGGGGATTATCAGAGAAGAATAATACACATCTGATGGAATTACTAGTTGGTGGTAAGGAACAGACAGGAACAAATCTATAAGCGATACATATCCATTTATATTGTGAAATGAGAAATATCTATGAAAGAGGGTTGCTAATCTCATTACATTTGTTCAGCTCAAAAACTGCAAAGAGGCGATTTACTGTGAAATCAGGCTCATGCTCTGCAGATCATGGGATTTTAGTTTCTGAAGCTTATTAATGCTAATGCAACATTTTTCGTTTACTTAGTGGGCTTTCTATGAACCCAGAAGCATCAGTTTAACAAATCACTGCGGCACATGCTTCATTCTGATCAGACCCAAGGAATGTGGCTTCCCCTACGTGGTAGGGCTATGTGGAGAATAAGCCCATGCTTTTGTGCTTTGCTTCTTGAGATTTAAGATATATTCAGTTTGTCTCCATTTCTGGTCATCTAGAAAAGCTGCTTTTCCTTGTTAGCTAGATAAACATGAGTCCTCCTCAATGCTGGGCAGAAAATGTGCAGAGGTTGTTAATGCTGCTCAGAGACATTATTTGCACCCTGGGAAGTTTTCGCACAAGATGTACTGTAGAGCAGCTCATCTTTCACCTTCAGTCCTTTCCTATCCTGTTGTAATTCCTGCAGACTGGCTAAAGCTTGACATAGCTGCAATTTGGTTGTGAGACTCTGTGTGTGACACAGAGAATGAAACAAAAAGAGTTGTGGTTGCTTCCCTTCCGCGTGCCCCTGCCAAGTTTCACCAGCTTTAGCTTTACGTTGCCAAAAAAAAAAAAAAAAAAAAAAAAGGAAGAACTTGATCTTCTGTTTGTAAAATAGAGTTAAATACAGCATCGGCAAAACAACTTGAAAACATGTACTTTTTAAAACACCTTTTCTTCCATTAGGCGACACTCGTGCCATTTAGAACACAACACCTAATGATAAGCAGACCACAGGACGTGGCTGAAAAGCCTGCTGCTCATCACTGCGTCTGCTAGTTCAGAAGAATACTGCAAATAAAATAATAATGGGCATTGGAAGTTTTTGTGCAAACCTGAATGGCTGTTAAAGAAATTTTTTGACTTCATAGTATTTTTATAAAGATCCCAAGTAGTACTACTACACGAATCAAACACATAAAGAGGAAAGCTCCTTACCATGGTAGTGTAAAGAGTGCTTGCAGGGTGAAACAAACAAACAGAATTCTTCAGAGAGTTTCGTTCTATGTCAAAATGGTTACTAGATTAGGTATGCTCAGAAAAGAATCTTCACAGAGAAGTTTTTTGAATTCTGAGTATGACAATATATTACGGAACAATATTTAGATACTAGATATTAGAATAACAGTACAGGTAGAGAAAAGGGGGAATGGCTGACAATGTCATTGCAACCTGACAAGCTCCTATGGACCTTACTGTAAAATTGATTTAATTATGTCTCAGAAGTCACAGTTAAAAAGCAAGCTAATTTTCCTCTTCCATTTGCTAATAACTAAGGTTGTAATTTTTGTAATTTCCTCAGCTTTTCTTTGAATGTTTTTATTTGCTCTTATTTGGAAATATTCAATATTATAATCTTAAAATGGACTGGTTTTCCATACCTTTGTCTAGTTCGGTATTTCTGTTTCCTGCATGGACACCTAATTATTTTTTTTTTAGAGTTTTCTTGTGGTGACACTTACCTAAGTGAAAATTTACCTTTCCAGACTAAGCTGAGATAAACAACTAAAATTAGCACTTAGAGGCATTCCTAAGAAGATAATAATTTGCTAAATGTTTGTAAAGAATGAACATAGTGTGATGTGAAAGGACTCAAAGTTATCATTAAAAAAGATGCTCTAAAGAACATTCAAAATTGGAGGTTAGACAGTTGTCTTCCTGGCCTTACTGCAGGGATATAAAATGGCATTTTGAAAAGTGTCATCTCCAGAGACTAAAAAGAAAATCTGATATTCCAGACATCTTTGCTAATTTTAAAGGTGTAGGCTCTTGTCCATTGCCTAGAACTTTTCCTGAAAACCTATGCTCCTGATCTTTGTCAAAATCACAATACATTATCCACACTTACGTATTTTATGCTTAGCACGTTAAAGATATGTAATTAGTGCCTTTCATTAGCCTCATTCCTTGTGATTATAAATCTGAAATGAATTCTATTTTGTTCACTTTGGACAAGTACAACATAATTGTGATCCTGCACATTGCTTTTAATCTGTTACTGTAATTCCTTTGAGATATCACCCTTATTTGTTCTGCATACATATACACGAAGGAGAAGGAATTTGTTGAGAAAAAAGGAAGATGGAAAGTGCTTGTAATGAAAGTGTTAATGCCAAAGAACACACAGACCTTTTGCTCTGCAACCAGTGATGCTGTTATGCTCTAAAAAGGTCTTATTGTGCAGACAAACATGTTAGAATAAGGCTTTCTGTAATGTCATGTGGGGGTAGCCGTTTGATTTAAGACCTCTTCCATCAGAGATTCTCCTACTTCCTCACTTTAATTTGAAATTCCAGGATGTTGATTCAGGGCTAGAAATTCTACAGCTGGGTTTTAAAATGAACCAAGAAGCTCCTGGGGGAAGAAGGAATGTCAAGATCTGTGAAAGGCCTAAAGACCAACGTTGATAAAGTTGAAAGTAGCAGTTAAGAGTACCATGCCTGCATTTGAATGAGTAATCAATAGCATGTATTATTTGACTTGATTTTAAAAGCCTAGAATCATAAAAACTCTACTCAGTCTGATCCCTGAAGTTTCCTTTCTTTGCTTCCAGAAACAAAACAACACCCCTGCATTTCCAACAGAGAGGAAAAAAAAGCAATTTCCTATCCAATGCATTTAAAGATGTGGGAATACAAAGAAGGAAAAAAAGACACCTGGTTACTTTGGAGTAATCAGACAAAAAAGGAGTCATAGACAAAGGATCGCAGGAGCTCTACTCTTATGAAAAAAACAAAACAACAATAGAAAACACATAAAAGAATCTCAGCTTCTATCAGCCAGAAAGAAACCTAGATTACAAGAAAAAAAGTAAACAGTTTTTCTCCTAGCTTCTCAAATGCAAGGCTTCCAGAATTTCCCAGTTATCAGTAGATTATAAATCAGTTCAAATTTTTTCATTTACCATTTTTGTGGGGCTCCTTTTTTGAAATCATAAAAATATGGGGTTTTTTTCTTATTTCTGCACTCTTCATGCCCTTGTTTTGTAAACACACAAAGGATCTAGCTAAGTGGAAATACTATTCACAGATCTGCACTGAATATGCCAGGGCACCTTTCCTTCTGTCCCTATTTATCTGTCTTCTTTGTGTTTTATTGTTTTGTAAGGAGAATGTGTTTTGTCACATCCATGAATTGCAGATCAGTTTCTCATGAACTGGCAGGACTGATAGCAGGAGTTTTGCTTCTCAGCAGTCTATAATTCCACTTCTTTCTCATTGCTTGTCTTTTATGTTTCCCCCTTATCTCTTTCTTTCTCCCTATAGATGGGCAAAGCTGCCTGGAATACTAGATGCCAATTACATTCTGCAGATGATTTCTCTAAATTGGCCTACCTTTCAAGCACTTACAAGCAAAATTATTTTAGCTGAGAGGACATCAGCTTAAGAAAAGGAATAAGAAATATATGTGTCATTTACATGGTTGAATATTCAGGCTCCAGATTAGAAAGTGTCAATACTATTTACATATGTTAGATAATGCTCATTGAATTTATTCCTTAAAAATATTTTTTAAACATTCCTATTATTTCAAAGCATATTTTTCTAGCTAGTGCTTGTGGGTTTGTTGGGTTTGTTTTGTTTTGTTTTGTTTTTTTTTTATCCAGTTGTGCTTTGCATGCTTGGTATGCATTTAGCTATCTTATTTTTCTTCATTTTTAACCACAATATAATATATGACAAGCAGGTTTTTAGAATGCTCAACTTAAAATAGACTTTGATAAATGTGAGAAACATTTGGGAAATTTCATTATTTACAATGCTACTGTGTGTATCATCCCAAAGAATCAAAAAGTTGTTGTATTACAAACTAATACAATCATCACTTCACGGATCACAAAAAATCTCTAAAAATCATCTAACCAAAATACCCTGCCATGGCTAGGGATATCTTCTGTTAGAAAAGCTTGCTCAAAGGCCCATCCACCCTGACATTGAACCTTTCCAATGATGGGGCATCTGTTCTGGGCAGCCTGTTCCAGTGTCTCATCACACTTAAAGAATTTCTTCCTTATGTCCAATCTAAATCTACCCTCTTTCAGTTTAAAAACATTGCCCCACGTCCTATCACTACAGGCCTTCATAAAAAGTCTCTCCCCGTATTTGTTATGTCTCTTTTATATACTGAAAGGCTACAGTAAGATCTTCCCCAAGCCCTCTTTTCACCAGGCTGAACAATCTCAACCTTTCTCTCAGCCTTTCTTTATAGGAGAGGTGTTCCGTCCCTCTGATCATTTTCATGGCCTCCTCTGGACCAGCTCTAAGAGTCTGATCTCCTGCCTTCCTTGCCTGGTATCTTACACGTGAATTGAGAGCTCCTTTGCTTTAAGAAAAACATCCTCAAAGATTTGCCAACTCTGTTCATCTCCTTTTTTCCTAAGGACGGTTTCCCAGAGGGTCCCATCCACTAACTCCTTAAACAACTGAAGGTTTGCTCTCCTAAAATTCAGGGTTCTGACTCTACTCTTCAGCTGGCCCATGTCCTTCAAAACTGTGAATTCCATCAGGGTATGATCAGTGCAGCCCAGCCTGACACCAGGCTGACAGCCCAGGCTGTCTTGACCTCCCTAATTAGATCATCAATATTCAGATATGTTTGTTACTTACAATGCCAATCATGAGACAGTTATAAGAAAACAAATTTCTAGAAGCTCTGAGCAACTTAAGCATGTACTCAGAAGATTTTGCCCAGAATTGCAGTCAACTAAAATAACAGTATATATGTATTAGAAGAATTAATCTTTGACATTGAAATTTTAAATCAGCAAAAGTATTAGAGTACCCTTCTTTTCTAAATCCATTGAGTAGCTTAATAATTTTCTTTAAAATCTGAGACCAATCAAAAATTGTCCAATATGTACTGACTTGTTTGGAGAAAATGAAATTAGATGACTTAAAATGAACAATATTTTAGTATAAATTAAATGTGCTCAGTATTTTGAACTATGAGAAGTTACTGTGTATCTCTGCTACAGAAGAGGAACCAGAGTGTGCTCCTACACTTATAAAAATGGGTGAGGAGGCAATTAGCAATTGAATTATGCCTGCAGCACTGAAGAAAGAGACAGGTAAATTTAAAAAAGGAACTAGAGCGCACAAAAAAAATCTTGCTACTACAGCTATCTGGCTACCTGAAACAGCAAAAATACCTGCAACCAATCACATAGATAATGTAGATAAAATATTGAAAGAGTGTAATAAAATAGGAAATCCTCAAATTCTCAATACAAAGAGAAGATCTATTTGCTCTATCAGTCCCCCAAGGAAAAAAAATGGGTGGAAAAAGGAGAAACGATGTTCATCTGAGGATTTTTCCTAATAAGACTTTGCTCTCAAGCAATTTTCTTTTTTCTGTAGTGCTGCCCAGCCTTGATGGAGTTGTGCCCATAAACATGACAATAGTTTGAATGCTGCATGTGGCCCAATGCCTGGGGAGGCTCTGTTGGCACCGCTGTTGCTGCAGATACATGCATTTCTCACACTTGCATGACTTGCTTGTGACCTGTGGCTTTTTCAACTGACCTAGACAATTAGGCTTCTTTTAACTTTTTCTTTTTTCCTTCTTTTTTTCCCCCTTTTTTTGTCATAAAGGAATTTGCACATAATTGTGTGTAGCTGTTCCCAACCACCTGTGTCGTCCCTACTCGGGGGTTAAGCAGTGCAGAAGGCTTTCTGCAAATTCTCTGAACTGAAGCTATTCAGAAAAAATTTACCAAATTTTTTTTTTTTTTTTAGATAGAAAAATATGCATAAACAACAGTTTCCATAAACTCGTATCGACTGAAGTGCTCTGTTGGGGAAAAATATGTAGAAAAGTTTCTCAGGTTTAGTTTTAGGAGATTTCTGGCTTTAGGTTTTATTCATTATTTTATGATATGTATTACACATTCTTACTGTTGGCCTGGCTTCATAAAACACTTGCAATATATTTATTTCAAAAAATCATTAAAAGTTACAGTAGCTTAATGATGATTGAGACATTATTTCTGGATCTTTATATTGGAAAGAGACGACACGGTTTATCCAAATGTAAAATAAAAATTAAATTGTAACATTACATCAGAAGTTTTCATAGCTAGATTTCATTTAACAGAAATCAAATATTTCGATCTAGTCCATTCTGTCCAAAACCTGAAAACCAAGGGAAGCATATCTGTAGACTTAAAGATGCAGTTTGCAGATACTAATTATGAACTGAAGCAGTACTTTGGAAGGTTTTGTAAGGGTTCCATATTGTTTCTGAAATGGGTTGATGACTTTAATTTTGTATTTTACTTCTATATATTTTATTTTCAAAAGATTAATTAAAGTACACTTAAGGTAATAAAGTGAACTTCTGCTTTCACCTCTACATTCATCCACCATTTTGTCACCTAGTCAGTAACTACTATGAAGTACTTTTGCATTTTTCACAGCTATTGCTCATATATATCACATATATATCACCACAATCGAAGGCTACAAGCTCTTCAGGAGGGATAGACAGGAAAGGAGAGGTGGCGGAGTGGCTGTGTATGTTAGTGAATGCTATGAGAGCTCAGAAATTAAGTATAGTGATAACAGGGTCAAGAGTGTTTGGATTAGGATAAGGGCAAATAAAGGTGATATCGCTGTGGGAGTCTGCTATAGACCTCCCAACCAAAGCAGTGAGGTGGATGAAGCCTTCTATAAGCAACTGGGAGAAATATCTCAGTCATTTGCCACTGTTCTTGTGGGGGACTTTAACCTCCCTGATACCTGCTGGGAATACAACATGGCAGACAGGGAACAATCCAGGAGGTTCCTGGAATGTGTGGAGGATAACTTCTTCATGCAGCTGGTAAGTGAGCCGACCAGGGAAAGTGCCCTCCTAGACCTGCTCCTTGTGAACAGGGAAGAACTTGTGGGGGAAGTAAAGGTTGGAGGCCGTCTAGGGCACAGTGATCATGAGATGATTGAGTTCTCTATCCTTGGAGAAACAAGGAGAAGGGTTACCAAAACTGCCACCTTAGACTTCCGGAGGGCAAACTTTGACCTGTTCAGAAGACTGCTAGACAAAATCCCTTGGGAGGATGCCCTTAAGGATACGGGAGTCCAGGAAGGATGGACGTACTTCAAGAAAGAAGTCTTAAAAGCACAGGATCAGGCTGTCCCCGTGTGCCGAAAAACAAGTAGGCGGGGTAGAAGGCCAGCCTGGCTAAATAGGGATCTCTTGCTGGATCTCAAAAACAAAAGGAGAGTCTACAACCTTTGGAAGAGGGGGCAGGCCTCTCATGAAAACTATAAAGAGGTAGTGAAGCTATGCAGGGAGAAAATTAGGAGAGCCAAAGCGCAGCTACAGCTCAACCTAGCTACAGCTGTTAAGGATAATAAAAAATGTTTCTATAAATTCATTAACAACAAAAGGAGGATTAGGGAAAATCTCCCTCCTTTATTGGATGCAGAGGGAAACATAGTCATCAAGGATGAGGAAAAGGCTGAGGTGCTCAACGCCTACTTCACGTCAGTCTTTAGCAGTGGAACTAGCTGTTCCCTGGACACCCAGCCTCATGAGCTAGGAGACAGGGAGGGGAAGCAGAATGAGGGCATCACAATTAAAGAGGAAGAGATCAGTGACCTGCTACGCCGTTTGGATGCACACAAGTCTATGGGACCGGATGGGTTACACCCAAGAGTGCTGAAAGAGTTGGCAGACATGCTCGCCAAACCGCTTTCCATCATTTACAGGAAGTCATGGCTAACTGGGGAGGTCCCAATGGACCGGAGGGTGGCAAATGTAACACCCATCTACAAGAAAGGCAAAAAGGAGGGTCCAGGAAACTATAGACCTGTCAGTCTAACCTCGATACCAGGGAAGGTCATGGAGCAGGTCATCTTGAGTGCCATCAAAACCCACATAATGGGCAACCAGGGGATCAGGCCTAGTCAGCATGGGTTTATAGAAGGCAGGTCCTGCCAGACGAACCTGATCTCCTTCTATGACAAAATAACCAGATTATTGGACGAGGGAAAGGCTGTTGATATTGTATACCTGGACTTTAGAAAAGCATTTGATACTGTCCCCCATACAATTCTTGTGGAAAAACTGGCTTCACACGGCCTGGATGAGCATACGATCCACTGGGTCAAGCAATGGCTGACTGGAAGGTCCCAATGAGTGGTGCTCAATGGATTTAAATCCAGCTGGCGGCCGGTCACAAGTGGTGTGCCTCAGGGCTCAGTGTTAGGACCATTTCTGTTTAATGTCTTTATTGATGATCTTGACAAGGACATAGGGTGTATCATCAGCAAGTTCGCAGATGACACCAAGCTAAGCAGGAGTGTTGATTCCCAGGAGGATAGGGAAGCTCTACAGAGAGACCTAGATAGATTGGATCATTGGGCCAAAATCAATGGCATGAGTTTCAACAAGGGCAAGTGCCAGGTTCTGCACTTGGGCCACAACAACCCCGTGCATTGCTACAGGCTTGGGGAAGTGTGGTTGGAAAGCTGCCTGGAAGAAAGAGACCTGGGGGTTCTAATTGACAAGCGGCTGAATATGAGCCGGCAGTGTGCCCAGGTGGCCAAGAAAGCCAACGGCATCCTGGCTTGTATTAGAAATAGCGTGACCAGCAGAAGTAGGGAGGTGATTGTGCTCCTGTACTCAGCACTGGTGAGGCCACACCTGGAGTATTGTGTCCAGTTTTGGGCACCTCAATACAAGAGAGATATCGAGGTGCTGGAGCGAGTGCAGAGGAGGGCAACGAAGCTGGTGAAGGGCCTGGAAGACAAATCATATGAAGAGCGGTTGAAGGAGCTGGGACTGTTTAGTATGAGGAAGAGGAGGCTGAGGGGAGACCTCATCACTCTCTACAACTACTTGAAAGGACACTGTAGAGAGGTTGGTGCTGGTCTCTTCGCACAGGTAATTAATGACAGAACAAGAGGGAATGGCTTCAAGCTCCAGCAGGGTAGGTTTAGACTGAACATTAGGAAAGAATTTTTCACAGAAAGAGTGGTCGGGCATTGGAATAGGCTGCCCAGGGAGGTGGTTGAGTCACCATCCCTGGATGTGTTTAAGAGACGTTTAGATGTGGTGTTGGGGGATATGATATAGGGGAGGACTTTGTAGTGTAGGGTAGATGGTTGGACTCGATGATCCGAAGGGTCTCTTCCAACCTGGATGATTCTATGATTCTATGATTCTATTTCTACCACTTGTTTTCTATCTCTTACTGAGTAATTTATTTACCGGTTTTAGTCCCCTTTTCCACAGACACCTTCATTTCTTTAAGAGCCTTTGATAGAAGACATTGTTCAACTCCCTTTCAAAGTCAGGGTGCACTTATACCAGCCTGCTGCTCCAGTCTCGAGGCTTGCTGACTACTTCAGAGAACTATATATTTGTGAGAAGTGCTATTCCTTTGCAAAAGCCATGTTGCTCTGCCCTAATTGTTCATATTTATGAACCATAATGTTCATATTTATTCAGGTGCACATTAATTCTATTTTTCAGCCACTTTCAACTAATTAGCCTGCTGGACATGTTGAGCTACTGGTCAGTCCTTGGATTCCCCTGCAGCCTTCTGAAATAATTAGTGTCACATGTGTCCGTACTCTGCCTCCACACTGTTTCTGAGAGAGGTTTGTGATTTACTTGTTTCATCTTCAAGCCTCCCTAAACTAAAAGGTAAATATCAATCAGTCTTGCAAATTTTTTACTCTTTAATTTTATCTATTCCTTCAATAACTTCTACTGACAGTTGGGTGTATCCTTTAATGTGTCTACACCCAAAAAAAAAAAAAGGTTCAGCTCAGAAATCTCCCTGAAATTATCCATGCTAAGCAGGGTTGTAAATAAGTAATTTTTCTTCCCTGCTATGGTCTCCTTTCCTCTGTGTGCTCTTTTCATGCCTTGATTCATTTCCTTGTACTAAAAACTCGGTAGAAGGCTTCTTCCTCATGTGTTTGAAAATGGATTTATCTTTTTTTTTTAGTGATATCTGCAGATGGTTTCTCAAACTCTTTTTTTTGGTGCTGCCATTTTGTATTTTCACATATAATTGACCTTTTAGTGATTATTATTCCTTCTATTATGAAAATTTCAGCATAGTTTAAGGTTTTTAAAGAATTTCCCTTTCTAATGATAGCCCCTAGTCTGTTGGGTTTTCTCAAGTCTTTGCTAATATGTTGTATACCTTAACTTTGAGAAGCCATATGGTGGTATTAGATAGTCACTGTGCCACTGGGAATGATTAATCTCTTTAACCTTTTTCTAACAACTTTCCTCATTTATATGTGACTTCTCATTTTAAAATCAATCAGCAGTAGACCTTTTGATTTAGTAGCTTCATGATTTTGAAATCCAAGTGTCCTATGGTTATTCATTACATAGTGACTTCTAACGATATCACTTGAACAGTTTTCTGCACATTGGTTGGGGCCAAACCTAAAAAACTATCTTTGACAGTGTGTAGATATTTAATCTCGGAATCATACACAGATGTGATGTTCACACAGGCTGCCAGGAAGCACTTTACTCTCCTTTCTCTTGCATTTCCTTTCAGGTTCCAAACTCTACTTTAATATTGTGAAGCCATTGTCAACATCTTTGTCAGGTGAAGTAGTATCTTTTTTTTCTAATATGTTCCCAGAATATTTTACCAGGTGGATTTTGCACTTAATATGGAGAATGTAGAGCTTGACAGATTTGATTCTGTGCAACTTCACAAAGTACAAATACAACAAAAACATACAATAATAAAACAGATAGTCCTGTACCGCAATTTCTTTTTCTGTGCACATTGGTGCATGATGGTTTGTAGCCAGTTTTTGTCTTGTATTCTACTGCACATATCTCTTGGTATTTTAAAACCACTCGGCTCTTTTAGTGCACTTTCTATGTAAACTTTTCCAATATTCCAGGCACTGGCATCTCCAAATCATACACCAATGGAAAAAATAAGACACAAACGAAATATGACATACAGGAAAGTTATAGCATGACAAATTTATGTGAAACAACTCAAACTGTTTCTTTTAATAAATAAATAATAAATAATAAGTGGGTATGTTGCAAGATGTCCCACTTTCCTGACCACATAAATCTTCACAGTTTTTTTCCTGGGCAGTGTTCAGGTGAGTTATAGTAGTTTAATTAATATCAAACTCTCTCAAGTCAATATAAATGCAATCTAGAATTGAGTTGGGGTTAATGTTTTAAACATAGCCTAGTATCCCCTAGAATCCTTTCAAAACAAGAGACAAAATCTCCCCAAAGAGGGAAAATTGTAGAAGATTCTTGCTAAGGCTTAGACAGGTATGGTCTAATAAACTAAATAAATAACTAATGAAATTTCTTTAAAATTGTGAAATATCAAGCATAAACCCGGGTTTATTCCCAAGGTTTATAATATGAAGCATAATATTTTTATGTATTATATGTTGAACGAGTTCTAAAGTGAAAAGCAAACTGCCGGGTAAATCTATGATAAATATGTGCTAATAGTAAATCCTATATTTATATTGGCCTAATATCCCAAGAGTCCTAATTTAGTAAAGCTCTCTATCCTCTTTCCCTAACTTGCATCTTGAGGGCTGTAGTCCTCCAGGCAGATCATCTATACAGGAAAAAGAAGATGAGGTTGACTTTCTCACTGGATGCCTATACTACCTTGACTGACCCCTTCAACCTGAAGCAGCCCCCACACGTGAAAACCCTAGCACACTGTGGGCCCAGAGGGACCGGTCCCCTGCATTTGGTAGGCTCTACAACATAGCTGCCACCTCACTCAGCTGGGACTAAGATGTTTGTCTCATTAAATGTCTAAGAGCTTATTCGTAAGAGAGGATTCTGCTTCACATTTGCTGATTTCATATGTGAACATTCTCCATTCTGGTGCGATATGGTGTATTAGTTAAATGGCTGCTGCAGTGTAGGTGTCTGTCATTGGAGAAAAGAGTGAAAGCTGGGCTAGGAAGTGGCTATAGGTTTTTAAAACATTTACCAAAGCTCTCCGGTCTCGTAGTAACTTTGTATCTACCAACCCCATTCAGTAACTAGGTCAGTCACAGAGTTCATTATTGGAAATTGAAAATTTTAAAATTGAGCAATTCATGCTTTCACTGTTCAAGATTTTGAAGTTGGGGTCATGGGATTGCTATTGTGTTGCTCCTTCACTAAGGCAGAGTCACAAGATTATTTTCAAAATCATTCCCTAATTGTTAATGTTAAACCTAAAACCTAGTTACTGTGCAGTGCTCTTTTGGGGACAATAAATATGGACAATCACATCTATCTTCCTGACTCAGGAGGATTCAGATGACTACAGGCAACTATTAAAATCTATCTTAGTGAAGCTGTTGTAGATTAATTTGTCTTTCAGTTCTCTTGTCTATGTGGTTTACATGAGATGTGAGTAACACCACTGGTCAAAAACCTTTTAGTGTTAGCCAGGAACAGATTTAAAAGTATTGTTCTATCTACCACTTTTCTACAACTATGAAATTGTTCAACACCTCCTGAACACCGAATTGATTTCATAGGAATAATCTCATAGTCTATTAACATATGTCAGGGTCTAAACATTCATTATAACGACAGAACTCTCTCTGTTTACTCTAGTACTTAATGACTTGTACAGTTCCTGCACTTCTCATCTTCCTGTTCTCATAATATCCATGCTCCAGTACCTTTCTAAAAGCTGGACCATGGCTTTATTAAACACAAAATGATATACAAGATATAACCATTTCAAGCTTTTTTGTAGTTAAAATGATTCTGCTGTTACTTTGTGCTTTCTTGAATAAATCTGTGTTTCAAGTGCCCTGCTTGATTCTTACAGGTGTTTTGAAAGCATTCCAATGATCCTTACACATTTTTTTACACAATGGAAGGTAGTGCCACTATGCATATTCTAGAAAACTCTCTCGGACACCATTTAAAAGTAGATGTCATTCAAGCCTACATGTTAGTACTGGTTGTCTCTAATCCAAAGGAAGTTACAGTCACTTCATCAGCTTGAAAATATGTTCTGGCACTCACTTGGATGACACTGAAGATTTCTGGCTTAACAAACAAAAGTAATGCACAAAGACATTATTCATACATATGTAGGAAGAAAGGCGTTGTTCAGTTACTTTAAAATATTTACCACACATGGTAAATCGGTGTTTTCCCTTTGTCTGTCTTTCACATAAAATTGTGGTTTCCTGAGGTTTCCTTTTGTTCAGGCAAAACCTGTCTGTTTTTTTTTTTTTTTAATTTTGTTGTTATCCATGTCACTCCATCTCCTCTTTAATAACAAAGGGACTAAAATGAGCCTAGTAAACCAGAACAGAAACAAACGATCTTGGAATAAGGAGTGTCTAGTTTTTTACCATTTTACAGGAAATGTCAGCAATGGCTTAAGCCTTGGGTTTACATTGTATCAAAAATAGTTGTGTTTATGAATTCAGGCCCCTACAAAACTATCAGCTGCGCCACCTCCCTTACCTTTTGCTGTGCAGTGCACAAATGCAAATACAGTATTGACAGCATCTATTATCTTCCTCTTGAAGAGTTAATAAATTCATTGCTGTTACAGAGTGAACACTTTTCTTTTTTACTCTTCCAGCTGTGGTTTTCTTCATTCATTGGTTTCAGATGAATTATCTTTCAGCTTTTCTTTCTGTGAAGTTTACAGGGAATTTACAATTCCCAAAGGACGGCTGTTGGAACAGTATCAGATGTCCTATTACAATCCTTTTCTCTTTCTTAAGGTATACATTTTGTACCCGAGTTATCTTCCTTTTTTTTTTTTTTTTGGATTTCACCACTTGATGCTGATTGCTTCAGGCCCCAGAGGGAGTCAAGCAACTTTGTGCGAGAAATGAACTCCTTGGCAGATTCTCTGACTTCGCTCTTAAAGTGAAGAAAATGATGGCTGAGATGGGGCACTTCACTGACAGGCACAGGCTTTCTGGAGCTGCATGAAGACACAGTGCCTTAGCAGAGAGCTGCATATTCCTTATATTCCTTCAACAAACAGCACATGTGTATACTCTGGGCTGTAATTAGAAGAATAACATAGAGTTGCAACATTCCATGTCATATCCATAGGATTTCACACAGGCAATGCTTATTATTATTTCTTGATATTTGTTCACAATGCCAGCTACTCTTGTAGGGGAACAACACAAAAGATTTTAATGGGAGTAGCTATGAAAATAGAAATTCACTGTAGATGCAAGAAAGGTGTTTTTTACTTCTTTTGAATTCTCAAAGAATTGCGGTCAATGGCTCAATGTCCAAGTGGAGACCAGTGATGAATGGGGTTCCTCAGGGCTCAGTACTGGGACCAGTGCTGTTTAACATCTTTGTTGGAGACATGGAGAGTGGGATTGAGTGCACCCTCAGCAACTTTGCCAATGACACCAAGCTGTTTGGTGTGGTCAACACACTGGAGGGAAGGGATGCCATCCAGAGGGACCTGGACTGGCTTGAGAGCTGGGCCTGTTGAACCTCACGAAGTTCAACCAGGCCAAGTGCAAGGTCATGGCAATCCCAATTACAGATACAGGTTGGGTGAGGAATGGCTGGAGAGCAGTCCTGAGGAGAAGGGCTTGGGGGTGTTTGTGGATGAAAAGCGCAATATGAGCTGGCAACGTACACTTGCAGCCCAGAAAGCCAACCACATCCTGGGCTGCATCAAAAGAAGCGTGGCCAGCAGGTTGAGGGAGGTGATTCTACCCCTCTGCTCCACTCTGGTGAGACCCCACCTGGAGTACTGCATCCAGCTCTGGAGTCTTCAGCACAGGAAGGACATGGACCTGTTGGAAAAGGTCCAGAGGAGGGCCATGAAGATGATCAGAGGGCTGGAGCAGCTCTCCTATGAAGACAACCTGAGAGAGTTGGGGTTCAGCCTGGAGAAGAGAAGGGGAGAATCTATAGCAGACTTCCAATACCTAAAGGTGGCCTACAGGAGAGATGGGGAGGGACTCTTTATCAGGCAGTGTAGTGATAGGACGAGGGGTAATGGTTTTAAACTGAAAGAAGGGAGATTTAGATTAGATATTAGGATATTAGGATATTACTGTGAGGGTGGTGAGATACTGGAACAGATTGCCCAGAGAAGTTGTGGATACTTCATCCCTGGAGGTGTTCAAAACCGGGTTGGATGGGGCTTTGAGCAACCTGGTCTACTGGGAGGTGTCCCTGGCCACGGCAGGGGGCTTGGAACTCGATGATCTTTAAGGTCCCTTCCAATCCAAACCATTCTATGATTATTCTTTATTTTTCCTTCCCTCTTCCTCTGAAGCATCAGATACTGACCATCTGTGAATGCACGGGACCCCAGAGAAGACATCACTGTGTTCAGATAACATTCAGGAAATCCAATGGTCCAAAATATCAGCTATGCTATTCTTGCTTTTGCTCTGCCCTGGAGGGATTCTGAATCGGATGGACATGAGAACAGAACCACACTGCTCATTGACACATAAAGTTAATTTTATTTAAGAAGTTCTAGAAGGTGAGTAATAAGCTCTGTTCTAAGAGTGCTGTTCCACAACAATAAGCAAGGCCCTCCAGCCCAGCTTTGACCAGCAACACAAGTCTGGGGGAGCATAACACCAGTCTAACTTCTCAATATGTCCAAGTCTGCTGGCGGCCGGCCTGACCCCTGGGGACAGTGGTTCCACCTTGGACTCAGTCTTCTTTGTAGTGTCGGACACCTATGTATAGAGTTCCCCTCACCTTCCCAGAGGCTGTTGGTTTTGCTATTTGCTGTTTTCTAAAATAAATTTGATAAGCTGCTAATTATGTAGCCCAAGCCAATTTCTTTGCGTTTCTCTATATTGAAGGCCAGTTAGCATTTTTTACCTGGATTTCTATCACACTCTGGTCTTCTGCCCCCAAATAAGTTACAAGGATGTGAATTTGACAACAGCAATATGGGGAAGTTTATCTGCCTTTTTTTATTTTCCAGTGTGTACTGGATTGATGTAGTTCGTCAGAGCTGCAAAGATATAGTCAAGATCTCATTTACCTGAGCAGTGCTTCCAGGTAAGCTTTACCCCATGACACAGACTCTGTGGAACATCATTTTCTGGGTTTGGAGTGAGAAAGGACTTTTCTTCCAGGTCAGACTGGCTGAGGCATTGGGCTTTTTTTCATGCTCCTCTGCTGTATTGAGCAGCTGTTGTTGCGTAAGATGATCATCTATGTCCATGTTTCTCTAAATGCTTTCTGCTGGAGCATCAATCGAGTGCCTTCTTGCTTTCCCTCCTAACACAGGCTCTGGAAGCCTCTTTGGTTTGTGACATGGTTGTCTGCACTGCTTATACTAGGGGAAGAACTGGGATTTTTTCATATTTTTGAAAAATGTTCAGCTTAAAACATCCCAAAGAGCCAGAGAGTATGGGGCAGAAAGTTGCCAGGACCCTGGGATAGGAAAGTTTGGCCTATAGTTCAGGAAAGCACAGTAATCCCTCAGTATGCTTATTTGCTTATCCAACTGAAAATAGTTAATTGGAAAAAAAAAAAAAGGCTTTTTTCCAGAGATGACAACTCCTCTGATGGTAAAATATGGCAAATAACCCTGGTAAAAATCAATATAGCCAAGCTATTAAACCCAAAACTATATTTCTTATTTAAAATTGTTTCTTATTGAAGCCTTCTCCCTTGACTATACTGTCACTTAAAATATCACTATAATACAGGAAAAATATGGTTTTTCTATACTATTGATTGTGCTCTGCATGAGTATAAATAGTGTCACCAGATGGAAGGCAGATCAATAGGTCAGAACTTACTGATGATATAAAAATTCCTCCAAGTTTCAAGATAAATATATCAAGTCTTTCAACTATGGTTATAAAAAACTGCCCATTTTCCTTTTACAAGTTGTCTTAAAGAACTAGAAAACAGTTACTTACCTTGCAGTCTATTCTGCTATGGCAGTTTTATTGTCTTCTTTCTGGCATGCGATGGAAAGGGTATATATTTTCAGCATGGAATGGTTTAAGATATGAAAACACTAAGCTCTGAATAGCCCTTCATCAAAAAGAAAATCTCACCTCCAAGGTCTTTCAAGAGAAACAAAACACTGAGATGCCATTGGAGCAAATGGATCATACTAGAAAGAGATGAAATACATGTATAAAAAAAGACACACAACTTCCCCCCCGCCCCAGCCCTGTCATGAAAAATGGCTCTACTTCAGGTTTGTCATCTTGTCTCTTATTTGCACTTAGTAGAAAACTCATTCAAAAACTGTAGCTGAACTGAGTTAGATGCAGGAATACACGTCATGCCTGTAATCGGGAAAGCCAATGTAATGATGAATATTAAGAACTGACTTCAGACATAAGGTCAGCTGAGCTACATGGCATCATTTTTCGATTTTGTCCAGAGAGGATCATTATGGTACAATAAGCCTTCTCCAGTGATGTAAAACTTCTCTAGTGATATTATTAGAGAGAATAAAGCACCACAGGGTGATGAGGGCAGAACATTTGAATCCTACGTTATTCTAATATACAGTTGGAAGGCTGCTATACCAGGCTCTTCGTCAGCAGATAGAGAATTTCCTTTTGAACTAATGGGCATGAAGCAGGAATAAAGAGATGAAAAAAAATCACAAAGAAAATCATTAAGTAAGACTCGGAAATGTTATTGTAAATAAATAGAGGACTTGATTAACTAAAATATTCCTTTTTTTTTTTCTCCATTACTGTCCTCACAGCTCATCTGTTCTGTGCTTGACAATTGCAAGAGAAAACAGGTCATGTAACTCAGGCATGTCTTCTATCAATGACAATAGAAGTCTTTCCATAAGCATGAAGAAGAACAAGATCTGACCCTTTTGTAGCTTATGGCCATACTACTGAAAAATATGAGATAGAAAACTCAAATATCATTACTCGGCTTTTAAACAAAAACATTTAGTTCAGGGTGAAGCTGCAGTGATGCTGGCCCAAATTGTATCCAAATTGTAATGTTAATGCCATCAATAGAGTCTGCATCACCACAGCTTAGCTCAAATTTCCAGCAGGGTCTTCTTTTCCCTGACAAAAACAAACGCTAGGCAAATCCATATTTCAGTGACTTGTCAGAGGTCTTTCTTTTCACGTAGCAAATAATTTAATCACACCAAGTATTTGGAAATTTCCAGAAAGGCAACTTGCTTTTGAAGGCTGCATACCTTATAATCTTGATAATTTCATCGGAATGGGTTATTTTCACAGACAAATTCTATTCTGCCTCTAGATAAGTGCCAGTCTGTTTACTGAAAATAACAACTGGAATGCAGAAAAGACAAATTTTAAAAATTGAAGTCATTGAAGTAAGCCACTTCAAAATATGAATAAATATTCGAGGAGCATAGCTTATTTTAATGGCTTTTTGTATTCTATTAACTGACCAAAAAGGCCTCAGCTTTTCCTGATGTACTTCAGAATCAAGTATTTACTTGATTCTCAAAAGGCGGTGTCATAAAATAATTACAAGTGATGTGTATTTGAACAGCTATGAAGCTGGTGAAGGGTCTAGAGAACAAATCCTATGAGGAGCGGCTAAGGGAACTGAGGTTGTTCAGCCTGGAGAAAAGGAGGGTGAGGGGAGACCTTATCACTCTCTACAACTACCTGAAAGGAAGCTGTAGAGAGATGCGGGTCAGTCTCTTCTCCCAAGTAACAAGCAGTAGGATGAGAGGAAATGGCCTCAAGTTGTGCCAGGGGAGGGTTAGGATGGATATTAGGAAAAATTTCTTCCCTGAAAGGGTTGTCAAGCATTGGAACAGGCTACCCAAGGAAGCGGTTGAGTCACCATCCCTGGCAGTATTTAAAAGATGTATTAGACGTGACACTTAGGGACATGGTTTAGTGGTAGACTTGGCAGTGTTAGTTTGATGGTTGAACTCAATGATCTTAAAGGTCTTTTCTAACCTAAATTATTCTATGATTCTATGATTGTCCTATGAGAGCTTTCCTGTAAGAGTTCAGTTATTTTGGATTGAACTTTAACTGTGCACCTTAAAAGGGCTCAACATGTTCCCAGCTGAGTTAATAGGTGTTGTTTACAGACCTTGATGGAGACAATCCTAAATGAATATTGAGATTTTTATTTTGTCTTGCCTTTTGTTTTTTCCAGCTACAGTCAGTTGCTAGGACATATTCAACAATAATAATTGTTAAACAGTCATTAAGAATGAGTGACATGCAGCAGTTTTACAGATAGTCAGACAAGAATAACAGTTATAACCATTATATACCTTCAAACAGTCTTCGGAGTATAGTACTGTAATTATGGAAGCTTTCTTAGCAACTCTGAAAGTCTACTGGGTGTTATAATAATGTGAGTTTATTTTTATCCTGGTTTCCTAAGAAGAAAAGTTTTATGCAATCATGTTGTCCATGTTCATTTATCTGTCTGTCAGTCAGGCAGTCTTCCCAACAACTTTTGAACCCAGTATCCAATTTCAACCAAATTTGAAAGTGCAGCTGAGGACTCAAAGCTATTAAGTTCCTACAAGCTTCATGAAAATAAACTATTGCATACAAGTTGAAGGTTCAAATTAGTGTTCCCTTGAGTGAAAGATCACATTCTGAGTACAAGAGGTTTGTCTGTCAACTGGCCAGTTAGCATGTTCATACAAATCAGTTGTAAAGCTAGTTACAGCACTTGCTGGCCAGATCAAATTATTTCAGTCAGGGAAAGAGAATACAGAGCCATCTGAAACCAATCCACAAAAATTCCCCCCATCCCCACCCCAAAATAAAAGAATCTGCTTCATTTCATTTGTCCTTGTTCTGGATTCTAACACAGAATTCCTATTGCTTTCCTTGGAAATTTGTTTTATGGATTGATATTGTGCTATTGATGAGTTTGCCACAGTATTTTGTCTCATTTAAAACTTCTTTCCAAAAAATATTGCTTTTTGCAGTGAATTTTTTGTGTGCTAAGTAATTCTCACAGCATCCTTATGAGACAGCTGCATGTTATTATCTGTATTTCACAGAAATTGAATTCCAGTACAACATCAGGTTGAATCTATGCTGAGGAGCAAAGTTAGACTAGTGTTGTTCTGATTTTTATCAAAGAGAAAAAAAAAAGCAGCACTTCACAAACTTACTATCCCCCCACAGCTATGCTTGATAGTTCTAGTATGTCATTTACATCAAACTTTTTCCATCTTTTTAAATAAATTAGCGTTTTTTTTTTCCCATGGTAAAACTTGGTCAACAATTGCGCTTCATGAAATTCTCTTAATTGCTCATTGTTGCAGATTAATACGTAATTACAGTATCATAAGGATTGTGGTGATTTTAGATTGTCATAGAAATAAAGGAGTTAACAGATCAGAGAAATGGTTGGAGACTATTACTAATTAACTATACTGCTAGCCATAGTCTGATAATGCTGTGTTTGATATTTGCCAGTGTGAAATAATCCAGAAGAAAGAGTCTGGAAAAACTGGCATATGATCGAAGCGCCTTTGATCATTTGATCCTGAAGAGTCAGTTTACTAACTCTTCCGCTTTAAAATTCTGCCTACAGTTTAACTACAGGACTAGTCCCCAAGCATGTAAACATGAAATTCCCTTCCACTTTCAACTAAAAATTTTGCCCTAGTGATATTTTGTGGCAAGGAGTTCTTTCAGTGAATGACACAGAGTAGCACCAGATTAACCGCCCTTTTTTGTCTCCCAAAAGAAATGGCAAAGGGATTTATAATTTTCTGCCTTTTCTTTTCTCTGGTATTCATTGTTTTGTTTGACACTATAATGAATTTTTATTCTTCGCTAAAATAAACAGACATATTTCAGACAAGCTTCTTCTGTGCTTTCTCACTGCTTCTACTGATTCACATTGACTTTTACTGAGCTTAATCCTTATGTGCTTTTTCCCTTTTTAGTTAAAATGACCAGAACTGAACACCATACTGCAACTGAGCTGCATAATGGTACCCAGTTCTTCTTCCTGAATATCTGTGCTTGAGCAATAGCGCGTACCCCACAGTATGCACAAGCAGTTCCTCTTAACCCTTGCAGTATGCATTGCTTTGTACTTGTTAACATTATCCCGCCATGGCAATGTTATAATGTATTCTACCGCTGCAGGCTCAAAACCTTTTTAAAAATTTGAGATCTGACTCTTTTCTGTTCTACGTCATTAATTACTGCTCTGAATTCTTCTAGTGCTGGCTTGAAAACCTGTGCCTTTCCACAGTTAGAAAATATTATAAATGTTTAACGTTTCTTTTCTTTTTTTCCCCACTGAATTTATGCACCTAGTTATTTGATAATTAGAGCTAATTATGCAAATTAGATGGCACAAAATTACATTAAATCAACATTTCGTTTAGGGGCAAGGCTGTAGCTGTGATATGGAACAATAGATAACACTGCAGCTGTATTCAGGCCCTCATTGCTGTTGCAAGGCTCCAGGAGTTCCACTTCCACCCTGCAGTGAAGTGCAGTAGGTGAAAGAAGTTGTTGTAATACTTTTTGGACACGTGTACCAGCTGAGACTCACAGCCATTGCTTCTGTAGCCTTTACTCCTGGTCAGCTGCACCTTGATGGGAGAAGAGGGAGTACCCTGAAGTACAATGAAGTACCATGAAGTACCATGTTCCTGCATGCCTAGACTCATGACCTTGCAATTTGCTTTGTAGTATGAGGATGTGGTGTGAGCTCTTCTTTCTCCTACTGTGCTTAATCACAATTCAATTATTTGAGTTTATATTGATAAAACTTGAGCTAAGTTTCCATAGCAACCATAATGATCAGAACATTGTAACGTGGTATACAAACACTGTGTGGTTTGGTAACTTAAAATGTGATGAAGCCAGGTAAAGAGTATAGAATAGAGGCTCACGTTCACTAATTTAGAATTGGAAACATCTTGCTGACCTTTACTTAAACACCAAGTCTTTCCTGGTGCTTAAGACTACCTTTACATCTCATGGGGAGAGGCAAGATCCTTCAAAGAATGATTCATTTCTTTCTAAAGTAGCTTAGATCTGATATATGAAGTTAAGCAAGATTCGTCCTCAAAAATTCTTCATCCCATTGGTAAGTATCCTTGGGTTTCACACTGTCACATCCTTTGACCTCTAAACGGTAATGCTACCTTATATCTATCTCCCTGCATTTGGACTTCTGTTCCAAGATCCATGGCTAATAACATGAAAAGAAATGTCAGTTTTCTTCTCTACGCAAATACCACAAAGGAAAAAGCAGGAAAGTTATGCAAGGAAGAGATTAATTACTATATTTGAGGGCAAAGCAACATAGGATCCCGGTGGGATCCTATATGAGAATAATCATCCCAAATGTTACATGGCTCTATTAATATAACTTATATAAATATGAAAATTTTCATTTTTAAGATGTGATCTTCATTAGCTCTTGACATCTCAGTTTTCCATGCAAGTGGCTTAGACTGGAGGAATTTGTCAAAGCCATAGTGCCTTTATCTAATTTTAGGATGCAAGCCCTTCTGTTAGTTGCCCTTTTCAATTCACCTCAGTTAAAAAGGCTATAAAACTAAATTTATGGTTTCTTTTAGAATAAGCACAGTCAAGAATCATAGAATTCTATTCTGTGATTCCAAGTACAGTCAAGAGAAACGACGTTCACGGTTCTATGTACAAATACCCATCTTTTTGTATCAATTGAAATTCCTCCCATGTTCTTCTCTTTCCATGCCCCTTGTATTCATATTTCTGAATGCATGCTTCTTTATCAACAAAAATTCCTATATTTACATATAGACTTTTTATTACAAATGTGGTACTCTGCTCCTTAGAAACTTTTATTTCCTCTAAACATAAACATCTATAAAAAGCAAGTTGAAAGATGGTCAAATTGAAAATTTGTGAATTAAGATGCAATTAAGAATAAATTTACAACGTTCTGTTTATTTTCTACACTGGTTATATTTATAACCATTAAAAGGTCTGAACTTTCTTGACTGCATTTGAAAAATTGAAGGTTTCATTAAAAGTAATTAACATTTGATTTTTGAAAGAATTATTGTTCTCTTGGCTGTTGTTCCCTTTCTTACTTTTTTCGGGAATGCTTCATGTAAGCATTATTTCTGACGGCAAAACAAGGGATGTTTCAGGGTTCTTAGCACAGAACTTTTGAGTTCTGAGATGTTAACTAGTGTCACCATTCTCAAGATTAAGCTTCATAGACATATTTGCTCAGAACTACCTTGATTTGTCAAAGAGGAGAAAGGAAAATGTGGAAACTTACAGATTGACATAGTTCATCATAAAACTTTAAATCAATAAATTGAGAATTCAAAAGAGATGACAAAATAATTAAAGGGATTAGAACAGATGAATTATGAAAGTTCTGAAGAAATTAATTCAGTATATACATGGTGGAAAAAAGTTCTATTCTAGTTATCTAATGCATTCGAAAACCTTCTGACAATAACTTTGAAAAATCTATTGACAATAGTGGAAAAGAGTGGGAATGCTAATTGGCAACAGCATGCTGTGTGAAAAAGTTGAGACATCAAGCTTTTTTTTCTTTTTTTCTGAAGCAACCTTTTTTTCTGACTCATTGTTCTATCGCATACAGAGAAAATACTCTCTAGAACTTCTTATGTTCCCTTGCTAAAGTTCTCCAAGAAAATCTTAAGGAGAGGTTCAGCTGGAATAATTTCTTGACTCCAACAGGGCACATAGTTGCTTTAAATAATTCTAAATCATTCTAATTAAGAAAGATTAACTTATGGAGACTATATACTTGTAGGAAAGTAACAAACAATACAAACAATCAGCAACCAAAGAAAATATCTTGAAATCCTACACCTCTACTTACAAGCAATTCCCAGTGAAGAGTTACATCAGCTGACTGCTCTGTTACGCTTTAGTGAAAGGTAAATTAATAGGGTTCCTAGACTTATACTGTGTCTCTTTATATCATACATTTCAATGTAGGAGAACATTTTTGTTATAAGCCTTGTTAATTCTGCTGATGGCACGTCTTTGCCTTGCAAAATTTTTTCCTTTTGAAAGACTGGTAAATGAGATAACATATATAGGAATGGACATGGAAGAGGAAGATAAAACTGTATTTTACAGTTTGTTCACTGAAACAGCCAAAGACAACTTGAAAAAACAAACAGATTTACACGTATATGTATTTAGTTTTCCAGCAGCAAAAGAAGAGTTGGCACATCAGTCCTGGAAGAGTGTCTCACATAGACTTTTTCTTTGAAAACATGACATAAATGTGTATCTTAAAAATAAGCTGAGGAAAAAAAGAAAAAAGGCAATCCATTCCTCAGCCAGCAGCCAAACAAAACCAACCGAAAATGATAAGCATAATTGAAGTTTTTATCTAGCTGTAAGGACTGATTTGTAGGTATTTTGCACCTGTGTTCCAAGAAAAGAAAGTCTACAAATGAAAGATATGGAATTTGCACTTTACTTTCCTATAAGGCTTAAATTTTGTTGCATCGTAAAAAAAGTTCTTGGTATCAGAGTCTAAAAACATGAAGAAGTGTTGAAGCAGATTGATTACTTCTGTGAATGATTGCATTCTGATTCAGGCAGCAATACTGAAAATGTATGTATGTCCCTCCGTCATCTAGCTACAACAGCATTTGTAAATGTTTCAGATTTTGCATATGGTGCAGGTAGCACAAGTGGTTTCATTGTGTGCTGCTTTATTATTTCATGCTGTTCCAAAGAAACCCTGTTAAAATATACCGGATGCATAGGAACTTCAACTATTTTCTAAGCTTCTCATGATAAAACTTAAGTAAATGTGTAGGGGTGAAAAAGTAAATGTAAAAGAATAGATGCAAATAAATGTTTTCAAGCATTATGTGAATCTCTCTGATAGTCTTCTCCGGTATATACACCAAAGGCATCAACCAATATTTAACATAATTGTCTGTATATCACATACACTGTATGTGCTGTGTACTTGCGCACATTCTACTGGATGCATTCTGTGAAAATAAATCCAATATTATTTAAACTCTGTTTTGGTGCTTGTGGGATGGGAGGGGAAAAAGCCACACAAGGTACATGTGAATAGCCTTTGTTTGAAGCACAGCTAAATATAGGAAAACAGGCAAAATGTTAGCTTAAGTCAGTTTGCTTGAGCAGAAATGAAATAATTGTTCAGAGAATCATACCTTATTTCTGAACTTAATTAGTTGATAGTGTGATATCCAGATCACCATGAGACTGAATGATACTGCTGAAAACTGAACGCATTCATTTCATATGCAGGCAACCATAAAGGACTCTGTGGAAAAGGTACTTAGTGTCAGCATTGATAGGCAGGGAATTATGTTTAAGCAAAAATATTCTTCACTTCAGAAAGCATGTCATGTCCCTGTCCCTGATGTTGCCACCCTGAGAACAGATTATTGCATTTTACCTTCACCTGTTCACAAAATGCTTTGCTGTTTTGACATCTGGCCCTGGAGAAGGACAGTGGTACTCCACCAACCTCAACTCCAGCTACGTTAGTCCTGCTTGCCTCTAACTGTGCTACTTACAATGGTTACAGAGTAGTCAGATTAAAAGAAGCCAAGATGCATTTGGCCATTACATTACCTCAATGTTTGCTTTCATTAGTGGACAGTTGAGACAATTTTTTTGAGTGTTTGCCTAGACTGCAGTTTAGTGGACTGAACCTTTTGTAAATTTTAGAATTTGTAAGCTTGTATTTTCAAAACACTTCCATAAGACTAATTCTTGTTTGTTTTAAATTCATCTTCCAATTTCTGGTTAAGGCATTTTAATGCATTTTTCCCCTCTAAAATGCCTTTTTTTGGTGTGCTATCGTAGATCTTCTCTAGTCACCCAGATCAGCTTGACATTTGGAAAAACCTTTAGCAGACTATCAAGGGAGAAATGCTTCATGATGTTTCTTCTGAATACTTCCATTAGGCAGAAGAGGAGGAGACTGCACGGAATACAAAATATTAGAGCCCATCTTCAAATCCATGGATCTGCTCAACATGTAAACTGCTGCACAATCAAGGAGCCTTTCTGAAAGTAAGGCATCAATGCAAATGTGCAGACAGGGCTTTCCTTGTACAGAACCAGGGCTACCTGTACAGAACCAGAACAAAAGGCAACCTGACTCAGCAGCCTTTTTTGGGCAATGGTCAGTAGTGGAGACTGGGAAAGAGTGTAAAAGCAGGGCTATTCTACAGTGATACTTCTCCAGCATATCATCCTAGACCAAACAACCTGAAACTCAATGAAGATGCTGAAGGCTTTAAAAACTTCTTTGTGAAGCCTGAAAACTTTTCATTTTGCATGGACTGCAAAGTACCAGAACAGAACTAGAGACTGGATTTCATGTATAATTTCATGTAATTTTCATGTATTCCTGTTCTGAGCTCTCTAGGGGCTGATTCAGAGTTAATATAATTTTATCTACAACAGTGGAAACTGCCCCGAGGCCATAGGATAGCACCTCTTGCCCATATCTTGTTCCAGGCTTTTAATCACATATTTCCTATAGTCAGACTGGAAGTGTGCTGGGAAGTTGTGAGGAAAGTATTGGTGCCATGAGGCCCAGAAGTGGTGACACTAGGAGGCTTAAATGGACATTCCCCTGCTAGCAAGTGAAGGCATCTGGATCCCTTTGGTCTGCCTAAGGGTAGAGGCAGGTTCACCACATTTTGTATGGTCAGAACAACAGTTCTGTTATGTTGTGCTGTCCCAAGTGTGGCAGTCAAGCACCAAGACTGCGTGACTGGTCCACCTAGATAGCCCCGACGACATCCTAGGCTGCTGATTTCTATTCTCTTTTTCCTCTCCTAGGTTCTTCCTTTTTACCACTGTCACCTACTAAGCCAAAAACTTGTCTCTAGAGACAATTACTTTTCACCCCATTAGTCCCCGTTCTGGTACATCCATACCCTATTTTGCTATTTCTGATACTGTTAAAGTGGTCATCTGAGTCACATATAGTATTGCTGACATGATTTCCTAGGTTTCCTAGGCCTTGCAAGATTTCTCTCCTCGGACGTCCTCCATACTCATCTCCTGTGAAGTCTGGCTGTTTCTTACATATCTACTCCTGAACCACCAATGAAATCCAGCCATCCTTTCATGGTACTTCCGTAACTTCTGTTGGATGCCTATACAACCATCTTATTACATCCAGGAATTTCTCTTGTCCAGTAGTTTTCCATGCCCATCCAGCTAGCTTAAACCAGGCCAACGTTGAGGAAGTCATCAGCTTGCAGCCCCAGCAAAGTGGGGATAGCCTGAATGACAAAAATAATCAGCAGAAGAGGATACCTTTTAATACACAAGGCTGTTTCAGAAAAATTGCTTAAGAAGGATGAAAATACCTGTTCAAACAAGTATGGCAATACATTTTAGACCCTATTCTTGTTTAAAAGAATAAGTAAGAGTCTCATTTGTACTATGCTCACAAGAACAATCTCCACTGAGGGGATAAACAGCCTACAGAGGAATGATGCAGATGTCCTTGCTTACTGAAAGGAGAGGATAAAAGCAATGAGCTCCACTGCCTTATTCATGATGCATCACTGCCTTCACAAATAATAGCCTGTGTGATTTAGTAATTAAATATCCTTTACTACTTCCCACCTTATGTAATCACATTTAGTTTTAGGACTGTATGCTCAGGAAGACCTCCTGACCCATCAAATCCACCCAGCTGTGATTACAGACAGCCATTTAATAAACATCTCATCTAGAAGGAGCCATACTAACATACCCTACGTCACAAAGCACTTCTGTGCCTTAGAAATTAAGATCTTTAGTGTAAAAGATCACAAAAAGAAGAGGAGGGCAGGAACAATCAAGTGTATCAGCAATCCCCATGTCAGTAGAATGGCAGATAACTTTTTTTAGGTGAATATGCTCTGATGAGCCTGGGAGACAGATGACACATGATGATACAGAGGAAGGTAAAAATAACTTAGTCAAAACAGCAGCAAAAAATACAACCTCATCAGAATGATAAGCTTTTCCATCAATTTTGTATCCATGTAGGTGACTACACAAAGGTATAATAATACTGTGGAAAATTATAGTATGTGCCCTAAAGTGCAGAAGTAAAATTGTGTGAGGATTTTTAACTTACAATTTATTTTCTACATGATCTTTTTACCATTTATTTTAGGTTTTACTTTTTTTCTTTCAAATTATGATGTTCGTCTTTCTGTTGAAAGACTCTAGACTGCTTAGTCCTTGGTAAGGATATATTTATAAAGGCAAACATCTTTTTAGAAATCCTAATTTTCATAGGGAAATTTTAAACATTGCAAGTATTATTTGACATTATATTTGTGTTTTCAAAAGAAATTCAGCAATTAGTTATTTGCAGAACTTTGGAAGTGCACAAACAACGTGAACACCAGATAAATTATCAAAATAATATATTAAATTTTTCTAAATTTTTCTGAGCTCTTCTTAAAGACAATTTTTATTGGAAGTAATAATTATGTTGTAATTCTGCTAATAGGACAGTTAGATTTGTACTAGTATGTCAACATGTAGTGGAGGACAGTAAATGGCAACATCATAAAAAGCACGAGATAAGGATACAGCTTTCTAAGAAATATGTTCTTTTTGCATATGATTTCAATTTTCAATTTGCTGCATGGATATATCAGTTCAGTTTTATAAAGCAGTTGCTTTGCTGTAGATGGTATAATTTAAATGGAAAAAGCAACAATTCATTAATAAATTAACACAATATAAATTAATTAAGTATAACTTGTTGGTTTCAGTAATGTTTGTCGAAGTAATGAAAAACCTTTGCCAATATGTGTACATATCAGATAACATTTCCTTCATCTAGTGTTGGAAAAACAAATACAAAATGAACTCACTACAGTCACTGTATATAGTCTGCATTACTATATGCTCTTGATTCTTGGTGCCATGAGGGTGTCTCTACAGACTTCTGCAAATGTGGAATCCCAGAGTCATTACAGTCGATAGAGCATCAATTCATTTTTAAAGTATTATTTAAAAAGCAGCTCTGATATTTCTCTACAGCATCATATTAGCAAGGTTTTTCTTAGTATGAAGGAAACAACGTGTATTATTTCCCTCTCACACCAAACTGATTTCTCCCTCTGCCCAGTTATGAAACATTTCCAACATATCTCTTTTTTTGACCAAATTTCCATTTAGGTCAAAAGAAGCTTTGGGAAAGTAAGAAGCCATATAAAGAGATGGTCTATTTTATCTTTTGATATATAAAGTTGTTTTTTAGCAGCAGTGAGCAAAAAGGATGAGAGGGTAGTTAAGTAAGCATGAGTATGAATAAGAGCCCAAACAGAAAAGACTATCTTGACTTCACTTTTTTTTAACAAAAGGAATACTCTCACAGGTGTACTGCAAGTCAGCTACACAATGCTTTAAGAGCCAGAAAAAAGCAGACCAACAAAATTCAGGGATCAACAGACACTAAATTTGCTGCAGAAAGGTGTCATCAACATGAGTGCTGTCTCGCTTACTGAGTCTGGTCTGAAATAGTGTCTGTGTGTACAACATTTTTGCTCACAATCTGTAAAAGGTTGGAAATTTTAACTTCACTAAAAATGTCAGGCCATACTTGTTTATATTATCAAGTACATTAAAAAACAGACCAGAGAGAGGCATGAGGAAAACCCACCTAGCTAATGATATGAAAAACTGCTGTTCATATGATCATAGGAAAACTCAGATTGGAAAGGACCTCAGAAGAATTCTAGTCCAGCCCCCTGATGAAAGCAGGGTCAGCTGTGATACCAGACCAGGCTACTCATGGCTTTTCCAAATGAGTCTTGAAACCATTCAACAGTGGAGACTGCATAGCCTCTCTCGGCAACCTGTTCCAGTCCTTGAGGTTTTGTTTTCTTATATGAGACTGAGTCCTCTTAAATTTCTAGCTGCATCTATAGTCTTGCATTCTCCCACCATGCACTACTGTAATGTGCCTGACTCTAGATATATCTAGGAGAATGATCAGAAAATTGTACATTACCAAAAAAAGATCTGTGAAGCTTTCATGCTACATCCTGGCTAACAACAGAATGACATTTTCTGTTTCTTCATAGTCTACGCTTTGAAGCTGTCTTCAGGGTTGAGCGGAGAAGCCATTATTCACATGTACACTCAAAGTAAAAGTTCTGCACAGAAGCAGTTATTTTAAGAGGTCTTTATATACTCCTTCTGCTCATCTCAGAAGAGGAGTTATAGGTTGTCCAGGTCTAGCAAGGTAAGAAGCTAAGTTATTTTCCCTCATAAAATACACTAACTTTATTAAGCAGTATATTAAAGTTATATTAATTTTAGCTTTTATTTAGAAAGGACTCAATTAAAAGGCACAGATAACATTCTAAAACTCTTCAAGCTGATGCTCTGCGGTGGCTTCATTTTTTTCCTGTTTTTCCTCTGAGGTTTATAAGTTTGCTAATTCTTTTATTTGGAAAGGGAGGAGCACCACTCATTGGAGCTAGTGATGCACTTGTCTTTCTAGACCCTATCTAGTAGATAGAACCCTGACCCAATTAATCTTTTTGTATTCTTTCATTCCTCTGTCTAAGGTGGATCTCCCAAGCATTCATAACTTCTACCACATCTAGCTTTGACATGTTTTCAGTGCTGTGGTGAGTGGAAATGGACTGACAATAGATTCCACTTGAGATGATCCCCTGATCAGGGAGCAGTCAGTGTGAATTTTGCTGTGCAAGGAAAGATGACAGCAGGGTAGGCAAAGGCAGATAATTCATGGATAAGGGGTACAGTCCCACAGTACCTGAGCATGGTGAGCAGAGCGGGTCTGGTGATAGTAACTGGTTTCAGACACAGTCCAGAAACCAGTAGACATGTCTATAGAGACAAGACAAGGCCAAAGTCAAGCCAGAGCATTAATAAGGCAGGTGGCACAGCAGGAGATCAGGCAGGGACCAAGGCACAGGGTCAGACATGAGAGGGTGCCTGGATGGAGTCCCCAGATGGGCCAGATGTGGCTGGTGAGGATATTGGATCCTGTAGGTATACTTATGGCTCAGCCATTGACAAGGAATGTTTTATAATTACTTTGCAATTTTTGTAACAGGTAGTTCATATACTTCATAACAGGACCTTCTAAAGGGTATTTTCCTAGTTTGCTTATAGGAAATTCATGTAATATGTGGGGTTCGGTCTCTTCTCCCAAGTAACAAGTGATAGAACAAGTGGAAATGGCCTCAAGCTGTGCCAGGGGAGGTTTAGATTAGATATTAGGAAAAATTTCTTCACTGAAAGGGTATTCAACCATTGGAACAGGCTGCCCAGGGAAGTGGTGGAATCACCATCCCTGGAGATATTTAAAAGACAGGTAGATGTGGTGTTGAGGTACGTTTTTTTTGGTGGCTTTGGCAGTGTTAGGTTGATGGTTGGACATGATGATCTTAAAGGTCCCTTCCAACCTAGATTATTCTATGATTCTATGATTCTATATACTCCCATCAAAATATTACTGAAATGAAGTTATATCATATTTGTCATTTCTTCCATTCAGTAAGGTATTTATTCTGGCAAAAAAAGACAATGAGTTCCAGCAAATTTGTGCCTGACATTTGTTAAACTCTCATCTTTTACATAGGCAAACACCAATTATTTAATTAGTGCTAATATCTTTCAAAGTGTGAAGCTAAGTAGTCTAAGATTTCCATTTTCATTTCCTCTGCTTGAAATACAGGTGCTGTGTTGCAGCCCTCCTGCCTCCAAGATCAGTCCTATCTTCCTGTAACTCCTAAAGTTAATCTGCAAAAACATTTATTTGACCAAATTTTAAACACTTTACAGTAAACCCTGAAATCTGACCTGAGATCGGCTGATTTGTCTATATGTTTATTAATCAATTCTTTCCTTGTTCTGTTATTGTTACTATTCTTTTGTCACTACTGATTTTTTAAAAAATTGGGTCATAAATACCTTTCTTTATTTGAAGACTGAAGCAAAAAAATGCATTAAACTTTTTCAGAAAAAAAGCATTGGCCCATATCATTGTAAAAAAAGCCTAATACCTCATTGCTTTAATGAAATGCGATCTATAATTCTGACTGATAGCTTCCAACAAAGGTTCTTAAATTAGAAAGAGCTCCCTCCATCTCCAAAGAAACACTACATGAAGCATTAAAGAACGAGCTTTTAGCTTACCACATTAATGAATTCAACAGGTATATAAAATTTTAAATAAGTAACTTATACTGGTTTAAAGATGCATGGGTGTAGTACAGGTGAATCAAAAATAACACCTGATATATTTTCAATATACTATTAATTTTTTGGACATAATTCTTCCTGATTTTTTTGCAAATATATAAATCAGATGCAGGGTTCTGGTCTTTTAAAGAACTCCAAAGTGATCAAACCAAAACATCTCTGTAATGAACTCTGAAATAAAAGTGAAAATGGATTATCATCCCTTGGAAGCATGAATGGAAGAAAGTAGAAATTAAAATGGAAGAAAGCTAAAGGATAGCATGTGTACAGTCTACGTGCAAGTTAAAACTGAACAAACGGAAAATGCAACTTAGAATGAGATCTGTCTAAAACAACGCAAAGGAGTTTGCAAATAGCCCCACATAGACATGACTAAAATCACATCCTATCTCACGATAATATTAAGGCTTAATCATTTTAGTTAACAACAATCCACTGTATACAGCTTGTATTAAAATAGAAGAGTAATGTTCTATGTAAAACAAACTATCAAAATTGTACCTAAAGCTAATTGTATTTCTTTCCACTTATTTCTATGCATCAGCTATCTAAAAGTAAATATTGAGGAAAATGGCATAGCTAATAAGACATTTACAAGAAACAAACAAAATGCGTTCTACTCTGTGAATAATATTTAAAAGGATATCAGTTACAAAATACGGTCATTAAAAGAATGAGTCAATACTTTGATGATACCAGGATTATCATGGCATAGTTGTAACCTTCTGAAGTTATCTTTGAGTGGTGGCTTCAATAGAAGCATACACTGCAAAGTAGTTTTCAGCCTTTTGAAGAAGGGCAGAAGCAGAGAAAGAAGGGAAGAAAACCTTTCTATTCCAAAACAGCCCCTGCAAACACACTCCATTTTCTGACATACTGCTGTACAACAATAGGGACATATCAGTGATGCTAAGGATGTTGCTCAAATGCTGTAGATGCTCTGGAGCCACTCTCCTCCATATCTTCCATGGCTGGTACACAAATGGATAGTCACCAGGATAATGTATGCTTCATACAGATTTCTAGTCTGATTTCCTTCTTTCTTTTTTTGTCATAAGAAAATGTAATCTGGAACACAGAAAGAACATAAAGCAGATCTCTTCATCTTAGAGAAGATCCTGTTATCTAAGAATATGTGATATTTTGAAAAAGCATGTAAAGTAAACACACTTTCAATTTATAAAAGAATACTGTTTCCTTGCTCTTAGTGGAAGGCAGCGCATCCAATCCACTCTCGTACATATGACAATTTTTATTCCGTCTATTTTTCTAGTCAGGCTCTAATTTACTGGGCCCTGGAGCTATAGATGCCTCTGAAGCCCTCTTTATTTTGTTGGCTAGGCTGTGAACAAAGAATTTTTTTGTATGTGGTTCTCTAATATAATTTGAACTAAAATAGCTTCAAGACTCAGCAAGCAAGCAAACTAACTAACTGTCTGAAAAGAAAACCAAGTCCATAATTCTAACATAAACAATTGTAGAGTTGAATAAGTAGCCATGTAAGCAGTTATCAGCGCACTCCCAATAGTGCATTTTTAATACTCTAAGAAATGAGCACAGAAAGGAATCAACATAGTCGCTGAGGCTATAAAGAGCTTCAAGTGGCTTTTATCTTACATCCTGTTAGATTAATAAAAGTTTGTAATTATAACTATATTAATATTTCAAGGCTTCTCACCCTACAGAAATCCTGAAACAAGTCAAAATACAGGGAAAACACATAGTAGTCATGAAGAAGAGTGAAAACATTAAATTCTGTTTTGACTTTCTGATCATATACATTTGTAGTCTATTTTGAAACAGGGCGCTAGTTATGATTTTGTTGTTGTATGTGCAGTGTTTAAGTATGGAAGACAAAATGTAAAATCTGTTGCTGTGAATCTAGTGGAGACACTAGCAAGATAGGAAAGCATTTAAAAATTATCAACATTGCTTGGATGGTTTTATGTTTGTGAAATCATTTTGGAAATATCAATAGAGATATGAGGTAATATGACAAATACACTCTTCTTAATTCTGTGCCAGGATGTGACAAATTGGGTAACAAGATGAGGCACACTTAAAACCTGGTATTCTGTGTGGCATCAATAATTTTGAAGTCTTATATGTATCGAGCCATCATTGTCACTGCTCAAAGTTTCTTGCATGTAGTGAATGCTGCAGTACACAATGTGCTACGCAGACAAGTAATTCTTCACTGTCACTAATGTCTTAACTGTCTCCTAGAGTGTCAGAAATGAATAGGAATCCGATGTCAGCTAAAATTAGTGTCTCTTGATGGCTCACAGGACAGGGAAACTGGAAAAGATTAGTCCTGTCTCTGTGAGTGGAATGAAAATCTGATGTTAACTCTCAAGTGCTGCAGCTGAATTCCCTTGATTCAGAAAAACTTAGGTTGTTTGACTGTAGCAAAATTCAAAGTCAGAACGAATGTCTTTAGTTCTGAACCCCAAGAGAAAGAATTTGTGTATCTGAAGGGGCAGATTTATTAAATCATTGAGGTCTTATTTTTGTATCCCAATGAGTGGTCAGGTTTCTGAATAGATTAGTACATCAGGTGCTAAGTTACTTTGAAAAATCAGACATGATGGTCTTAGCAGGTGCTGAGTACTAGAAAAAGTTACTGTATTTAATTGCTTGAAAGTGTTGCTGAGCATTTTGACAATCTGCTTCAGCTGTGAGTCTTCAACACTCTGGAAACAAAGTACTGGCTGATCCATATTGCACTTTGTCCCAGAATTAAAAATGTAACAAATGTGTGTAGAAAAGCATATGCTGTTCACGCCCACTTCTTCCTGAGAAAAAACACTTGCATATATAAAGAGTTAAGCATTGAAGATTTGAGCTATTCCTTTTTTTATGCTATACTTCTTTTACCCCAAGAGTCAGCTGAGTACACTGTCTAGAAGCTGACATGCAGTGTGCTATATGTAGTAATTAGATTCAATACTTTTGCTGCAGCTTCCAGAGATGGATTCCTCCTGCTGACTTCTGATGAACACCACATTAATGGAAAACCAGATAAAGTATTGAATTCTATGTAGCTGGTATTGTTTTTTTCTGGCAAAAAATGAATAATTTATCCCTCTTTTAAGAACGTTTTAAAATTCAAATGAGGTTCTAAGTCCTGTTTAGTAACTTGTGTACAGCAAAGAGACATTTCTAAAGAAAATATCTTACTGCAAAAAAAAAAAAAAAAAAAGAAGAAAAAAAAGTGAAACCCGAATAAATGTAAAATACATTTTAAAATCCCACAAGAACTTATGACATTGAATTCAGAATCCACCTCATACCTTACAGTTGTGTACAGGAATAAAAAATAATTCCATTCACTTTTAATCATGTGGAAGATGTAAGAAGTACAGTGTAAGGTATGGTTAGAAAGCCATTTCTATTACTTCGCCATTTTTAAAAAATGAAGTAAAAATTTAGAATACTGGGAATCATGGTCATAACTCAAAGCAAATCGGAGCAGTGACCCTGTTATCACTGTCACTGAACACTAAGATAAGATAGAATATGCCTTTGGCGACACTGAATTCCAGTCATTCTTATAGTTCTTGGCTATCCAAACCTCATACTGGTTTCACTGAGAATTTTAAGCATTTAAAGAGAATCAGTCTTTATCTATTTTTAAATCTTATTAAATTTTTAATCTGTGTGCATATCAAAGAGAAAACATGGTAGCATATTGATATTTACTGTGAAAATATATTAAAAAAATAAACTTTTTACTGAAGGTGCATAAAGAACAAACCATACATTTTTTCTTGTACATTTATTATCACATGAATTGTTTATTATGCAAAAATAAATAAAACATAAACCTAACTGCATGACTAAAAAACTGTATAGAAAGAAAGGAAACAAAAGATAAAAAATACTTTCTCTACATAGAATTTTTCACAATTAATGAAATTAAGAAAAAAAATGTTGTATTGGGTAATCCTATATATAATCTCTGAGTTGGAGAAACACGGTGGCCCTGTTTTCTTGTGGCTGAGCAAATTTAAACTGATAACCTCTTTATAATGATAGTGTTGCTGCTGCAATGACAATATAAGGATACAGACAAGACAAAGTCTACAAGCGACAGTTACTTCTTTTGTTACATCCACTGCCATAGCTAGAGAGAATCAGACAAGGTTACAGGCAAACAAATTCTTCTTTAGGTCAGTGATCAGAAGGAACAAACTACAAAACTAAAAGCTGGTTTGGAAGAAGTGATTGGAATTTATTTTGAAATACATCAGTTAGACTATTTCTGAAAGATAAGGCAGCTGGGACCTGTGAAATGGAAAAGATTTTTGGGGTGTCACTTCTATTTCTCAAAAAATCCATTTCTGAGAGCTGATGAGGTATCAATCTCCTAAGGGAAGGAGAGGGACAAGTAGCTTATGGTCTTTCCTTGTAGAGAAGTGAGGGGAGGGGGGAAAGATTGCAACACACCATAAAACTAATATCTGTAATGAATTTGTAGTTTTAGACATTAAGGCTATGAAACTTGGTACTTGAGGGACAAGTTTGTACAGCAGGAGGCTGCCAAGTATATGCAAGTTTGCCGACGACACCAAGCTGTGTGGTGCAGTCAACACGCTGGAGGGAAGGGACACCATCCAGAGGGACCTGGACAGGCTTGAGAGGTGGGGTTGTGCAAACCGCATGAAGTTCAACCAAGCCAAGTGCAGGGTCCTGCACCTGCGACATGGCAATCCCAGGCACAAATACAGGTTGGGCAGAGAATGGATTGAGAGCAGCCCTGAGGAGAAGGACTTGTGGAGTCCTCGTGATGAGAAGCTCGACATGAGCCAGGAATGCGCACTGGCAGCCCAGAAGCCAACCGCATCCTGGGCTGCACTGGAAGAAGTGTGGGCAGCAGGCTGAAGGAGGTAGTTCTACCCCTCTACTCTGCTCTCATGAAACCCCACCTGGAGTACTGTGTTCAGCTTTGGAGTCCTCAACACAGGAAGGACATGGACCTGTTGGAACAGGTCCAGCGGAGGGTCATGAAAATGATCAGAGGGAAGGAGCACCTCTCGTATCACACAAGCTGAGAGAATTGGGGTTGTTCAGCCTGGAGAAGAGAAGGCTCCGGGGAGACCTTATAACGGCCTTCCAGTACCTGAAGGGGGCCTACAGGAGAGATGGGGAGGGACTCTTTATCAAGAAGTGTAGCGATAGGATGAGGGGTAATGGTTTTAAACTGAAAGAGGGGAGATTTAGACTAGGCATTAGGAAGAAATTCTTTACTGTGAGGGTGGTGAGACTCTGGAACAGGTTGCCCAGGGAAGTTGTGGATGCCCCATCCCTGGAAGTGTTCAAGACCAGGCTGGATGGGGCTTTGAGCAACCTGGTCTAGTGGGAGGTGTCCCTGTCCATGGCAGGGGGGTTGGAACTCGATGATCTTTAAGGTCCCTTCCAACTCAAGCCATTCTATGATTCTATGCTATGATTCTATGTTCCTAATTATTGATTTTTTTAAACGTCGTGTTGCTGCTTTTCAATCCTGGTCTACTTTCACATTTCATATTGTAACTACTACTTGTAGGACATTCCACATTAGGTGTGTATAATCTAGATAGTCCTCAAGTCTTAATTCAAAGGATTTTCAGAAAAAAGCATTGACAAAATACTTCATAAAAGACTTCTAAAGAAAATAAATATTTGAAAAGGGTAAAAGTACTAGCATGTCCAAGATTTATAGGGTAGAAAATAGGAAATTAAATTGAATATTCAACCCTTAGAATGGAGAGCAGTCAGCAGTTGAGTACTGCAGGGAACTGTGCTAGTTAGTATAATCTGAAACACCCATGAAGAGAGCAAGGAGTGAAGTAACAAAATCTGATAATGATCCAGGTTATTCCAGACAGGAAATGTGACCATTTTTTGTAAAATTGCAGGAGGGAAATTGAGAGGCAATACAATGTTAACCGATACTCCATGTAGATGAAGTAAAGCACATGAGGAAAATGGTGTGAAAACTTAACTGGGAAGTTGAAATGCTGGGTCGTGTGCTGATTACCCACCACATGGGTGGGTAAGGCAGAGATACATCCTCAGTGAAGTTTTGGCACTGTGAGCCCTGGTGAATAACTTTGGAAAGTCTATCTGCAACAGGGAGATGGACTCAGGCTCTTCCAGAATGGCTATGCTGAGGAGTCAATGGGGTGATTGTTTTGGGGTATGTGTCACCACAGTGTCGGATGAATATCTTTATTTATTAGTAATTGTATGGATTCATTCAGGTGCATGTTGGTTACTTACTTTCACTAGCTACTATGATGGCACCTAGTGTAAAAGAAGATGAAGCTTCTTTTACTCCTAAATTGACCAGTAGTTTGACTTGATGTGGGGGGAGAAGAACAACAGAAAAAAGCAAATAATAAAGTGCCATTAAAATTTACTAAGACCCTGATTTTAAAGTTTTCTGTGGGTTAAAAACATAGACGGAAATTTTTGTGGTTGGTAATATATCTTCTGATACGTACTGTCAGAGTGGTGGGTTGATGCTGGCCAGCAGCTGAGCACAACTCAGTTGTTGGCCATTCCCAGCTCAGTGGGATGGGGAAAAGAATTGAAAGAGCAAAAGTAGGAAAACTTGTGGATCAAGATAAAAACAGTTCAATACCTGAAGCAAAGCTCACATGGAAGCAAAGGAAAATAAGAAATTTATTCATTACTTCCCATCGGCAGGCAGATGTGCAGCCATCTCTAGCAAAGCAGGGCTTCATCATGTGTAAAGGTTACTTGGGAAGACAAATGCCATAACTCCAAAGTCCTCTGCTCCTCCTTCTTTCCCCTCAGCTATTATTTCTGAGCATGATATCATGTGGTATGGACTATGTCCCACAGTTTTGGTCAGCTGTCCCAGCTGTGTCCCCTCCCAATATTTTGCACAACCCCATCCCACTCGCTAGGGGGACAGAATGGGAAAAAGAGAAAGCCTTGATACTGTGCAGGCACTGCTCAGTAATAGGAAAACACTGCTGTGTTATCAACACTGTTTTAGTCACAAATCTAAAACACAACACCATTCAGGCTGCTATGAATAAAATTAAATCTATCCCAGCTAGACCCAGTACAGTCAGTAAAAACAGTGAGTACAAAATCATGAATAATAACCAGCAGCCTATTTTTAGAGATACTTTTACTAAAGTTACTGTGATACCACTGTGTAGATGTGGGGCTGTGGTGAATGCCTGTTGCTCTTGTGTAGGAAATGTGCTTTGATTGAGGCACTGAGTCACCTGGTGAAGGAGCTGGAGGAAGAGGTGAACAGGCTGTGTGCCATCAGTGAAGAAGAGATTGACTGGATCTTCACAGCAAATTGGCAGAGATGAGAGTCTGAGCCCCACAAAGCAAGAAAGGAGGGACAGCCAG
Source organism: Numenius arquata (assembly GCF_964106895.1). NCBI lineage: Eukaryota > Metazoa > Chordata > Aves > Charadriiformes > Scolopacidae > Numenius > Numenius arquata. The sequence continues at coordinate 47,210,734 of NC_133579.1, forward strand.
AAGCGGTAGTCAAACAAGCAATGGAAGTATACCGTCAAGATGGAGAAAGCTGGAAGTTTATGACTTCTGGTTCCTGCTTCATCTGCAGATCTGCAACTTCAGAACAGGTACTGGTGAGGACATCCCACTAGCAGAGTCTATGAAAGGCAAATCATGCTTGAACAACCTCATGGCTTTTTATGACAAAATGCCTAGTGTGACTGACAAAAGGATGGTGGTGGATGTTGCATACTTTGACTTTATTACCAAAGACTTTCACAGAGTCTCCCATAGCGTCCTTATCAACAAATTGGTGAGATATGGGCTGGCTGGTGAGGTTGGTGGAAAATTAGCTGGACTGCCAGTCCCAAAGAGTTGTGATCATAGAGTCATAGAATCATCTAGGTTGGAAGGGACCTTTAAGATCGTCTAGTCCAACCATCAACCTAACTCTGATAAAAAAAACCCAACAAACAACCCCCCCACAAAAACCCCACATCACTAAACCATGTCACTAAGCACTGTGTCAACCCATCTTTTGAATACCTCCAGGGATGGTGCCTCAACCACTTCCCTGGGCAGCCCATTCCATTGCTTAATAACCCTTTCAGTGAAGAAATTTTTCCTAATATCCAGTCTGAACCTCCCCTGGCACAACTTGAGGCCATTTCCTCTTGTTCTAATGCCTGCAACTTGGGAGAAGAGACCGACCCCACCCCTCTACAACCTCTTTTCAGGTAGTTATAGAGACCGATAAGGTCTCCCCTCAGCCTCCTTTTCTCTAGGCTGAATAACCCCAGCTCCCTCAGCCTTTCCTCATAAGACTTAATCTCCAGATCCCTCACCAGCTTCGTTGCCCTTCTCTGGACCCGCTCCAGAACCTCAATGTCTTTTTTGTGGTAAGGGGCCCAAAACTGGACACAGTACTCAAGGTGGGGCCTCACCAGTGCCCAGTACGGGGGCATGATCACCTCCCGAGTTGTACTCACCATGCTGTTCCTGATACAGGCCAGGATGCTGTTGGCCTTCTTGGCCACCTGGACACACTGCTGGCTCATGTTCAGCCGACAATTGACCAACACCCCCAGGTCCTTTTCTGCCAGGCAGCTCTCCAGCCACTCTTCCACAAGCCTGTAGCGCTGCATGGGGTTGTTGTGACCCAAGTGCAGGACCCAACACTTGGCCTTATTGAACCTCATTGTGAAGTCCAGCTGATGGCCAGTAACTAGTGGCATCATCCGGGATCAATACTGGGACCAATATTGTTTAATGTCTCTGTTAAAGCCTGAATGATGGGACAGAGTGCTCTCTCAGCAAATTTGTGGATGGCAAAGAACTTATTGGAGTGGGAGGGGTCAATATGTTGGAGGACACAGAGACCTGGGCAGGCTGGTGAAATGGCCTGATAGAAATCAAGAATTATGTTTTGTTTTCCACAAGATGGGGTAGAATGAAGGAACAGGTTGTCCAGGGAGATTGTAGAAACTTGGAGTTGTTCAAGACTTGGCTGGACATGGCCCTGAGCAACATGAGCTAATGACTTGCTCTGAGCAGTAAGTTGGATGAGACTGCCCTCTGAAGATCCCTTCCAACCTAAATAATTGTATGGTTCAACAGTTCTACAGTCCTATGAAAAGCAGATGCAAGCAAGAAATCATCTTCAGTTGCCTTTTATAGAGGAGGAAGTAGCATATAGAAAAAAGCACAAAAAGAAGAGAATGGGACAGCATAAGTGAAATATGCAGTAAGGTTAACACCAGATGGGAGTTGTTAACTGATGGTCTTCCTGCACTTTGCAGTTGCAATATATGTACGTGATGGAAATAATTTAAGGTACTTCGAGCTACAGGAAAATATTTAAGCTGCTGGCTGGTTTCTTGCAAAATAGCAATATAAAGCAGGATTTAACATTCTAGATGACTGGGAGGTGATAACATGCTACTTTTTAAATACAATTGCACTGCAGAAAGAGCTCTGTGGGAAAATGAGGGAAGGTAAATACCTGTCAGGTATCACAATTCTAACCTTTCATCCTTGTTTATGCTTAAGTGTTATCCTGATTTTGCTTTTAGTTTCAAGCAATTTTTGATGCTTCATTGTTTTAGCTTTATTTATATTGTATTTTTCTCATGCTTTTATATTTTAAAGAGGGAATAAATTTAAAATTCAGTTACAAAATTGGCATCCTAAATCTTCAGTTCCTATTATCTGGAGTCTTCTCTCCAGAGAAGTTCTCTGGAACTTCTTTTTAAGTATGGAACAACACTTTTCCTTAACTTCTCTGCAAGTTCACTCTGGAACCTCAAACTCAAGTGCTATTTTTCCTTCAATCTTAAACCTTTACAGTGATGTAAAGGAGAAGCTTTTCCACCATTTATTCTGTGACCATTGAATGCATTTGCAGAATAAGTGACTGAGTCCATTAGTGGAATTTACTAAGACATTCCCTTGATGCAAAGAAGGAACTGAATTCATCTCATAACCTCTCAGCCTTTGGGGCTAAGAAGAGTCAACAGATAAAGGTACATAGAGGTAAATCTGTCAGTCTGGCTAGCCATTCATTTTTTCATATAATTTTTCACATTGAGCCACATTGCTGAAAAGCACTGGTCAAGGCTAATGCAAACAAGCTGCCAACAGTGAGAATCTTAAGAAATAGATAAGAGTAGCTGCCCCAGGTCAGATCCAGCATCCATCTAGCCAAATAGTCTGTCTCTATCAGTCATCAAAAAGAGATGGCAAGGAAAAAAAACCTAAACCCAAGATAAGCACATAGTACAACTTCCCCTCAGAGGAGAACTTGCTGAAGACTGAATGTGTGAGTCAGGGACTTCCTGAACCAAAGACAGCACTTTAATAGGCAACCTTTAGCAATAAATAAAGGACATTAAAAACCTATCCTCCCGTAGTCACAGGACTTGGAGAGACCTGGTGCAGTGATCCTTTACATCATAATCTTTAGTCAGGCAGACAACTGCACTGTAATTAAGACAAATTAGAACTGGTGCAAAAGTAATCATTAAAAAAAAAGGAAACTTCCATTTCTTCCTGAGATGTTTTTGTTGAATTGTCAATGAAATATGGATGAAGGTGAACACCTGACTAATTTGTCTAATGCTAAAACTTTGGTGAAACTTGTTTGCATGTAGGAGCCTAAATCAACATTCTTTTTCATTTAATTGCAGAGAATTATCATTTTTCTACCATTAAGCTTTCTACATAATGATGGCCTCTTTCCCATTTGCTTTCTTCCTTTAAAGGTATTTCTTTCTCAATTTTGCTTTGACTTCTGTTCCCCTCTAATACGTTGTGCTTGTTTAGAAACAGAATAAAAGTGGGTTTTGTAAGAGAATAAAAATAAGGTCTGTAAGGTGTTTACAAACACAGAGCAAATCTGAGCAACTTGCTACAAGTTGGCAAATGCAATCTGAGTGCCAGCCAAGGAAGATTTCAAACACTTTTGTGGCACAAGACTGTTCTGATAGTGCTGCCAGTTTGTTTTCTTTTGCATTTTAAGTCTGAGTGTAACTGTTACTTTGCGGTACCTTCTACTGAATGATTGCAGGTTACTACAAAGCTCTCATTTTTGTCTTTATGTAAGGTTTTTGTTCTAGAAATCTGTGTGACTAAAAATTTTAAATTGCTCATACTATAATTAGAAGTTATTTTGCCCATCTGGAAGATGAAATCGGTTCTTTAGGCTTAAATGACTCAGTGTCAGTTGTTCACCAAGCCAGTCTTCCCTTGCTCTAGGATTTAAGGGGAAGGAAAAAAAGAGGAGATATTATAAAGTTACTCTGTGTGGCAAAGTCGTTATCAGGCTAGTAGTGTAAATCCTATGTTATTTCTAATCACTGCACTGTCACCAGAATTGTCTATTTTAATCAGCTTAGTTAACACAATGTGTGCACGCTTTCCTAGCTTTATTCAGTTACCCTCTCCCTACTTTCCCTCAGCATTGTGTATATTACCGCTGAACGTGTTGTTTTAGATTGCTGCTTTGTTCCAGCTGGATAGTTTTCTAAAAGTTGAGACCAGTTATGGGAAGCCTCTATTTCAGTATTACCTCTTCTTCTTCCTCCCATTTGTTTGCCCTGGTAAAATGTACTCCATATTAACTTCATTCCATAAATTCTATTCATTAATGTTCCTTTTTTAGACTTTGTACCAACTTGTATTATGTTGCTACTAGGTTCAAAAAAAAAAAAAAAGCAAGCAAGTAATTTTATTAAGTTTTGATTTAGACATCATTAATTTAAACATATGATTTAACTTACATAGGTAATAGCTTTAGAAGTCTGGAAATATATTTATATACATACAATAGATTTCCTAATCCTACATCATACTTTATAATCCTCCCCTAGGCTTATAAATCCTACCTTCTCTATGCAATTCCTATGATTAATTTACAAATCATCCCAATAAATCCTAAATTAAAATGAGTAGATTTGTAAATCCTTTCTTTGCACTTGAAGTAGAGAACAAGTAGATGACTTGTGAAGTCTTCAAAGCTTGACAGTTACAATTAAATCTATATCCAGTCTTATTCCTCTTCCTTCTCTGCCTTCCCAACTTTGCCTGTAAATCCTGATCATCTGCTTCTTTCATGAAATTAAGCTTTATTTAAACAAGATGGAAATTCTGTGAACTTTCATATGCTTCAATTGACTTCATCACATCCCTGTAATCACATCAGCTTCAAGCCCTCCCAATCTGAACTGTACTGGAGAAAATGGATCGAACCAGAGACCCAAGAGAGCATGCAGGATGTGTCAGGAAGTGGTGCTGGAAACTCAGCTGAAAGCATTTTCTTCTGAAAAACAGCAAATGCAGCATGCTCCATCATGATGTTTGATTATTCTATGACATTCAAGGATTCTTTTTAATGGCTCTCCAGAGTGTTATTCCTCAAAAACTTAACAGCTTTTGTGCCAGCAATTTTGACTTTACAGACTGTTAAAACTCACTTCATTTATAAACTCTAAAGCAAGAGTGTCTTACTTCTGCTGCAAGTTACAGAGTGGCTGAGAAACAGGGAAGACAGTCTCTGTCATGTCTCTGAAAGCCTCAAATGTATTATCTAAATTACTTTCACAGATTCTTCAGGTCAACGCGCTTGTATAATATTGCCTGTGCACTTATACAATCCCCCAGTATGCAACTAACAGACCTCCGTGGCTCCAAACTGAATGAAAGCATGGAAGAATGAAAGAAACAAATTTATTTGAAAAAACTGTTTTTTAAAATATGTATTAAGTGGCAAAGATCCATTTGTCACCTTGTCAGAATTTTTGAAGTTAAAATTGTGTTTAAGACTTTGAGCTTGTCATATGAGGAAGGGGAACATTTCATATTTCAATGGTTCTGTGAAATCCTCCCCCAAGCCAACACAACCAGTGCGGTCACTAAACGCCTTCTCCCAAAAAGAAGGGTTGTCCATTATCTTTTTTTTTCTACAAGTGCACAGCATTATTTAGCATTTTAAGAGTTCCATTCAGCTCTTGTGCTCCTCAAAATTCAACCAATATCCTGTCCTCCACATCCAAGTCTCACTTTCAATTTTTGTAACCATCTCGCTGGGGCACCACTGCCCGAATGCAGGGAGCAGTGTGAAATCTCACTTTTTCTTCTTGCAAGGCCACATACTCCTATAGCCTGCCCTACACAGATTCCTATATATCCCTCCACAACATTTTCTTGTTTGCATCCCTGATTTCCAAGTCTCTGTGAGAAGCAATGCGAGGAGCTCAAGGAGGCAAGGTAGTGGCTAGCTCGAGAAAAAGAGCCTAGTGGGTTAAGGACTTCCCTAGTACAAATGATAGACTCCAAGAAAGGTTCAACTCCTGTTTTAGAATTTTTTTTTTGGGGGAGGGGAATTTTTAAATTCGGAAATGCCTATATTTGTCCTTATATGTGAATTCATATGTAGGAGGTATAGCACGGAAGGTTCTTCACCTTCACTTGAAGAACCTCTCCAATCTGAACTCCATTGCCTATTCAAGACAAATTAATTTTTAAATGTTTAACAGTAATCATTTGATTAAAAGCTGTTCTAGAAACTTCAGCTGGCTACAGAAGGATGAGTAAGTCTAAACACCAGTCTTGAATATTAAGCATACAAAAGAATTATTTCACTCCTGTTTTAACTAACGGGTCACTTTGGCTATGAGTAACTCCATAATTCCTAAATTCTGAATAATGAACAGTAGAAACCTTAATTTTCAGAGTAAGAAATCAGTTAAAACAAGTGGCAATCTCTGAACTGGTACTGCAAGGACTGTCTGGCACTTGGGGAAAAGGAACAGTTGAAGGTTGCTCCCTTCTCCCTCCTCTTCTACACTTAGATTTAGTCACTTCTTTTTCAGCAACAAGCTGCTGGTGTGCCAGAGGCAGATCATGCACAAATTTTCAATTAGGATAGAGTTTCAGACAGGTGATGTACTCATCCTCAGCCATTCTGATATCTGGCAATTCAAAATAATTCTGTTGCTAGCTATACTTTCAAAGGCAAATATGTGTGCATTTCTTTACATACATGCAAACGTGTTACAAGTACATATATAATATTATGTATTTATATTAGGATAGGGATTTGCATGTGTGTATATATGTGTATACATATACATACTAGCACGTATATACTATACTAATAGGATAGATTATGCTGTACTTTATCAATATATATACTAATATATACATCTATATGAACATATATGTATACTCATACATATTGCACACTGAAACTTTATTCTTCCCCAGTGTTAGGCAGAAGGTATTATCTATTCATTGGTAATACCGGCTAGTGTTAACAGCTCGTCAGGGAGATAGTATTTATTCTGGGTCTTCATATGTTGAATACAAATAAGGCAAGGAATAGCTAGACAATACGTTTTACCCAAATTGTACTGCTCTGTATTCTACCTTGCCTTTCCTAATCAGTTTCTAATCTCCTATATGAGTTCTTAATTATACAGCTACACATTTATATCCTCTCTCACACCTTCTCTTCCTCTTCTTGCTAAGCCATCTTCAAAGACACTTGTGACGGGAGTGTTCTTTGTTAGTAAGTCTATCTCTTTGCAATCTCTAAGTAGGGCTGGAGTGGAGCTTTAGCAGTAAGCCAGCTTCTCTGCAAAGAGGCTGGGAAAACCATGTCCAAGAAAAAAGTAAATAGGAAATGAAGTCCTAGAGCTACAAGCATAAGATTAAATCCATTTAAGCAGCAGCTAAAATAGAAGCCAAGAACTACATTTAAAGGCTTGCCTGGAATTTCAGTGAAAAAGCCTGTATTGGTCACAAGGAAAGCGTTTCAGGCCAAAAGAAGAGTAATGGGTTCAAAGAACACTTTTTTTCTTTTTACATAAAACAAAGAGGAAATAGTTTAAAATTCCAATTTTCCTGGAAAAGCCAGAGAAAAAAAAGATAACGGAATATAGAAATGGAAGTATCATGTACAAATAAATATTAACTTTTCAATAGTTAATTACTTATATAACACATTGGTTATCATCCAAGGATGGCTACCTTAACATCTCCATCATAGATAAAGGACAATATTTGTCCTTTGTATTTAATTTTTTATATATATATAATTATAGATACAGACTAAATACAAAAAATGCTTGATTTCCTATAGCACAATTCTCCCATCTCTTTTTTCTATAGTTGTGTTTAACACATTTCTGACTAGAAAAGCCTAAAAACCCATTTCTGGCCTGAACAAAGATGGCACATTTTGTAGTTTAACAGATCTTTTGGGTGCCATTACATGTACAAATGAAGCCCTAATTAAATGCTGAAAAGCTAAATCCATTTGAAGCCAGTGAAGTATCCTATTTATAATATTGCATGGCTTGCACCAAAAGCATCCTAACCTAAAGGAGAAACAACCTCTGTTGCCCAGAGCCACCAAAGCCACAGTCATTGTCTCAGCTCAATTTTATAATGAAATCGCTGTTATTATTATCATAACTTGTAGTTTATTTTAAGGCTCTACATCCCTCTCCTTGTTACTCAACTTCATAATTGTTATAATTGTTATAATTCAGCCTGTAATATTAACGGTGAAGTGGGAGAGCCTAATTCCTCATATTCTAATGATTTTGTATCTGCTTTGACAGGAGGCTGATATGCACTTTGTGAGGAAAAAAGATAATACATAAAAAAACCCAGTCCGTTGTGGGAAAAAATACCTCTGAGAGACAAAAAAATTTTTACAATACATTTGGAAATGTAGCTCTCTTTCTCTACCTTCCATCTGTCAATATTATTCTTTTATACAAAATCAGGATTTAAAGATTCTAGAGGCTGTAAAAATATTAATCAAGCATCTTAAATATTTTTTATTTTCAGTCTGGCAAATATAGTGTAGCAGAAGTAAGACCAGTGTTAAGGGTTACAGAAAATATTTGAAAACATTTGAAGGAAATGAAAGACATTCATTAGCCTATACAATTTACAGACACAAGCTCAAAAGTTCACTGTAAACAGAAGCAAACAAAGAAAAGTAGTTAAATAAGCACTTGCAAAAAAGGATTTTGAAATTAAAATGGGTGAAAAATAAGTAGAAAATAATTAATTTGCTACAAACAGGAAGCAGAATGGAATTCTTCACTTTTTCCTAAGGAAAGTGGCAGCACCATCAACAGCAACAGGAATTTGCTGACATTATTTTGATACAGTGGCAAACTGGACCCAGGTTGTGTTGCCTTTTCCACAATGTTGTCAGGGTCCTGGGCTAGTCCTGCCTCCTGTGGGTTTGGCTGCTGGAGCTCAGGGTCGGCTCAGAGGCAGTGCAGCTGAGGGCTGCCCCCTTCCTGCTCCTCTCCTTGGGGAGAGCGTTTCTAGCCCTGTCTACCTTCTCACATGCTCTTGAGGTGCCTGATGCATGAGGCTGGATCTGCCCATGGTGTCCCCCCCAGCCTGGCCTGATCCCTGACTGGGGAGGTAGGATGGGTCCTCACCGTGCCCCTGTGTGGGGACCCCCCAACCCATACAACACTGTGGCAGGGAGTTTCTGACATGCTCCCATTCTGGTGTAGCACCATTTCAAGACTTTTACTTGGGTCAAACTACTGCACAATTTAAAGGGGAGAGAGGTTAAAGATAAAAGTAAACAAAGTTTATGTCTTAATACGAACTACTGGTGTGTGTGAGGTGTGTTTATACCAATCATTTGAAACATGCTTCCCTCAATTAAATGTATACACTTATTAGAATGTCAGACATTTGCTTTCCCAAAATGAATAAACTACTTAATATCTCTATACAGGCAAAATTCAGACCGCTGCAAAAAATTATCCACTTGCAGATACTGTTGTACTTTCCTGGGGTGCTTGATCAGAAACATGCTGGAGGAACTGAGAATGAGATCTATTCACCTGGAGAGAAACTTAACACAACCAGAAACAAAGCACTGAAGTCTTCCCTGAAACTTGGACTGAAGCCATGGTGTTCCTGAGCTATTTGGTTTCTCCCACACTCTTTTTAACAGCCTCTTTGTGAATGAAGAAAGGAAAGGTGCACTGAGCATATGGAGCCTACGTTTCCTGAGCCATTTTGAGCTCAGTTAGGTCCTTTATCTGCGTAGTCATTTCATATCTCATTAATCTCAACCCATTCCTGAAGTAGCTTCCACCCTGCTCACTTCTAGAACAGTCTTACCATTTTTATGTTGATGACTCTGGATACCCTCTAAAAATACTTTTGCATTTTGCATTCTCCACCTTGATTGTTGGCTTGTTTTCCAAATGTACCAGTGTCAATGGAGCAAAAGAAAGGTGTTTAAGGCAACAAACTGAGATGGTAATTCTTTTCTCAGAAACCAAAATATTCTACTTGTCTTACTGAACAGCAGGGGAGAACTGGACATACTTACAGATAGAAAACCTTTGACAGCAAAACAAAAATGTCCCACTATAATTATAGCAATCTACATACACTGAAGTGAAAGGTGTCATTTGATCGTGTCACAAAACATTAACACTGTCTTTATGAATCCTTCTGTCATAGACAAGAATTTGCATTATTTCAGAATATTATTAATAAATTCAAATATAATCTGCCCAGTAATAAATCACAGTTCTTCAAAGTCTCAAGAGTATTTACAATTATCTTTCATATCAAGCAGGCCTTCAGATCACTTTACACTACTGCTTAGCTTACAAAATTGAGTGTCACATAAAAAATATAATACCTCAGCATTTCATTGAACTGTGAATCCATGAGACAAACTTGTAGTGCACAATTATAGTCTCATATAAAAGTAAAATGAAGAATCCATTCAGTGCTTTAATGCCCCAGTCACAAATGAATAAAAGAGAAAGAGGAGTAACTAGAGAGCAGAACATGAAATTCACCTCATTTTCGCAAGAAGGCAAATAGTTTCCTAAAAAATAGAAATATATAGATAAACAAGAATGATCACTGTCATACCCACAGCTATGCTGTACATCATGTACCAAGCTCTTCCTACCTAGGAAGTTAAGAAGTCCTAACACTACCCAAGGAGTAGTGGTTGGCAATACTTGGCAAGCGTTAAACAACAAAAACCAAATGAGTGGGAAGACTTAATTTGATTCCATTCTTACTGCTGAGCTGGCAGCAAGACATGAAGCAGCCTGATTGTCTAAGCATAAGTTTTTTTTATTGCAAATAGAAATGTACTTTGGTCACATCCTGGTTGTCTCCTTTTAATATATCCAGAGATGGCCCTTTCCCTTCCTATGAAGATAATAGAAAGTAGTTCAAATTTTTTGAAACCTGAAACCTCAGCTTTTACTTTTCCAATCTGAAACATTTTAAGGACTAACTGTTAGACTCTTTTTATGAGTGAGAAGTGTTCAAATTTGCTAAGAGAAAGGTTTAGTTTGATCAGGGCTAAAACTGCACTATTGGTTGTCAGAGCTGTGGAAACCATGATTACACTGAGGCTGCTTGCTCTGAAACCGGAGAAATATCCAGATGAGTTGGGTCTTATGCCTTGGAAAACATGGAACCTTGCCACTCACTTCTGTCAATAGGTAGGCAACTCTAGGTATACCCAGTGTGAAGAATTTAGGTATGGAATTCATGAGTGGAGGAGACACAGACAGCTACAGACTTTAAGGTTTAGAACCAACGCAAAGGGCTCAAAACAGGCCAGGGTCAGTTCTATGGCTCTGGAGTCAAGAAGCAGGTCCAAAATGCCGCACTCTCTGGGAAGGCATATGCAAAATGCTGACTGGAAAATGTTCTTGGTCCATATCATCCCTTGAACTGTGCATTGGTGCGGACAATGCTAGCTGGCACAAGCCAAAATTCTGCCAAGGAATGTGCTAGGTATTAAATGGTGAGAGTTATTTCATGCCATTCTTTCACTTTTGCCCTGGCCCCCTGGAGATTACTGGTATAGATATAGATGGATGACTAGAGGTGGGATTCTACAAGATCTAGATGTGCCCCAGTTTATAAAGCCAGAGAGAAGAACTTCTTGTCAGGATAGACCCACCCACACGTTCAATTTTTCAAAGAACAAAGCAGGTCTCCTGGTTTACTCTACTGGTTACTAATGCTGTCTAATGTTACTAATGACACTGATGTGGCTGGAGATACAAACCTACATGTTCTATTTCCTACAAGAGTGCTGTAAGTATATCCTCTTCTGGTTGTCTGGTTCTGGAGGTATTTCCTAGCAATCTTATGGGACATGTGCCGTTGTATAGGTAATTCAAGGTCTATTTGGTCAGAGACCAACCACAAATGAACTGTTAACACGTGTAACTTAGAAAAGGGAAGAATTGGCACTTTCTGCTTCAGGAACTACGTATCTTTTACACATTTATCCTTTTGCACTTTGTCATTAATTCATACTTGAATGTAATATACATCCTGAGTTGTTCAGCCATGTCCTCCTGAGGTGTTTCACTACACATGCAGTGAAGTTCATAAACTGTGGAACCTACTGTGAGAAAAGGTTTCAGAACTGGCAAATGAACCTGGGAATTATGAATTCAAGTAGACATCCCGGAACGACTTTCTTGTTCCCATGATCTGTGACAATTCAACAAGGCTGGAAAAAAAATTTCTAAATTTTGGACTTATGTATTAACAAGTTCAGATACTTAAATTCTTTTGTGATATCAATAATGACAGAGTGTCTTATTCTGTGCTAATGTTCTCAGCTAGTGATGTTCCTGATGTACCTGCTGCCACCCTATTGGACTGCCATTGTCTGCTTCCTGCTATTTCTTAAAAAGAACAGGAAACTGGTCTATTTGTCATAAAAAATCCCAATACATTCATTTCTGTTCCTACTGTTGCTGGCAATGTTGTGGACAGAACAGAAACCTGTACATTGACTTGGGCTGTGTCGTGCCACTGTAGTTATAAATGTGAGGTAAGTGAGAGCACTTTATCCTTCAATTTCATTTGTAGTAAAAAAGCTTCTAAGAAATAATTAAGGGAGAGAAAAATAAATGTTATTCTAAACTAAGCCTATTAAAAAAATTCTAATCGGCTAAAAAAAAAAGTAAAGAATCCTTATAAGCCAACCTGTTTGTTAAATTTATTTATTAGCTTATATACCTTGGTGAATTACCTGTGGATTCCTCAGAAAAGCTGTTTATTCTTCTGATTTATCTCATCCATAACTGTTAAAAGAAGGGAAAAACAACAACAACAAAAACAAACAAAGGGAGAACTTATGAAAAGTTTAGAGTTCTTCAGATAGCAAGGAGGTTAAACAGCTACTGTAGCTGAGAGTCTTATTAACTAGCAGACTTAGATGTTCACTTGAGCTTTTGCTTTATATAGCTAACATTATTAGAAAAATAAAACCTAAGACTCTCTTAATCACGTCACATACAGTTGCTTGGTTTGCATTTATTTTTGCTTCCATTTGAACATTAATTACTCCAGGGAAAACATTGTTTTCAACATAACATAGAACAGTTCAATTATTTAATTGCACTGCTGATACTGACACAGGGACCAGCAGATATCACTGGGTTTTATTTCTTTAGATTATTACCTAATCTTGATAGAACTCTGTGTATTAGAGTTCAAACTGGGAATAAATTTTGACTGCCAAGTGCAGTTAATTTGAATGTTGGTTTGAAGCTCAGATGTATTTATTTTTTTTTTCTTGGATTTTCAGTGATTACAGGAGAAAAGGTTGTTGTGATGGAGAAAGGGAAGGAGGAGCTTTTCCATTTATTTTTAAAGTATGGCTATATAGTATTTTCAGGGACATAGTAAGACATTTCCACAATTATCTTAAATAATGCTTTACTATGACTAAAACAAATGTTACTTTAACAAAGTAATTCTATTAAAGCCTATGAAACTCATGAATATTCAATACCCCTGTTTCCAGCAAAATTTATGCAATTAATTGTCAAGTAATTAACAATAACTATGTAATAAAACTTTCATATTTTATAAATTGGACAAAACCGATCACTGAATATTGGGTACTGTTGCCATTCAGTTAATTGCTAGCTGTAACCATGAAAAAAGAGAGAAACTCACAGGATTAATCTGTATTATTAACACAGTACCAGGACAATTATTTAACATTGCATATATTGCAGAATTATAGAACAATTGAGATTAGAAGGGACTTCAGGATATCATCTGGTCCAACCCCCTTTCTCAAGCAGGGCCACCTAAAGCTGGTTGGCCAAGATCATGTCCAGGCAGATTTTTAATATCTCCAAGGAAGGAGGAGCCACAATCTGTCTGGGCAACCTGTGCCAGTGCTTGGGCACCCTTACAGTAAAAAAGTGTTTCCTGATGTTGAGAGATAACTTCCTGTATTTCAGTTTGTGCCCATTGCCTCTGGTCCTGCCAGTGAGCTCCACTGAAAAGTGCCTGGCTACATCTAATTTGCATCTTCACTTCAGATATTTATATACATTGATGAGATCCCCCCACCCTGAGCCTTCTCTTCTCCAGGCTGAACAGCCCCACCTCTTTCAGCTTTTCCTTATAGGTGAGATGCTCTAGTGCCCTAATCATCTTTTGTGGCCCTTCACTTATCTCTATCCAGCAGCTCCTTACCTCTCGTGTACAGGGGAGCCCAGAATTGGCCACATTGTTGTTCAGGGCAACTTCATAGAAACCGTTGAAAAAAAATAATTTGGAAGGGATCACTCAAGTTTGCAATGCAGGACTAACTTCTAAGTTAGACTAGTTTGTTCAGGACCTTGACCAATCTATATTGGAAAATCTCTAATGATGGAAATTTTACAGTCTCCGGCCCACCTATTCCAGTGCTTGACCACTACATTTGTTTGTTGAATTTTTCTTTGTGTCCAGCTGGAATTTCTTTGCTGCAGCCTATGAATATTGCCTATCTTCCTTTCATTGTGCAGGTCAGAGATTATTTTGGGTCCCTCTTTTGCATAACCCGTCCTTAATGCAATGGATGACTGCATTTAGATCCCTCCAAATCTTCTCTCATCCATGTAAAATAAACCCAATTCCCTTAGTCTCTTTATATATATCTGATACTAGCCATGTCAGTGATACTTCAATGGACTCTTTCCAGTCTGCTACTTAATACTTTAATTAGTTCGGTATGGTATTATGTGGCTTTAGGGCTGAGCTTGAATCCACTTTGGATAAATTCTATCAGTGTTTTCTTTTTGGGTTTTTCACCAGCTTGAGAAGTGTCAGTCTCCAGGCAAGGAGAAATTTGCAGAGGCTGAGGATTGGTCTAACTCAAAACCTGAACCTTAAAAGCAGTGTGGATGTAACCAGCTCACACTGTCTGGCCTAGAACTCATATCTGTGAATAGTTAAGAAATCACTGCAGACTTATTAAGATTAGGTGTGTGAACTGTCCTTTGGGATTCTGAGTGTCTAGGGCAAAACAAAAACAGTACATGAGATCACTCCCATCACATTACTAAAAAAAATAATTGGACAGGAGGTCATTAATTGTCCAACTAAGAAAAATGCATTCACAAGGGTATCTGCTAGTCTTTTTCCAGCTAGAGTTCTCTAAATGTTTGATATCTGAGGATGCTATCATAAGTGTAAGTGATAACACCACCTACAGAAAAGATAACATAATCCTTTTCCTGATAAGAAACTCTTTACCGTGGGTTATAGCGTGGCTGAAATCAAGGTTTTGGGGTTAACATTTTTATTTCATGTGCTTCCCTCTGCCTTTATTTTATGTATTTGCTTTCATTAAATTCCTGAAATTTCTGCTGCTAAGGAAAGCAAGGAAATATGTCATTCTACAACAGCCATGGAAAAATATGCTACCCTCAGCTGTTCTGTTAAGAAACTGAACCTTGCTTTCAGCTCTTATAGTGATCCATGAATTGTTACCAAGTTGTAGGACTCTTGCAAGAGTTAGTTTCCTCACACCTAGAAGAGTCTCTTTAGCATTTAGCAGCTAAGTTTTTCTGCAAACCCATCTGCAATGTGCTCTATGTCTTTCTGACTAGTAATGATGACAAGGCGTTGTTTAAACTGCCTGACTTTCATTGAAAAAAAGTGAATATATATTAAAAAAGCCTCACTTCTTAGGACAAAAGGGCTGAAAAATGATTCAGTCTTTTGATCTGTTTTGAGTTTTGTACAGGACAAACTTTTCTTTTGATAAAAAAATTAAAAAATCTTCTCTGTGATATTTTCTGTAGGGTCTACTGAGACTTAAGTCTTCCATGGGTATTTGCTTAGCAGTTGTAGCTATCCTTTCTGAAAGAAATGACTCACCATGTTTACCACATTTTGCATAGTTACAGTACAGTCAGAAACTTCTATCAACCGCTTATCTTCCTCAGATAAAGTAGATATTCTTTGTGTTCTTTTGCCTTGAATGAAAAAAAAATAAATCCTTGATAAAGAACACTGGAGCTTCTACCTCATTTTTAAAGGAAGTTATAACATACCAATCTCATGTTTGGGAGTAATCACTGCATAGAAACAGACTGCTATAAGGTAGTCTTGAAGTCAAATTTCACATGCTCTAAAATGATAATAAAATTTTGCTTAAAGATAAGAAGTAGGCATTTTTTTTTGTGATAAACTCTAAAGGAAAAGTCATTACCATACCAGCTACTATTGCTGATTTTCACAGAATCACAGAATGGTATGAGTTTGGAAGGGACCTCTGGAGGTCATCTAGTCCAACCCCCTGCCAGAGCAGGTCCAGCTAGAGCAGACCTTTCAACTCTCACATGGTCTAGTCAAAGTTTCAGAAGGTTGTGGTATTTTGCTCCTTAACCCAGATAAAAAGAAACCCACAACACAACACAAAACAAAACAAAGCAAATTTAATCATAATTAAAAATATTTAGGTCCATTTAGGCCCATCTCCCAATAAGAATAATCTCCAAAATTATTTCCTATACTGATATAAAGAGATAGCTTGAGAAGCACACCTTTCTAGCACATCTCCTTGAACTTCCACAACACATCATGTTTCTGTAAACTGATCCAATAAAGTCTGGGGGCTTGATGAGGTTTTGCTACCTCACTATCTGAAAAACCTTTCCGTTATTCCTTTATAGGTAATGGCCTGAAAAACGATGAATATTACCTAGTTAAATGGAGATGGAATCATACTGTTCTATGGTTTGATAGAAGAAATTAATAGTCTGATCACCTTTTAAGGTCTGAATAAGTATGTGATCCTGTTTGTGATAACAATTTCACAGCAGTGGTACCAGAAAAAAAAACCGAACAGTTTTAAAACTTACCTTAATTTATAAAAGTAATATCAAGTGAAAATTAGCTATTGTTTCTACTTTATATAGTGAAAGAAAACATATTCCTTAGCCACAAAATAATAATTCTATTTGGATCTGGTTCCAATTTGCCATATAACACGGTGGATTTTTCTCCTGTTAAAGTGTGTAATACCTTACAGGATTCTTGTGGCTGAATTCATAGTAATTTTCAGGTCTCTTAGGTCTCCTCAGTAGGATGCAATATGTGCTATTATAAATTTTAATTTATTATCACAGTACTGAAATATCATTGAATAAGCATTTGACAGCAACATTTTCTAGTTTTAGCTGAGGTTTGCATTCATTGCCTGAACAAAACTCCAATCTCCATATACAGAATAGAAATCAACTGCTAGTTCAGAAATGACTGTTACAAGAAAAGCTGTTCTTCTGTTACATTGCAAGGGGTGATTTCACTTATAAATGGAGGAATTTAGAAAGTTAACAAGTGAGCAAGCGGCCGTATGGTACTTAGTTGCTGGCTGGTGTTAAACCATGACGCATGGGCTCAATCCCCTTTGTACAGGCTAGTGCAATGTTAACTCACTCATTCATGACTGGTAATTCATGACCAACAAGTTCCCTAACTTGTAACTCATGGGCCAATAAGCAGAACGGTTACCTTGCAAAGGGTGGGAGTGCTCATTTGTCCTTCTCCCTCACAGCGCCTGTTTCCCCTCTATGACATGGGGAAGCACGAAACCCTCAGCAGTCCAGCTGCTGTTGGATCCACTTCAAAATCTCTTTGGGTAAGCTGATGTATTTATACCTCCCAGCTTGGAAGTTTGATCTATACCGTTTCTATAAATTACTGGATACTGAAAAAACTTTGGGCGATTAATATGCAAGGATGCAAGAGGCAATGGCTGACAGACACAGCAAGCTGCAGGTGATAACAGCTGCATAATGACCTTTATCCCTCCCTGTCCATCCTGTCCTGCCTATGTGTTGTTCTTGCATTGACCTAACGGTGCTGCTCCCAGCATACATCAGGCCTCAGTGTGAGCTGTGTGTTAGGCCAAAAACCGGGCAGGACTTGAGTGAACAGTCATAGGGAAGACACTTAGATTTATATTTCCTTTGGGATATGAATAGACCTCTCCTAAGCAAGACAGGCACATCTCATTTTAATTTTCATTTTCCTTTCCACTGTAATACTGCTGTTCTGAGTAAATAGTGGGGGCTCACTGATCATTAATTGAACTTATGATTCTTCTCACAAAAGAGAGTGCAAATAACAATCTGAAGCCACATTTGTTGAGATGATTACAGCATACTGCAAGAGAAAAATAAACCATGCAATGCCTCCTTTTCTCTGCCTATGGCTGACCCCGTCTATACAGCAAAATATAACTTCAAATCAGAATCAGAAAGCTTACTACAACTATATTTCTTCATATTTCTATTATACTGCCTCATGGTGCTCTGGGCCTTTCTGCCCTCTGATGAGAGAGGCAAATGCAGTCATCAGCCTTTCTAGCTGAAATTCTATGGAGATACCCGGCTAAGAGTCGCCAGGGCATTCCTGCCCTCCACCTGAGCCCCAAAGACTGTGTTTCAATGTGTGGAGCTTGGTTTGAAGGAATGACATAAGTGGGTTTTTTTATTCACAAGGCAGGCTTTGAATTTCTGAACTTTAGCCACAGCTTTAAAAGTTAGAAAGCATTTGACTAATTACACAAGCAACCAGATATCTCTGCAAAGAGAAAGATCCTGCAGCCAGGTAAGGTATCTGTGGTCAAGTGGGCCCAACTGTGCAGACAGAGGGTCTAAGCAACAGCAGCTTAGAAGAGAACTCATTTAGTAAATGTGAATTGTGATGTTACCTTCTATGTATTGCTATTGTGGTTGATTTTGCTATGTTATAGACTAAGTTATAGTACCAACAATGATTGTCCTTAATTTTGAGGATCGATGGAGTGACAAATCAGATCTCAACACCGTCTGTCTGCTGGTTGAATAATGGAGCATTAGTTTCTAATATGTGCTTAACCCATATTCTAGTTCTTTCATCCAAATTTCAATGAAATGTTTTCTCTGGGCAGTGCCATTTTTTCCTCTAACCAATTGTCCAGAACATGTAAAATTTTTCTTGCTTGCATTTCTTAAATTTGAAGCTCTTTAGTCATAACAATAGCAATACTTTGCAGTATTGTTACTCTATAGTACTCTTCAGTAATTACATTATTATTTTTTCTTGTTACTCTTTAAATTTTCCATATTTTTCAATATGATTGCATTTCAAGTGTGCAGTCCCTCTGGGCGCTAGGGACTTATAGTATATATCTTTCTAAAAATTTCCTCTCCTATTGTAGTAAATTTTTAATTATATATGTTACATTGTGTTAATTTTTGTCATACTAACTGGTCCTACAAGTCAATTCACCTAGGCTGGGTCCAAACTGAATACAACTCTATCAACTAAAGATGTTCTAACTAAATACCAGGCTTAAATAATTCTATGACTGTTTTCCTCATTCTAACTGAATGACTGTGCTGGTGATCTTTTGCCTCATATAAGGCCTCCTAAAAAGCCACCTCCATACATTCAGAAATGATTCCTACATGTTTTCTAGCAACTGATTTTAACATTCATGTAAAATTAGACATTTGATGGTGGTAGAGGTTTGAGGAAAAAAATATAGAATGTTGTGTAAAGAATAGTCCTGTACTTTAGAAATCCAAAAGGTTTTTCACAAAGTACCATAATAGCCCACCCTGTCCTGAGCCTAGTAATCATTACAGAATGTGATTGTACGACTAAATAAAAAAATTAGAAAAAAATTACAAAGCTCCATTCACAAAGAAAATAACTTATGTTGCACTTGGGGCTGTTGGAAATTATTTATCTTCTTGTCTGCTGTTATTATAGTTCAGAATTTTTTATAACAGTCTTTAGTAGACAAAACCTTAAAAAAAACCCAGTCCATGCAATCCACCCAACAGTATTGCTACTAGTGGAACATTAGAAAATAAGATACACTAATATTAAAGCTTCACATTTTTGGCAGTACATGCTAGTTGTGGGTAGCAAAGGTTATTTTAGTGTCTGATGTGATGAGGAGACCAGCTGACTCAAAGAAATATGAATTTGGGATCAAGAAGAAAAGATTTGGGTAGAGGAGAAAATAAGATAGGACAAGACACAAGAAGTAAAGCACAGGGGTAAGAAGAATCTTGAGAGAAACTCAGTAGAAAATTATAAATTTAGGAGGACAACATAGATGTGTAAAAGGTGTGGAAGAAAAGTGTTACTGTGTGCTGAAGATAAGAGGCTGGAATTTGAGTGGCTTGATCTTGTTCTTTTGTGTTTCATGGTTGAGGTTTTTTTCATTCAGGTTCTGCATGTGATCAATATAAGTATTCTAGACCCGTAGACCCATCATAACTGATCTACTTGTTGACAAACCCACTACCTATGTACCCCTCTGCACTAAACTTTTGTGGTGCAGTTTGAGGAAGAAGGGATGTCCTTGGATAATGCAGTGCTCAGTAGCAGGATGCCAGGCCATGAAGAGAAAGCAGAAGACAGGAAAAGGCAGTTGATGCGGGAAAATTAAAAACGGGAGCAGAAAAGAGAGTGCTAAGAAGATAAATAATATTGGTAAGCAAAGACATTAAGAAGAAATACTAAAAATATGAAATACTAAAATACTTCTCCAACGAATGACCAGCTTCCAGGAAGTCAACAAGAGGTGTTGATAAAAAACTTATAGAACATTTGCATTTCTGAGGTGAAGGAGGTGTCAGTTCCAAAGCAATGTTTTTGTCATTTACCAATATACAGAGCACTTCTCTAGATAGAAAAGCCGGACCAAAAAAAGTTTTAATTTCATCTGCAGGCAGGATGTAGAACAGGATTTGCACATAACCCCCAAGTCTCCTTTGCTTTGGCATAAGCACAGAATTTGTGCCAGCTTATCCTAAGCTTTTTGTTGTACCAATTAAATACATGTCTTATTTAATTGTTGAGTTCAGTTATTAGAGAATTTAAACAGGGTAGCTGAAAGAAAGATAAGCTAACTGCATCTAACCTGTCTCACAGGGATAGCGTATCCTTTGTTAAGAAGCTGATGCACATGGTGGGTATATAGGGAACATTATAGTCAGATCAATTTATTTAAGTATCTTACTAGGATAGCCTTGTGAAATAAACACTTTTACCAGATCCTCTGTCGGTAGGAAATGAATGTGTTTCATAAAAATACCTTGATTTTTATGAACTAAGAGCAGTGGTCATTCTTTTCCTTTAGGGATCCTGGAGACAGTAGTTATACAATACTGCAACATCTATTTGTATGGAACAAACCAAATTAACCTTATCCATTCAGCTTCTGGAAGACAAAACAAGTAGTTCTCATTTAAAGTAATTCAAAATTATAAAACTTTAAGGTATATGTAAGTGCATATATATATGCACATGGACAGATATCACTCAGATTTTACTTTTACTTACAGAGGCTATTGCATAAGACTCAGAAACTGTCACAGCTGGGCAGTTTAAGGAGGGCTGACCCTAATCCCCTGTCCCTGCCTTTTCTCTGCCTGTGTCCTTGCTGAAGGGTCTGAGGATAAACTGTGGTGGTAACAAAGGTGGGAGGAGAAGAATCAAGAGTGAAGGAGTGAAGTCAAACCTGGGAAAGAGGGAAGGAAAGGTTTAAGTGTTTGTACTTTTGTTTCCCACTACTCAAATTATTAATTAAATATTTACTTTGTGGAGTTTCCTTCCCTAGAGATATTCAAAACCCACCTGGATGCGTTCCTGTCCAGCCTGCTCTAGGTGAACCTGCTTTGGCAGGGGTGTTGGACTAGATGATCTCCAAAGATCCCTTCAAACCCCAACCATTCTGCAATTATGTGAAAATCATTCTACCTAACTCTGTTAATTCTTTTTGTATAAGATGTTCTCAGTCTCATGTTTTAAGGAGAGATTTTAATATGTGCATTTGACAAAAAGAGTGGAAGAGTTCTAGGTAGTCTGAGACAGGAATGAAAAAAAGTTAAACTTCCCATCTGGTATTTTTAAATGGTTAACAATATGTTCTTTCTCATCCTGGTCACTGAATTATGGTACTCTTATTATGATGCAGTGTTTCATAGATAGAGTAATGTATCTTTTTTTAAGGGACACTCTGAAGGACAATGCTTTGACAAGTATACCTGTGCCAGTGATTTTTCTGAATTAAAATTGAAGGCACACAGCAGATATCTCTGTACTACCTTACCCTGGCCCCTGCCCAAATAACAGAGCACTAGCCTTATGACTGGCTGCTGGGACTATTGCCCAACAGATCCATTTGCTTGGACCTCCTGGGCTTCTTATGGCTGCCAGGCTTTGGGCAACCCAGGCTTGGGTGCTAAAGGACAGGCTGAGCACACAGGCTGCTGCTATGGTGCATTGTCACTGCTCACGCAGCACACTGGTGTGCTGCAGCACAGCCTGGAGGAATGACTGGCTCAGAAGCCTGAGGCTGTGTGACACCACCACAAAAGGCCTCACCAATCAACACCTGTACGATCTGGCCCTGCTTCCCTTGGTTTGTGAGCATAGCTGAGACCTTGCAGAGAAGAAGGTTGGAGGTACTCATTATAGATTTAACTCATTAGCTCTTTATTCCTGAAGTAATGGAAAGCTGCTGCCAGCAATAATCCTAACAGGCTGCTCACTTTATTCCTGGAAGGGTTTGATTCTTGTGTTTTACTGTATCATACAAAAAACTTCAGACAGCAGAATTAAAAAAATAAATTCTGTTTCAATATTCTTACAGGTCACTTTAGTTAACAGTAGCACTCAGCTATTAAGAAACTTTGGCAGCTCTCAGTTATATAGAATTCACGGTTATTCAAGCAGGAAAGGAAGGGAAGCTGTAATCCATACTTGATTTTCTTTTCACTTGGCTTTGCAAAATACTTAATGGGTGCAGGAAATCCTAGTTGTTGCAATAACAAGGAGATAACAGCTTGTACACTAGCTCACAAACTTTTTGGGTCTAAGACTTTTAAGTCTGAGTGCCCACTATTCTATATTGCATTATATCTTTCCTGCCTCTACAAAACAGGTTTTAAATGCCAAAAAAAAAATCAGATTTTTCCACATACCTATCTTGCATTTGCTGGTACAGCCATTTGCCTCCACACTGCATAACACACTGGGTCATGCAAAGATAAGTGCAGAGTTTGCCTTACCAGTTCTCAGTTCTTTCTGTTTTCAACGGCTCACACAAATCAGAATTACAAACCAATGCTAACGCCATTCAAGACAGTTCATCTCTCTTTCTAAACTTATCACATCCTCCTTTTCAGCAGCAAAGCATTGCTCTGTGGCAATCTGTAGGATGGGGGGAAGGTGCTTTAGGATTTAGTTTTTTATTTTTCATTATCCTACTCTGATTTTAATCAGTAATAAATTAACTTACCCAAGTCAAGTCTGTTTTGCCTGTGATGGTAGTTGATGAGTGATCTCCCTGTCCTTATGTCAGAGAAAATTTGAGCATCAAATACTCATCATATACATTGACATAACAAATACACACATTTTGTTGTTTTTAACCCCAGACAGCTAAAGTAGTAAGAAGTTAGAGTGATAACCTATTAATTCAAAGGGAAAAATTCAGAGATGAATACCAAATCTATGGAGACTAAACTTTTAGTATGGGGCAATAAAAATCTAATGTATGTATACAGGTAAAATGGAGAAGTGCACTCTTGTAAAAATGAAATTTGATGGAAAGAAATATTGCATTTACAGCAGCTGGGAAAAAAAGAAGAGCATTCTCTCATCTTCAGAAAAAAATAAGTGAGACACTGAGGATTTTCAAGGTGTCAGAATGATTGATTTCACTCCAAATGAAGTCAGTTGAAGTTGCTCCATTTAACTATAGCATTAGGTCACCTGTTTATATGTCTTTTTATCTGCAGCCTGATATATTTAAATTTTCTGGCAAATGAAAAATAGCAAGAGAAGATGAAATATATACTATAGAGTGATGGAAAATAAAGTAACAAGAAAAAGAAAAGAAAATTTTACAAGAAATGGGAAAGTAATCAACTCACTGAGTAAATAAAAACAGATTGAAAATCAATAAGACCTAATCAAATATACCTACAGTTAAGCTGCAGCCAATTTGAAAAAAAAACCACCAAAAAACCAAAAGATTAAACCAGATTTAACTATTTAAATACCATAAGAAAACAGCAAGACTATTTAATGTAAAAACTTGCTTCTCCCACATCTTGACTTCTCCATCAGCACTTGCTGAAAGTAGAATTTATGACTCTGTCCTATGCTTTTTAGAGAAGAAATGAAGAACTGTACAGATAAAAATCACATTCTAATGAATATAGTATGTGCTGAGAGAACGTGATGGCTTATGTTTGTACCTGTCATTATCTTGATGTACTGCGTCTTTATTAGTGAGAAACTGTTCTTTAGGATGAAATCAAATATATTCCTAGGAAAATAATGAAGTCAGAGAAACAGAAATTGAAAATAGAGTCTAACTTGCACATACTATGTAAAACATGAACTAGTAGCTAAGCTATACTCAAATACAAGTATTTTCATCAGCTGTGATTTTCAGATCTTTAAGGGGTGTTCTCAGAATGGAGTTGAGTCTTCAGTTTTTTCACAGGCCAACAGAACAAGTTTCCAATTTGAAATTCATCTTAAGCTCTACCCACAAAATCTAATATTGTCTTTACATGCATGTATATAAATATTAAGGTTTAAAAGACTGTTGTTATATTAAAAAGAGCAAACAAGACTTTACACTGTAAAGTACTGCCTTCCATTTTCATTATGTTCCTTTTTGTAGGAGTTCATTACAGAATGAATGAAGAAACTGACCTTGTCACAATAAATCTTGAGGAGTTATGGAGCCTTGCTGCTCCATATTTATTACGATTAGGCCTCTAACTGCATCCTGACTTCAGTGTTTAGGAATTGATGGCTAAAAGTTAAGATTTCTTCTTGCCTTGCATTTAACATACAGTGAATCCTAACAATTAATAAACCCAAGAGTTCACTGAGCAGAACAAAAAAAAATTAACTGCTCTGTGTGTTATTGAAGATAACCTCATTTTCTTAAGTATCTGGAAGTGGCTGTAAGCACACTGAAGATAAGACACCTCATTTTAACTCAGAACATGTATCTAGGCACCTCATATTTTATACAGCTCTGCACAAAGGCCTTGTGTCACCATTGAAGTGAAAATGTATTTCCAGAATAGGTGTGTTCTCCAAAAATATCATTGTATATATTCGGTGCTTTGCTATTTAGACATTGTTCACTTCTGGCAGGGTAGAGTAAATATTGGTTTTATAGGGCATCGAATCTAGGCTGCCTTATCCCAAAACACAAGTGATGGTGAGCAAAGAGAGTAATAGATCAAATAAGGGTGAACTGAGATGTTTTTATGAATTTTTAGAGGTAATTCCTACAGTAAGACTGTCATTTATACAGGAGAGGTTTTTACATTGCTTGTAGTTAATTATCAGAATGCCAGCAAAGTGTATCACTAGCTGCAGAACAGCTTCTAACAGATTCTAACAGGCTTCCTTCCCCTTCCCCCCCCCCCCGCCCAAGTTTTGCTAGGAGTACCAGCTAAAACTGAGTGACAGAAGCAACAAAACTTGATCAAGTCAATCAAGATAAATAAAAGGACTCTTAATAAAATAATAAATTAAATTATCACTGAAGATTTACCTAAAGCTAAGCTACAACTTCTTGGTAGGACAACGTATTCACTTCTATTTCAGAAGACCAAAGACTTAAATGAAAATGGCATGTTTTTCTCTGTGGCAACTGTTGCCACAATCCATGGAAATATTACATTTCTGACAGTTGTTCATTATTACACAGTCAGAAAAAGGAATGAACTGTTTCCTGTTTGATTGTTTTATGGACAGAAATTAAACTCTGTTGAGAATACTTGACAAAAAAAAAGAGATGCCACAATCAAGTTATTTGAGGTTTGATGTTCTGTCTTTATCTGCTAGTAATTGAAAGTTGACTTCCAGAGGTGTCTGTAATGAAAGACTGAAAGTGAAAATAAGCATTTGTTTCCAACTATCTTTTTGTTAAAAATAAGTAAATAAATTCCAGAGAAGTCATCATTCAGATGTTTATTTAATGAACACTAGAAAGTATTGGAAATTGAGAGAGCTTTTCTGTTATTTCTCCTCTTCCACCAAACTCTTAAATATATTTTCAAAAATTCTGGAGATACTGCCTTTGTCTGCCTGATCACACTGACATGTTGAAGCATTTCCCCAAACAGAGTGTTATCTCAATATCCTGAACCTTTGAAATAGTTTCCAACCTCTTGAAGTTAGTTTTATATAGTAACTCAAAACCAAGAAACTCAACTGCATTTTCTAAATGCTGGATATTGTACAGGTCATGAGGAAAAGATGTTGTTAGCCAATGAAAGTATGGCTGTTTCTTTTGCAATGCCAATATTTTTTTCATATTCTAGTTTTAAAATCCAATCCAATCCATGTCTGCATGTTGAAGTTTATGATGCAATACATTAAATAGGGCAAACTTTGTAACTCATTTTTTAAAAGCAGGTTGAAACAGCGTAGAAAAAGAAAAATCATCAACAGCAAAGGATTTCATTACTGGTATAAATGTTAAGACTGAAATATACAAATCATCAGCCCAGTTAAGTAACTTCCTCTGGAGGAAGGTGCTGACCTTTCAGGAAAGCACAAATCTAGTTTAAAGTTTGCAGTTCAACAAAATAACAACAGTGTACAAAAATTGTCTGTGTGCAGAACAGTATGTATTTAGAGGCTTAGTAACATGGCCATGCCTTTTTAGAAATGTTGCATAGTCTAATTTTTTTTTCCCTAATCATATCTGAGGTTTTTTGCCTGTATTTATTGCACAAAATTTTACAAGGCAGGCAAGAATGGTTTCTTTGGTCAAAGAGGTTTGTGCAGTGCTGAGAGTTTTTATGTAACAACTGTTTTAAGACTGAGTTCACAAAACCAGAAATGTTTGTCTGAGGAAAATAGAGACATACGTTTAAGAGAAAAATGAATGCTCTACTAAAAGGAAATAGTATTGTTTTCAGAAATGCTGAAATTGAATCCAAACCCTTGTGCTTTATTTTTTTATTTTCCCTTGTTTCCTTCAGGAAAGATGGTTATCCTAAATCATTATCACTGTACTCTTTAGCTTTATCCTACAGATATCCTTCTGTGAGGACAGAAGATTGAAAGACTGCATGTGAAGATGCACGTAAGTATTGAGGTAAGGAGAAGATTTTGCTGTCTGGGTAAGAGCACTTTGAGAGGAAGTCCTATTAAAAAGATAAATGAATATACAGTGTTTGCTGTGAGCAGCCCTCCTCTCATGCAGATCTTCTGTGATTCATGCATGAATCCACTGATCTGTTTTTATTCAGTCTGAAGCCTATTCGCAGTTTGCAAGCGAGGTGGTTAGGTAAGCTCTACAGCCCAGGACAGGATGGCTTGCAAGACACTTGCTAATGACTTCTTCCAAGTCTGGCTCAGCTTCCCTTCTTTCGCAGACTCTCACTCTGCTTACTTGAACAAAAAAGGGCAATCATATCCAAAGCAGTTCTCCCCAAATTTAATAGTTCTATGTAACGAAAGAATCACTGGAAAATGACAAGGAATGATCTATGTTAAAATTATTTAGCATTTTTTAGGTTTAAACATAGCTTCTGGCTGCTATCATTAGTTCAGATCCTATACAGAGAAATATTATAATGCAAACAATAGAAATGTTTGGATAAATATATTGTTTTAGGAGACTGTGAGAATCATAACAAAGGATAGAAATTATTGTCCTTGCTATTGACTCTCCATTTAAAAAGAAAGATTGGAAAGATATACCATAAACAAAAATTAGCTTCAAAGGTTACTTGTTTCAAATAGATGTCCAATGTAGCGTGATACCTTGTGTAGAAAAAATATCTATCTATTCAGAGGAAATAACATGCTGAGTCTATTGAAAATGAACAAAGGCAATCTCAAAAAAAAGGGAAATGAAAAGAATCTAGCTTCCTCATATTAAAAGGCAGAAAGACAGAATCCATACTATTGTTGATTTGGGGATAGTAAAATCAGGGAATTACTGCAAGAAACTGTTATGAACTACTTTGAGGATATTTTTTGGCCTTGCAAACAATCTTAAAGCTTCTCCAAATCTAGATTATCAGTGTTACAATTTGAATGCTCCTGTAGTACTAAAGATTCCAAAGAACTAATTTTAAACCAAGTTATTTCATGATGATTGGAGTGTAACACAACAAAGGGTTTTCAGACAGGCTGAGAAGAAAGAAGAAATCTAAAAGAATTCTAAACACACTTACCCCAAAGGGACCTCAGGAGGTCCATTCAGTCTGTCCTATATGAGGCAAAATAAAAATACCTGAACCCACAACCTGAAAGCTGTTTGGCTACCTCCTTTTTACAAAAATCTGCAGAGAAAAAAATTTTATGAACTCCACAAGAAAACTTTTTTCCTGTTTATAATTAGCCTTGCAGGCGAACAACTTGTGTTAATAACTCAGCACATATGATAATTATATTTTACCAGTCCCCTCACTAGACAAACCAACCAACAAACATAGAGAACAACTGACTGATCACTTTCAGTAAGCTTGTTTTCTGGGGGAACTTGTATCCTCTTTTAGTGTCTTCTTTTCTGGACCTCTTAAACCTCTGTCTTTTGACTCAGTCCTTACAGGTCAGTATACAAAATATCTTACATTGCTTGTTAGGCTCTTTTTAATTCCCTCTGCTGTCAGTCTCTACATTCTTATCAACCTTACCAGAAACAGTATTTTGGCAAGGTTTCAGCATTGGCAAGTAGAGCAACCCAATTATTCCACATTGTAACAACGATTCTGTTAATACTTTCTAGAAGTCCAGGTGCAATTTTTCCCCCATGTTTTCTTCTCATTCTAGTCTATCACTGGGACATATGGGGCAGGGCAGCGCAGTCTGCACATTCTCCAGTTTCATCTCAATAGTCCCAAGTGTTTAACAAGGTTTTGAAGAGTATGTGAAGGAAGATAAATCATGTGTTTGTGGACAAAATATTTTTAAAATTTCCAGTTACTTTTCTCCTTTGAATGCTTGTCCACGTATGTATTCACAGTGTGGGTGATTTTTTTCCTTTATCTTTTTAATTTTTTTTTTTTTATTATTTTAAGGAGCATTCTTTGGAAAGATGTTAATGTAGATATCACTCAGCAAAACACCTGCAATAACATTGGCTCTGGTGTAATATACTTTGATCAATGAAGGAAGATCCACTTGGGCATAAGATATTTTAACACAGTCCCTGCTCTAGTTTCTCTTTGTGCAAAGATCTCTAACTATTTATCCAAACAGCCACTGAGGATTTCAGAACAGTCAGCTCCTTTGCAGTAGGAGGTAATTCCTGCTATTTAATACCTGTAATCAAGCATAAACCCTTTGCCGACAAAGGAAGAGTGGACTACAGGCTGTCTGGCAAAGCAGAAGTTTATATATAAAAAAAATCCAGCAGATCTGTGCAGCCGATGGGCTATAGCTTTTTGCTCAGTTGTTGCCTACATCAGATGACTAACTTGCATTTGTATGGTTGGGCTTCATGAGATTCTTTTCTTATGGCCTCTTCTTGCTGCATTTCAGGCAAACCTCTAGAATTTTTCTTGTGCTCCTTAATTAAAAACTTTCCTGCATGGCAGGTACATGTACTGATCCTCTTTAGCAAGCTATGTTCTGCCATATTGACCTTATCTGCTAAATTCATGGAATATACTATTGGACATAAATTGTAATCTAATCACTCAGTCCAAACAGCATGAGAAAAAAACTCAGTGTCTTATTTCTGTTCTGAAAAAAACAATATCTCTGTTGCCTTCTCACTTCACACAAGTGCAGTTTTAGTAGGAGCCTTTTCAGCATCAGACACCAAAAATAAGTTAGAAATTTATTGCAATGAGACTGAAGATTGAGCCTATACAGAAAAAAACAATGAGTTAAGATCAGAAATGTAAAACTAGGAAAATAAAATAATTAAAGTCTGGATTCCATCTGATCAGATTAGTACTAAGTCTGTTGTTTCACCTTAGTTAGAACCTGGGATAAATTGTGACAGACATCTTATTCATAAAGGAAACAATGTAAAGGCACTGATTACCACCATGTGAAACTTCTATTTCCTAACAGAAGAAATGGCCTCCAGAAAAACTGTCTTCACAGGCAGAAAGAGTAATGAACAATTTCCAACAGAGTATCAAGTTTAATTCTGTGGAGAAATAAGGTTTCTTGTTAGAAGGAATAGCTTCACAAATCTCTAATAATCCAGTGAGAATAGCAATGAAATGAAATGAGGAGGAAAGAAAGGAAAAGGAAATGGCTGACACAGGAATCCCAGAATCACAGAATGATATGGGGTTGAAAGAAACCTCTGGAGATCATCTAGTCCAACCCCCCTGCCAAAGCAGGTCCACCTAGAGCAGGTTGCACAGGAACTTGTCCAGGCGGGTTTTTAACGTCTCCAGAGATGGAGACTCCACCATGTCTCTGGGCAGCCTCTTCCAGTGCTCTGCCACCCTCAAAGTAAAGAAGTTCCTCCTCATGTTTAGATGGAACTTCTTATGTACAAGTTTTTGCCCATTTCCTCTTGTCCTGTCACTGGGCACCACTGAAAAAAGACTGGTCCCATCCTCTTGACACCCACCCTTTAAGTATTTATAGGCATTGATCAGATCCCCCCTCAGCTTTCTCTTCTCCAGACTAAAAAGACCCAAGTCCCTCAGCCTCTCCTTGTAAGAGAGATGCTCCAGCCCCCTAATCATCTTTGTGGTCCTCTGCTATACCCTCTCCAGCAGTTCCCTGTCCTTCTTGAATCGGGGAACCCAGAACTGGACACAATACTCCAGATGGGGCCTCACCAGGGCAGAGTAGAACTTCTCGTAGAACCACTCTCAACCTGCTGAGAGGAAAAAGACTTTAAGGCTCTTACCCTGAACTTAATTTTAGCACCTGAAGGCATATATCAGCATATGGCAATCAGCGGGCCATACCAGCTAATAGGTACTAATAAAACCAGCGGTGATCTACTGAAGATCTTCCCCTTAACTGGTCCAGGGGGTAGCTATTACAGTTGGGATTTAGAACATCTAAATCAGTATTGTGTCCTATTTTGTGGTACGAAGGACAGATCGTTTGGAAACTGTGACAATACGTTATCATTAACAAAGTGAAGAACTGAATCAAATCTGTAGTTACACAGCTGTATTCCTGAGCCAAATAGACCATTTTATTTGGCAGCCAAGATCCTCGCAAGAAAAACCCCTGCCCTCTGTAACAGTTTTTCCAATTGTAGGAAATGTCACTTGCTCCATTTATTGGCTTTTCAGAAAGACACAAACAACTAACTGTTACATGACGGTCTTTTCAGTGCAGAGCAGACACTAAAATCAAACAGGAGTATGCGTAGAATTGATCTCTGTCTACAATATTTATGGCTAACCACTAATTTGCAAAGGATCTCATACCCAGAAAACTCCAGTCTTCTGGGGTCTTTCTCCAGCCCGTTACTGCCCTGTGGCCATTTTAATTACCTATGCTGTTATGAAAGTGGTGAAGGCTAGGAGTAAAAAGAAACATGCATTATGCCTGCACAAGGTGTGATACTTTCTCCTCACTTCCTGCTATTCTGGGAGTCTGGGTCTGGTAGATTCTGAATGCTATATTCCTAACCAATTTGTTAATGAAGAAGTTCATGTTATCTCCAGTAAAAAAGTGAAGGATAGCCATGTGAGTGAGTTGGCTCTGTACCTAACAGCCACTCTTAGGTACCTAAAAGCTACTCTCTTTCCTAAGGTCAGAGTCCTCTTCAAGTCATTTTGCAAAGCCTGGAACTGCTTCTTTCCAGATAAGGGGCATTGAGTTTTCAACGCTGAACAACCCTGTGTGGTGGTGTTAAACAACACAAGCAGTCCCTTTCTAAGGGAAAAGTATGAAAGTTGGAAACTTATCAAATTGTATGCATGTATTTATGGTTTCTGTTCAACAACTATACTCAGAGTCAGAGGCCAGAGCCTCTATTGTGACAGTGGAAAGTTATTTTTTGGCATGAACCTGTGTCAGCCAAACAGCATTTTGCCTTGAAATCTGCCTTCCTTGAGGTCTCAAACAAAAAAAGCCTTTGCAGAGGAAGAGGAACTCTAATGGAATCTAAAGACAGAGCTCTTGCTGGAGCCAACCCTAAAAAAGGAAAGTGAGCTTTTACAACTCAGAAAGACATAGCAGGAGCCAATGAACTTAATAGTGTCTTGTAATGGAGGGGCCAGCTTTTGATACCTCAGAATCAAGAAGAAGGAAAGATTTTCACTTAGACTTCCTGCCTTTGATTTTTTGAAGGCAGTCACCATCACTGCAGTTGGGGTTGGCACTGGCATCACTGACAGGGTCATCCCCCTCACTGGCAGGGACGTTCTTGCTGTTTGCATTCACAGTGGTGAATTCACAGAGAGAAGTCTGTTCTCTCTCTGACGGATTGTCTGATGTGTCCTTTCAAGCAAAGTACTTGTTGCCTTTTATTTATTATGATTTTGTGAATATCAGACACATTTTGAATTCTCTTCTTGTTCCTTGAACTAGCAGCTCCTCTTAGACTGGTGTTTTCTGCAAATGCCACAAACATATTCTTGATTCTTTCTTTCAAGCCATTAATGAAAATATTGATTAAAGCTTGGCCCAAGCCAGATCCCTACAGGTATCAATCTGAAATATCTTCTTAGCTCATTAGAGAACCATTAATATTTTACTTTTACTGAGTTGGGAATTTGGCTTATGGCCATAGTATTGAACCTGATCTTCCTAATATTACAAATGTCATGTGTGCTAGTGCCAGCAAGCTTACTGAGGTCAAAATATGTCACAAGTATTGTTTCATCCTGATCTTTTAGGCCAGTTGTATTGTCAAAAAGGAATTGCAATGATCAGAAACAGTATGTGTTCTTTACTGTTGTTGTCATTCAGTTGCTTATAAATTGATTACTCAATGATTTAGGGAAGTTGAAACAATAAATCTGTAATTCATGATCTACATTTTTTTTTTTCCCCATTGATACAGTTTCCTTTGGGAGGGTAAAATTCCTGAAATATAACACCTTCACTATTTCTTCAAGAATAATTGTGAGATGGTCTCAATGACTTATCAGGTATTTCAGGATGAATTTTATCAGTCTGCACATTTGAACTTCTCTAACTTCCCCTATCCAAAGTCATCCTCCATACATTTTGTAGGACTGTGCCCTACATACTGTTTTCTAATAAATAATTAGGTACTTAGTCCTACATTGCTGTCATCCTTTGGTTGCTGCTGTTGCCTGATCAAAAATTTCATCTACAGCTTCTTTTTGATAAGGACATTTCTTTTATTCTTCCTCCTTTTATCTTCACCCAGAGAAATGCAACAAATTTGCCTCTCACCTCTTTCTCAACTTCAGAGAGTGACTTCAAAGCATTCTTCATCTACAGTGTAATATTGGTTTCCTTTTTTCTTGTTCATGTTTCCTGAATAAACTATTTCTATTTTACCAGCCTTCCAATTCTATTGATTTGTTTCACCAGCTTTCTGTGATGTTGAATAATCAAGTTTTTTGGTTGTAAAGCAAGGTTTCAGATCCTCTCTCATCCGTTCCTGTGCCGTTTTGAGTTGATGTGTAAGTTATGTGTCAAACTGACTCTTCTTGGTCTAAAGACAGTAGAAGAAAACATCTTTATACCTCGATACAAGTTCAGTGTTGTGGAGTAAGCCATATTGCCTCCATGAGGTTGCATGATCACTGATACTGAGATGCAACGTTAGGAAACTTGGCATGACCAAGTCACCTTTATTGAAGGTTCACACTAAGGCAACAGCCGCCTTCTCAAAGGTAATATTTCAGGCTGGCAGATTGTCTTGTTTTCTAGCAGGGTCATTATGAATACTGCTATTGTTGCCTTTAGATGGTGATTTTGAATGCCTTAGCTTTAGGGAAACCTCATTAGTATGTGCTCCTTCATTTTGCAGACCCACAACAGTATGACAATTTTTGGGCACCAGGGAGATGAGATTATGAGGCAAGGTCTTGTGCATCTAATAGTTTCACCATAGTACTCTCAGGCCAGCTGATCTCAATCATCCTGTTTACTCAATTCTGCCCTTTATTGAGTTCTTGCATTCTTTTCAGTGCAATGATCTACTCCAACAGTCCAGTCTAGCTTCCTAAGAGAATCCTAGTGCATGCATTTAAACATCCAATATGTCCTACCTGAATTCCTTCTGTTGGTTAGTTCTCCAAAATCTAATGAAGTTCAACATTGTTTTCCCTAAGCATGGTATTCACTCAGCCGGTAACAATGCTGGAAATACTTTTATTATACTCAAAATCCTGTTACAGTCAAAAGGGAGTATGCCATACAAATGAAGCCATGGATTCATTGATAAACTAATTGAAATCTTGATAGTCTAATCAAAATATCAGTTATTTATCATAAATCCAGTTAACAGCACTACTAAGATGTATAGTCCAAATTACAACAGCAAAGCCTCATTAAGACTAATATCCCTAAAACAGTTACACAAGAAAACCTCCAAATATCTATTATTTTTTTTTTGGATATTGTGCTTACCCTTGCAATGTCCTAGTGGGTACTAACATCGATAGCAACCACCTTCCTCAAAGAGAGAGACCATGGGTGACACAGTGAGCAATTGTCATCCCAAATTCTTCACCATGAGACGTACAATGTTTATAGCATGGGATTTTCCTCCTCAGCTTCAACTAGGTGCTATTTTTATATATTATCTTGTCACAGTGTCCCTCCTTCTCATTGCTTCCCAGGCAATGTTAGTTAGCTATGTGCTACACTTTGCCCAGCGCAGTTGCCCCAGACCGCAGTCCCCCAGCGACTAGATGTAACCTGCAGTGGCTACTCTTCCCCCAGTCCCCTGCCCCAGGTGCACCCAGAGTAAAGCCAATGCAGGGAGGCAACAGGCACATAGCTGCCAGGCAATTGCTGCCATGGCTAAATCCAGCTCCTGCAGTGGCAAGCCTTAAGACCCTGTGCTGCCAGCTATGAGCGAAGCTCGTAGTTACTAGTAATGATAAGACTTTAATGCACTTTTTGTTATTAATTGCAGTTTGCCAATAGAGATTCTGATCACAGCACTGGAAATCAGCTTTCCTGTTTTTAATCTGCTAGAAGTTATCAAGACAACTCCTACTTCAGCACATCAGGAAGGAGCGTGCCTCAACTTAAATGCCACATGTAATATGTTCTCTCTTTAAAGTAGTTTTGATGCTTTCATTGAATATTGTTGTTTATAATGATGGATCCCAATCTGCTGTCCTTACCTATATGCCTCAGCCAAAGCTAAAAGATACAGATGAAATCCAAACCAATGGTGAGTCTAAGGAAAGATACTTTTGTAAGATGTTTGTAAGATAGGACCAAAGGAGCTAATGAGTTCAAATTTAGGGGTATAATTTTATGGTCATCTAAAAAATGATACAATGATTATCTGAAGTCTTTAGTCCAATATCATGAGTCAATGAGTCCTCTTAACACTCACTAAAATTATGAGTGCTAAGGATGCTAAACATTTTACTATATCAGGTCTTTAATCCTTTGTTTTGGTGATTTCACAGGCTGTGATTTTTGTGAGAGGTTTTGCTACATCTTTTAACTTTGAAAGTTTTATTTGTAATTGAAAGTGAAGAGTCAAGATACAGAGGTGTATGTACAACTCAATTGAAACTCAAAATATGGTTTATGAGTCCCTAACTTCTGAAGGTTCAGCACCAGAATACAACTATCACAGGTGAAACTCTGTTTCAAAATGTCCAAGCCTGCAACTGTGACGTTAGAATTACACTTTTTCCACACATACTATAAATCAGGCATTATGCCATCATTGTGGAAACCTGGATCCCAATTTGAAATTCTCTGTACTGTAGATAGCAATTTAAAGAACTGCTTTGACCTCTCAAATTATTCTAACATACTTCATGCCCTAAATCTAAATTAAGTGATTTTTTTTTAGATCTAAATGCAACACAGTTTAAAAACATTTCAGTGGCAATCATTGGTACTGGAATAGAAGCAGAAAAACTAGCATGCCTCAAACAGATGGAGATATCCATCAAATGGTTTAAATATTTATACTGAAATACATGTAAAATCTATGTATATTTTAGAAAACAGTAGTTAGGCAATGCAGTTTCATTTAAGAGTTGTGTAAGGCAGAGGTTCAGTTTTATGATTGCCCTTTGACTAATAAGTTGTTTCCATATCACGTTGCTTCTCTAGGTTGCATGCTCTTAAAAGAGAACTTAAAAGATGAATTTAGCTCTATAAATAATCTCATTCACTTCAAGCTGATTCTTTTCAGGTCTTACTTTCAAGAAGTTTTATTAAGTTAAGTAATACTATGATATATGTAACTGTCTGCAGGACCAAGGATTGATAAATTTGTGTGTGTAAATCCTAGCCTACTCTGTGGCAAAGGCATACAACCCTCTTTGTCTGTAGCAAAAACAATTTTAAAAAAATCATAGAATGGCTTGGGTTGGAATGGACCTTAGAGATCATCTAGTTCCAACCCCCTTGTAATGGGCAGAGATACCTTCTTCTATATCAGGTTGCTCAAAGCCTCATCCAACGTGGTTTTAACATTTTAATCCTGGAGAGAGTTAAGAAACCCATGTATAATCACAGAATCACAGAGTGATATGGGGTTGGAAGGGACCTCTGGAGATCATGTAGTCTAACCCCCCTGCCAAAGCAGGTCCAGGTGTGCTTCTGATTGTCTTGAAAGTTTGCTGGGTTTTTTGTTATTTTGCACACTGCCCACTTAGAATGGTTTGCCACCACCTCTCCTGTCTCAACCACATGGGAAAGCAGATGGAGGTCCAGTGAGGCCCTGGACCACGAGCAGAACCAGCCCAGATTTAGTGCAAGCCCATAAGCAGATTTCCCTCTTAATGTAATTGCAACCACTCCTTTAAGAAAAGTTAGAAGAAAATATCATCATGGCTATAGCAATTGGCCAAGGGCTTATGCTCACCTGAGTTGGAATGTGTTTGAGCTCACACTTCTCAAGACAATTTCCTGTGGCTCTGGATAGCTCTGAATGGTCAGGTTGCTTCACAACAGCTGCTGTGCTACTAGTGGGGAAAGGGCATGAAAGACATTTCAAGATTCATGACATCAGGCAGAATAATGGTCATGAGAGCCTGCATCTGTAATCTAGTAATGAAGCAGCTTGCTTTTGCAATTTGCATTAAGTAGTTCCTGAATAAAAATGAAATTAAATTAGGGAATGCTCCTAAGATACACGAAATATCTGGTTTGATTTCTGGGTGGCTCAGGAGAGGGAATGTTCTGTTTCTAACAGTGATATGACGGACAGGCAGAGAAAATCAGGCCTTCTTTGGATGCTCTTTAAGAAAAAAAATGTTAATAATGTTTAGTTACGTTTTCTGTGTTAGGAACTGTAACACCATTGTGGTTTGAATTACACCCTAAGATTTAAGCATTAGGTGATGCAAGTCCTAGCTTGCAAGGATGTGCAAGTTCTTCTTTGCAAATGGTGCTATGTTTATACCAAATATTACCAAACAGCTCTGTATCTTATGCATAGATGATCTTATTATGGAACAATGGCACAATACCTTATTACTACTGAACATATGTGTATATATGTACTACATATATGTGTATGTATATGATATATATATGCACATATGTATCTATATCAGCTAGAGAAACATCATGATGTAAATGTTTAGAAGAGTGGCAAATCAGGCCAGTTTTCTACTGTAAGAATTAACTTTTACTCAATTTGTTCATTAGTAACACACTTGTTAATGGTCAGGTTTTAATATTAATCAGCACCAATACGTATGCAAAACTCTTGTCTTTTGATAGTCACATTCTAAATTAGCTGTGAGTATAAAATACCATGGAGCAGTGCCATATAGTTAGTACTGATAGGTAGAGTCCTTGTTGGTTCTTGGTTGCAGAGGTCCTGCTAATCAGGCTTGAGAGTTAGTCAACAAGTTGGAGCTGAAGTGCTGAAGTGAGCCTGTCTTCCTCCAGTTTTCCTCCAGTTCTCCTCTCTTGTGCTTGATGTGTTTACATTAGTGCCCTCCCAACAAAAGAGGAAGGGATCCTCCTTTACTCCCTTAACTATTTTTCTTGTTCTCTGCCAGTCATCCTTGTGTATTTGGAAAGATCCCTTGTGCTTATCTTGTTATCTGTCTGGCAGCTTTAGTTGTCTGGATGCCTTTTATGTGCAACTAGACCCAGCTTTTTTTACCTCCTTGGTGATCATGTTACTCACATATTTAAATAAAATTGCATCTGGCTATGTCATCACAGTGTTATAAATATATAGTACTGTTAATTATAGTATTTAATAGTTTATTAGTTATAGTATAGCTAATGTTAATTATATCCTGATTAGTCTATTCATAATTTATTGGTGTCACAGGTCTCCGCATGGGCTACAATACCCTTATTTGTCTTGAGTTAATTATTTTCACTTAATTTTTTTCAGTCTACTGTGAAAAAATGTAGCACAAATCTTTCAGAATGAGAGAGCTCTTGTGGAGGGAGACCTCTACTTTCTGGCTGTCTGCAGAGATGACTCAGCCTCTTTTACCCAGTGAGCTGGGCATGGCAAAACAGCTTTGCTTTTGCTGTCATCAGTTACAGAGTGACATCCAAAGACCAAAGATGCTGTTTCCCATCTACTAAGTGATTGTATCACTATCTGTATGGAAGTAAGTATCAAGTTCCCACCAGGATCAGCATGTTGGATATTAGTGCTCTAATGCTAAAGTGGTTTATTTCTTTCTTTAATCAAACAGCCAAGAGAAAACATAATTATATAGTACAAGTCAGAATGGCAAATTAATCAAACCTCTTTAAAGTTCTTATTTTGCAGCTGGAATGTTGCCTGCTCTAGCTTAAAAGCATTTTGCCAAGTACTTAAGGTGTTCAAAATTTACAAACCAGGAAGGATGTGCATTTTCTTGGCAAATGTCCTCTGGATCTACTTCAGCTATCCTTCTCTTAACTGTCACTGACTCCAGAGGAGCAGTGCTTTGATAGTTCTCAAAGTATATATTTTGCTACCAGAGAAGAAGAAACACAGTCTGTTATTTCAGGGTCCAGATGTATTTCCTGCTTACATGTCGGAGTTGTCAAATTGTAGTGAATAGTGAAACTTATCCTAAGCAAGGACTTGGTAAATACTGATAAGAAAATCAAAGTTTGCTTCAGTTTTATAAATGGTTACTCAGTGAGAACCAGAAAGAAATCCATTTTGTAAATATTACCCGGTTGTTGAAGTGCAGCTTTCTCATACCCTTGTGATCACGGCACAAGACTGCCTAAAGAACAAGTCATTGCAGAGCTGTTGTTCATATGTACTGTTTGATAACCCTAAAGCATTTATTTGGACTTTACCTAGTTTACTTCAACAGAATTTCTACCTTGGGAAAGTTTGAGTGGCTCTGAGGAGACTCTTTTAAACAGCAGCCTGAGTAACATTTTTACCAAAGCAAACCAAATGAATGTCAACAAAGTAATTCAGTCTGGGAACAACTCACCATACAGTTCTTCCCCAGTCCACCTCCTCTGTTAAGGTGGGAAAGCAAGTGTCTGCCCCAGAGACTAGTCTGCATTAAGGTGGTTGTGGCTACAGTTCTAAATTCTCAATAGTTAAAAGCTGGCTTGGACTTGTACCCATTTCTGCCTGCAGAGTGAGGCAGCAGGTGTCTACTGGCTTCTCCTCTCCCTCTCCCTCTGCTCCTCATTATATTCGGGGTTCAGGTTGAGAGAGAGAATCTATTGACTACAAAACTTTTCACGTACCTTGTTACCATCAACCCCTTCTTCATTTTGGTATTGCTCACTTACTTGGTTTGTCTGTCTGTGTGCAGGGTCAGACAGAAGAATTTAATATCAAATCCAAATTAAATTATCATTAATTTGAATCAAATAAACGTCA
Source organism: Numenius arquata (assembly GCF_964106895.1). NCBI lineage: Eukaryota > Metazoa > Chordata > Aves > Charadriiformes > Scolopacidae > Numenius > Numenius arquata. The sequence goes on from NC_133579.1 coordinate 47,250,488, forward strand.
TTCCTGCTTTCACTATCCTGTAAGAAAATACTACACATTGAGAATTTGGAATCTGTTATGATAAGCAGTTTTTTTTAGTCAGGCATTACACAGCTGCCTCAGATTTTTTTTCTGCTTTTCATGCTCTCTGTGCAGGAAAAAAACAGAAAGTGCATGGAAAGGATGCATTATTTGATTAAAAACATATATAATTTAGCAGAGGCCAACAATTTGCAAATGCTAACACCAAAGTACTGAAAATTCAGAGCAATTAGTAGGCTAACACTATTAAAATGAAAATTTGAATGAAAAATACCCTTAACATTTATCTGTAAAACAAGATTTGGACAATATAATTTCTATTGGTCTCAAGCAAAAAGTTTCTTGAAATTAATATTTCAGATAAATGAACTTCATGCAAATGCATGAGGTCAGATTGAACTCGACAGGTACCCTATTGAATTACAAACATCATCTCATGCTGGGTTCACAAGAAAAGACAGGACATGGACAACATACGTATTTTTTTTTTAAAAAAACAAAACCTTTCCCAGTTTTTTCAAGAAGAAAAAATTCAACAAGGAGAGATATCCATGAAAATCCCACATAACCAGATGCTCCATCCTTACACACCGTAGAGCTTGGGGGTGAAACAGAGAAGGGGACTGAATGGAAATGTCACCGTCACATAAACGTTCTCAATTATTTGGAGGTAGGGTGTTTCCTATTTTTGGGCAATTACAAAAAAAAAAAAGGATTAAAAAAAGAAAAGAAGAAAAGAAAACCCTAGCCAGCCCCCAGGATCAAATGACATCCACACTATCCCATTTAAATCCTTATGAGTTCTGTAAAAAAACCAGTGATAACAGAAACAATATTATTTTTCCAGTAATACATACACAAGGGCATTGGTGTCTGCACTCACTCTACCTTTGATAATCAAACCTCAGGCATGAGTTTTTTGCAGCTAATCTTCAGCACACACACATACAGAACCAGTCATACACTATAAGGAATCTTTTCAACTGAGGTAGATATAAAAGGCAAATACCACATAGTATTGTCATCTCCATGTGTTAAGAAAAAAAATATTTTCATTCATGTGGTGGTGAGAATCTAACACCATGCACAGACTATCTGGAAACTCATGGAAACACAACAATTGCAGAAAGAATCCAAAGAGCATAGCATTCTAGAAAGTGGTCAGGAACTCAATCAAAGAGAAAAAACGCACATGTAATTATTTCAAAACAGTCCTGTTCCTTTTGAAATAAAGTGACCTATTGGAAGAAATAAAGAAATTATGTTTTCTGCTGCTTTAGCAACAAAGTCTAAACCAACCAAGATATGAACTGGAATCAACTCCTATCACTGATGTCCAGCTTCACAGCAAAATGACGTTACGTACTATGGGAAATTACTTGCATGAGGGAGAATATCTGTGGATATTAAGCAGAACTCAGAAAAGTTAATTGATAGCAGAGCTTACTTTTTCCAAATATTTGTCTATTTTTTACAGCCCAGGAAATTCTGAAGTGCTCCTGGAATGAAACATTATTTATAAATGTTATAACATTTAATAATGTTATGCATTGAGTGGCTAATGGCAGAAAAAAAAAAGGTTGTATTATACCAGGGCCCAAAAATTATAATCATCCCCGCTCATAAGATATCCAGAATAGGAAGAAAACCACGTTCACCTCTGTAGCCGTGTGAACTACGATTTCCTTCCACAGAGCTCAGGGGACCTATCCCTGTCCTATCAGGGATAAGAAACAGTGTTAAAAACTGTGAGACTTAGCAAAAATACAGGATCTTTTTAAATGGGTTGTGCTATATCCTGCATTCATAGGTGCAGTAAAACACAAGATCGAAATGTGAGGAGTTCCATAAAGAAAACACGAGCTTTATCATTTCCTCATTTTGTGATCCCCTTTTAGGACATCTCAATGGAAAATGGCAATAGAGACCCAGTATACTCTCTCTGCTAGCCTGCTTAATTGTGTACTCATTTCAGTGTGATTGCTGTGCTTCACAACCTTCCTTCAGTTCGACAACAAAGAAAACAAGTTACATTAAACTTTGCTCTTTAACCTCTCCCCCCCCCCCCCCTTTTTTTTTCCTAGTCAATTATAACATACAGTGTTTGGCAAAAATAATTTTGCCTAGAGTGAAAAGTGATGGAACAGGACAATGAACCTTTTGTGCAGTGCTTGCAAATCTGGCACAATGCCTAGCTTTGCTTTCTGCACTACATTTGTCACTGCAAAGACATATCATACTACTGAGGTGAAACAAAACTAGCTCTCCATATCACCTTTTGCAATCTCATTGAAATAAACACAATGCCTTCTTCCACAAAAATTAGAGTAATTGTTTTAGGCAGGCAGCACAATGTAATATTCATGTAATGAAAGCTATCTTAGTCTACTCATCAAAAATATAACTACAGTAGGGAAATAGACTTTTCATTATTTACATAACACTGAAGACATTAATTTGTGTCTTTCATTTATCTATTATACTCTACTAATGAATAAACAACTAAACTGAATACCTCATTCTGTAATTGCGGTAAAAAGAAAAGGAAGTCATCACTCAGGGATACTACCAGAACTAACCTTCTTCTGTGGTTAATTTAAACATATGCAGTACAAATAATCTTACTTGAAGCATCTGGTCAGCTCAGAAACATTCATTCTGTTTACTAGCTTTTGAGTTACAAATATGCAAATGTATATATTTATCTCAGGTTTGGCTGCAGTTAAATTGGGAAATTGTAGCTCTCACATTTTACTATTACATTTCTTTTCTATTTCTTCAATCATCAGCAAAGGGTAATAAATATACTGACCTCACACACATGCACACATAAAATTGGTTTCAACCTAAAAGAGAAATTTATTTTTAAACAAAAATATCTGTTTGGGCTAAAGTATTATTAAAATAACAAAAGCAAAACTAGGGTTTTTTTTCTAGAGACACCATGTTTCAGATCATATGCAACCCTTACACAGTTCATCTTGTTCTTAGTCTAGCTCATTACACAGTAGAGGTCCTGCGCCTCATGGTTTGTATTTGCTCTAATGGCTCAAATTATGAATAAACCAAGGGACTGCTACTAGCCGCCTTCTATATTAAGTCAGTTTATGAAAAGAAAATTCTTAGGACCAAGAAAGATCACAGGAAGGCCCATGGCAAGCGCTAATTTAAATCACTCATTGGATCAATTACAAAAGGTGCCTGGGAGTAGGGAGCAAGGCTGAGGCGCTCTCTCCAAGTAAACCCTTTAATAAGTAAGCTACAGTATGTAGGGTTTTAGCTTTCCTGAGCATGAACTTCTCATCTCTCTCTGGCCTGATGAGTGAGATTCTTCACTGCAGAACAGTAGAACTTCAGCAGGAGTGGAGGAATCCCCTGGTGCAGTTTGCTGGCCACACATCCTCTTCACCAGCAAAGGAGAGGAGGGTGGTGAAAAGAAATCAAAGAGTAGTGAGGGGGGATGACAGTGAGACCAATTCTGTTAGCTCAGCACTGACATATGCTGACTTGAAGTGCTTACAGAACTGTTGTACAGTATGTCAAAATGGTTTTATAGGGCTTGAGACTTTGTCATCTGCTCAGGTAAGGTTTTGACATCCCTATCCTAGTAAGATTCTCAAAACACTGTTTTCCAACTAACATATTGCTTGTTGGTTTTTTGTGTTTGTTTTTTATTTTTTTTTTCCAAGTTATCTGCTGTGTTTTATTTGGTTGCCTTTCAGTTTTGACATATTTATATTTGTTTCTTTTTAACTGCCAATGCACCAGTAAACTGTTTATTGTTTAATGCAAAACACTTGATAATATACTTAACAAATTTAGCCTACTTGGCAATGTATCTTCCTTTATCCACTACTATATCTTTCAAATTCGAAAAAGAACAATGAGTAGAACTTTAATCCCCTAGAAACTAATTGGTTTGTCATCAGACATAATGTATATGAGACTGATGTAGCATCCTAAAGCAAGAAAGCTTCTTAAAATGTCATTATTTTCCTATTAGCAAGTATCTTGAATTCTGCCATATTTTCTCTATACCATAACTCCCACATTGCATATATTGACTTCACATTCAAGGCATGTTTCAGAATGGAATATGGGCTGGCATCAAGTTGATACAAACAAATTACGGTTTCAGTGGACTCAGGATTTCTCTAGATGAACGCAAAGATCAATGGTGATATAGAGCAACCTAGTATTTGCCCCCACATCTTACTGGTTAGATCTTTATTCTGGCAAAAATGTAGCATAATTTCCACTGATGCCCAGATGAGCAAGTTTTCTAACTCCCAGTGAAGCTTTTAAGCTTTCATTCAAGATTAAAAAAAAAAAAAAAAAAGGCATTTTTAAATTCTGAACTGTAATTCTGGAGTTTTTGACTGTAGACTTTGTAACAACAATTTAAAATTAACAAAGTACACAGCACTCCTTTAGTAGTCCTCACAGACAATAAGGAAAATAAAGGTATTTATGATCCACCAAAGGTAAAGTACAACCCAGCACTTAATCATGACACCAAAAGCTTTAACCTTTTCATTTTGTGTTTCTCTATCACTTGCTGCCTGTGTGAGCACAAAATTATATACATGACATATAACATTAATGGGAATAAGTGACATAAATAATTTGAAAGAAAAAAATTGCTGTGATAATCTCAGTTTTAGCATTTTAATACTAGATTGCTTAAAGAATACAATTAAGCCAGTACTGTAACATAATTTTCACCAATGAATTCATCGTATTTGAACAAACACTCTTATTTTGATGCTAAAATCTAATCTACTAGCTCTAAACTGCAAAAATTGCTTTCTTTAGCAGCAAAAATATGGCAATATTTATACAGGTATGTAATATGCATATTACAGTTTGAATAATATAGGTGATATGATGAGAGAATAGTTTCTCTGAAAAAAATGATTTCTTACTCTCAGTCACCCAGATCTTATGCGTATTATTTGGAAAACACTTAATTTTATTTCCTTTTTTAGCTCCTATGACTATGCTATAATCTTTTTTAATTACACTTTGAACAGGGGATATGGAATTAGTCTTTAACATTTCAAGCTATGAAGGAAAAGAGAAAGAAGACTGTGCTGTACTGAGTAGTTAAACGAGACTTACTGTGTGGTCAGAATGATATATTTCAGACCCAGTTCTGATTTTCATCACACCTTCATATTGTGACATAATCTATATTTTAGAATGAGGGCATTCCTTTGTTTTGAGGAATGGGCATGTTAGTGAGCAAACAAGAATCAGATCCATCAAACCAAAATCACTCTTTCCAAGCTAAAGCCGAGGATTTAGTTTCTCTATGGAAATGCAGTAGCGGTATCTTCTTACAGAAGTAGCCTGGTGGAAACCTTGTGTCTTCTTAACAACTAATATGTCTGAGAATAAGAAGTTCCTCGGTTTATATCTTTTTTTTTAAATTGTCAGTTTTTTCTTTCAGAATCTAAGTATGCAGGGAACCTTGGGAAGCAGGCAAAGGTGGCAGGGAATGAGGATAATTGTACTTCTAGACAAGCAGAGGATCAGAAGAGTGACAACACAGGTTTGGGTGTCTATCCTACCCAGACTTTATGTCCCATGGATAAAGAAATGTACTGGAAAATTAGTCTCCTCTGGTAGATCTTGGACCTAAAGATCAGTGATATGTCCTTGCACCCTAACAGAGGAAGACTGGACAGGAAACAACAGCAAGGGCTGTAGGCATAGGACAGGTGTCCCATCAGGGCACAAAGGCGGGCTATAACAAGATATTTGTTGGCTTCCCAGTGTTTTCAGAAACTCCCAGAACAACAACAACAAAAAAGGTAAACCATGTAATTTTGAATTTATTTTCTAAGAGCAGGGACTGCCACAGCATCCCCTGTTAGACCGCAAAATCATCTGCATTGTAAGCATGATCTCCTAAGGTCACAGAGATCTTTCCAGTTCTCTATTGTAAGTGTTCAAAGCTAAGCCTTCCAGTGTGCTATTATAGTATGTTTAAAAGAAGTCCTTTGGTTCAAAAGTATGCCTAACATATACCATTCAGAAGAGTTTAATAGAGCTTGCTAAAACTTAAAACACATCTAAAGGCTAAAAGCACCTTTAAAGATACTCAGTTTTTCTGTCTGTCTACATACATTGTCTACTAAACAATACAAAGAGTCACACATGATCAATATGTCCTGGACAGACATTGTCGCTGGTCTGTTTTTAAAGCTGAAGTTTGTATTTCATCTTGGATCTCAATCACAGAATATTCTCTCTAAAATTAAATCTCTTACAGTGTATATATAAAATGCTTAATATATTCAGATTAATTTTAATTTCTCAGTGACTATCAATCAGCTGTATTTTAGTTAGGCCCTTTAAGAAATGCATGGGCTCTTCTTGGAACACTTTTTTTCTGAATGATAATAGCTGAATGTTGTAGATGTCAAAGTTGTTACACAGGGCAGTGTAATTAAGCAATTACTAACAAAAACCTTCAATGAAAAGAGGGAAGAGGACAAATACTTTATTGGGATATGAATCCCATTTTTTTTTCTAGTAAGAAAGAATTCTGAAAATGGTTGTTAATTTTTTTTCATTTTTGTTAACCTATTCTGAACTGTATAACAACTCTGAATAGTGATGTAAGTTAATACATATACATATGCTACCACGCAGTGCAAATTTAGGTTAGTGAGTAACTGTTCTGCGTAGCTTAGCTAAGTAAAATGGCATAATAAACTCTTCAGGATGACATTTTTATATGTCAAATAATTTCCGAAAGGGTTTTTACACTTTTTTATTGCACTTTCCTGCAAAATCCATTCAAAAAGAACATGCAAAATGTTTGACTGACATGAATCTGTATCTTTCAGTGACAATTTTTTTAGTAAGAGAAAAATTTTCACTCCTATCCTTACAAATGAAATTCACATGTGCTAGCTAAGATTGACCAATTCCTTTTTTGAGTTTTTTTTTTTTGTTTTTTTTTTTTTGAGGGGAAAAGGAATAGTGGGTATATAAATATATATCTATATTTTTTTTAAACAGTGAACAGTAAAGTTTTAAAAAAATATATGGGATTATTCTTGGTTCCTTTGCTTTAGCTTATATTTTACACTTTGGTTTAATGTAGAAAGTGTTATAGAGGCAAGTCTCTTCAAAAGTGGACACATAAAATCTCAAGGAAAAACTGCCTGGCAATTTACAGCAATCTAATTTGGGACTAGTGTAGTATTGCTCTCAGCCTTTCCTCTTTACTCCCCATATGTTGCCATGCCCTCCCCTACCATATATGTTGTCTTTCCCTCCACTGTACTAACATTTATACTCATAAAATCAAAGTAGGGTAGGGATTTTGTTTTATAAAAGAAAACTTTGGATTTTTTTTGCAGGTAGTTTTGTCTGGATGGCTTGTACTGGTTCCTCTCCTGAACACATGGCAGAGAGGACAGGATTTTATCCCATGTTTCCGAGAATACCATTTTGTCTGCAGTGAAACAGGATCCTAAGTTTAGTCAGCTGCAGCATTTTTTTTTGAGTATGTTGAATTTCTCTTAGTAGTGCACATATACCAGCTCAAAATTACACAAGAAACTTGTTGCGCATAAACTTTGGCTGATAAACGTAGTACAGTGTAAATTCCATTCAAGGTTCATGCACTTATAAGAGTCATAGATGATATTACTTGCATATGTGTCACTTTCATGTGGTTTCTGAAAACAAAGAATGAAGAAAGGATATTCTTGTACTCATTCTGTATAGCACGGTTCATGCATTCTAATGTTACAACTGTTGTATGAAAATAAGAGAAACTTTTAAACTTGATAAATATTTAAAACTTTCACAGCGGTATTGGGTGTTCTGTAAATGATGTTTCTTAAAACTAGATTCTGATGGTAATTTTTCTAAGCTGTTATGCCAAAAGAGTTTAATCCATTTTCTTTTGTATAATGAACATATAAGAATTAATATTAGCTAAATGGAAGTTTAATAATTGATACATATATGTGTACAGTTTGTATATGTATACATATAAGATTAATACATCTATTAAAATTCAAATTATGCTGACTTATGTCTCACCTCAACATATATTTATATTGTTTCAAATAAGAAGTTCAAATTTTAAGTCTCTTCAAAAAAAGAGTGTCCTACTAGCACAAAATTATTTCCTTTGGAAATTCTAGAATTTATGTATTGATAATTGCTTTAATTTCAGAAATCTTTTTAGCATTCTCCACCACAAAATTAAGACCCTGAGAGAATGAAAAAAAGTACAAACCTCATTCTTATGGAATATTTTACCAGCTAAAACAGTTATAATTTTTTCTTAGCTATTGCTCATCAAGCTATTCTTGCATAATTTTTTATAACAGGAATACCTAAACAATACTTGTAAAGGAAGCCTGTAAAAAACACGCATGGATAAAATGATTCCATGTTATGAAAATCTGCAAAATATTTTTTTTATCTAGTGCAAACAAACCTAGTAACAATATTCTTATGTTCAGTTGTTTGATTTTGCATTAAATTTTTTTCATGAAATAATAAAATAAAATAGAATGGAAAAAACAACAAATATTTTTATTATACATATTATTAAAAAAAACCCAGTACAACAGTAGTTAGAAACATGAAAAATAAAAATAATTTTAAATGTAATGTTTCAATAGTTTTTGAAATTGTTCCTCACTTATCTTTTAAAATTAAATGACAAGAAAATTGATCTGAAGGGAGTCAGGGTAGATTGAATGATTCCCAACAGGCCTTTATAGAAGGCCTGTATTATTCACCCATTTTATGTACTTTAGGCACAGTTCAGCTGGACTATTCACCTCCTCCTGACTTCCCTGTGAAAAGAAAAAAGTTAATTCTTGGCTAACCATCCTGCTTGGCAAGCTTAGCAGGTTTTCCATGCTTTTCATTTTACTGCTTTTTGCCAGACCTTTTCTATCAGAATAAACTGGACCATGTGCTGCCATCAGACAAGATGGCACCCATCTTCTTTACTCCATAGTTAGTTTATGAATTTCATATTTGAAAAGTGAAATGAATTGTGGTGACTTTGATAAAGACAGTGCCTCCAGGAATAAACCTGAATTCAGCTAGATCATCATCTTTGAACAACACCAAGGAAGATCAAGTAGTCATATCGTATTTTATTTTTAAAGATTTTTCATTTCTTTCAAACGTGATGTGGGCCTTAAAAACAACATATCTGTAAACAATATTTAGATTTTTTTGGTAACTGTTGTTTGCTTAATAGCTGCAGTTTCCTGTTCTTCCCCTACCCCTAAAAGTTAGTGGCATGTCTGGTATTTCAGACTGCTATGTCTAATAACATATAGTAAGATATTTCTGTCTTTCCCAGTAACCTCAGCTGAGCTAATAAGAGGTACTACTTTTATCCACAATTTTTTTGTGTTCAACTACAATGATTAAAACACATAGTTGCAGAGGAGGAAACACTTTCATTCTATTTGTTTAACATATGTATATGTATTTATAACATTCTTCTGGTTACTATACTTAAAATTAACAGTTCTGTGCAGTAAGAGTTGCATAATTCAAATGCTCGGGTGACTCTGCTTCTTAACAACCACCATCTGATGTCTGTAATATTATGGAAATCCATGCAATTAATGTTTTTAAAGGTGCACGGGATTTAAAATCATCTTCATTAATAGCCTAGTTTCATTTCAACTGCCTTTCATGTTTTGCAAGCATGATTAATATTTCTGCCCACTAAAAAGACTTCTCATAAACATTCATTGCAATAAATTTGAAATGCAAAGATTCACTTGTACAGGAAGACAGGATGAAGAACTTCACCATACTGGTAAATACTCTCAAATCATGGATTTTGAATATCGGAGTTTCTACACTGAATATAGATCAGTTTGGATTGTGGAACATGTTATGTTGTTTCCCTGCAGAACTGGTTATTCAGTTATAATGACTCCTGCTTCTTGAAACCCAACCACATTAGAAAAATGTGTCAATGGTGGTAGCGCATAAACCCATCTATTACAACATCAACTGCTTTAAGGAGAAACCTGAGGGCTGTCTAGGCTATGACATGTAGTGTTGTGAGTAGCTTTATTGGGTTTCAGAGCTTTAAAATATACTAGGAAAGCCTCTTCATTGAATAGAAGATCTTGTGGATGTTCTTCTGACAAAGCCACATTAATTCAGGAGAACTAAGCTTGAGTAAAAACAAGTAAGGTTTGTGAAAAATACTGCCTACATGGCAGTTAAGGAATCTTACTTTCTTGCTTCAAAGTTTAAAAAAGAAAACCAAACCAGACCAGTATATTTTACTTTCCTTTTACCTAGGTGTATGTACTAGAATTCCTCTCACTTTTGTCCTACACTTACCTGTTTTGTGATGAGAAGGAAACATAGATTTTAGATGAATTTGTCTCAAATATTTTCACTTAAATGTTAAGATATTTCTAATTTTACTGCAATTTTACTATCACTTGTTAGATGAATTTTCTGAAGTCTACAGTTATCCTTCCAATAAAAAGCCATGTACTATGTCACGGAAACTGAAAATCACAATCCTCTTAGTCTTAACTGCAGGTATTATGAGATAAGGCAGCCCCTTGCCAACCATTGTCAGACAAAGTCTCTATTTTTACAGAAACTTCAAAGCAGATATTTGCTACTGGCAAAGTATTGGGTTTGTCTCATAACAAATATTCAGGGCCTTACATCAAGTACAGCAGAGTACTATAAAAGGTAATTCTGTCGCTGTGTTTCACTGATAACCCAGCTGCCATGGTTTCTGGATGAGCATCAAAACTCTTCGAAATTCTGCATTGTTTTGTCATTGTTTTGGCCTGACAGCTGGGATAGTGTCCGTACCAGGTTGAAACAGCCCGCTTTCCAGAATTTCAAGTATATTCTGTGCTCTTATCTGAAAGCAAGCTGCTTCTCTGCTGTATGGATATGAATCAGTTCAGATGGGAACACTCAGGGAATGTGAAAGACTCAGGGGAGTCATGACTCCTTAAAGAGATACTTCTCCACACACATTCATACAGACATTAAGCATGCAGAAGGCTGAACACCATCAAAACAGGTAGTGCCAAATCTGTTTGGTGCCACTGCCAGAGCATCCTGCCAGCACTAGCATTTTCAGTACATCTCTGCACTCTGTCCTGTTTAGAACAAGTTTTGAAAACAGCTACAATATTTCCTTGTTCTGAACAATTTTGAAACACGTCGGCTTAAAAGGCATGATAGCTTCAAGTAACTTCTTGGGTTTTTTTGTAGCAACTGGCCCCGTATAACAACTGTGGGTACAGAGGTCTCTGTTCAGCTAAATAAAATAGCACAATAAAAACACTGACACAATTTTCTTTCTTTCTTTTTTTTTTTTTTTTTTTTTTTTCCAGCCATTTCAGTCCTATTATTCTCATATGTTGTAGAAATCCCAAGAACACTCTCAGCTCGCAACTCTTTTGAGGGGCATTGTTTTGTATTACACCATTAGACATTTACTGAGAGTTTGATTTCATGGAGACATCATAGATCACCTAGTCAAACTTAAACCCATTGCCAGCCACACATCAGTGCCTCCACTGTGTTGTCCAATTACTTTTGTCATTGAAGAGTTGTAGTGATCTTTCTTTTCCAGAAGAAAGGCTATCCGCCCGTACTGTCTCCAGACTACTACACGACATGAAACATTCTTTGAGACAAACAGTTAAACATCAATGCTTCTAACTAAATCCTTTAAGTGCAAATCTCAGTGGATGCTGTTCTTCACTAAATGCAATTTAGTTTAGACAATCCTACTAGCCAATTGTGTTTCCCCATTTTACTATTGTATAAAATTCCCAATAATATTTTAACCATAGGTCATAGTATGGGAAATTTGCCATTTATCATAAATTACAGTACCAATTAAATCATTCTGTACCAGTAAAGTTTCAAGTTTTATTGCACTAATTCTGTAAAAATTTTGAGAAATTTTGATGGTTGTCTTTGAAATCTCTGTATATCTGAAAAATGTATCTGCTCTGGAGTCTATTCTGTTTTATGGTTGAAAATTTTATTTCACATCTTTGATTTCCCTGTCTCTTTTGTGTGATTTTACAATCATAGTCATCTGGATTAGCATTTTCTAACTTCAACTGGGACATTGAAAAGTGTAGTGAGTGACAGTATCCGAGTTACTTAGAGTATCTTATTACCTGAAGACCCATGCTGCACATGTTAGGGAAGAAAGTTGCACAAACCCCCACTTTCTGGTCACATTAAAAATGTAATCATGCATGAGAAGATATCTTGGTTTAAGTACCACTCTCCACAGAATATAATGGACCAACAGCCTGCAAGCTCCAGTCCTCCTTTGCTACCTGAGCCCTGCAATGTTTTCTTCAAAAATTTCCTTTGACCTAGTGAGCCCAAGGCTTCAAAAAACTATAAACCTCAGGTCTCACATACAGGCAAACAACTGTTTCAGTATTTGATCCTGCAGTGCATTTTGTTACTCCTTATGGCTGCTACTCAAGAAAAAGAAGATTTTGTAATCCCAGTCCTATGAGCAGAGAATGATAACCTCAATACTGGAATAAACTGAATTTTGATTTGATTATGCTGGCAGAAGCGTTGATGGCTAGAGAATTTCCCAGTAAGAACACATGGTTGAGTGACTTCTGACAGAAACATAGAATAGTGTTGTTTCAGGAAAATGAAACCTAGTTGAATGAAGGTCAAGGATAACAATCAGTGGCCAGGAAAATTTTGTCTAATGTACATATATTGTAATGAGGTCAGTAAAAGACGTCAGTGTACAACACATTGTCCACATACACTAAGTGTTGTAAGACAAATGAAGACAGTCTGTACTCTGGGCCAACACTGAAGTTTGGGGTTAAACACAATAAAGTGGACAATGAGCCACATTCCAAGGACAATGTATTGATTTTTCACACCTCCATTGAAATCTGCAGTTAAACACAATAAAGGGAGCAAGGGACCACATTCTAGGGACAGTACCTTAATTTTTCACACTTCCCTTCCCTGGTTACTTGACAGTGCTTGTTAGAGCAACCTAACATATCACAACTTGTTCCTTACTAGGTCAGAGGAAACCTGGCAAAAAAATTCTATGACTGCTTCTGGAGAAAATGAACAAAAAGTGGTCCTTAGAAGAAATTTGTGCCAAGCCATGTATTCACACACCCATTATTCTTACCACTACCAGCATCTTACAGACCTCATGGTGCTAGAACCAAAAAAAGCCATGTAGAGGGCAGGATGCTGTTATGGAGAATGACATGCCAGAATGACAGATCTCACCTCTCCCAAACACTGCAGAGAACAACGTGATTGTCAAAATTAATCATCTCATTAGTTTCCATTTCACCATGCAGAGATTTACTTAGCCACAGGCCACACCATGGACCTAATACTGTGTAGGGCATACCAGCTGCCCACCTGGTTAGCATCCCATAGGCCAGTAACATCTGACCTGTAGCCATAATAGCAGTGGGAAACTCATATCCAGGCTTGTCTGGTGCTCTCTTGGAGGAGACTCATGATTTTCACAGCAAGAACAGGAGAAATGACATAAGATGCAATGGGCAAAATGATCTCAGAAGATATGGTAGCAGCAGTAAGATAAAGTTTACAGAGTATCCATTTTATATAATGATTCCTGGTGTAATGACATAACAAGGTATACAAGTGAAAAACTGTAGAACAATGTAAAGAGACTTCCATCATGCAATTGCACTGGCCATCATCATTAACTTGTGTGGAACTGTACACAATTTAGCAATGACCAATTCCACCCACTGCCTTGCTTTAAAACATGACGGAAAACTGAAGTGTAAACATATCCTATAGCAATCATAGTCTATTTCTCCTCCTAGTTTCCAGTGGCTCTTAACAACTTCAAAAGATGTTGTAAGCAACTTTGTCTCCAAGCCAAAAGTCAGGAACCACTAGTCTAGATTTCCAATTGCAAGTTTCCTTAATTTTGTGCATTTCTTGAAATACTCCCTATAGCACACACTTCTCACAATTAGCACTGGATGGTTCTCTTTCACATGTTGTCTAAAAATAAGTGAATATGTAAAGAAATCAACCAAGACACAATTAATTTCTCAAATATATTCCCAGCTAGAACTCCAAACGATGTTTTTCTCTTGGTCTACAGGAGCACATTCCTATTATATCTACCACTGGAGACCTAACAGATACTTCAGAAACGGTCACGGGAGGGTGGGGAGGAAGCACGCCTTTTCAAGTGGATTTTCACTCAAGACGAAATATTTCCTTCTACTTCTAACATTGCATTGTGAAAGGAATATTTTCTGCTAATCACTGCTGCACCACAGGTTGAGATCATACTTATTCTTTCCAGGCCTTGCCTTGCCAAGGAGCTGCTGTCCTTGTGCCAATCTCTACCTTTCTGACTTTCCATGTGTCTAGACATATAGCTGGAACAAAAGAAAGGAGCTCTTGGGGAGTGAGAACATTATAGATACGGAGGCAAGAGTAGAGGCACACAGCTGTTCCCTGTGGCTCGCTGACATCCTTGAAAAAGTAATATGCCTTTTAAAAGTTTAAACTTTGCCATCCACTGGAGTACTACTGGATTATTCAGGACAGTAATTGGTAGGAGAAAATAACCTTGTATCTTTAAAACACAGTGTAAGTCGTGGTAGAGTGAGAAACAGTCGCCATCAAGGAACCAGCTGATCTTTCAGTTGATGTCTAAATCAGTACTTCTCCATAGTATGCTCAGAAATGTTACTGTTTAGTGGAATGGAAAACCATAAAGAAGGTCTTAACTGCTAATTACCGTAATCTCTGGAATCGGGTAGTGGGGGGTGGGGGATGAAAGAAAAAAAAAGTTTTGTATGAAACACCTACCACATTGAATTATGATTGCATGAACAGATGTTTACTCCAAGATTTGTTTACTCAACGTAAGATGAAGTTTACCTCATCACTTGTACTAATTATCACTGTAGGGAAATGAAATAATCTGGTAATGTACACAATACTAAAAACCAGTGTTTGGATCAGGAAAAATTGTCTCCATGCATGCCATTTAACAAATTTTGTAATGCAAGGTAGTGAAGCAGTGTCATCTGCAAACTTGCCGAGGGCACAGTCTACCCCATCATACATATCATTAATGAGGATGTTGAACAGGATTGGACCCCATGTTGACCCCTGGGTAACACCACTAGTTACTGGCCTCCAACTAGATGTCGTTCCACTGATTTATCACCCTCTGGGCCCAGCATTGCAGCCAGTCTTCCATCTGCTTCACTGTCTACTCATCCAGCCCATGCTTCATCAATTTCTTTATGAGGACCTTATGGCAGATAGCACTGAAAACCTTACCGAAGTCAAGCTAGAAAATATCTACTGCTTTTCTACCAAGCCAGTCATTTTATCATAGAGGATTATCAAGGTGGTAAAGCATGACTTCCCATTGGTAAATCCATGCTGACTGTTCTTGATGACCTTGTTTTTCATGTGCCTGGAAACGGTTTTCAAGATTAGTTGCTCCATCACCTTCCCAGGGATTGAGGTGAGGTTGACCAACCTGTAGTTCCCTGGGTCCTCCTTGCCCTTCTTGAAGATATGAATGGCATTTGCTTTCCTCCAGTCCTCAGACATAAGATTATGGTGGATGGCCTTGTAATGACTTCAGCCAACTCTTTCAGCACTGTTGGGTGCATCCCATCAGGGTTTATGGACTTACATACGTTCAGTTTGCTTCTCTGACATGATCTTCCACGAAGGGTAGCTCCTCTTTGATCCAGTCTTTCCCCCTTGGTCTCTGGGGGAAAGTCCTATCTTTCCCTTTCTTATTTGGAAAATGTACATAAGAAAAGAGAGAACTGCCATTCATTTTGCACTCAAAGGTTTATGTGTCTATGGTTTTATGCATTTCAGATTCAGTGACCCATATATCACTCCTTAGGTTGCACATGATGCAAATGCTAATATTCGGGTAGATGTAATTAGGAGTGCTACAGTTATTCTGGCAAAATAGATTGAAGTAACATCTCATTTTAATAAATATGCAAGGACTGAATTGATCAGATTATTTCACAAGAATGTATACATGTTCTGAACTTATATATACATTGGGTACTGGGTTGGCAATGTACTAATAAAGAAGGAAAAGTTAAAAGGAACATGTGAGGTACTTTTGAGATGTCATATGCTTAAGGATCATTATTTCACAAAGTGAGACAGAACTTACAGAGGGCTCAGACAATGCTGAACAAAGTGGAAATAACTGTTGATGAGTACTGTCTCTGTTTGCAAAACATGTCTGGAACTGCTTCTGGCTACCCAAGGGAAGAATAGCAGCGCAAAGCTTTACTGGCTTGCAACATCACTGCTATGTCAGTACATCACTGAGCTCTGAGACAAATTGTCCTTCTGCTAGATATCCTCACTGCAAAATAATGTGCTTTGCAGAAAGCTTCAGTGTGGGTAAACTCATAGGGAACCTACTGACAAACAGGACCATGGTTTGGTGCATTAATGTTCTCTTAGCTCAAGGCTCCATTTCCTTTTTCCCTCTTTACATATCCTGTAAATTAATACTAAAAGAATTTCCTATCGTTCATCAAACTTTTTTTTCCTTGCTGTCATTTTGCTGTCAAAAGCCCATGGATCCTACACAGATCAATTAAATGCTTATCTCAGCCTTTACAGAGATGCTCCACAGAGACCTTAATAGAAGAGGTAAGGAAATAGGTTAGCTCTGAGATTTTTAATTCTCGTCTTCTCTCCTATGCTTTCAATCTCTGCTTTAGCTAAATTCTTGCATTGTTCCCACTGTCCCCCTCTGGAAGCTTTCCTGTATTTAACTTGGCAATGTATCTTGCACTACTCTTTCTCACCAGAGTTTGGGGAGGTCTTTGACTTCTTTCATGGTTTAGGCATTATGACGAAATTTAGCTTTTTTTCCCAGAATCTTCTAGTGACCCTGCTGGACTTTAAGGGTGGATGGAGAGGGAAGGGGGAGAAAGAAGTTTAGAATAGGGCCAGGTCTGGCTTATAGTCTAGCTGGAAGGAGCAAGCCTGTGAAAAGAAGTCAGAGAAATTACTCAGAAGCTGTCCCTCCCCCATTTGAAGACTATACAATATATTAACAAACAAGAAGCTGTGTAATATGATAGATTATGAAACAAATATTTGGAAAAAGAAATATTTCAGTTGCACAACATCTAAATTAATTTTGGTTTTCATTAGGCTCTGAAGTTTTTGATGGTGCTTTAGGAAGGTACTTTATGCAGATATGTACTCAGTAGAGAAAGAAATAATTTAATCTCATTTCTTTTTTAATGTGGACAATTTCCTCTTTTTTTTTTTTTTCCTAAGTATATTTTTCTTATTATTTGTAGGAATTAAAAAGCATTTCATAATTTAAAGTAAGTTCTTCTGTCATCCAAAGAAAATACTAGTGAATCTTTAAAAATGAGCAGTTAGGAGAATTTTTAAACATTGGATAACACTGGGCACAAAAAATGGAGGTGTACAGTAACATTCTCATTTTTCATTTAGTGAATAAGCACCAGATTTCATCAAACAAGAACGTAGATAACCAAGAAAGTTCCCAAAAGACGGGAATTTTTTAACATCCTTTAGCTTTCTTCAGCAAGAAATTACTAGATGATTCTACACATTGAAAAGTTGCCATTAAACATGGCAGTAGTTCAGGTGATAATGAAGAAAAGACATGAAACGACTTTAAGATGTAAGTTTTCCTGAAATTGGTGTGGAACACTTGAAATAGCAAGAACAGCATTGAACCCCAACGTAGGATTTAGGTCAAACAGTCCTCAGAATACAGGAAGTTTGGTTTGCAGCCTTACTCTATGACTTTCATGAGCAGAGGGTTGGAATATATGACCTCCTGAAGTCCCTTCCAGCATGAATTATTCTGTGTTTTCAATTTTTGCATTCAAGAAGAAGATGCTGATTCAGAAAAAGCTGGTTGTTCCAGCACCAGTGAGAGACCCCATATGGTAAGGAATAAGCACATACTTAGTTACACTGAATCAACAATCAGTTTTAGAAAAAAACTCAAACATTTGGGATTTCTCTGAACTGTTACAGAATTCAGATAGAGTTAAATTAAAAGTTAAACAGGATTGATGCTTGCAGTGACATAGTTCATAACTGCATCTTTGTTAAACTTTTGTAAAAGTAGCAGAAAATAGTAGAACTTCCACCAAACTTGAGGATGAACCAGGTACAGAAATCACAAAACACTTTCTTCCCAAAAGTGTTCAAGCATCACAAAAGCTATAACAGTGAAAAAGAGAAAGGTATTCATTTTTTTTTTTACCTCTCCAGGGAAAAGTTGGAGAAAATCAAGCCTGATTGCAGACGAAAAAGTAAGTTTTTGCTGTGTAACAAATGTTGGTACCTGTGAGCTGGATAAAAGCCATTCTTACCTTATGATATGTTCTTTTCAGATAGAAAATCTGTCCTGATTGGGCAACTTCTGTGCACGTTACTTTCTTGCCATGTAGGAGTAATATCAGTTTCTTAGTTGATCTTCTCTGTATTTACCAGATGTTTCTTTTGTGCTTCTAAATTGTCATAGCTCTAGCATGTAATGAACATAAAATATGACTTTTAGTTTCATGGGAAATGTACTGGAAGTAAAACTGCCAATAAAGGAAATTAGAAACAGCAAAGAGGGCATATATTACTATTATGGTGAAGCAAGCATGTATTTTTCAGGTTGCTCTACAGTGTATAAGAGGTTCACTTAGTACTGGTGAGATGCAAGAACAACTCTGCACTGAGCTGTTCCTTATCATCTGAAAACCACCTAAGTCTCTGAGAAGGAAAACACAAAAAGTACAATATAAAAAACCTCTGATTGTACACCAGTGCTGGAGTCGAAGCTTATATTCAGTCAGTGGGGTTTTTTTCAGTGTTGTACAACATCAAGCAGATGTTGAATTTCCATCAAACATCTCTTGATCAGGCTGCTCACTGTTGTAATTTACTAGCTTGGTCCCTTACTGGAGAGCTTCATGTAGCTGAGAGTGGTATTTGATCTAAGAAAAAGTATTGATGTACAGTAACTGATCTTTAAAAAAGATCTTTGACTAGAGCAAGCGAGCTCTTCAAAGACAGTAATGCTTTCTGGTTTTCTTCTCATACATTATTTATGAATAATCTGAGTGTATTAATTGGCTTATTACTTGAAATAATCAGAAACTTCATATGGAATTGTAGGCCACTGAGATCTTCATATCACTGATATTTATAATTAGTGAAAGGACTTCATTTTTATTCTGACTTGTGATCAGTCCTCGAGCATTTAGACAGTATTGAGACACATCTGCTCTGAAAAAATGAATGAAACGAATGAACGAAACATTGGAGGGAGGAAGTTAGAAGCTCTAATAAAGCCTTCGGTGTGAATATGCATTTTTAGAATTTTTTTTCAAGTTCTGAAAAAAAACTGAGTGCCATTTTCCACCAAAATGTTATGAAAAGGATGGTTATATCTCTGAAGAACATATATAGATTAAAATTGTGGCTTAAGAGAAGTCTGTAGAAAAATCATCACGACTTCAGCAGAAGTCAGGGTCCTGGCATTTTAAAAATTTAAACAAGTGTAAAGATTTAACATATTTTACCATGTCAGCTAAAGAACATAATGTGGTCAATACTGAGAATAAAGGTGGAAAAAGGATACTGAATATCTTTTAGCTACTTTATTCTGTGCCATTATTGTTCAATTGACATAATTTATCAATAAAACATGAGAATAGACTACATCATACAGATGGGCGGGCATATTTGAAAAGAATGCTCCAAGTTGCCAAAAAGCTAAAAATTTTGAGCCAACTAAACAACGAATAAATACAGTCAAAAAAGGTGGGTACAGCAAAAGCGGGAGGGGGGAGGGGGGGGATATGTGAAGTAAAACATAGTGTTTTTTAAGAGGCATGGATTATTCATGGCCTGCAAAAAGCAAACTAAGAGATTTCTATATTGAGTTGCAAAGTTTTGACTATTTAAAAATTGTAAGACATGAACTTTTCAGTCACATGATCCAATGCAAAGGATGTAAGGGACATTTTTAAACAATTCTGACCTCAGATGCTTGAAAAATGAATAATTGCATTGAGTACAACTGTCAAGGTTTTGGTAACAGTGGCTGCAGGGTCTGCCTCAGCGAGGGGAGGCAGTGAGGGGTGAGGGATAAAAGTGTGAAAAACAGCCCTGCTAGCCCAGAGGGGAGAGCAGGGGGAGGGGAGAAGGTGCTCCAGGCCCCCCAGCAGAGATTCCCCTGTGGCCCCTGCAGACACCCTGGTGGAGCAGGTGTTTCCCTGCCGCTCCTTGAGAGGACCCGTGGTGGAGCTGTTAGCCACACTGTAGCCCCTGGAGAACCCCACTGTGAGGTGGATATTCCCTGAAGAAAACTGGACTGTGGACAGCTCATGGTGGAGCAGGTTTATCCTGAAATATTGCAGCAGGTGGGAAGTGTTGTGATTTTCACATAAAGGTAGAACATCCTGTTTTATCAGATTTTAAGAAAAGGAGAAAAATATCACTCAATCATCCTTTTGGTATGACTTAATAACTTGTGTTATTCAATGACTTAAGGACCATCTAAACAGAAAGTGAGTAATTATTCCTTACTTTCTCTATTTTGTTCATGGTTTTATGACATCCCTCAGTTTTCTGCTGGTTAGACAGAAACATTGCAATTGGTTTCTTCTCTTCTGTGGAAAGCACTGTATAATTCTGACCCTCATTGTTATCTTCTCTGTAGTCCTGGACAATAGGGAAGTTGGGCAGTTAAGAACTGCAAGCAGTACACAAGATGTGGTGGCAATGAATTTATACAGTGTGACACCTCTATTTTCTGTTTTGTTCTCTGTAATGACTGTGAACACCCTGTGAGCAGTGAGGTGATATCCACAATGATTAAGATCTCCTTCCTAAGCAGTGGTAGCTACTTTTGAACCATCATGGTCTGTGTACGGTGTTTGTGCTCCCATGTTTTATATTTCTTATGTAGATACAGAATTTAATTTGCAATTTGTATTCAGCATCATAAGATCCTGACACAGTATGTCAGAGTTAGTTTTAGTTTGGACTGTCATGAGGTGATTTTTTTCACTGCAAACTTCATAACTTTGTTACTCACCCTCTTTATCAAACACTAATTAGCATGTTAACTGCACCATCTCCTCCTGCTCTCCCACTATTAATGTCCTTCCATGAAACAACCTTCCCTGCTTAACCAGTCCAACACAGTTTCTAAAGAGAATAGTAAATATTTACTGCACTACTGCAGGCCCATGGGATCATTCCTTGAAAACTGTGAATTACTTGCTCAAAGGCACTCTGATAAGACAGTGAAATAAAATATCTGCCTTATCAAGGATAGAGATTTTGGCCTGCACTTCTTTAAGACTGTAAGAAATTCTTCTGCGTACATCAGTATTCAAAATATGCAAGGTATAACACTTTTATAATACAATTTTTTTTTTCAGAACCTATTCTTTAATAATTCTTAGAAAAATTAAGATAATATTACACTTTTTGGATACACTGGTGATATAGACAGTCATTAAGACAATTACAACAGTATTTTTTGCTCATATCTTAGAGGGATCCATAACACAATTACCATCAGAATACAAAAATAAACTAATAGAATTAAAAATATAGAACTTAAGCATAATGGAAATGAATTAAATGCTCTATTGATATTAACTGTGTACCTAACCTGTCAGAATAACTATGGGTGCAATGTATGAAACATCTAAAATAAAACCATTCAATTACTCATCTATTGGGCTATGACATAGGCAGGGAAAGGATGTAAGTTAACAGCTGTCCTTCTTAGAACATCGTCTCTGTCGGTTTAAAACCTGCACTCTGAAATTCACTGAATACCAGCCAGTCTCCAGGAATCTCCCTTCAAAGGAAACCTAGGGCTTTCTTTATATCCAAAGAAAACCTCAGGAGATTGTGAGACTGATACATTTCTTTTCCAGGTAGAACTAAAGAATTGCAAGAATCATCTGTTTATACTGCAGAATCTCTTTATAGAGCAGAAAAAGCTCCACATTTACTTGAGAGAATAAATTCTAATAGCAACGTATTCTGAGCTACTAAATAAGCTTATTACTATATTATGCTGTAACAAATAATGTGTTGTATTCCTAGGAATTGAGTAGAATTCAGTGGAGGACTCAAAAAATCTTTCCCTCTTTCTTTCCCTGTCTCCTTAATCCCAGGGGTGAACTTGACCACAAAATGCAGTGTTTGTCCTACAGTTAGAAAGAACTGCTTTGAAGAAAATTAGACTTTCCACAGATTCAGGAACCTTTTACATTCAGGACAGTTCTGGATCAAAACATTTTCTTGACTCTGTTGCACATAATTCACATCAGTGTTGTAGCAAAGAAAAGATTTCCATTCCCATTGCCAATTCCCAAAGCCAGATACTCTTTTTATCTTCCCTGGTATGCCCTTTGTCTGAATTCCCATAGCAAAATTACTGTATTAATAATTTATGTAGAATAACTCAATAACTAAAAAAATTAAATAGATGGAGGAACTACCTAGGAAGAACAATGAATTCAAAAGATAATATGAAATACAGCAAATTGAAGTTCAGATATTTCAAATTTGAATGCCTGACAATAATTTGGACTCCACATGAATGGCACATACTTTGATGACTCATGCTATAAGGGAATAATATAGTTACGGCAACTGGGCTAATGGGTTCGAGCTGTTAATCAAAAAAAGTATACTTTATTAATCTTAAAGAACAAGTACTTACAAGTGAATTTCTAAAGAAAAGCTACCGAATTATCTGAAGAATGCTACATGGAGCTGTCTACATACCTGAAATAAATCTGGTCAGTTACTATGTCTTTAAACCCAGTTATTTAAGGAGCAAAAGAAACACAAAGAAACACAGTGATATTTTACAGTAGATAATTAATCTCAGGGGCCTTTTTGTGTGTCAGAGCAACGATGCCAACTATAAGAGCTCAGCATTCTAATTGTAATTTTTTTTTTCTCATTGCTGTTTTAGGAAAGAGCTGTCAGAGAAAATTTTATTTTCCCAAAGAAATCCTATAATGTCTTTCTAGCTCTATAAGATATTTTTTCTATCAAAATATATTCATTCATATCTAGCAGATGACTGGGACTAACAGGCATAACTGAACATGTATATGATTTAGTGAAATCTGTTCAGGAATATTTTTAGAGCTTTATTGAATCACAGTCTGAACAGTCCAAACTGTTGAATTAGTTGGAAAAAAAATTCTCACATTAGTAGCATGGTAAAAAGCCAAGGTATACTCTGCCCTTGAGGACAGAATGGTAGTATGAAAGATAAGAGCAAGCTTCTGAATTGTTCATCTAAGTGCATCCATTTTCAAGTGCTTATGTAGAAAAAAAATGACATCACATACATAGTACATATTGTCTTTGACTGAATCTTGGGGAATGGTAAAAAACCATTCCACTTGTAAACCACCTGAGTAAATCATCCCCTGAAAATCAATGAGGGAGGTTAAAATTCCTTTTGGTTATCTGCGTTCTGAACGGGCAGGTACTTATATAATCTTAGGTGCTGTGGCACTGTTATATGACATGATGATAAAATTAGTCAATTTGCTCTTTTAGCCAAGAAGAAAATATGCCCATTGGGCAAGTGACTTTCAGTTCTAATTGTCAGCCTTAATGAATAAAGATTTACAGGTATGTTCTTCTGTATACTTAGAGAATAAAGGGAGAAAGTTTAGACTTAAAAACTAGTGCAGATTTTTTTTTTCTTAAAGTAATGAAAAATGAGCAGTTTTAAACTTTTTTTATTTTAACCAGAACTGAAAGTATTGCCTAGAGATCGTCTGTTATTTCTATCCCACCTAAAGTTAGAAGACACTGAAATTTTCTGAGAAAAGTTTGATGGTGAGCTATTGGCAGGCTAAATGCTTCAAAAGGGATCAGAGTATTTTCTAATTTTCTCCTAACTCTGCAATAATGCCTGGCTACACGTTTAATCTTCTTGTTTTCTGAAGCCTGCCATGGTCCAGGAAGAAATTTTCTTTTCCTTGCTGTAAACAGGACTTCTGATTCCTGGATGTATCAGAGTCACCTCAGAAACACCAGTATTTTGAATTAATATCTTTTGGAAAAGAATTAATCACATCCAAAATCTGTCTGGAATTAACAGCAAGAAGGAAAAAAAAAAAACCCATGATATTCAATAAAATTTGAACATGGGGTCTTGAAGACAGTAATTGAAAACTGCTGGTAATAAAATACAACCTTTAATTCATCAACCTGCATCATTAGGCACTCTCCTAAACAGCAAATTTGGGGAATGGTGCCTATGACAGTGTTCAAATGGGATGATCTCTCTAGTTTTGGTGACCAGGACTGCCTCTAGTAAATTTAAACTTACATCTTTAAGAAGTCTGGATTGTTTGACCCAAGGTCATTGGTAAATGCTTAATAAACTACTTCAGTCAGTGCATAAGGAATTTGCAGTGTCTATGATTTCCAGTGGAGCAATTCACAGCTCTGATTTCAACTGGAATTGACACTGCAGGACAACCTTTGTCAACAAAATGCTCTCCTTGCTTGTATTGGTGAGCAGAGTACTACATATTTCAAATTTCATCAGGTCGCTTTGTCTTTACGGGTTAACTATTTCCTACTTTTTTTTTTTCACTAGAATGACAATAGGTATGTTTTTTCCAAGGCATTCGATGTCCATTCCAGACAAGCACTCCAAACATAACCAACGCCTTTTTACAAACTTGCTTATCCCAAGAAATAATGAATGTAATTTTATTTAACATTTAATTTAGCAACTTAAATAATTAGGCAGTAAAAGTTTCTATTTAAGGAAACAAACACTTGAGACTTTCCTAGTAATCATGAAAGCACAAACTGAAAATAACAATGACAGGGCTTAATAGAACGGAAACGTTGACACAGATTCTTAAAAAAAACCCAAAGAAGCAAGAAACACTGAAAATGTTGGTTTACTGTGCCAAAGTTTGCACTGGACTGCACATGTGTAACATACCCAAAGAAATGTTCAATTTTAACTGCTTATGTCTCTAAGATTTGCGATCAGTTAATTACAAATTTTGGCAAAAATTGCTACACCCAAAACTGAAATGTCAAAACAAATCTAATAATTTTTAAAATTCAATAAATTGGTTCTTTGATATTTTCCTCCTGGCTCCAAAATAAACAAAATGTAGCTTTTCATAAACTGTTTTAATCCATTTCCACATCACTGAAACCTGAGTAACTGCTCCCACAATTAGTGCTGAAAGAACTTACAATGGAAATTACTTGTTCTAAATGTAGAGGATGACTGCAAAACTTCTACTTTTTAATGCTCACAGCAATCTTTTGTAATTCCTGTTTACCACTTTGAGTCTTAAATCAGTGTGCATTTAAACAAAGGTTAATAGTTTTCTCACAGGGGCTAGTCCTGATGGTCTTATTTTCTGCTGATCTTACTAAGTCAGAAAATCTTGTTGATTAAATCCTGAAGTACCACAAAATAAGGTTGAGTCTTATTCAAGGTAACTTCTTTGACTTTTAAATTATTTGTAATTGAGTTAATGGCTTCATTTTGAACACACTGGTGTCCTGTGTGTGGGCTCAAGAAACTGACTGTCGCCAGTAAAAGCTTGAAAGTTTTGCAGAGTCTTGGTAGTTTCTTAACAGAACTACCTTTGCAGTCGCCGGTTAAAGTTGACCAGAAACTTCTGAGCTGACTGGCATTTACACGTTGCACTGGTAACACCACTGCAATGTGCATTAGCCACTTGCAGGCTTCTTGGGAAGTGTTCACTTATGAACATAAAGCATTACTCAATAACCAGTCCTTCTGTCAACAACAGAAATATCTGGAGAAGGATTCCGTAGGATGTTCAGAAGCCTCAGCTAAAAGACAGTAAAGGGATAAGGAAAATGACAAAAAGGAAGAGAGTTACACCTCTATGACAATCTAGCAAAGCACGTACCAAACCACCAGTTTTACCTATGGGAGCTAGAAGCTCAGCCCATTGTAAAGGGCTCATTCCTACTTCTGTGTATGTGTGGGAGGGGGTGATAAGACAGAGGGAGGAGAGAAGGGAGCAATAAAGCTGTCTAATAAACCTTATGAGTTTGATTCCTAACTCCCAACTTTTGGATAAATCTAAGAATGCCACACTGAAAATGGTGACACACTTGGGGCCGTAGGGAAGTCCCAGACCTAAGTCTCCTGCAGTGGCACAGTCACGAGTGTAGCAGGTTTTATTGCCTGAGGAAAAACCAAAGAGAGGGAAGGGAGAGCAGGAAGTGTGGACACGATGTACCTGACCAGTGGGTTTACTCTGAACATGGTACTCAGATGCCTATCCTGGAATGTCATATTGTTGCAGAGCTAGCTCAATTCAGCTTTTTTGTTCTGATCTTTTTTTCTTTTTCTTCTCCAAAGTAGAATACGTCTTTCTTTCCAAGATAATCCATTTGTTTCGCACACATTCATAGCCTTTCACAAAGGTTTATAATCAAGAGACAAATCATAAATTAAGTGAAGCAAAATATCATCTTACTGGCATACAAAATTGGAAAACAGGTAACTTATGTTCTGCTTTATCCTTGAAGGAACAGAAGTCATGGTGATTTACATACTTAATTTTTGACCTATTAACATTAAAGAGCTTTCTATTCTACTGATTCTCACACGCTGCAGTCACATTCTCTCTGTAAAGTGATGAAGGGCTGTTAATGGTGAAAAATGTGGCTGAAGTGGGAAAAACAGAGAAAGCAGATCATATTAATAGCTCAGTAAAATTGCATGAATTCTGAAACTGCCTTGTAGTTCATGTTCTCCCTCCCTGGCCATTGCAATCCTGAGTCAGTTAAAATTTTTGTAAGTATATGTATCTCCTGTTAACAGATTCTCTGCCTTTATCTCTTCAAAATCTCACAGCTTTTCCCTGATTTTCTTATAAAGGGTAGACATATAGCTACTGTAATCTAGAATTCATTTCTCCCGAATTGCAAAGTCCAAATAAAAAATGAAGTGAAAGGAAATTACACTGTGAAGTTTAGCTAGTTTTTTTTTTTGTGTGTTGCAGGTATCCTGATCTTGAAGTTCTGTTCAGTATGACTGCTTTTGCTGTTGCTTTCTGAACTGCTATATTCTAAAAAAAAGAAAAAAAAAAGAACTCTCATCAGATTTCCTCTATTAATCATTTCTTTTAATTGCTTGATGTGAACTAAGAGTTTGAAGAGCTTCAGCTACGTGCCCTAAATTGTTTTGGGCCCAAAGACCATTATCAGGGTATGCCACATAAAAAACTAGACTGTGATTTAAAAAATATATATGTATTTGATATTCCAGACTATATCTGTGTCTCCAGTCCTATGTGGATATGATATTACTTCAGAAATTGCTGTGATAATAAATTTCTGATAAGACTGGGAAGAGACCTTCATTTCAATCCAAAGTGCCACAGGTAACACTGCTTTACCAGAAATAAGCTTTCTTTCAAGGAGGTACCAACAAAAATGCACAACAGTACTTGAATTTTGCTAATCATATTACTGTTTTTAAAATTACAAAAGTTAAGAATTTGTACTCTGCAGGACTCTGATATTTAAACATACACACAGAGAGGATATATATGTGTCATATAAGACATATTCATAGCATATATGTAAGACACACTATACCTGTGCACACATATATCACATACACATATCATATTGAATATATATTATACATAATACATTTGATATGTATAAAGTAAATAGTATTTGTAAAAATATTTTTCTTCTGATTTTAAAAAAAAAGAGTCAGGATTTCAAATTTTTTATAAAATGAAACAATACATACATGTAAAAACATTTATCTATTGTATATGTTTTCCAATCTTGGTAGTGTTCTTTCCCTAATTACTTAATATAGAATTGTTGTATGCTTATTTTTTTCCTAAAATGCATATATATCTTTTAATATACAATTTTTATGAACAGAACTTGAGCTTATAACTGGTAATTATTTTAGTAATCAGAATAATAGATATTATAACAATTTTAAATATTAATTGAAAGTTAATATTCCAATGGATATTTTCATTGCTTTGTTATCTGGTAGCTTGTTTTCTCTTTATTTATCCTAACTGTCTATTTATGATAGCTACTGTAAAAGAATTGCAATTTAAAAAATAAATGCAAACAAAAGGGCAGTTCAAAACTATTTTCCATGCCAATAGATATTAATATATGTAAATATATATTACATATAGAATATATATAGATAGATATTTAGCATTATTTTCTCTCCTCATGCAGAATAGCTGAGGAATTGTTTAAAGAGGTGTAAGATCCTCCAAATTATTCAGACTTTCTGCATAGAACATTTCAATGAAAACTATAGAAAAAAATATTAAAGAAAAGCCACAACTCACTCCTTGTGTTGACTCTGTCTCACCCATCAGTGAGACTGAATACTGAACTTTCCATTTCAGGAAAATGCCAAACTAGGCAGGTCAAGGCCCTTGAATGTCCTTGAGAACCTGATCTAAGCTGCCCTGCTCTGAGCAGTGAGAGGGACCAGATGATGTCCAGATGTCCCTGGCTACTCAAACTCACCCAGAACTCTCTTCTGTGGCACTCAGGAGAGACAGCAGGACTCCTTGCTGAGCTGGAGACTGAGCAAAGCCTAGAAAATACAGAAAATCTTAACAAATAATAACATAAACTACTCAGGACGATGAGAGGCAAGTCTCCATAAAGGAATCATCTTTGTCAGTGCTACACTGACAAAATACAAGCAGCTGGTCTTCAGCATATAGATGTACTCAAAAGAAATTACTCTGCTATGTAGTGATAACACAACATGAAGTCTTTCACTTTAAGAATAGCAGTTGACAAGCCAGACTGTCACATCACCATTTTTTCTCAACAGGAAGCCATCACAAGTTCACACTACACATTAGCAATAAATGGTGAATATTCACTGGGACACAAAAGTGCAAGGAGTGCAATCCATACATCTTCATACATAGACTGTGAGCTTTGGCTTTGTAATGCAAGCAGCTGAAGTAGTGGTGGATTAGGGGGATGGGTGCACCCTTCTCTGTTTCCAGATATTAATCAGGAAGAACTAGCCTTTTTAATGTCTCCTCCCAAACACATCCGAAGAAAAGTCACCAGCATCAGCCACTTCCAAACTAAAATTTCCACCTTGTGTAACACCCTGCATACTGGAGAGAAGGGGAAGGAAGGGGAGAAGATTTTACTGTAGACTGGGACAAAAACCATTGCCAGGAGCATATGTAGAAAGAGCACTGAGTTGAAGGATAAGATTTTTCTAGTGTAATTGTTGCTGAAGAAGAAGGAATTTGTGACTGACATCTTCGGTGATAGGTGTTTGCCTCATTGCTCTTTTCCAGAACCTTCTGCATTTGCAATGCCTATGGTGGTAATATGCCCAAGATAAGTAAAAACCTTCTGCTGATGTGCTGAGTGGTAAAGATTATTATACTGAGGCCTGCCATGTTGAGAAGGCTGCACAAGAGCTCATCTCCCCAGTGCTACAGTCACCATGGCTGAGGTCAGAAATGTGGCCAAGGTCTGGAAAAGTGGTAGCTGTACGTTTGCTGTTGACAAATTTTGTTTTAATGAGTTGAACAATTTTATAGAGAAAGGTTGTTGTGTTTTCCATGATTTTTTTTTTTTTTTAACAAGTAGAATCTAACATTGATGTGATGAACGTTTCATCAAACTCGGCATATGATTGTGCAGTTCATCAACCCCGTTGTCAATATTTTGGATTGAGAAGGCAGGTAGGCTGAATCTCATCTCCAGAAGGCATTGTAAGTGCAAATTGGTATCAATGGTAGCTTTGACTCTTTCCTTTCCTTAGGAAAGGAATTCATGTTTTTTTCCAGGCTCCTGGCCTCTGCAAAGTATGTACCCTGTGATAAAGGCCAAATTTCAGGAAACAAAAAGACGCTGGGAGGAGGGCTTTTAAAGGAGTAAACTGTGGGTGTGGAAAAAAAAGGCATGTTGTCTGCTAGAAGACTGGATGGAAGAGAGAAAGAGAACAAGTAGTAGTCTAGCATGCTTTCCAAGCA
The DNA here is from genome assembly GCF_964106895.1 of Numenius arquata. NCBI lineage: Eukaryota > Metazoa > Chordata > Aves > Charadriiformes > Scolopacidae > Numenius > Numenius arquata. The sequence continues at coordinate 47,280,655 of NC_133579.1, forward strand.
AGGAGAGAAAAGGAGGAAGTAAAGCAGATTTATTTGTTTTATTTTTTGGGCCAGACAGCTTAGCTGCCACACTGGTTGAGATGCCTCCGCTGAGCTGACGTGTGGCGTGCTGTGAGCCGTGGGCGGATGTGACAGTAGAGCCAGGCTGGGCTCAGCAGTGCTGGAGAGCCCACTCCTGCAGGGAAAGCTGCAGCAGCTTCCATGCACAGTTTGTACAGGGTCTTGAAGGATGCAATGAGTTTTCAGTACACTGGCATGTGGCAAGTCCTGCAGACTTCTCCATCTTGTAGCCAGCTGTCCAACTGCAGGCATAAGCCTGCAAGACTTCAGTGCTAAAGTAAGGGGACATGCCAACTATCTGTCTCCAGCAATACTGAGCTGTACTTGGCTCCATCCTTTGGGGAAGTGGGAAGGGAATGACATCAAACCCCAGTAGGACCAGGTAGAGTTACAGACAGTGAAGCATTTGTTTCTTCTGCGTACTCACCCTTATGTGGCATGGACATTCCCTATAGACCAACAAAGTTTTCCACCCAGTGGAAAAATGACTTGGATTCACCACAGATCCTAGAAACACAACTCAGATGGTGATAACACTTCTCAGCTGCAGAAGCAGCAGGAGCAACAGCACCTTATCATCCCAACACAAGTGCCCTGGTTTCAGCTTGGATAGAGTTCATTTTCTTTCTAGTAGCTGCTGTGTTTTGGGTTTAGTATGAGAATAATGTTGATAATACATAGTGTTGTAGTTGTTGCAAAGTAATGTTTACATTAGTCAAGAACCTTTTCAGTTTTCCATAGAAGCTGAGAGGGAGCATAGACAGGACAAACTGACCAAAGAAATATTCCATACCACAGATATCATGCTCAGTATATAAACAGGGGCTGGCTAGGGGGCAGGGATCGATGATCCCTGCTTGGGATGGGCTGGGCAATCGATCATCAGATGGTGAGAGCAACTTGTGTTGTATCACTTTATTTTGTATATTATTATTATTATTATTATTAGTAGTAGTAGTAGTAGTAGTATTCCATTACTGTTATATTAAACTGTCTTTATCTCAACGCACAATGTGTTTTTGTTGTTGTTGTTATTTTTTTTTTCTCTTTTTTCCCCTCTTCTCCCTACCCTATTGGGTGTGGGTGGTGGATGAGGAGTGATTAAGCATCTGGTCCTAGAAGCTGGCTGGGGTTAAACGATGACAACGAGCTAAACAGAGGTTGCAGCCAGGAAATGACATGACAAAAAGTCATGTCTAAGATCATGGTAACAAATTTAATGGACTTAGTATCATCTCACTCTTTAAGTTCTTCCTACATATTGGATATTAGGAAAAAATTTTACACTGAAAGGGTTATTAAGTACTGGAACGGGCTGCCCAGGGAAGTGGTTGAGGCACCATCCCTGGAGGTATTTAAAAGACGGGTTGACATAGTGCTTAGAGACATGGTTTAGTGATGTTTTTTTATCAATTAGGTTGGTGGTTGGACTAGATGATCTTAAAGGTCCCTTCCAACCTGGACAATTCTATGATTCTACGATATGTTCAAACAAAAAACTCAGGGGAGGGGGAAATGGATGGATTAATCTTTCGTGTCAAGAATGGTGAAATCCAGTTCTTTGGTTTCATTACAAACAGATGCCAGTTTGATGCTCTCATCCCCATCCCATTCACATCTTTTCAGTTTATAAGGGCAAATTTATGTATGCTTTTAAATTAAGGCAGTTGGATACTGCAATGCTGAACTGAAATGTAAATCAGAGCTGCAGAGATACATCTGTCACCTGCATCAGTTGGAATAACACAAACACAGCAGCTGAATTCCACTTGAAAACTTTAATCTTTGCATGGTCCTTAACAGTGTGGCTGAGAGGTCAGTGATGACTTTGTAAGTACTGACCATTGCTCATCTTGATCAAGCTTTATGGAAGAGCTCTAAATAAATCTGACAGATTTCGACTTCATATCTGATATCTACATCAACTGTAAGTTTGGCCTCTAGAATCTCTGTTTCCTCGGTATTTTCCAGCATGCTGAACAGAAAGAAAGACACAACAGAAGGCTGACCTCCCCCTACTGCTGTTCTGGTGATGTATATACAAAAGGCCTAGGATACTTAACTTAAACCAGATACATTCAGTGTATTTGCCAATGCAAGTCTCTAAAAAATTCTGAAGGTAATAATTGCGTTATGATATTAACTTCAAAACTAAATGAATTAGTCTGTGTTTCTCTTCCAAAAGTTGTTTTTATTAGTTGATGAACAAAGTGCACTGGAAATAATCCAAAATAAAAATCTTAACACTGTTAAACATATGGATCCTTACTTCTTGTTTACTTTCCACTTTACTGACAATTTAATTATGCAATGGAACATTGTTGGCAATAGAGGAAATCTTGCAGGTACATCTCAAACCTCACACGGTTTGCCTTTTAGTATATAGATTGAAATCACCAGCTACTCACTACAAAATGCCAGTATCCAAAATATAATCCTGATTTCAGTGATTGATGATACTGATACATCACTCATTGATGAGTGAATGATGGATACTTATTACTATTGGAAATGCAGTAATTTTTTCAGGAACATACCCTTTGGCTGCTGCTTCCACTTTCTGGATCTCAATATGCAACGAATTTGATATTGAAACGGAACATCGTTCTTCAAAAATAGTGATCTGTGTGTCCACTGGAGGAAATTCCTCATCTCTTCTGAAATTTTATATTCCTCCCCTTAGTTCAGCATATGAGTAGAAGGGAACAAAACTCTTCAGGGACAAATGGTGGTTAACTAGCACATCTTATAAGGTACAACTAGAATGAGAGCTTAAAAAAAAAAGTTGATCATTGAAAGCAAGTGAAAGATATTCTTAGGTTTCTTCAGAGTCAAAACCAGCACAAGATACATCAGCTGTAAGAAAAGAGAATAATTAAAAATCTGACCACCTCAAAGAGAATCACTCAGTTTCATATTGAAACTGACAGTTATTTTAGCATTTTGTTTTTTTGTATGATGCCATGGTGATACAGACAAGCATATTTAACAGTGAAGCAGTTCACTACAACCCTGCAATCACATGCATCCAGCTAAGTTCCTTCGTAATACTGATGAAACACCATCTTAAAAAATAGATTTTAGGCCCTTTTTCATCAATCTGAGAGCTTTTTCAGAAATTCTTTATCCTGATGGCCAGGCATCTTGCAATATCTGTGCTAAATTTAATTATAACCAGTCCATTCCCATTTGTGTTAGTGCCAAAGCTTAGCTTTAACAGCTCCTTTCTTTTCTAAGAGCTTCCCTTATGATGCATTCCAAGACACTCATACCCCTTTTCAAGCTTTATTTTCCTCATACAAACAAGCTGTGGTCTTCTACCAGAATCCTCTCCAAGTACAGGCTCTCCATTCCCCTGATGTTGCTGATTGCCCTTCTGTGTACTTCCTCCCATTTTGGTAACTTTTTCTTGAATATGGCTGACTAGAACTTTACAGTTTTCTAGATGAGTTTGGAGTGGAACCTTATACAATAGCACTAATAATTCCTTATTGTCTTGGAAATGTTTTGCCTGCAGCACCTTAGGATTGGATTTGCCATTTTCACAGATGCATCACGTTATTTCAGGAATTTGATTCCACTGAAAGGAACAATTAAATTAAAATGACATTGAAATAAGCTCATTCCCACCCCGATGCTATGTTGATTCAGTAAACAGAGTACATTTCTTGCAAACGTCTTTCCTTCATTATGTATCAGATTCCACCCTTTTGTCAGAAAAATAGACTTTTCGGTTTAACAGTTTTATTTTCCCCAATAGATCTAACATGATGATCCTCCATATGTGAAATTCAAATGTAGTTTAAACAAAAACATTTAGAAAGAATGGCATACATTTTTATGTAGCCAATTCAGTCTGTTCCAAAGCATTATGTAGGATATGTCACCTCTCTGGAAAGTAGAGTTTTCAGAAACATATTGCAAATTACTTTATGTAGATACTGAACATACTGAAAAACCAGGGGGGTTTTCAACTGATCAACATTATTATAAGAAACAATAAGAATAGGAGGTATCTCCTTTGCAAGTACATAAATATGTAAATATTCTACATACATTTTTAAGTTATATTAAAAATATGAAAATAAATATTGAACTATATCAACATTTCAATGTACATACTTATGTATCAAAACCCAGTAGAACTCCACTAATTGTGCAGGAAGAACAGTACTGAAATGACTTCTTATAATAAAACTGAAGGACAAAAAAGACATTTAAATTCAAACTACATGACGAAAGACAAACATAACTACATGCTGAAAGGCCAATGTTTCTTCTCAACGTTTGTAGTAAAAAGCACTCAAAACAAAACAAACAAACTCCCACTTTTTCCCCCACGGATTGTAATAGAAATTCCTAGAAAATAATACAATTAGATAGGACAAGGGTTATGGTTTTATTAAAATGCCAAACAAATATATTGGCTTGTATAAGAATATTGGTGACAGAGGAATCTGAAAGAATACTAGGACTGGAGACTGAATGAGAGGGGAAAGTAACTGCTGCATCAGTTTCACCAAAAGAAAGACTGCTTTTAGTGGTTAATAGAGGGTAAATTTATTGTGTCCTCTTCCTTAAATGTTCTGGTTTCTGATATTTTTATTATGACATATTATGACTACAAGAATTCTTATGAAAACTACCATGGCAATAAAATTAAGTATAAGTGATTTGAGACAATCAGGAAAGAGGGAAGAAGTTAAACCAAGTAAGTTAATGCACAGTTTTATAAATTAATTGATGGGTAAATTATCCTTCAACAGATTACATAAAACAGTACTGAATGAATGCAATGCATCAGACTATTCAAATTTTATTGAAATATTAGAGAATATCACCTCACCAATTTGAAATGAGACCAATTTGTGCCATTGTATTATTATATGATGAAAATACAGAAATCTTGTTGACAGTTCAATGCAAAGTGTAATGATACAGAACAGTGGACTGAGATGGAAGACTTTCTAAAGAGGCTGGATTGTTTTTTCATTCTGGGTTTATCAAATAAATAAAATATAATAGGAGCCAGAAAGGGCTGAATTATGGTTAAAATTAATAAAATGAGAACTAGTCATAAGGAGAAAGAAAAGGAAAGGAAACATGTTTGAGGGGAGATAGTAACACTGAAAAAAACAAGAGGCAGGCAATGGCCAAGGAACGAAGTACATCATATATTGAAACTGAATTCGATCAGCAACATACTCTGATTGAATCGTAAGAGGAATGTGGAAAATGGAAAAAAGAAACTGGAAATCAACAGGTGGTATTTGAATTTAAGTTTATGTATGGTCATTGTGGGACACCTCAACTCATAATAACTGGTGTGAAACCTGTAAGCACCATGAAAGACAGATTAAAATCTGCAGCAAAAGGGAAGATCACCCTTCTGATATATAATAAGAAGAAATCATAACCCCTAAAAGATTTACACTGGCCGTGGTGCAAAGTTTGATTACATATGCACACAGTGTTTTAGATTTAGTACATTAAGTGCCATTTTATTCTACTTTTAAATTCTAGTTTAAATTCTTCCAGCAACTCTCTATATTCTGTTCCTTGACAGTAAATATAAATCTGGTCCTTGATCCAAAGCCAAATGCTCAAAAGTTCCAATGGTGCAGAATTAAGCTCCCAGGCTTCTCATCTGTAATTGTTACTTTCAACTTTGCTTATGAACTTGTTCAAGTGAGCTGATTGTACCTTATCTGCAGTTCCTTTCAATTTAGAGTCTAGTAAAAATAGAGTAGATAGTAAGACTATATTTTTAAGTATTGTTGTACTTTAATTAAAATTTAAAAAATAATATTATTGTAATTATAGAATTCCTGAATGAAGTGACTAGTCCAAATTCTTACCATTATTAGCTAGATTTTGAGATTAAAGAAATCTTCACCACGGCTATTTCTGTCAGACTGTAGAATGACGGAAGGACCTCAATAGTGTAAATTAAAGTAGGGCTTATTAACATCAGTTGAATATCTACCTCCTTCCTTTTTTTACTATGTTGGATATTTCACACTTTCTTCATAGAAGTAAGTTAAATGAACTGACCTCAATGAGTCACTGAAAACCTTCTACTTACTGTTCTGTAAAAAACCCGAACAATCAAAAAAAGCCCAAAGCTACATGACTAGGCATATCAACCACTTGTAGCGGGTACTGGATAGCTAAGGAAAACATCTTTACGTCTGCCTTACCTTCAGAGTTCTGTACGTCATTAATCTCTTTTCTAAGAAAGAAGATCCTGTTCTGGTGTGGGCAACTAAAATCACCTTTCTCGTCATAGCCCATTCAGCCTGCAGCCTCACTGCCAAATCTGTCAACACAGGCACTTTGTCTTTGTCAATGTAAGTACTCTCCCACTGGGAACTATTTTGAGTTACACACAGAAAACAGACAGTGCTGAACAATATAAACTTGAAACACACCTCAGCAGGCTACATAGAAATGGGTCAGACCAATGGTTCCTCCACCTCAGAATCTTCCTTCCAGCTGTGCCCACATTCCAGGTCCTTGGACTCTATTCAGGGAACAGGGGGTGCAGTTGGGGGTGTGTGCGTCTGTCTTTCGGGTTATCTTTTGGTTTCCTTATTCTTCCACTTTTGAGCCTTTGACCCTCAGTTCATTCTGTGCCTCCCATCGCCCCCTCCTCCTCAAACTTGTTGCCTTGAACACTTCTCCCACCCATGTTCCCCCTTAGTATCTTTTATTAACCTCATTCTCAGATTTTCAGGAAGGGCTCTGAGGATATATTAGAGATGTATCTTTTTACCATCTGCAAGAGGAAACAAATAAACAGAGTAGGCATGGACTAACTGTTAGGAAAGAGTAAAAACAGGGCAGGAATACAAGATATTTCCTCTGCTACCTTCTAACCTTCTAAGTGGTGTGAACTCAGGGTCTTGATAGGATTTCTCTTCCCATGAACCAGTCTTTAGAACTAATGTAATCTTATTTTCACAACAACCTCTGGAAATGTTGCTAAATGTTGCATGAAGACTCACGTCTTTGCATGTTTTAACTTTACTCCTAATAGCTTCATTAATTGGATTTGAAAGGATAAGTAACAGCAGAAAGCCTCTTTATGCCATTACTTGCAGCTCTTCTTTTTAAAAGTGAAATCATTATCACATGCTTCTCTCCCAACAAGATCAGTTTTAGTTAGCACTAGTTTAATAATCATAAGTTAAATGCAACATCTTGCCTCACCTCCCGAACTTGATTCTTCCTTTTGTATGAACAACATTTCGATTCTGAGTAATATGGCACATTGCCCAGTTAAACCTCTTTTTCATGGTGCTTGACTGGTATAAAAAATCTGTAAATTTTGAGTTAATCGGAAATGCTAAAGATCAATCAAGGAAAAGCTGTATGTTTTCTGTTCAGCATTATTTCTAGACTAATTATCACTAGGGGTGACACAGGCTGATACACTGCTTTTTTCAATTATTTGCACATTTACCTGTATAATGTTACTCTATTATACACTTTCAGATTTAAATTTTTGAAGGAGATTTTTTTCTTAAACCAGAAAAGAAAGTATGGAATACTTCTCTATTGAAAGGTATTACTGGTACTGTTAAACGAGGGTACCATTAAAATATAATAGTAATGACACTTTTATTTAAATTCATTGCAAAACTTCCATCTTAAATCTGTGATACCTAGATGTAGTTATTGTGGAAATTGTGGTACTACTATTTGAAGTGTACTTCAAATTATAGAATGCAAACAATTACCATTAGAGAAGTAATAGAGTTAGTACTTTTCTGTTAAAGAAAGGAACAACAGCTTTTTAATGATGGATGTTGATTTTCCACAAGTCTTTTCTGACTGAAAGAGGCTTAACACATTAACACACTGCAGGAACTACAGTGTGAGAAATTTCATGGTGTTTCAGCACCTGGATCAGGTGAGACTCCCTGAACTGCTGTACTATTTACTCCTTATAAAGCTGGCCCTCAATTCTGTAAGATTCCTCCACATACTTGATCCATTGCTAATAATTTAATTAAATGGTGTACAAATTACTAACCTGTGTATTGCATGCTTTTTCATATAACCATTTTTGGCACTTGTAGAGCTATTTTCACTGACAATTTACAAATTTCTTACCTATACAATGGTAATTGCTACATCAGCAACTCTCTGGGAGTCTTTGGATGGGAAGTGTCTCTCTGGGATGGCCAGATTCTCCACCCAGGATGTTAATCTACACACTGAAACATACCAGTTGGTTTGGGTATAGCAGAAGCTGCCTGGAGGGGGATCTCCATGGCAGTCAGAGAGGCTGCAGCAACTACTCAAGTACATAATTATAAAGGTGGCTAGGAGTTCAGTCAATCAGTTGGTCTGAAGTTTTTCCACTGTCCCAAGTTAGTCCATTGCCTCATCTATTCAGATGAATAACTGATAAGTTATTAAGTAGATGTGGACGTTAGCACAGCCCTGACATAACTATGCCACGATTACAGCTATAGGGCAAATTTTAATTTCATCCTTAAATCTCATTTGGAATTTAAATCACAGTGCTGTTGCCACAGGACTAAACCAAAATGCATCATTGTATGCATATGTTCTTACTCTATATGGCACTTGGTCTCCTGGCTTGATTATATTCATAATCTACATAGATCATTATGAAACTTCACACACCTGCCACACATTACAGCAATGCAGATATATCTGTTGAAGTAGCATGTCTTTTGAGTCCTACAACTAATGAGCTCTGAAAATGTGAAGATGGATAAATATAAAAGGTCAGAATATTCAGAGTATTCTCCACAGTTAATAGCTCCTGATAATCCAACTGAGTTTAATCCTGCACTTATAAACAAGTAGAAACATTAGGACAGACATTTATTGCACCATTGGTTTCCATCAAAATAATTTTAATGCAGTAATGCAAATTGGTCAACTTAACATGACTGGCAGTTCTTCAGCCTTCTTCATTGCCCAACAGAATGTCTCTAATCTGCGTATTGAATCAAGCAGTCCATCAAGGAACTTGACAGAAATTTATGTTTTAGAAATAAGGTTTACTCATACTGAGTCTACTGTCTTGAAAACTGTTCTGTGGTATAAACCACTAATTTTTTTCATACTAAATGGAGTACTAAATCCCATAAAATGCAATCAAAAGTTGAAATTAGGATGAGCTCGGCATGTATTAAATACTCTCTGTAGCCACACACACATATCCTCGTGAACACAACATAATGGTCTACTTTGACTGATACTTCCATTCATGCTGTCTTTTGCCAAGAGCCAACATAAAGATCCTTCAATTTCAGAACAGACACCTAACTGTGGAGGGCATGAAGCTTAATAATAGGACAAAACAAAAATGCAGGTGAAACCTGTTCTGACCAAGGACTATATTTTTAACTCTCTTTACCAATATACTTGTATCTAAGGTCTCTCTTTCATTTTAAACTTAGGAAAGGAAAAGATCATGTCAGAACACAGGTGAATATTTGATACTGTAGCAGTTTTGGATAAATTCATGGCAGCTAAAATAAAATTCTCAGGTTGGTGTAATGTTTTCACCTGAGCAATGTGTTTGGTGTCAATGTCTTTCATCATTGTTTTCCATGTTGCTTTAAAAATAGGTATGGAAAGTTATCCATAAAGTAATTTATTTCAGAAATTGGGGAGTCAATGTACAGTGCTCCCACTCTAATTTCATACCTGATGGTCATTCCTGCCCTCTCTTCCCCATGGCATTTTACTTCCACAGCCTTTTCACAGAGTTTGGTTTCAAATCAGTAAAGCAAAGTAAATTGACAGTGTATTCCCTCTGCTTTTAACCATACCACAAAGCAATGAAGAGCTTCCATATATGAAAAGCAAGTAATTTAGCTCTGTCTGTCATTTTGCTCTCCGCTTCAGATGTAAAGAAATAAAAAAAAAAGAAAAGAAAAGTCTTTCAGATATTAGCGTTTTGACCATCATAAAAATGTATTGATCATAGTTGGATCCTAACACACAATAAAGTGAATCATGTTTGCAACTGTCATGAGTAAAGGGCTGGGAAAACCAGACTAAACCACGCACACATTTTCACAGGCAGGCTTTGGTTTAAGTGTTTGTTCTTCCTTTAAGGTTTGTTCTTTCTTGACCATGTAAATAAGGACCAGGTCCATTACTTTTATTTTACAGCTTTTTCAAGATAGCTGCAGTACACATATGGAGTACGAAATTTGACAATCTGGGAGGTGGAGAATCAGGAAGATGATTTTCTAACCAATGCTGCATTCTTCCTGCTGCAGGATAGGATTTGGATCTTAGAAGGGAAGTAGTTCAGGCAAGGATTTTTGACTTACAGTTGTCTACACTGCCTTTCAGCTGTCAGCTCAGCTCCCAGTCATTTACTTTCTGCAGTTTTTCACAGCTGGACATCATATTTACTACCCTGAATAGCTTAACAGAATCGGCAGCTTCTATCATTTTGGTATTTCAGTTTTGTTTCCCATTTTTTGATTAGTGTTTACCCTTAAGAGTACTTTCTCTTTTTAGTTTTCTTAAATCCTTTCATGAGGTACATAAGTGAAAGCACTCTGCAAATCCAAGGGAATGGTAGTCAGATCTCCTTTATCTAAATGCATGTTAATCTTTTCAAAGAACTCCAGTAGATTTGTGACATCTCATATTTATCCATATGTCCCTTAATTCCAGTCTTTATTCATCCATAGGTTCCCTAGAGCTCTTTTTTAAAAATTGGCATTGTTTTAACCACTTTCCAGTCCTCTGACACTGAGTCAGTTTTCTACACACTACAGTTTGTAGTTTGGCTATTTCACACTCGAGTTCCCTCAGAACTCTGGGGCAGAAGCCATCTGTTCCTGGTGATTTGTTATTGCTCACATCGTCTCCTTGATCCATAACCTTTTCTGCCAATACTTCAATTTTAGACAAAGCCTCTGACACATACTCTGAAAAAGAGGGTCCCTGCTTCTACACTTCAAACACCTTCATAGTTAACATGGATGGAAAAAAAAAAATAAAAAAAAATAATCAATGTTATCACCTTTATCTATTTTGGACATTCTTTCAATATCTCAGTTGTTCTATTATACCTGCAGATTTTCTGGAAAGCTTCCTCCTCCTGTTGTATATGAAAAAAATGTGTAGTATCAGTTTTGAGTCTTTCCAAGTTGTTCTTCAGTTGTTTTTGTGATCCATCTTGTTGAGTTTCTACACTGTGGCTTTTAGAGTTTATGATATTTCCTTGGACACAAATTAATTTTTCTTTTTGAAAAATGCCTTCATGATTTATTAGCTGCCTTTACATTGCTGTTTAGCTATTTCTCTGTCATTTCTCAAGTCTTTCTTGACAGGTGGTATGTTTTTGGTCTATCCGTCCAATATGGTTTCCATGTTGCTTTCAAATATTTTTCTGACTGCTCCTGGTAGTTTTCTCATTTTCTTGTGGTTCCCCTTTTGTAAACTGTGTACAGCTATGCTGGATTTCTCTTTTTGTTATCTTCATGAAGGAGTCCTGATGTGTATCTAAAACTTCAGCCTTAGAGTCCTGCTTCAGTGTCACCTTTCTCCAATCTGTAACAAGGTAAGTTAAATCCTCTACTGATACTGTGCTTCCTCCTCTCATTGTCTCTTTGACTTCCTCAGCATGTTATCGGTACTGCTACCATGCTAGAAAGAAATGACACTTATTCTTTTTATACAGATTTTTGAGTGTGTCTGAGGTAGCAAAGGATAGAACTGAAAAATCAAGAAACAGGAGTCTTGGAATAGTCTATTCAGTTTGGCTGCACCTCTTTGCGTATACTTCATGCTCTTTCTTAATAATGCTTCTGTTTTCACCTGTGGACTTATTATTAAATAAAACATAAGCCAAATTCGTGTCTCTTCTCTCTCTGTACAGCAAATGTAAGCTCTCTCCTCCTGTCTTCTTACCCAGCCATATGCCCCTGAATCAACTTCCCTCACTTTCCCTGTACCACACCCTTGCACATATGGTTCCTCTGCCTCAGTCTCATTTTCTTTCCAACTTTATTGCAGGTGTTATGCAACTATAAATACAACATAAAGGAGTAGTTAGATGCTATGGTTGTAATTTGCTGTTGTTCAAACCAATGTGCATAGATGTAAATGATTAAATAAGTGCAAATTCCATGTGCTGAAATAAATCAGAACTCTTAATAGTTCTGAGACGATGAGCTAATATTTATCATTGCAATATTATAGTGCAATATTATACTGATAGTTCATACTGCACAGTTGCATTCTTTTTAATGCTCTTCAGTGTTCAGACTTTCATATAATTTCTTTGTTAGTGAAATGCTAAGTAGCTATGAATATATGATCCTTTATAACTGCAAGATATAAAATGTAAAATAAAACAATTTATCACACTTATATCCCCCTCATACTTTTCCAAAACAAATACATGGTCCAAATTAAAGCAATCTGATTCTTTTCCTGTCCTAATTTATTTATATTTACTCCATGCACGGCAGACTTCCCAAACATTATTTCCAAATATGTCCTTTCAAGTTGATAGTATTGTATACAATATAAACCTTCAGTCTATAGTGCCCAGGCAAATATTAAGTATCAACAAAAATGATACCCTGTGCTCCAGAGGCAAACTAGCTCCAGGTGTAAATGACAGATGTTGTCCATCTGCCCTGGGAAGACTGCCACCCAGAAACCTCAGTTATATCCATTCAACTTTAGGAACGGAATGAAACTCCTGAATTGTCAAATCGGCTCTTAACTGTCGCAAGCAGCAATGGTGTAGAAGTTTGGTTCATGGGAGCACACATAAAGCCAGCTGTATAAAACACAGGCTACCAAAGGCTTCTTATTCTTTTAAAACATTGAGAACTATAGCAATGGGTCATAATCCACAATCATACTGGCCTCAGTAAAAGTACAGATCAAGTTCCTCATCAATACTCTACATTCCTTTGACTTGCTAAATTAGGCTGTAGTTTCATTTTTTTGCAACAGAAAAAGCACAAAAAAAATTCAGCTGGATCTGTCCTTACAGGTTCAAAAATATGGAGGAGACACAAGCCTAGGAATGGAGGTCAAGGCTGAGAACAGTTTTAGTAAATGCTGTTAGACAATGCTGAAAAGCAGCCTACTAGCTACAGTGATGAACAAAATCCTGTCTGGTCATTCTGTCACTCTGACCTAGGCCAAAAATCACCTCCTGATCTCTGATCGGAATTCAAAGAATGCTGGCTACATCATAAAATCACAGCATCAAAATCATAGGGAATCATTGCTTCCCATGCTACAGCAAACATTGAAAATTACCCTTGCAAACTCCATCACTCCAGATTTACCATCTTTCAAAGGAGATGACGTGTTGTGTCCACCCTCGACTGCCAAGAGCAAGGAAAAACTGGAGATGGTGCTGTGTGTGTGAGAATAACTGACTGGGGAAGATTACAGGAGTTGTGCAGTGTGCTGCTGAAGGAAACATGATATGAAACTGTCAGAAGAGGAAGACATTGAAGGGTTTTACTGGTTAGAGTATGTTTTGATGGTGAAACACCAAATTTCAGTAGAAACTCTGGATGGCCTTGAGAAGAAGCCAGAAATAGTTTTTAGAACCAGCATGCTTCAGCAATGAATGTTATAATCTAGGTGTACAGCCTGTGGTGGCAGGCATTTGTGAAAAGAAAATCTCTGTGAATCAAGAAAGAGACATCTCAACATAATTTTGGCTTAAAGTGAATAATGTGACTTCATTACTGACTAATATCAAGCCATTTGTCACACAGGGATACATTAAGCAAACATGGAGTATTTGAACAGCGTTAAAAGTGCCCCACTCCCCAACATGCTTTTCCCATGAATCTGAAGAAACTCTATGGTTTACGATGATTTGATTTCATAGGAATCAGAACAAGTATCTTCTGGTGACCACCACCCATATAGGAAGGTAACATGCAGTAGAGTTGATGAGACCCCAACTGTTTTACCAAGAGACATTCAAAAATACTTGAGAGAGATTAATTTCTCTAGGGTCCTAGGTCATCACCTAACTTCCCAATTTTATATCACATTTCTAGCACTTCTGAATCAAGAGATAAAAATGCAAGAATCAAGTTCTGCATCAAGGGTGAGAAATAATTCCTGTCTGGTCTCAAAAGTCAAGTCATTGCCTGTGGTTGCAATATTTATTCATTTTTTAATTAATTTTATGACTTCTGTGCTTTTCTTTCACAAATTCTCAATCAGCTTTGGCAGTTTGAATTATCAAAGTCCTGGGTGCTTGAGTTTTCTCAGAATAACTTTGAAATCCTTATAGATAGTGCAATGCTAGTGCACAATAGAAAAAAAAATATTTTTTAACTTCTTTTTTTAGTAAGAAGGAGGTGTTATTCTTTCTTCTCACAGATGGTCAATTATTAGCATGTTGTGGATATGTCTCCACAATGACCACATTAATTGTGTCTCCTAATAAGACAAGCCACAAATTCTTATATTTTCCACCCTTTCAGTCTAAGGATTAAGGTCACACTGAACTTCTGCTGGTTCACACAATTTTCTTCCTGCAAGTGATATTTTTATTAAAAATGGCTCCTCTAACTTAAATTTCTTTTCCTTATGAAAGCATTTTAATAGTTGTCTTTCAGAATGCACTCACCCTTTATTATTGCTTTCCTAACATCCCAAAGTCCCTTTTCAGTGTATCAACCTCATGACTGCTATAAAACTTCAAATACATTTCCTCAAGACCTGGCCTTCAGCTAATGCATTTACAGTTTCTAGCTTTTGACAGCAAAAGGCAGGAGGCAAGCAGGAATAGAAATTGCTGTAGCAGAATTGGCCTATACCCCAACACTTCTACAATCTTGTCTATTGTGGTGAGCACTAGTTAAGAATGAAAAAATTGATGTGGTGTTTTACTACAAGACAACTTTTCTTTATCTGACTTAGTGATCATTTCATGTAATGTGACTGAGTGTTTAAACACAGACTTAACAAGAGTGGTGCAACCAGCACCAAATATTAAAAATGAAGTTCTATTTACTTGCTGTGATTTTGTATCTTAATAGGGAACTGGTATTTGTTTTAAACACCACTCTCTCAGGAAAAAACACCCTCTAAAGGATTTATCACGTTGAAAAACTGTGCAGTTTTTCCTTATGTTTAATCAAAGTTACCTTCTGTTCATGTGAACAAACTTTGAAATGAAATATCTGCATTTCTGTGGGAACTGTGAACAAATCATCAATAATTACCAGGAAGGAGGAAGGCAACTCCTTAGGTTAACTTTCAGTTCCAGTTTACTGCCTCTCAAGGTGGAGGCATCTGATTAGAGCTCTTTGGAAAGCAGAATGAACTCCAGTTTAACAGTCTAGTGCTCTTACAAGCTGAGAAAAGGGGACTTATAATGAGCCCAGCAGTTCTCCTGTTCTCTCCACTCTCTTCCGCCCTAGGGACATGCTTTCTCTGGTCTCCCTGCCATGCAGAGGCTTGGGAGTAGGGGAGAGGAACATTGCTTCTCTGTCCTTCTGGTCCCTCTAAAAGTGAGTGGAGAATATTAGGAGGAGAGGAAAAAGGTCAGGAGAGGTAGAACATATCACCCTGGGACTGTGGGGCAGATGTGGAATGAAACCCAGGAAAGATCTGAGGCAGGTTTGAACCAATTCTTCAGCAGGCAATATAGCTGGATGTAGGAGCATGAGCTCCTGCAGAACTGAAGTTTCAAATCATCTTAGGTAAGATCAAAATAATAACAATTACCAAGCACATTAATGTCTGTGTGGGAATGGAGAGTACTAAAAGAAAAATGAGGAAGACTGAAACCCAAAACATAAACTATCCAAGAATTTGCAGTATTTCAATCTAGTTATCAGGACATTGATTCATTTTTCATTTATTTAGAAGGGGTTGCTTCTGTCATACCAACTGCATTATTGAAGCTTACAATGAAGCTGTAATTTATGAAATTTTAATGGAAAGAACAAGGATTTGAGAATGAAACAAACCAATACTAAAAGAATCATTATTCTAGAACAGTCTTGTAAAAAAGACTATGTGGATTCCTCTCCATGGGCTGCAGTTCCCTGCACCGCACCCTGCCCCGGCCCCATCCCGCCGAAACTTTGCTGTATAAACCCAATACAAAATCTGAACCCTAGTCCCTAGTTCTAGTTGATTGGTTTTAGGCTGAGTGAAATACAGTTAGTCCAGTCATTGTGAAATACAGCTAGTCAGTCAATGTGAATTTTAATTGATTGGGTTTTTTTTTTTTGTTGTTTTTCTGTTTGCTTGTTTGTTTGTTTTTTTCTTGATAATAATGAGAAGAAAAAAAATATGTAAATTCCAAGTGGTGGAAATATCATAGTTACTTAGATTCACATTTCTGCCTTACCCCATAAAGCTGATTGCCTCTTTTCTTAGACACAGGAAAACAGCCTAATTTCTAACCTACATCTTAAGTTCTGTTTGCATTAGGATCTGAGACTGCTTAATACCTGGTGGTGGAAAACCCACATAAAACATTAAAAATAAGAACATGCATTCTACAGATAAAAAACATCCTACAGTTGAATGAGAATATAATTCAGAAAAAAAAAAAAGAACCTTTTTCTTGATACTTTCACAGCAGATCGGAAATTACCAAGCAAATGTCAAAACAAGGAGAGACAGCTAGAAATGCTTACTATCTGGTGTAACCTGAAATTACTCTGACTAATGTGAGAAATAACAGATTGAAAGAGACCTTCAAGTCAAAGGGTAGATAGAAGATCCTGCTTGTGCAATCAGATGTATTTATGATGCATCATAATTGCAGTTTTGCATGAGATGTGTTTACTGTGTGTCTTTAGGATATACAGCTTCTGTAACTGTGGAGTACTACCTTGAGGAAGTTTAGGAAATAAAAGGCAAAGTATCTGAAAGTAGAAATTTATAAGTATCTTTATTTATACCTCTGTCATTTTAGCAAGAGATTATTTCATTATTTCTTTTTAAGGGAAATATTTATAAGTAACTATCAGTTACTTGAAGTACATGAGAGAAAGACAGACATGTTTTGTAAACAACAAAAAAGCTAGAAAGAAGAAAATACAAAATACGAAACAAAAAATCAATGCAAGAATTTTTGCTTACAAAGATAAACTTGACAAAATAATACAAAATATTAAATTGTGAAATATACAAATCTGCTGAAACTATACCCTTTGTTCTTCAGGAGAAAATTTCTTTAGTCAAAAAGTTAACATCACCTAAGGTACCCAGTTATAGTATACATGTCTCTGAGGAAATCCCAAGTATGCCATATAATAGTATCTTTCATGCAGAGAACCATTTACATTAAACATTTTTTCTCATTTGAAAGAGATAAAGCATCATTATTAGAGGAACAGATGATACTTTTCAAGTCTTCTCTCCTGTGGATTCAGCCAGCTCTGACATGGAAAGAAAAATCTTTTAAACCACCAGCACAGTATCTCCCCCTCCCAACAGCAAGTCACTGATATAATAATAATGCTTAGATACTTCAGTGCTGCTGCAATATAGGCCAGCAGTCCCTCAGCAAATCAGAATAAATGTTCTTTATTCTTTATTTATTTAGAATAAATGTAGAATAGAATAATAAATAATTCTAATATTATTCTAATTCTAATTCTAATATTATATTCTAATTCTAATAAATAGAATAAAGAATAAATGTTCAGAAAAATGTTCAAAAAAAACCCCCAAAAAACCAAAAAAACCCAAACCCCACACCACACCCACCCACAAACAGACACAAACCAACAATCTCGGGCACTAGAGCATGCCCTGAAGTGCCACGTCTATACATTTCTTAAATATCTCCAGGGATGGCGACTCCACCACCTCCCTGGGCAGGCTGTTCCAGTGCCTGACCACTCTCTCAGTAAAGTAATTCTTCCTAATACCTAATCTAAACCTCCCCTGCTGCAACTTCAGACCGTTTCCTCTGGTCCTGTCATTATTCACTTAGGAGAAGAGGCCAACACCCACCTCTCTACAACCTCCTTTCAGGTAGCCTCCTCTTCTCCAAACTAAACATGCCCTGCTCCCTCAGCCTCTCCTCATATGACTTGTTCTCTAGACCCCTCACCAGCTTGGTGGCTCTCCTCTGGACACGCTCCAGCACTTCAATGTCTTTCCTGTAGTGAGGGGCCCAGAACTGAACACACTACTCAAGGTGAAGCCTCACCAGTGCCAAGTACAGAGGCACCACCACCTCCCTACTCCTGCTGGCCACGCTATTCCTGATACAGGCCAGGATGCCGTTGGCCTTCTTGGCCACCTGGGCACACTGCTGGCTTATGTTCAGCAGGCTGTCCACCAACACTTTTCTGCTGGGCAGCTTTCCAGCCACTCTTTCCCAAGACTGTAGTGTTGCCTGGTGTTGTGACCAAAATGCAGGACCTGGCACTTGGCCTTATTGAACCTCATACAATTGGCCTTGGCCCATTGATCCAACCTGTCCAGGTCCCTCTGTAGAGCCTTCCTACCCTCAAGCAGATCAACACTCTCACCTAGTCTGGTGTCTGCAAACTTGCTGAGGGTGCACTCAATCCCCTCATCCAGATCATCAATAAAGATATTAAGACTGGTCCCAAAACTGAGCCCTGAGGGACACTACCGGTGACTGGCCGCCAACAAGATTTCACCCCATTAATCACAAATCTTTGGACATGGCCATTCAGCCAGTTTTTTACCCAACGAAGAGTACACTTGTCTATGCAATGATTCAGCCTCACCTCTGTGCCTGGCAAGATCATGGAACAGATCCTCCTGGAATCTCTGCTAAGGCACATGGAAAATAAGGAGGTGACTGGAGACAGCCAGCATGGCTTCACCAAGGACAAATCGTGCCTGACAAATTTGGTGGCCTTTTACAATACTACCACAGGCTTGGTGGACAAGCACAGAGCAACAGATGTCATCTACCTGGACTTATGCAAAGCGTTTGACACTGTCCTGCACGACATCCTGGTCTCAAAATTGGAAAGCCATGGGTTCGATGGATGGACCACTCGGTCGATAAGGAACTGGCTGAATGGCCGCACTCAAAGGGTTGTGGTCAATGGTTCAGTGTTCAATTGGTGGCCAGTGATGAGTGGAGTTCCTCAGGGGTTGGTACTGGGACCAGTGCTGTTCAACATCTTTGTCAGAGACATGGACAGTGGGATAGAGTGCACCCTCAGCAAGTTTGCTGATGACACCAAGCTCGGTGGCGTGGTCGACATGCTGGAGGGAAGGGATGCCATCCAGAGGGACCTGGACAGGCTTGAGAGGTGGGCTCGTGCAAATTGCATGAAGTTCAACCAGGCCAAGTGCAGGGTCCTGCACCCAGGACGTGGCAATCCCAGGCACAAATACAGGTTGGGCAGAGAATGGCTGGAGAGCAGCCCTGAGGAGAAGGACTTGGGAGTGCTCGTGGATGAGAAGCTCAACATGAGCTGGCAGTGTGCGCTGGCAGCCCAGAAAGCCAACCGCATCCAGGACTGCATCAAGAGAAGTGTGGCCAGCAGGTCACGGGAGGTGATTCTACCCCTCTACTTTGTGCTCGTGAGACCCCACCTGGAATACTGTGTCCAGCTTTGGAGTCCTCAACACAGGAAGGACTTGGACCTGTTGGAACGGGTCCAGCGGAGGGCCACAAAGACGATCAGAAGGATGGGGCACCTCCCCTATGAGGACAGACTGAGAGAGCTGGGGTTGTTCAGCCTGGAGAAGAGAAGGCTCCGGGGAGACCTCATAGCAGCCTTCCAATATCTCAAGGGAGCCTACAGGAGAGCTGGAGAGGGACTCTTTGTCAGGAAGCATAGTGACAGGACAAGGGGTGATGGTTTTAAATTGGAAGAGGGGAGATTTAGACTAGATACCAGAAAGAAATTCTTTACTGTGAGGGTGGTGAGGCACTGGAACAGGTTGCCCAGAGAAATTGTGGATGCCCCATCCCTGGAAGTGTTCAAGGCCAGGCTGGATGAGGCTTTGAGCAACCTGCTCTAGTGGGAGGTGTCCCTGCCCATGGCAGGGGGGTTGGAACTAGATGATCTTTAAGGTCCCTTCCAACTCTAACCATTCTATGATTCTATGATTTGCCAGCTTGTCCGGAAGAAGGCTTTGGGGGATGGTGTCAAAGGCCTTACCAAAGTCCAGGTAGACGACGTCCACAGCCTTCCCCCATCCTGAAGGCGGGTCTCGTGGTCACAGAAAGAGACCAGGTTGGTTAAGCAAGACCTCCCTTTCATAAAGCCATGCTGGCTGGCCCTGATCCCTTGGCTGCCCTGCACTTGCCATGAGAGCTCACAAGCAATTTGAGTGGGTTGGGGATGGAAAGGTAAATTCATTTAAGCACTTAAGGAGGACAAGGAATGGATAGAAGATTTGTATTCTTTTCCCCCCTAACTTTACAAAAGATACTACATAAAATAACATAAGCATAAAGTCTGGAGATGGAGATTTAGGTAAATACTTGGCAAGCAGAAGACTTCATGTTTTTTTACTGTGCTTGGCAAATATTTGGGAACAATTTGACAAAAGAATTTGCTAATCCAATGCAAAAGTGTGGAGAAATGTTTGCTGAGCTTATTTCACCTTGATAAATTGTGCATGAAAGCTCACAGCTACATGTTCGTATGAGGCAACTATGACCCCAAAATTAAGCAGAATGAGCTTTTCTGTCCACCTTCCCTCCAAGTGCAAACTGTAACTAAATGAGCTTAGAAAGAAATGTTTGCTACGTGCCACATGAGAAAGGCTGAGCTGTTGCTCTGTGTCTCCAACAGCTGAATCAGAGCTCTTCCACAGGCAGAGATGTTGTCAGGAAAATCTCTCTTTTCAGAACATGGATGTGGGTTGTAAATCACAGATCAACCTTTGCTCTTAAAAAGAAAAGAAAAAAAAAAGGAGGAAGATTTCTGTGACTGTTTGTTAAGGGAAAGCTCCTTACACAGCACTCTCCCCCTCATTTAATAACTATTCACAACTTGCCCCACTATTCCTTTTTGGGCCTGTTTGCCTCTAGGCCTAGGAAGAAGAATTGACTTAAGTGCTATTTCATATGAGAAATTAACCCTTCCATATGCCCTTCTTCACAAATATAAGGTAATGACACTCAAAGGCGTAAATGCTAGCTCGAGCAGTGTGTCTGCGTGTACACAAAAGGGTGTATGGGAAGCCCTTTCGGTAATGTTTTTTCTACAGTGACAGGCATTTATATAGGCACAAAATTGGTTAAGCGTGTTAATAACACAACTTGGAATATACTGTAAAACAAAAGATGTCTCTGTGAACTGACTGGAAGAAACAGTGGAGCAGTGCAGACCTGTAATCATCGCAGCTCACGCCACACACCAGTGATCGTTGCCATGGCAATGGACGTTGTTTCGTGACATCACTGAAATCAAGGGGGGGATAAGCAACAAGGGCAAAATGATACCAAACAATTTCTGGAAGGAAGAAATTTGTTTTAATATATACATCAAGCTATCTACAGTGTCATACAAACCAAAGGGTAAAGAAAGCAGGAGAAGATGTGCATGTACAGAAATTTCCAGTGAATAATCTGGCTTCATTGTCACCTTACAATTTTACCATTGAAATTGCATTTGTGTTTAATATCTTTAGTCATCACTGATATTTTTCAGAAATGTGATACGGGACAATCTGTAAAACAAACTATCCAGGGCAACTGAAAGAAAGAGCAAGACCTTTTATGATTTTGCTCAAGGGTTACACTATTTACTTATTTGTTTCACACTAGGAATGTCTACAGCATTACCAAAGGGGTGAAAAAAAAAAGTGAGAGTTACGTTTTTACAGTGGGAGACATATCTTATGTGAATAGAGAACAAGAAAAGCAGCAGTGTGGGGAAATGGAGCCAAAGTACTGATAATGAAACTGTGAGAGGCAGCTGGTATGACAGCTCACTTCAATGCAAGTGATGAGCATGATGCTCTTACGGAACTTAGCTTCATTGAAGTCTAAGTCTTTTCATTGATTTCCAATGGTTTTGTACCTTCCTAAAAGAGTGAGTACTTTGACCTCTAAGATATGCAAGAAACAAAACTTAGGAACTGTTCCAAAACTCAAATTTCCCACGTTACTGGTATCTTTCTGCTGGGCTGTAGTCTGAAATACGCGAGTGACTCTAGAAATCTAATTTAAGGGGATTCTTGTTTTCAAGTTTGTTTCCCAAACCAGTTTCTTTATTGCAGATTGCTTTTTGGTAGCTTTTTCATTTACTGACAGATTTTTACATTGGTGTTTGCTGTCACATTTTTACATGGTCCTGCACAAATTATATAAAAGGAAAAGTAAATCAGTAAAAAGGCGAGTCAAAAAGAAAAAGAACAAGTACTTGAAACAAAAAATTGTAACATACCAGAGGATGCTGAGTATGAAAAGATTACCTTCAGTCACCAGTATTCCCTTGGAGGATGAAGTAGTGTTAGTTCAAACATAAAGGTGAATATCACTTCATACAGATTTACTTGAATTTGGCCATGCATTATTTTCCATATCATGATTGCTTTTGCATTTTCTTCCATAATACAGAAGCTATGGGTTCAATTAAGCCATGGCAAAAATGAATCACATAAAAAGAGATATAAAAGAATACAGGTGATTAAGAGGTTTAAAAATGTGCTTGGATATTTATATGTACAACAAAAAATTATTCAGTAGTTATGGGTACATAAAATTTTCAAAATGTGTCAGTTGTGGCACTTACTAAAGAAAAAAGTACACTTTTTCAAGAGGTACTCAAGTTCCTAAGCTTTTTTTTTAACACCTGCTTGGATATATATCATCTAAATTTAATTTTTGTCACTGGTACAGGAAGAGTGCTAACTGTATGCAGAAAAATCACAGAATATATGATTTCTAAGGTGTAAGAATAAAGAACTAATGGTCAGCCTTTTAAATTAAGCTCCCTTAGGAAAGCAAGATTGACATTACAGAGGGAGTAGATTTGAATAAGGCTGACAATGCTAGTGTGTGATGACATGTTAATGTGATGACATTCTTCTTTTCGTAGCTAACTGATCATTTTTCCTTGAAATTATGCAGTGATTAAAAAAAAAAGATAATTCAAGGCATTAATTTTACTGTTTCATATTTTTAATAGAAATTCAACTGTAGCATTAGGGATGGAGTAATTTGGTGTGCTCTTACAAAAAAAGAAAAAGAGAGAAGTTCTGGTTATGCTTGAAATAGTTACTATATAAATTTGCTTATGACTGAGTAAAGCTTGAAAAGGTTTACTTATTATAAATATTCACAAATCATGTAATAGAGAGATCATATATTTTAATAATACCGTTTAAGACTGATATTGTGCTTTCACTTCAGAGCACTCACAAAATTAACCAATTAAATACAGTTTGGGTCATGCATTAGACATTTTTTATGGAGCTGACAAAACCTTTTAAATTCAATTCACATGTACATACCCTTTTCTCTATGTGTCCTGTAGTTTAGTTCCAGAGACCAATTCTTAACAGACATAAGAAGCTAAAAGCTGAAAATACAAAAATATGTTACAAATGATATTCCAAAATCGTCTTAAATGCTGTCATCACAACACACTCAAGCAGCCTTATTTGCTTTATTTTAAGGGAGAAAAAAATCAAAGCTTGTGCAATTTCACTGTTCAGTCTCTTCAAAAATAAAATAATTTATTTCCTTAGTGTTTGTTCTGATTACTGCATAACAATGTGCCAGCAGGAAGTGTTTTGTTGCTGCTCCTTTGCAGCAGTTTCTGACTCTACACATATGTTAGCAAGCTATAGGCAACGTTTCTAAGAAACCTTAAAAAGCAAACCTAATATGCTTAGATTTGTACAAATACATAAGTACAAAGTAGACAATAGTAAAAACTATAGCAATGATCTTTAATTCAGATTTCGGTAATAGCAACCTGCTTATTTAGAAGAAATTACTAATATTACAGGAGAGAGGAGGAGAACCACAGCTACTCTTTTACTGATATATTGATAGACCCTAGAAAAATGTAGAGTGCTCTCAAAGTGCTATGCGCTTACTAATCTTGCAACAAATAGTCCTACTGAGTGTCACAGTTCACATGCTTAACACTCAGCCAGAAGAAATTAGTCTCAATTCTGGAAAAATCTCATAGGGGTAACTCCTGAACATTCAGTCCTTATCTCCACAGTGCTCACAGTGATGCCTACATGTTGCTGAAGTTCACTGAAATGAATGTAAAAAATGTTGCTTAGCAGATTGCAGGAGTGAACTATTAGTTTTGCTGTGATCTTTATATACTTTGACTTTTAAAGAAAAAGAAACATAAATTGAAGAGGTGTTAAGGTTATGCATTAGGAATGAAAGTATCATGAAATTTCATGTTGTTTGCTTTCTTTTTCCAAATTTTTTTGTTTCCATAAAGAGAAAAGCTGTCATTATTAAATTTAGGAGCTAAAAATCCCTTTCTTTTCAAAGAACCTTACAATGAAATTAACTGTAAAGAGCATCAGTTCTTACTTTTGGTTATGTGTTTAGAAATATATCTTGAGTTCCAAGTATATAAATAAACATAATGCATAATAACTCCAGCCTTTTTTTTTTTTTTTTTTTTTTAATTTTTAAATCTATTGATTTAAAAAGTAGCCTGGTATACTGGTCAGAGTCCTTAAGAATGCAAATGTCCTTTTTTATAAAAGTGAAAAGTAGAAAGAACAGTAATATTTCAGCAATGTGACTTAAATATTGTGTCTTATTCCTTTGAGATTCCTTACACAACAGTGTTTCAAAAAGATGAATAGCGTCCATAAAGCCATTTGATCATATTTGGCTAGCATGAAAATACTGTTTACTAAAATACAGAGTACATAACAGGTTTCCAACTACTCTTGAGTGGGCTTTTCTAGAAAACAAAATCATGACCTATTTCTTCATTTGTTTATTTCTTTTGGTTTATTTCATATTAAACCTCTTTGACTAATAATCAAAAAAAAAATCTTAAATCTTAACTGCAAGCAGTGATGGTCATGAGCCAGGAGAACTGAAATGATTTTAGACATCATTAAATCCAAGGTATACTGAATCCCAGCTGCATTTTGAAAACAGGTCTTTAAACGTAAGATTAGATTGATAAGTACCCAAAGGAGCCTCCTATAAGACCTCTCTTTAAGTGCTGTCTTTGAGTTCTATAAAAGATTTTGAAAAAGGCAGTGATATAACAATATATATATTTATAGAAATGAACTCATTGTGAACAGAAAGGAAACAGAAAAATACATTTTCTCGGAGTGCTCAGCATGGAAAGCATGGTTTGATCACTAATTTGGCATAGCTAGCTTTAGGAATAAAGTGAATTATCATTAACAATAGAGATTACCCAGTACACTACAACTTAATATACTTAAAAAGATAAGATTATTCTTTCATTGTATTACAGCTGTGCCTTTTCATGATATAAGAGAAATGCCTGCAACCATTTCACATCAGCCAGATGTTTGTAGGATGACATTGTAAATCT
Source organism: Numenius arquata (assembly GCF_964106895.1). Lineage (NCBI taxonomy): Eukaryota > Metazoa > Chordata > Aves > Charadriiformes > Scolopacidae > Numenius > Numenius arquata. The sequence goes on from NC_133579.1 coordinate 47,306,199, forward strand.
TACTGTGTTGTAGTTTCTTCCAGTGCTCAGGCATATATGTTGATGGTTTATCTACAATTCAAGCTATACAAAACAATATTTCAGCTGATAAAATAAACAGTAAGACTTTTTATAGAGCGAAAATACTGTAAGCTGGCATTTGACTATGTTTTCAACTGGAATGCTTTACTAAGGTTGTTCATAGTAAATATTTTGTGGGATACAGGACATATTTTGTGGGATAAGGTATCAAAACACTCAGAAGGAGAAAGTTCTGCCTGATAATTTCATTCAGAGCATTACTTCTCTAAAGCAGTTACTTGGAGAGGTGACAATGCTGTTGTTTTTCATATGAAAAGGACACATTTAATTGGTAAATGGACTGAGATGGCAATCATGGTCACTACCCACACAAGAGACTTAGAATTGATCAAGTCTAGGCTTACCTAAACAACACTTAGTCAGAAGACCCTTACCTGTTATCAATATAGTGCATTTTTAATCTCTGTGAACAGTATACTGTACTTGAAAGAAGAAAAGCTTCTTGTAAGGAGATCCTGGGGGAAAAAAATATAGTAGTTTGGTCATAAGAGATCTTAGAAGTGTTTTATAGAAGCAAACTAATTGCTTTTGAAGAATATGCACAAGTCTAGAATCTGGTGCCTCTGCTGGGGTTTCCCTAGTGATGTGGATGCTTTTATTTTTTAGATTAATTTAGAGCAGTTTAAACACTTTAAAAAGCCAAATCTGAATGTAATGTAAAATAGAATTCTTACTATTTCAAGTCACGAAAAACCCTAACAGAAACAAACAAACAACCCCCCCCCACACACACACCCTGCAGAAGCTAAACTTATTTTCCTGTTCTGCTTATGTTAAAACTAAAGTTTTAATCCTTCTGCAAAGAGTTGCAAAATCTTGTGTTTATGCCAATTATGAATAGGAGAGATAGGAGAGGTATTTATATTTAAAAATTTCTGTGTAGTAGTGCGCAGCAAGCACACAGTGTGCTGCATACTGGCAACATCTAAGCAGAGTAAGTTGAGACTTCAGTAATGGCATAGCAATTTGCTTGCTTTTACTGCTTCCTCATTCTTGCCAAGCCATGCTGTGTTTTCACATTTTACCCATTCTAAGAGAGCATTCATTCTAAGAGAGATTGCCTCTTATGGTATGTCTGTGCAGTGGCCAAGAAAATGAGATACTGACAGATACCTCTGGATACAATCCCCATGCAAGTTATAAAGAATCAAGTCTACTAGTCTGAAAGCATGGTTTATTTGATGAACATACTAAAACCATTTCTAAGTCATAATTTCCAAATTGGAAGTGTCGGGCAAGAGATGTACAATAGCCATATTAAAGTATTTTTTTTTTTGGCATGGCATAACAAGGTTTTGCAGGTTCTGTACATGTAAAATGATGCCACAAAAGAGCTTGTTTTATGAGGAGAGAGCTGCAGAGGACACTCCAAGGGATGATTGCAGTTTCATAAGACGAATTCAGAAAGTGTAGTTCCATCTGTAAGTAACCTGGAGGGCTTGGATTCCTGGGTAGGTTCATATGAAGGTAAGACCTTTCTCCTCCCTCCCTTCCTTTCCGCAGAAGGAAATGGAAGATACAGGAGGACCACAGTTCAGCAAGACTGCTTCTTGGATGGATGAAACACCATGACACTGAGAGCCACTGTAGTGTTCACTCACAGGTCAAGTTAAGCATAGAGTACAGGATTAGGTGCATTTGATGAACAAAAAATGTGAAGTGTCTGTACAACAGCAAACAGCTAGGAACTATGCCTCTAGGGCTGAAAGGTTTGCATTTTAAAGAGAGAAAAGCAAACCCTAGGGAAGTAGAAATTAGTTTCCCATATAAGATAGATACATTGTGTTTGAACCCACCCTGTGTCTCATACCAGCTCATGACTAATTTATCCCACATTCTGTGGAAGCATATTGAAATGTGCTTGGCAAATGGGACCATTAATGTATCTAATGAAGTGTCCACATTCACATCTGCAGGTGCAAGCTACCTTCATTTTTGCTGTAGGATAAGAATGTAAGAAAGCTTAACGGTATGTATAAGATTGATGTGTTTCACTATACAAAGTATGGCCTCTCAGGCTTATGAAGTCTTTCAAAAAATGATTTAGAATAAGAAAGGAATAACTGTTCTTGAACACGCCTAATCAGAATCAGTACTAAGTGTTCAGCTGTTCATTCCAAAATCTTGTGTTTGATGAGCTATCAGACAGAAGGTTGAATCAATTTTTACCGTCTGCGTATTAATGGCCTCCCTACTGATTTTTAACTTAATATTTCCTCATCTGTCTGCCTAAACACAAATTCATTGAAATGCACATTGATTTCTTTGTAAAAACAAGTAGATATACAAGCTGTTAATCCACCTTCTGTGACTTTTCCTGCCTCGTTTAAGTGCCATATGTTCCATAGAACCCAATGCAAAGCAGGCATAAAAATACCTTCCCATGTCAAAAAGTGCAAGTTTCTTTTTTTTTTTATGTTTGGTGACAATAACCTATTTTTGAAGGAGTGTTTTACCGGAAGCCCTAACTCAGCTTAACTATGTAAGTATAGTAACATAATACACAAAGGTACAATTAATACATACGTGCATAGAACAGCTATGTAACATAACTACGTTTAAGTAAGTCTAGTATTCCCCTTTCTCTCCAGCAAGGTGACAGTGACATCACTTTACATACTACTTTCTGAAATCATGAGCTTTCGGTCTGGAAACCTCAGAAGATCACATCAGGTAGGTGAAGTTAAAAAACACAGGAAATTTGGGTTAGGACTGGACCCTAAAATTCCCACTCACGTACCATGTAGTTTTTGCCATAAACATAAACACAAGTAAATCCTTCCACAGTTCAGTGTTTAGGCTTTGGTCAAAATGTATACATATGCATTGCCAAGACTTAGGTTATCTTAGTGTACTTATGTCTGAGTCGTTTTGCATAACTTAGAAGAAGTGTGCTTCTACTACATGGGTGGAATCATCTTATGTTTTGGTTACAGGACACAGTTATAAATGCATAACTTTCCAAAGCTGTGCATTATAATAATACAATAATATGGGACAAAAAACTTCAGCTTTTTTAATCTTGAATGTATGAATTGGGAAAAAAATCATACACAAATACATAACGAAAGCTGCAATGTGAGTTGCCTGAAAATTTCCCTGAGTGCTAAAAATGTACTTGGCCAAAAGATACTCTGTTATTTCATTCTAGATTGTGAAAGAGAGTTTATTATTTTTACTTTTATTTTATTGAAATTGATGTTTTAATCCAATGGTTATGTGAAAACTTATACCAGGACATGCAATTTATTTAGGAAACAAAAAATTAAGATTAATATTTACTGACACTGTCAGAAAAATAAGACTTAAACAATGTTAAGCTTTATTTTGGAAGCTAAAGGTGGTTTTAGGAACCTAACTTTTAGGCATTGGGATCTGAAATAAGTCAACTGCAAAAATATTTTATTATAGAAAGCACGTAGGTTGCTAAATTACAGTACAAAGTCAAGGGATGTTCAGGGCATGTGATTCATCTATCACTCCATTGAAAACATATGAACTCCTCCTTGCTAGCACTCTCACTTATTTTAACCAGAAGAAGCAGCAAAGTGATGGCTAAAATGGTGCAAAACGTGCAGATCACCTTGGAAGACTCCACCTTCTCTTGTAAATGAGCATGATCAAACAAAAGACAAAACATGATTCCATGAGTGCAGGGTAGGGGAGTCCAAGAATGAGTGTTCAGCAAGTTGTGTGTCTGGAGCACAACAGAGACTGCTGATAGAAGCAGGGAGGACAAACACAGCCAAATCATAAAGGTGATGAAAAGGTGATGAAAAAAGAAGTTTATCTGGAGACTTAGAGGAGATGAGTTTGCTGCAATCTGAAAAAATTTGCAGATGTTCCTGACTAAGAGCAAGCCTGAAAGAAAAGAACTGGCCTTATTGTTCCAACTTGTTCTGTTTAAGTCTATTTGCAAAACTTTGGGATTTTTAGCTTATGTTCAAATACAAGTTGATTTTACAGCTTTGGGTCTAATGTTAAGAGTCTACTTAGACCCATCTAAAACTTAGGACTTTCTCAGAGTCTTGTCTCACAGAGACAGCAGTGAAAGTTACCGTGCAATGGAGCCAAGTTCGATCAGTCTGACTTGGTGGCTGCAAACAAATAAAATCAAACAAGTGACCTCTTCCCTTTCCCTCTTCAAAGCAAATGTCAAAACACAAAATCAGTATTCCCACTAAAATCTGTTTTGGCATCCAGTGAGCATGACAAATGATGTCCTATGACCTATAAATATAAATTACCAGACATTCTGGAGATGTAACGAAACCTTCTCAATCTTCCTAGTTATTAGCATAACAATACACACAAATAATTTTCAATTTCATTGAGAGTCTTTAACAGTCAAAATGCTCATTGTGATCAAGATTAATCTAGTCTGCTCCTGCAACCTGCAGGGAACAGAACTTCATCTGTTAATTTCATTATTAAATCCTTAATTTCTGATATAGTTCCAATAAATGCTTTAGAAAAATACCTTTACTGACAACAATGAAACAACTACTATGTTGCTGAGTCATTTGTTTCCATGTTTAATCTCTCTCACTGTTACACTTTACAATTTAGAATTGAGGCAAAAATTAGTGTGCTAGCAGGAGAAAAATTCACATAGCTCTTTTCATCCTTCGTTATGTACAAATGTATCGCTCCACCATGTGTGGTCTACAGCTTGCATAAATCAGATAATAAGACGAAGAGTACATAGATGAATCTAAAACACCCCCAAAAAAAGATCTAACTGTTAAGAAAAGTTCATAGAGTTCATAGTCCTGATACAGTGCCATTAGCTGGAAATTGCCCTAGTTAGTCACCTCGCTGACAGAGAGCTCTGTAAAGAAACACCCAGAAGTAACTTATCTCCATAAAATGATGGGGGACCTAATACAGCTTATTTCCAAAGGTGAAGAGATAAAAATATTACTAGATTTGTACTGAAAGGACAAGAAATTATGAGAAAGCAACGGCAGTTAGTATGTAAGTTATTTAACACTGCTTGAAAAACCTTGCCTTATTCCTATGCAACGTGAAAAACAACATAGATGACTCACAAAATCCATCTATGTCAGTGAAATATACTCCTAACTGAAAGTGGACATGAGATGGAACCTGACTGGGAGTGTCATGGCACAGAGGGCACAGCCAGCCCTGACTGTCCAGTCCCTTCGTCCCTTCGTGATCAGCTGGCCTCACTGCTGACTGGCAGAGAGCTCCTGGTGCACCAGTCACAGCATGGCACTTGGTGGGGAAGAGAAGTGTCAGGAGAGAGAACCCACCTCTGGTGAGAAATGGCTGACTTCCTTGTCTTCATCGTGTCCCTTTTTTTTCACCAAGTAGGAAAGTCTTTAGGCTGGAGACGACAACTGTTGTGGAGGTCCTGGATCATTCTGCCACATTTCAAAGTTAATGGGCCTTCTAGCCCATGTTATTTTCCTCCACTCTTGGCCTTACCACAGCTGAAAACACAAAATAAAAAACGGCACTTTCATTACCAATACACAAGTAGACTCAGCTGTTGCTTCACCTTCCCAAATATTTCTGTCTTTCCCTGAATCTTCCTCCAGAAGTGAAAATTGTGCTTGTCTTGTTTGAAAAATTGCCAACCACCCTTCTTGGCCCCTCCCACCTGTCCCCCCCTCCCCACAAGGGAAAAAAAAAAGGCAGCAAGACAAAATTGCAAGAGAGAGAAGGAAAATTACTTCACTCCTAACTGCAGCTCACTCTGCATTCCCAGACAAGCACTTGCTGCCTGCAGGCCATTCTCACAGCAGCACCAAGGGCTGACCAGGCCACTGCCCTTGCTATTAAACATTCACAGTTGTGTTAGCCAGCCACATTGTAGGAGGCCTTGTAAATACAGGGAAATGTTCAGGGGAACACGATTCAGCCCTTTTTGCGGTAACAACTGCAGAGTAACGTTTTTATTATAATAAAATAGACTTTGTTAATGGTACAGACACACAGATTCTCACCACATGGAGGAAGACACTTGGAGTTTGCCCATCACACAAAAATACATAGACTTCAAACTTCTGTGTGGATACATTGTGAGCAAGATCATACTGAAAATTTCTTGATATGTGCGTAGACAATGATGTGTTTGAATTAAAATAGAACGCATCTCTTCAGAATTAGCAATGTTATTATTCCTTTGCCAGAAAGCAACCTTCCCATTTATTTTCAAGCTAAATTCTGAAAAATATCCCGCCCTTCTTTTCAAAGACTTTGGTGGGAGTTAAAATTCAGTGGGATTTATAATTCACCCATGGGAGAGCAGGGAATCTGCAAGCCAAGGTAAACAAATCTTCTCCAAGTCATGTGTACAATATTTCTGAATTTGTTTTTAATGTCATCCAAACACAGGATTAGGGATGAAACAAGAACAAACAACTAAAATGATGCAGGAAATACATTTACCATCACTGGGCCAGACTCTTTTTATGTGTAAATCAGGTTAGTGCCAAACAGTCAAAGAAGCTGTATCAATTTGCAACAAATGAATGTCTCACTTTATTCTAGGTTAGGAGCAAGGTCATTAACATCTTTTCAGGTTTGTATTTGAAATCAGACAGTTATGTTAAAAAGCTTATTATCCGTGAAAACCCTGGTGACATCTTTCTGTACATGCTGTACTATTAATGCACAATTCCAACAGGTTGTCTGTGCATTGGGATGAGTGATAATCAAAGGCAGATATCAGTAAGGGACAACTCACCATTTCCAAGTGTAAAAGACAGAATAGAAAACCAAAGTGTTCTTTTCTTTCCTAAAAACGTACAATGCTTGTATGATCACAAGTCTTGCATAGCCATTAAATAACAAAAGCAAATCAAACTTTTACAGCTGCATTTTTAAAAGCAAGAGCAGGAAAGCTGATACAGTTCCTTTTGATCCTGAGTATCATCTGAGGAAGGGGTATGGAACTTTTGCATCTTCAGTTAGCACAGTGTCTTTCCTTGAAGTCTTGCATTTAAATATATCTAATAATCTGACCCAGACTGCTCACCTTTCTCTACAGAAGTCGTCAGTGCTGAAAAATCCCAAACTGAGAAAGACTGTATTTAATATCTATTACAATGGTATTTCACTGATATTCCACAGCAATTAAGCACCCAACTACCCTTAAACATCTGTGGCTGTAAGCTTAAGAAAAATGTAACCAGAAAAAGACCCTGAAGTAATCAGATAATGGCAGAAACAAAACACAGATTGAAAGTATTCACATAATCATGAATATGAATAAATTACTCCAGCACAATCCAGTGAGAGCACATAATAGCGCTCTCCTTCACAGCTGGAAATAAACAGCTTCACAAATTTATGTCCTTCAGACACCTCTGTACTAGGTGAATTCAATACAGTACAATTTCTTGAAACACAGAACTAAACCATATGCAACTAGTTGTAAGCTAGCTAGTAAAGTGTTAATAGTACTCATCTTCTTGTAGAGGTGCTCTGCCTATATGTACAGTTCCTCAGCTGCCCTTTTTGGCAGGCAACTAAAAGATGTTAATAGTATGTGCTGTATCATTCAAATGCTAGGTAATACCCTTGTAAGAATAAACTCTTGGTCTGTGCAGCTGGGATGTTGCATCTCAAATATCTAACATCATATAGACAACTCTTCATGGTCTTCTCTTCAGCCATATAACACAACAGATAGTATTTGATGGTAATCTGCACAATTCATGCCGCACTTCTCCTTTGGCTTCTTCTCCTGCTGTGCTACTGCTCACTTTCAGTGTTTACCATCAGAATTTACTCACTTTTCCATAGTTATCTACTGCCTTTGGTCTTTTCTATATCTTATTGATGCAATTCTTCCAGTGAATTTCCACTCTACTTTTTAAGGGCCATCTGTTACACTCTAGATTTTCCCATTTTTCCATTACCCCCAAAATTATTTTTTTTTATGTGGAATCCGTTCTTTCTGTTTTCACTGAAGCTGTTGTTCTGCTACTCTGTCCTTTTCTTCTAAAATTTTCTTCTTAGATTTAAATTATAATTATTGTTTAGCTTTGTTTTTTCTCTGATCCAACAATTTGGAGCACATAGGCTCTTATGAGAGCTCAGACTTTGCCACTGGGAAATACAGTTGTCACCAGGACGAATTTTGCTCATGCTATTCTTAGTAATGTTTTTGGGGGGTGTCAAAGTTAGAATGCCCCACATACCTCCTTGTATGCTCATACCTGTATAGCCAAAGAGCAGATGGGTAGTAAACTGAAGCACAGTGCATTTGTGCTCTGGGCAGCTTATTCACTTTTAAATAAATTTTTCATTGTATCATAATGTTAGAAAATAAATATGAAAACAGTAATCTGTATGCTACTGTTACATTAGTAGCTGTGTCTTATAGTTGTCAATAGAAAGCTAACTAAAGCTGAAACCCAAGACAACATATTTAATGTAGTTAACATTGGAATACTTAAGACAATTTTGTGATCGAAACAGAAAAGATGTCATTTTATCTCAAACAGAACTAAATTAATGATGCTTGCATTATATAACCTATTATCAATGGAATAAATACACTGAGTCTTACCACAATAGCAGAAGTTCGTAATTCATGATGCACAGGGGAAAGAGTAAATTTTAGAAAATGTTTTTGTTTTGGACAAATGTATTATTACTCAGGGTGTGAAAAAATAATTTAATAGAGGAGAGAACAAAAGTAACTTTTCATTTCTCTGTTAAATCATGTTAGCAGTTATTTACAATAAAATAAATCCTGGAATACTGTACCGAGAGATTTGCAACTTGCCTATTAGACATAATAAAAGAACATAATTTGTCCTTCAAGCTAGAAAATAAATTTGGTAACAGAGGGCATCTCAGACTGAACTGTAGTCACCTGCTTTCATCATCAACTTCCTCTTCTGAATAAATAATTAGTAAACAATTTAAAAAAATATATTATTACTTCAGTTAGTTCCCTGCCAGAATGATTCAGAAATCATTTGAGAATAGAGTACTAGAAGCAATAAAATCTGATTTAAGATAAATCATATTCAACTCTTCGACTACTGGTTGAACAGAATGAGATCTTATTTGGCTTGGGGGTAGAGATAATATCACCCTCCTCTAAATTTCCTAGAGAACATAAAAGTGAACTGTGCACAGTCAAAACTCTGTAAGTCGAGCAAGATGAGGTGTGTATGCAGTGATTCAGCTGGACAGAAAAATGATGCAACCCTTAAATGTTAACTGACGCTAAGGGAATCCATCTAGTATGTTTCTAGCCTGAAAAACGCCTAATAGTTAATGCTGTTAGTGTTGCTTTGACACTTCAGCAGGGCAGTACTGACAGTATTACATCAGATTTTATTGACATTATCTCATAAAAATAATGTTTCTGGTTCTGGTAATTAAAATTTTATTTGTACTGTAATAAAGCGTACAGATTACAGTGGTTACTTTTCCTGTTGGATTAGGTGAAACATTCAAACATTAAACACTGCAAGTAGCCATGATTGTCTTCCTCCTTTTCTGTAGCCCCAAGTGTTAAATGTTAAACGCTGACATCAAGGTGAAACAAACCAATCAATGAGCAAACCAGCTTTAGGTACAATTTTAAATTGCAATATTACAATAGCAAAGAACAGATGGGTTGCATTTCCAGAGCTGCAGCAGGAGAAAGGTGGAGGAGGAAGGAAGAAGATATAGGCTGAAGTGGTAAACTGAGATTACTGGAACTGATTCAGGAGATAATTCAGATAAAAACAACTTCATGTGCTTCTGTATCAGAACTGTTAACTGGACAGATATCGATTAGGTCAAACAACATAATGTTACAGACCTACTAGAAGGAAATTCCATCTAAGCTGTCAAGGAATTCATCTGAAATATAACACATGACATCAATGTGAAAGTCTGAGTTGCGTAACAATGAAGATTTCAGTGTCATAGTTGGTTATGGAGAAATTAAAATATAAACAAAACTGGCGTGACTTCCACCCATGCTAGAGATGAACACATCATTCTGACTTATGCAGAGTGACAGAAAATGGTGCAGACTGTGTATAATCCTTTTCTGTGCACTGACTACTGTATACTGCTTAAGCCAGATCTCAGAGGTGCTTAAGCTACTTGGACAAGAAGTGCTGACTTCTTTGGTACTGTTGCCTAACTTCACAGGGAGTGCTCAATTAAAATATTGTGGGGCTGGACATAAGAGTCAGCTCAGTCCAGCATGTGAAGTTCTTGGCAGCAGTTAAGTGACAGTTGCTTGGTGCTGTTAAGGCAAGTCATCAGTGTGTACAGTTATACTTATGCATAGTATCACCTAAAGGAACTTTCTGGTGATATTTCAAGCATGTTTCTGCAATGCAGTCCAGTATCATAAAACAGATCCATATTTATTCACACAGTGCAGGGCTGCATAAAGAAAGGAGCTCAGGTCCAAAAGTAGAATTGTTAAATCAGTCCAAGCTGATGAAGCTTTACTGCTTCCAATCTCAGAGCTAGCTTTTTGGTGCTTGCTTCAGGATCTCTGATCTGCATCATGCTGTAAGATATAAGCATGCTCTTGACTGTCTAGGAAAGTTAGATGGCAGGGAAGAAGAGAACTTGACAAGTTACTTTTTCAACTTACACTCATCTCTATTTATGGATCTAGTCAAGTGAACAGATTTTTGCCTGACATGATATGTATTGTCCCAAAGTGCTCACAAATTCGAAAATCAATCAATATTTTGTGTACTCTTTCCATTTCTTCAGGTGATAGAAAATGTAAAGGCTGATTGTTACCCTTGTTTTGACAGTACTTTCACTATCATTCTCTTCTACAATGTGCTCTTTTAGCAGCCAGCAACTAAAGAATAAGGCTCAGGAATACTATTCTTTCTCAGACTGCCTCTCTTACACCTGCCTATCTGGGCCATTTTCCATTCCTGTCATCAATTACAGAGAAAGGCTGGTTCAAACAAATACCATTGCACAAACATGATTGATTTAAAGCAATGTATTTGGACCTGGTGCCTTAGAGGGAATCCCTATTTATCCCTATTATTTAGAGGGAATCCCTATTTATTTAATAATCCCTATTATTTATCCCTATTATTTATCCCTATTTATAAAATCCCTATTTTATTATCCCTATTCTGACAAAATTGGGGAAATAGTAGATTACTCAGAAAAATCAAATTCTATTTTAAAAGAAGTAAAGGCCTAGTTTGATGTCATGAAAGTTCCCCTTTCCAGGTGAACTGAACTGTATGATAAATACATAGAAGTTAATTTGTTTAAACACTGAACAAAACACTGAACAAAACTCTGAAGTTAATGTCCAGTGTATGTGACAGGAAATGATCAAATATTTATTCACATTTAGATTCACAAGAGGTGCTGAAGGAAAAATAATATGCTTAGGAGAAATAAGAAATGGCAAAAACACAGTTAACAAGTATAAACAAAAATGAGGTATATCTGACTAGTTCTTTTCCTCCTAGGCTCCTTACCATTCTTGATCTCAATGGGATTATTTTAAAGGTCATTCTTTAAAGGTCTTACTTTAAAGGTAAAGATACATGCATATTTTTTTTTTAGGATATGGGCTTAAAATAATAACCTCTTAAAAGAAAGAATTAGCTTACTTCTGTTGTTTGGAGTATGGACACTTACTAAGCTCAGCATAAATCCATATTGATTAAATGCCTTCATATTTTCTTAAGCATACAAAATGTAAGAAGTTTAGGATTAAATAGAGAATGGTTCACAGGGTATATAAGATCATACTGATAATTTTTGTAAGTATCCCTCAAATGAATCAAAGGGTGTGTTTCATTAATTAGCTAGGCAGGCTTAGACAGAGAAGGTTTATACTGCACCTAGCAACAAGTGTGACAACAGTAATTTCCAATGGCAGCTTCCTGTGCAAGACCTACAATTTCTAAATCAGTTAAAACAAATAGAACCAATCTGCTGACTCTGCAGTTTGTGAGCAGACAAGTCTTTCTAGAGAATTGTCTGAAAGAACTTTCGAATGATGTAATATTAGAGTTCAAGACTTGTTTGCTTTCTAAACTTCATAACAGTATTCTTGTTTTGTGACTTTTTCATTTCTTGCTATGTCTAGGTTTACTGTTTAATTTTAAAAAAGAGGAGTGTATTTGTTGAACTTTAAACTTCCAAATGCTTAAGACAATTTTCTGATCAAAGGAACACAACAATGAAAAAGTCCTTTCAAACAACAGGAGGTTTTTTGTTGTTGTTTTGGTTTTTAATTTTAAGTTTTCTGACATTTTTATTTCTTTGTAACTGGCAGCTAGGGAATATGGCTAGGGTGACATCAGGTAGGCAGTCAGAGTCTGTATGACAGAAAGATTAACACACATTTAGCACTTCTACTAGTATGGAAACCAAGCAATCTCTAACTCTACAGTGACAGAAAATAAGAAACAAGTTAGCGAATCTTAATCTCAGTATAGACTTTGCTATGTACTAGGACATTCTCACACTCTTCAACAGTTTCTTAAGTGACAATCTAGCAAGTCTCCAAGTTCATGCACAATTTAAGCCTTCTGAATAGGCCAGTGGATGTCAGTCTGACCAGTTACCTACTTAAATCTATAGATAAAATTTTGCATATTTTTGGGATTATTGTAGTAATTGTTTTGTAATCAGTGCTACACCTCCTCAATGTTATTCTCAAAACTGTCACAACTGTCAAAGCCAGGCTTGCCAAAATACTAAAACTTGAGGAAAGATTAGAAAAACATTTCTAAAAATTCACAGCAGTGAATGTCTATTTTTGATGAAACAGAACTCTGCAGCAAAATTGTGGAAAGATCCAAATAGTCTTCAAAGTGTTATGATGGAAGGACAAAGTACCGCAGGCAGATTACATCATACTTTATGCAATGGTCTTTGTCGCAGTTAGTTTCATGTGAAGTAAAGAGAAGCTTTCCATTGAAGCTCCATTGATGTTTCCATTAAAGACGAGGTTTCTTATTAGGCAGTAATTCAGTCCTGATGTTATAAGCACCCATAAAATTTCCTCTGCAGTAACATGAAAACTTTGATAATAAATCAACTGTAAAACAATTTACCCTATGAATATTTGAAACAGTGTCACTCACTACTTTTTAAAATTTTCTAGTATGGTAAAAAGAAGAGAGAACACCAAGTCCTGAAATGCAAACTTCAGGATTTTTTTTTTCCCATTGATAGGAAGCTTACAGCACCCTCATGAAATCTTAAAATTTTATACAGAGAGAATTTCAATCAATCCAAAGAGTTCACTCCATCTTTTTTTCTTTTTTTCCTGTGCTTTTCTGTTTTAATTTGCTATGCATTTATTTACATTTAATATGCTGGTTTCAATTGTTTTCTTCCCCATTGCTAAGAAAATGAAATATGCAGATCTTGAAAATCACAGAAAAACAAAAATCAACACAATCTAATGGATTAATAGATTACACTAATGAAGAATGTCCTGAAGCACGCAGGTTTAATAAAAATACTAAGGCTTTTACTTCAAACAGATGAAATATGTCAATAGAAAAACTTTCTACCTTACAAACAGCTCACATAACTGCTCCAGATAGGTAGACCAGGATAGAGCCAGGAAATCTGATCAGTGTACCTAGAAACTCTGATAAGAGATTCAGCCTTTGCGCATGAGATGAGGAACCTGCTCTTCACAGAGAGCATATTTAACGGTTCTCTGCTAAATGAACAAAACTGAGCAGAGTGGTCTGTGTCCACTCCTGGCTTACATTAAGGCAGACATGGCAGAGTACAGGGGGATAAGATGTTTTGTCAATATAATGAGAAATAATGGTGCAATTTTAAAAATATGCATCAACTTGAAAACAAAAATTGTATTGCAGCAGTAGCAAGGCCATTGCACAGAATACATTTCAGAAAGTACAGCCAGTTAAGTGAAAATTTATGAGACAGCAATAACTGCCTCAACAGCCAAGCTGTATTTTTGTGAGCATGCTTGAACTATTCTGCTTTAAATGCTAAGTGAGGCTGATTTGAGTAGATAAACAAAAATGAGTGTGTTCAATACAATGATCCACACCACAGTAAATATTTCAGAGGGCATAACTATGACAGCATGAACATTGCTAAAATGGACAGAATTTTAGCTGTCTTCTAGAAGCTGAGCTTCCCCAACTATGACAAGGATGTATACCATAGCAGCACTTATTTTATCCCAGCCTTCTGACTGTACTGCTTTTTTTTTTTCCTACTCAAAAGGAAACATGAGGTTGCGGATTGCTCTGATCTTTTGATGAGTACAATCCAGTAACCTGCTACAGTTTCAGTTTGCTACTAAAAATAGGTCTGTGCAAACTGCAAATCATCTGTGCTGCATGACCAAAAAATGTTAGTGCAGATAATAGCATCTTTATCTTCATCTGGTAACTGTTTTCCACATCTAACCAACATCACCTTGAATTGTCAGGAATTAGTTTTGCACACTTGCCTTTTATCTAAACCTCAGATACATATTAAAATAAGTATGGCAGTTTTGGTGTATTGCTAAAATAGAGACTGATGAAGGACTGTAATCTCATCCTTTTAGAAATTTTTTAGCCCATGCCTGTTTCTAAATTTTTATACATAAATATTCATAATGAGATGAAATAAAGTCAAACCCTGAGGAACAAAAATGAGAAAACACCTCTGCAGAGTACCCCATGAGGAAGGCATGTAGGCTCTTTGTTCTGTTTGCACAGCTTCAGGTCCTCCAGGTTAGGACTGCAATCTTCATACTCAGGTTAGCTATCAATAGTCAGTAAGGCAAAATTACTTCAGGAGCTTTACCTGTATTTAACTCATAATTAACCAGAATTAACTTAAAATTATAGACTTCAAAAAATTTGTATAGGCTTTCCTCCTTGGTTAACCCACTGTTTTGAATGACAGGGATGAGGTAAAGGCTCAGCTCCTCCATCCCTAGGGTAGGCAGCTGGCTGAGTATGAGCCAACAGTATGCCCAAGTGGCCAAGAAGGCCAATAACCTCCTGCCTTGTATTAGAAATAGTGTGGCCAGCAGGACTAGGGAAGTGGTTGTCCCCCTGTACTCCCTCACTCCAGGCACTGGTGAAGCTGCACCTTAAATATTGTGTTTAGTTTTGGGTCCCTCACTACAAAAAAGACACTGAGGTTCTCAAGTGTGTCCAGAGAAGGGCAACAAAGCTGGTGAAGGGTCTTAAGCACAAGTCTTGTGAGGAGCGGCTGAGGGAACTGGGATTGTTTAGTCTGGAGAAAAAGAGACTGAAGGGAAACCTTATCTCTTTCTACAACTACCTGAAAGGAGGTTGTAGCGAGGTGGGAGTTGGTGTCTTCCTCCAAGTAGCAAGTGACAGGACAAGAGTAAATGGTCTTGGGTTACGCCATGCGAGGTTTGGATTGGATGTCAGGAAAAAAATCTTCACTGAAAGGGTTATCAAGCCCTGGAACAGTTGAGGCACCATCCCTAGAGGTATTTAAAAGATGTGGCACTTATAGACATGTTTTAGTGGTGGACTTGACAGTGTTAGGTTTACAGTTAGACTTGATGATCTTAAAGGTCTTTTCCAACCTAAATGATTCTATGATTCTAAATCTAGTGTGTTGCTGAAGGAAACACTCTGACCTGACTGTGGCCATACTCCACTGGAAAGCACACAAATCAAGGGCAGTCTTTGGCCTTTCCCAGCTCATGCGCATTTATAAAAAGCTTGACAGCTGATTGAGAATATTTTTCACTCAAGAATGCAATGATGACAAAGTTTTCACAGAAGTGTTTGTATGATTTATTCTTGTATTTTCAATGTTTTGTTAACACTGTGGACTTGACCCTACAGCCCTTGCTCACTCAAAACTCCCACTAGCTTTAACCAAAGAAAGTAGTGACTAGAAGATGGGACGATACAGTAGTAAAATCTCTTCACAGTTCTGCCATTTTTAAACATCCTTGAAGAATATGCAGCTCAATTGAACTTGGCATGTGAAAAAGCAGTACCTGATAAATGTCAAGGACCTCACTATGGTCTATTTTTTTGCCCGAGGTAAAGAAAGTCATGCGATATGTCCTATATTATTTTAATACTCTGCCTTAGGAAATCCTTAACTTTCCAAGAGGCATTTGGAATATACATTTTATACATCACAAGACGAACAGACACAAACGCAAACAACTAATGGAACGGTAACATTTGCCATGATTATTACTACTAAATAGTCAAAGGATAGTCACTTAATGGCAGTTTTTAATTTAAAGCACCACATGACACCAAAGAGAAGTTATGCAAGGTTTCTAAGTGCTTTCTGAGTGATTTTGAGGCAGTTTTTATCAGAATACCAAGAAAGAATAGTAAAAAGCCAGTTGACTAATGAAAAAACCCCACAAAACCTCCTAAAGAATCAATTGAATTTACAAGAAAAAAAAATATGTTCTGTGGAAATTTTGCTAAAGCATAAGTGAGGGAAAAAAATCTTGCTAGTCATTAATATGAAGTTTTTTTAAAAAGGAGTTATTAAAATAAAAAGTATGGGTGCAGATTAAGGGATGAATATTATCTTTGTGGGAAAAATTAAAAAAAAACCCCAACCTCTGACATCTAAGAAAAACCAGATTCGCCTGAATAAACTTCACAAACATCTCAAATAGAAGGCTGGAGGAAACATAACAAATATCCTCTGGAACTACTCCCAAAACTGCTGTTTTCATTCTCTTTTATGAAACAGGATTGTACAACCAGATCCCTAATCCCAAATCAAACTTTCCAAGATAGTGTAAATGAGTATGGTCATTATTTCCATATATATATATATATTATCTGCTACCTGTGTTGCCATTTGAGGCAGAGGGTTAAGGGCACCTGTATGCATATACTCTAGATTTTATTTCATGCACTCAATCTGATGACAAAATCATCTGAGGTCAACGAGAGTTCTTTCATTCATCGTAGGGAACGTTTATTTTAACTAAAATGGGTCTTCAGAAGAGAATAAAAGTCACTGCTCCTGTAATTAAACACAGAAAGAGACAAAAACTGTTAGTGGAGTAAATCCTACTGATTAGTCACCATTTATCATTGTTTCTGTAAGACTGGAATAATAGCAATAGCTTTTCCCGCAGAAGTGAGGACAAATATCAGTTGACTCTACAGCGCTTTGGAAATGTAAGTATAGGTAAGTAAATCGTGCAAGAAACATGATTTTAGTCCATTGCCCAGGGATTTACCCCTTCTCCCCCCAAAGTACCCTAAACTAAAACCCAGCATGGATCCTTTTCACTAAGCAGTTGCACATGCATTCAGCGTCTACTGGACAAATATGGGGATGGAGGGAGAAGAAGAATTTGAGGAATTTTGGGAAGTTGGGAAAATAAAGTATTCCACAAATATCCTTTTATTTTTCTATGTGGCTGATGGCAGAGCTGTTTTACACAGTAGGAATTGTAATTCCTTCCTGTAGTCAAGTTTCGTATTGCCCAGAACACAAGATTGAAAAAATACTGAAGTACTTTAGTACATTTAGTACATTTCTTGAGGGGCATAAACTGAAAGTTATAAAGAAAGAGAAAATATGTAGGGTAGATCCCACACAAGGACAAACTAAAGAAATAACCAGCTGCATAATGTCCCAGGGGTAAAAAATAATAAAAAAAAATAAAGCTTTCTCTAATGGATCTAAAGTCCAAGGTTAGTGAAAATACTACAGTGAAACCGTGCACCCTGAGAATGAAATGTATGATGGTACCTGTTCTTTTAATTAAAATATATTTAAAATTCAAACTTGATTCTTCCAACAATTTTATGGAGAATATTTTCATCAGATCATGGTTTCTGTATAGCCATCTTCCTTTCTGATCTCAAGAAATTCCCTTTTATATACAATGAAATTTATCCTGTTCAAGCAGAAATCATAAGGACTGATATTTTCAAATGTGTCAAATAAACTTAACTGCTTTTCTTGTCACAGCGTATTCTACCCAGCATTTCTTGCACACTACTGGGAAGCGTGTGCAAGAATTCTTTCTTTCACTCCAGCAATGTGAGTTCACTCCAGAACCTTTCCTGCCAATTTAACAATTTTCTTTCTAAGAAGTACCCTTGCTTTTGTTGACATTCTCTTCCTGGGTTTGTGGCAAGCTCTTTGTAAACTCATAAATAAATGGACGATCAATTTGGCATTCACAGTGAAAACCCTTCTTAAAACTCAGTTTTGCTACAGAAATACTCCACAGAGGTACACAGCTGGTGTCTCATGATTGCTCGTTCTTAGAGCATTCATGAATGTCTTTGTTGCTTTATGTTTTCTGTTTTTCTTTTTAAACTATATATGGTTTAAAGTAAAGAAAAAAAAATCTTTTTATGTCTAGCATAGCTGCAAACAACTTGTGATGAGGACTCCTACAGCAATAACAAATACTAAATAGTATCCTTGAATCCAAACATCAATATACAAGCAGTTTATTTATTTCATGCCTGTAAGGTAGATACATTCAGTTCCATGGACAGTGCATGTTGGAAGATTCTAAAATAATAATAATTTAAGAAAAAATCTTGCACGGCACAGGGTTTCACTTGTATATGGTTGCTTTTGCTTTCCTTGCCACAGGCCAGTTCAGAAGAAACTTCTTTCCAGTGATGTGCTGAATAATGTGCAAAGTGCTCTGAGATGAAAGGTGGTATATAAATTCAAAAGTATTATGAAGGATTAATTCCACGCTACTTTTTAAAAGCCAAATGCTGTTACCTCTTGTAACTTGGCATGTGTCATTCAAATTAACCCAACTTTTACCTTTTTATGTTGTTTCTGGTCTGCTGTTGGAAAATCTGTATAAGAGTTCTTGAGAGTTGACTGTTTGTTGAAAGACTGCAAATGAGGTCTTGTATTTCATTCTCTTACCCTAAAGCACGATCAGCTGTACCTACAAACTTCCTGACAGATACTGCTATCCAACCTCTTCCCAATGGTCTTGTATGATGGAGAATTCACAGTCTCTGCAGACATGGCTTTATTTTCTGTTCCATTCTATTTCCTCTTCTGTTTCCTATTATATAAACTGAACTGTGCTTGCTGCAATATAAAGCTATTATTTGTGCTTCTAATGAAGTCTCTTAAGTAGCCACAAACACTTGTGACAACTTGTATGATACTGCTATATTTATTTCTCTAGTTTGCTGCTATTAAGAGTATTAGAAAGTGTTCAACAAAGGAATGAAATACTCTGGAGTCCTGTCTTCTGAATAAAGGTCCATTTTAAAGTTTATTAATCCCCTCTATAAATAATAACACAGGATTTTCAAACTCTGGGGACCTCTCTCTTTGTGTTTCTTGTTTGCCAAAGGTGAAGGTTTTTATTGCTTGTTGAAGCAAGTGGTAACATTTGTTGGTTTACAGAGTTGCCACACCCAAGAGAAATATCATATTGTTCTCAAAATACCTTAAATCACAGCTGGCATTCCTCAGTGAAGAATATATCTGGACATTACATACTTTACTAATGCATTAGGAACATATACAATGAAAAATATTCCAAACTGATGGACCTTATGAATGGCTCCTGATGAGCCCAGGCATACATATGACAACGAGCAACTCTGGTGCTCGGAGTGAATGACCACCAACTTCTTCCTCCTAGCCATCCCACAGGAGCCTATTACCTGATAGTGTCCAACTGTGAGCCAAACATCCCCTTGCTTGCCCATGCAACAGGGGAGCAGCAGGCACTGCTTGCTCCCACTCTGTGCTGAACAGCAGCCCAGACGTGACAGTCAGGGGCCCGGGGGAGATTTCTAGGGCTGTTTCCTCCATTCACACATGACAACGTACAGGACTGGCAGGATTTTGTCCCTAGTTCCATTGCCCGTATCATAGAATCATAGAATGGTTTGGGTTGGAAGGGACCTTAAAGATCATCGAGTTCCAACCTTCCTGCCATGGGCAGTTCTCCCACTTCCCACTTCTAGCGGGAGGCGTCCTTCAGTAATAGCAAGCCAAAGGCTTTATAGAAGGGTAGGGTGGGAGATGGGAAGGGGAGGAAAGAGACCACATGTCTTTTGCTGATAAGTCTGTGAATGTTTAAAGATCTTACAAAGATTTACAAGCTTCAGATGGTACTTTGGGAACAAATTTTTTTTTTTTGCTTTTTTATTTTTATTCAGAAGAATGCTTTCTTACTTTTAATACAACACCATGTGTTGCAGAAAATGCTGAAGAGTTAACTGTTGAGAATCTTCTTCCCTTCTAGTTATTTTTAAATATAAATAAATATTTTATGCCCCATAGAAGTTAGTCAGTAACAGTTTTCAAACCACTTTGAAATTAATGGTTTTTTACCCCAGTTTAATTTAAGCTTTTATTTTGACAATGGATAAACCCCCTGAATTAAAAGATTCACACTGAGGAGGTTACATTGTCTTTAATCAGTAAGGCTAAAAAAATTTAACATCCCCAAATTGACATACTACTTCTTTCAGGGAAATTAAAAAATAATGATCCACGTAACAACATTGCAAAGTTACCTAATTTCATGTTGTGAATGGGCAGCTTGTGAAGATAAACTTAGACACTGAGAAAGCAGAAAATAATATATGTGGCAGCAGTGCTTTGATTCCTTAAAAATGTCGTCCTGAGAGATCATGAAGAAAATTACTAAAGTATGTGGCTTATGTTTAATTAGAATTTTTAATTCATAGAGTTAGCTATATAGTACATGTATGTGTGTATGCATGTGTGTGCGCATTCATAAATAACACTCAGTTATGTTATTACTAATTATGCTATTATTGATGTAACTAAAATTTGAACATCCACTGATGGAACATTAACAGAGTGAAATCAAATGCTTAATTGGCAGAAAATCGGAGTGTCAGAGTCCAATATCTCTGAGCAGGTTCTTTTAGATATTCCGTGAGTAGAGAGTATAACATTTAATATCAAACTTATGTGTTTGAAGACAGTTGATGTTACATGGGATTTCTGATTTAGCAGAGTGATACAAAATATACTGAAAACATAACACAAATGTAAGTTAAACTTAGCAAAGAATAGCAATTGCAGTACACGGTTCAATCATAATACTAATGCGGTCCCCATTACCGGTCTCTATAATGTACTCACTGTCACTGTTGGGTGTCCCCAGTCGCTGGGAAGGAAAAGGTGGGTTGAAGCCAACTCATGCCTATTGCTCTCTTTTAAGTTCTCTTGTTAGTTGTTTAGTTTTCATACTCCCTGTTTGGCTGAGCCATGTGTTCACTCCTTCCATGCTGGTCTGCGTAACTCAGGGAAATATTCATGCTGTTTTAATGAACATTTATGCCACTAGTTGATCCACTGAACTGACGATAGCTGTTTATTTAAAACAAGGACCTCCCTCTGGTCCCCTGTGTTGAGATACAGTCAGCTTCTGTGCAACAGCTGTGGTCAGTCACACCCTGCGTTATTCCCTGAGCTTCATGGGTGCCTCTTCCTTGCCCATCTCCTCTGAGCCTTCTTCCATTGCAGAGTGTCCTGGTTTGAGATAGAATAGAACCAATTTTCTTTTCAGTAATTTTACTTTTCAGTTAAGTCTCTTCTAAGTGACTGTACTCTGAAATTAACGGTATGTTTTTCAGACAGTGTCTGCTTCCAGAGTGATGGGGTCTCATGTTTATAGTTAATACCAAGGCATGGTATGCAGAGAGGGTTCTGCTTATACTTATTGCTATAACAACCAAAGCCAGTTAACTTTGTTATATACCAAGTTGGAGGGCTGGAAGCAGAAGAGCATAGAGGGTTTGTATCTGTGGGGAGGAGCAGACAGGACAGGTGACACAAAACTGACCAGTGGGATATTCCGTCCCATCTGCATCATGCTCAATAAAAGCTGAGGGATCAAAGGGGTCAGCATCTTTCTTCAATGGATAGCATCTGAGGAGGACTCTGTCTGTTCATCTGTCTTTAACCCCAATCCATGTATTCCTGAATCCAGATCCGGAATCCAGTTCCAGTTCCACTGCTGTTTACATAACAGATAGGTTACTAAGAGTCAAATCCTAAGGTTTTAATGTACTTTTTGAAAAGGTTTGGCTAAGAAATCTCTATGAAAGCTATGCTACACATCTTTCTTTCTGTGAATTGTCACTTATCCATTAGAAATATTACCAATACAGTTAAAAGTAGATTGAACGTTCACAAAGGGTGGATTTGACCCTTGTACTTAAAGTCCGTATTAGAACCAATGTGCTACTGCAAGCCTGTTTAATTTCAACGTTCTGAGGATAATGTCTAGATGACTTGTAGAATATCAAAGGTCAACTCAGTCTAGTATTCTCTTTACGAAAAAGAGCTTTCCTTCTCTCATTTACCACCCACAAATTTTTCAAACAGTATTTTGTCTTTTTTGTTTCTTAGCCTGCCTTAAGCATTCACCCCAGAAATCCTAACAGTCAGAAATCAATGTTCATATCTTGAAACTGGATGTTTCATGTTCAGGACATGGACAAATAATTTGTTGCATTGTTTACATTATCTAAAACTGGCCTAAATACAAATGTGTATAAGCATAGGTGCATAAAACACATGTAAATACTGATTGGAAGTAAGTTAGGAGTGAAAAACTTAAAGACAAGTTTAGTCTGGAGATTTTAATTTCTCAACAATTAGTTAGGGCCAGAACTGACACATGCTTAAATACCTTTTTAGCTGTAACTGCTGTTCTTTACCCTTGCACTTGACAAATATCCAGTTAATGTATGAATAAGTTCTATCCAGCTCTCATTAAAACATATTTAAAATTCCTCAAAGAAATTAACTTTGTTTCTTTTATTTCCACAGTTGTTTTGGTTGTGTGCATCTCTTCTTACCTCTGCCCCCAAATCCATGTCACTGTGTCAGATCTGAGACAAAGAAAGTGAGAAGCATATCTAAATACATGGATGTCAAGGGAGTGATTTACCTAGCAACAGTAACTATGTGAAAGTTTTTCAGAAATGTCTGCCTGTGCATGTGATGGTACCTTAATGACTTGGATTTTAGAGGACTGAAGAAATGGCTGGAGGATTCTAGCCAAGCAAAGCACCAAATGACATGCAATGCACATACATTCTGGGAAATATAGTGCCGTCAGTGCACAAGGGAATTTATGCACATCCTTTCTATTAATACTGTAAAGATTTTTGCTCATAAATCGATAGTTAGAAAAACATTATTTTACCCTGTGCTACATTAGATATAACAAATATGTGGACAGAGGAAACATGTTAGGATAAATGTTTCTGAGTTGTAATAACCATCATTTTTTAAAAGCAAACCACCACATAAAAAATTATCTGAAGTGTTACAACAATAACCCTGAGACTAAGGAGAGGAAAAAAGCTGAGATGGCACTGTGCTATATAACTATCTACTGCTGTGTCAGTAATGGGTACTGCTGACAGATGACCCAGGGGATCAAACCCTGATGTACACAGTGAACAGCTCTGTCTTCGGCAACTACCTTTGATAGACCCTACTGAAAGAAAACTGTGTTCACATCAATTCGCCACAGTAACAGGTGAGTATAGGTTAAAATAATGTAAATCCAGAATAATCTGAGGACTTAATCAAAGTCACTGTACATAAGGACCCACACTATTTGAATTCAATGTATAAACTAAAGAAGAATCTCTAGGTGAGATCACAGCTCTCCAAAAACCTTACGTTTTCTATTCCACCCTATCTCCCCACTTCCTACAGACATTTACTCTCAATTCATGTTAATTCAGTGCCTTTCAAAAAGATACTGTAACCTGAATCATCAGACCTCTGATGTACATATCCTATCGAGCCCCCAGTGAAGACTAGAAAGGTTAAACTCAGAAAAATCTGCTTGTATTATAGAAAAGTAATTAAATTTTTAAATAGAGAATTCAAATTAGATCAGACTGAACATAAATAAAGAAAGGTTTACAGTTAACCCTGTCCATGATGTCTTTGCTTCTGGGTGTGGTCTTAGGCAACTTAATCATTTTCCAAACTGTACCAAAATCAGCATGTTCCAGATTGGTCCTTCAGTCGCCTCTGAGGGCTATCAGGCTACTTCCTGCTCTTCTGAGGAGGATCCTCCTTCTCTCCTTTCTGTGCTGCACACTGGAGCCCCTAAAACTTTTGCTCCCAATGAACAAAGTCAGTTGCACCCCAGGAACTATCCTTGTCCTTCAGGACTCTCCCTCTGACCCAGTCTTCCAGAAACTCACTCACTGTGAACAAATAGCATAAAACATAGAGTTCATCACATAAGTGATCATAGCAATATTTTATTTGCTCCTTCTTATAAGATATCATTTCTTCTTCTCCTAATATTTCTTCTGCCTTTTCCTCTTCTATATCTCTGAGGTCTTCTTTAATCTGGTTTATCAAACTCATTCCTACGTCTCTGCCTTTCCCACACTGGATTTCTTCAATTTTGAATCTTTTGCACAGTTCCGTTCCCCTTCTTCCCTAACAATGATTCTGACTACTCATCTTTTGCCTTTTCAACTCTTCATGTCTGAAAAGGTTTCGCCAATGCAATTCCTCTACCTCGACCAGTTTCTTCTTTCAGACCATCTGATCTGAAGTGATCCCTTCTTTCCCCTTCAGCTCATCTTGCCACATCAGCAGTCACTTCCTCTTTTTTTTTTTTTCAGACTCTTCCACTGATTTTCAAAAGGACAGAGCATCGTAACATTAAATGATGGTATCAAGATGGACAGATATGACTCCACTCAATAATTTTACTAGTAATGGGAGAATGTGGATTTCTCAGAGATTTCAAATGCGTTCGCTACAGATTAAGAGAATCTCAGGGACAGAGATCAACACCACACAGTAGGAAGCACTACCAACCAAATAAATCCTGAACACTGAAACAGAAGTATTTTACCTAAGTTTGACTGAACTCATGCAGTCAGCAAAATTCTACTGACAGATCCAGTAGCCTTGCTATTCTGTTCAATTCTTGCTGAAGAAGTATTTACAACTACGTGTTTTAAAGCACTCCAGGATTTTGCTTTCCAGAGAATTGGTAACTTTAAAAATTCTACTTTACAAGCTGTAGTTAAGGTGCTGTGATTTCTGTTATTTTGGCATTGACTTATCTTCTTTCCTTGCCCCCTCCTAAACATTTTGATTGTTCAGCTCCCATGTATATATGGCTAATTCTAGCCACACACTTGTTACCTTCATTTGTGTCATTGGTAAGAAGCAGTGAGTGAACATAAATGAGGTTCATGTTACATGCTAAGAGATCTGTGATTGAATAATCTCAATGTAGTCTAACCTTAGCACTCCCAAGATGTACCCTTTTTCCTTTTCCTGCTATCATAATCTGTACTAAGATATGTAGGTACATGGTTCTGACCCTATAGCACCCAAACCACATGCACCCACTTTGGTTGCCTGGATACTTCATCTCATCCGACCAGCTGCAGAGGTTAAGTACTAGTTAGACATGGGTGTTGGGCTCATACCTGAATAGCACCTCCTGCTCTTCTGTTTTTCAGACTGACCACACTAATTAAGTCCTGGCTTTTCTCTGTATCTAAAGCAAGAAAATCACAGACAATCTTTACTGTTGTTCCTTTAACTGACAAGTGCCTTGACTGGAGGTCAATGAGGTCTCATTATGTTCTAGAAAAAAGTGTAGAATCAAAAAAGTCCATGAAAAACATTTCAAAAATGTACCACCTTTAGAGTTATCCACTACTCTTTTCCCTGCTAGCAAAGGATTTACCTGTTCTTAAATACTGATCCTTTGGGAAAGTACACACACATAATGCCTACTTTCCTTATGGCAAGGAAGGCAGATGGAGATGCAGACACGGTTTCTATGAGTTTTGTTCTTCCACTGTTTATACAAGATCCTTGCCAGAATATGGAATTAGCTGCTCTGGTTGAGAAAGGTTTTAATTTCAGACTGCTACTAGCACAGAAAATAGTAGCCACTGATGACACGCATCTCCACTGAACTGTGTGTTCATGGCCAGCATGAAGAGTCAGTTTTCATGAAGTGCCAGATCTTGAAAGGCATGGTACATGAATTTTGCACAGGCTAATGGGAAAGCCATTTATGTAATACTATTCCTGGATTACAGTTTAGAGACCATGAATAAGGGCATTCTGTATTCTTTGCGGACCTCCTTATAATGGTACAAATGTTAGTCAAAGAAAAATAAATTGCAAAAGTTGTTAGTTAAAAAAACAAGTACAGTACTGTAATTATTCAAAGATTTTTCCTCACTGTCAGTGTATGCTAGTTGTGCATTTCATTTTGCTTTACTTTTTTGTCAGATATTGGAAAGAACTGTAGACTTTTATATTCCCTTTCATGTACCCATCATTCAATTTATAATAAAATTTCAGTGCACATTAAAATATACAACCTGTCATAGAAATTTGTTGTGACAAATTTAAACTGTATGAAATTTAGCAGTATTTTTAAAACTCTTAAAGTCATGTATATAATTTCCAGTAAAACAACTTCTTTCTGAAGTACCATGAGTGTAATATACATCCCATCAATGCTGTACAGTGTATGTTTACAGAAGTATCTGGGAAAACAATAGAGCATACACTCTTATGAAAAGGATATTTTTAAAACTGGCATAGCATTTATGACACAAATTTGTTGCATTGCCAAATGGCTCTTTTCATGATTGATTAGCAATTTTATATATGCATTTGTGTGATTTAGTAGGGTTTAATCTGTGTCAGTAGCTTTTAGCGGTCATACTTTCCAAGAAAAATTATTTTGGTTCGGTGATTAAACTGAGGTCTGAATGTATTTTCTATTAAATCTCTTATGCAAGTTTATCTTTTTAAAGTATATTACAGACTTATATTTGTCTGTAAAATATATTACAGACATATATTACAGACCAGTTGAGATCTACCTCATATTGCCAGGTTAAAAACCACAAAACCCAGAAGAGGGGGTTAAGCTCTGCCCACTGTCGCACAGAAAAATCCAACTGTTTGCTAAGATTAATTGCTGCAATAGGAGCCAGCTATGACTTCAGCATTAGTAATTGATGCAGTTTGAGAAGTTACCCCCTCCTGTGAGAAGAATTGTGGTAAGGGTATTTTGCTTATAGTGAGTTACTCTGTTGTAATGTAATACGAGTAACAACATAGTTCTTTTATACAAGTATCAGTCCTTTTTATTAACATGATACAGCTGGTTTGATAAGCCTTTGTATATTACGTAGAAGAATGAAGTTTACCGCTATACATATGGAAAGACCTGAATGGCAAGATTTGACCTCATTCTTACATGGCCTAATTACAAGAATTTTTCTCTTATCAGAGTGTATACATTCCTCTGTGGGGTTTACAATTCTCCAACAGTCCTATTTATATGAAAGCTTTCGTATAGTCAGCTTCATTACAGAACATTCTTTTAATATTCAAATACTTTGGATGATACTTACATGTATTATTCTGGAAATTCATCTAATAAAAACAATTGTCTGTGGATATAACTTCGTGTCACTCTGACAATTACTTAATTGGAACATTATTTTTTTTTTCCCCAATGTGATGTGCCATTTAAATGATTTTAATGAATTACATTGTGAATAACTGGGGAGTGGGAAGGGTACCCTCTGTACCTCCATTTTCAAATTTCTGAATGAGAAATAATAATGTTCAAACCTGCATGGAATGTATTACACAGTATGTGAAACTGACAGATAAATTTTTTTATCTTCCTTAATGGATTATGAAGTAATTGGTTTTTTTGCCAGAATATTTCCTTATTACTTATTCAGCTCAGAAAAAACTCTCATCATCCACCCAATGGCTCTGCATGAATTGTCGATAGAGAAATCATCAACTAAGCAGAATACAAGGCATGGAAGTTAGAATTCTGTAAAGCCTACAAAACAATAAGTAGCCCAAAAGTCCTGCTCTTTTCACTGCAATTAAAGGAAAAAGCATATTCTGCTTTATAATATACAACTGGCATTCCTTGTGTTTCAGCCATGAGATGACAGTTTCAGTGCAAAGGGTTAATAATCCTGACTGACAGTGCAGCAGAAAGTAGCCCTCGAAGTTGGCACAGCCAACTATTGGAGGATTGGTGTTGGAGCATGACTTGGATAAATGGAGTTGAAGAACAGAAAAAATAAATCACTTTGTTTATCGGCTCATCATTGCCAGTCTGACCTCCTACAAATGACACGAAAACAAACCTGTGAAAGGTTGCTTCCTGTAAGGAGCTCAGGCATTGCAGCTGCACTGGCTGTTAATAAGAAAAGTGTTTCTCTCTGAAAACACTCCCATTTTACATGATTTGTTGTAATATTCGGGACAAATGGTGCACTTAAGATATACAGAGAGAAAAATAATTTCCAGATTACAAAGTAAAAATCTAACTGAGAAAACTACAAAAATTGAGAGTTTTGGCTTCAAAGCAAGATAGGAACATTTTCTGCTTGTGTATTTCAGGTAAGAGAAAGTGCTGGCTGGCGCATGCATCCATAGGAAAAAACACAGAACTGATTGTTCTAAAGGGCCATCTAGAAAAGTCTGAGATCTAAAGCCAAAGCAAGCTGGGAAAGCCTGGACCTTCAGGAGGTGCCAAGTACATACAATGATTATGGTTGATGTAGTGAGAAGAGAAAGCAATGGTAGCTACATGCAAAATACCTTAAATTTGCTGTATATGTGGTATTAGAGTACAAATAACTTAGCTGAATTGTTGTGTATGTTGACATTCTGGTAATTATCACCTCCAATGATTACTGTCAAAACCTGTAAAACAATTTTATAATTAAAACCAAACAAACCAAAAATGGAATTTCACTCATACTTTCTGTTTATATGATCACTACATTGTAATTTTTTTTTTCAGTTAAAGAAGAGCATCTTGAAACATTTTAAGCACCTTTAGTTTCTTGTGCTATGACCATTTATCAAGTGAGGTACAAATTCAAGGTACTTTGCATTCACATGAAGTCCTTTAAATTATGCCTTTAAGACACCATGCCTTTGCAGTGAGTTAATCAGTATACTAAAAAGATTCTTTGCCACATTCCGCAGGAAGCTTGCAGAAGTTGGCAGCTGCTGCTGTGTCTTCAGGGCAGTGCCAGAGTAAGGGACAATATAAAGACTCTACGTTAAGCTATAAACAGCATGATTTTTCATGCAGTTTAACTGGTAAGGATTGTGATAAAAAAAATATTAAAATCTTAATGTCTGTAATGTATTAGCGGTTGAACTACACTGTGTTATATACTTTCCAGGAAATATTTAATAGGAATAATGGACTGTCATTGAGATCAATATATGTCACAGCTAGTGTGTTCACATAAGACCTAGCAAACATGCATAGTGGCTGTAGTTCCTGCTTGTAGTCACTCGATATGCAAAAAAAAAATATCTGTTTCTCAAGCAGAAGAAAGGAGATAATTTTTGTAATGACTATCTTGCAAAGTTGTTCCCTCCTTGCTCTAGATTTTGGAACAACCTGGTGGATATTTTAGATAAAAACCCCAAGGTATTATTACTAGATTCCCCACAATAAATTGTCTTTTATTACCACAC
This sequence comes from Numenius arquata, assembly GCF_964106895.1. Lineage (NCBI taxonomy): Eukaryota > Metazoa > Chordata > Aves > Charadriiformes > Scolopacidae > Numenius > Numenius arquata. The sequence goes on from NC_133579.1 coordinate 47,335,776, forward strand.
ATGATGACTAAGTGTTTATTTTCAGAGGTGAGGATGAATGGTCTATGGTATGTGCTACAACTCTTTGGAGGGTAGAGTCAGAGAACAGCAGGAACCAGCTACTCCAGAAGAGAAGGCAAGGCAGTAGCTGGGTGACAGCAGGGCAGAAGGGGCAGCAGTCTCAAAGATAAAGGGCATAGTCCCATGGTACTCAAGAAAAAAGAGCAGGTCCAGTGATTGGGTTCAGCTGACAGTTCAGATCACCAGGCTAGCCCATAGCCACAATGCAGGTCCAGGATCAAGCAGGAAAGTCAAGTCCACAGGTCAGGAGACACAAGGCATACAGGCAAAACTGTAAGACAGCTCTGGCAAAGACAAGGCTAATCATCTTGGCTTTAATGCTCCTCTTGTGCAAAGAGAAGCGGGATGCCAAAAAGGCTTCTCAGAGCCTTTTCTCTCCAAGTCCTTTTCCTAGCACTCTGACCCTGGTTCCCGCTACTGCACCAGATCAGAGCTGGCCTTGAGCACAGGCAGCCAAACCCCAGCGGGGAAGCCGGGCAAAACTCAGGGCTCTGACACATAATTAGCAATGTTAATTTTTGCATCTGCATGCTATACCTGGTCTGAGCCATACTACTGGCTTTCATAAATTGAATAAATTAATAGCAACTCCATAGCATTTATCTGAAGACCTCAAAGCAACTTAGAACAATTAATGAATTAAGCCTCTTACCATCCCTTTGATGTGTAGAATTAGTTTTATCTCCAGCATGCAGATGCAGAAGTTGGACACTGCAAAAGAAATCCTGAACTCAACAGCAGTTTAACCTCAGTGAGTGAGGCCAGGATTTCATCCACAGAAATCAAATGAGTTTCCTAAAATCACAAAAGGTGCTTCAAGTCCCTGTTTTTTGTATGAAAGGAGTTCTCATGACAGTTAATAGACTCACATTACCTTTTGGTTTTTTTAGCTCACTTTTCATTTAGAGCAAAAACAAGGATAAAAACTACAACCTCTTTACCTGAGACTTACAATTTAATTCTAAAACTGTACTTGCTTCTAAAATGCATCCTTTATAACACAATATGCTCTTCACCTTCCTCAACTTGATTGGACTGCAGCCCCAGAATGTGGTATGTACTGAGTGCCCGTAAAAGCAACGATTTCACAATTTCTGCAGTCTTGACCAAAATGACAACTCATACTTTCCTGTGCTTTGCCACATTCCAATTTTTTGTTGTTAATGAGAGCAATAAAATATATTAATATCATTTTAAAGCATTTAAGTAATTACAAAATTAGTAATTAGCACCCACAACATCTCTGAGCAACATGTTCCAATGCTTCACCACCCTCATGGTAAAACAATTCTTCCTTATATCTAATCTAAAATTATCCTCTTTCAGTTTAAAACCATTGTGCCTTGTCCTGTCACTACAGGCCTTGGTAAAAAGTCTTTCTCCATCTTTCTTATAAGCTTCCTTTATATATTGAAAGGCTAAAATAACATCTCCCCAGAGCGTTCTCTTCTCCAGGCTGAACAACGCCAACAGCCTTTCCTCATAGGTGAGAAGTTCCAGACCTCTGATCATTTTCGTGGCCCTCCTCTGGACCTGCTCTAACAGGTCCATTTGTTTCTTGTTCCAGGGGCCTCAGAGCTGGATGCAGTACTCCAGGTGGGGTCTCACAAGAGTGGAGTAGAGGGGGAAAATCACCTCCCTTGACCCGTTGGTCGCTTCTTTTGATGCAGCCCAGGATGCAACTGGCTTTCTGGATTGCAAGTGCACATCGCTGGCTCATGTCCCACTTTTCATCCACCAGTATCCCCAAGTCATTCTCCAAAGGGCTGATCTCAATCCATTCAGCCCCCAGACTGTATTAATGCTGGGGATTGCCCTGACCCACATACAGAACCTTGCATGAACTTCATGAGGTTTGCATAGACTGACTCCTCAAGCCTGTCAAAGTCCCTCTGGATGGCATCCCTTTCCTGAAGCATATCAGCTGCACCACTCAGCTTGGTGTTTTCTGCAAACTTGCTGAGGTTGTACTCAGTCCCACTGTCTACGTAACTAATGAAGATATTAAATAGTATTGGTCCCAGTAGGGGCCCTTGAGGGACACTACTCATGAGGGACTTTCACTCTGAATAGTGAACACTCGAACTAAACTGTTAGTGAGACATTCCATAAGATTCCCACATTTTCTAGGTGGCCCAGGCTCGATGCGCTGTTACTATAAACTGATGCAGCAGCACATGATGTCAAGGCTTGTGAACACCATCACCATAATTATTGAGTTGACTAGAGACAGTGATTTGCTTTAAATAATCCTTACCTTTATGGGCATCCCCACCCTGCTTTGAAGTTATTTAAGATAGAAACAAAATATTGTTTTAAATGTTTTTAATTTTTTTTTTTTTAATGTATAAGTGGCGTATCATTTTGTGTTGTTTCCTGTTTCCACAGGGTCTGTTGTTCTGTTTACATTTTCCTGGAAATAAATAAGGCAAAATGTTATTTGGAAATGAAGTACCTTAAGATCAGGAAAATGAAAACATAGAGACAAGCATATCTGGTAAAGGACAGAAATCACTGAGAAAAAAATGAAACAACTGAATTTGCTGGCATGCAGACCAAACAGCATAAGATACCTTGATAAGAGGAGAATAAAATTAATATTATGCTAGCTCTTTACCTGGCCATATTGTGTATCGTTATGGATTAAAATTGAGTGTCAAAAATGAAATCTATTGTACTGTGTTCTTTCTTCTTTTTTTTGGGTCATGTGACAGTAATTCAGCAGCTCTCCATGGTGCATACCTCCAACCTCCTCACCAAAATAAAATGCAAAGAATCAGATCCCATTATCATTAATGGACTGGAGAAGGTTATAAAATGAAAAAGATAAAAGAAGGCCAACACTGCAAATTAGAATCACCTCACAACCAAATCAGGACACAGCAGTACTTTAATCAAATTCTGTACAGTTCATGTTTGTAATATTGACAAATCCTAATTATAATGAAATACTATTTGTTCCCTGGTGTTGAATGTTTCTGTTGTAATGACTATAGTGATTTGCACCAACTGAGCTTATAATTCACTTTCTTGGCTAAGACTGCAAAGTTAAAAGTGAAAGCAGCAGAAGAGGGATGGAAAAGTGGGCAAGTGTAGGTGGATGTAAACAAAGATGTCAACAAGTCCTTTAAATCTTTTCTCTATTTCTAGCAGAGCCTGTCAGTTCAGCACCAGATTGTTATTCAAAGGCACTTTTAAAACTGCAATGTAAACTAAGAATGACACATTGCTGATCACATTACTAACTCTTGAAAATCATTAATATTCATTAATATTACTATCATTAATATTCACAGAGTTTCAGTTATGTAGACACTGCAAACTTACTTGGATCACTGCAAAAATGTGTATCTTGTCTATTGTTTGACTCGTAGACACTAATATGACCTCTGGTTATTTGAGCTGGGGAGATGATTTTAATAGTCACTTAGTCATCACTATGATGCTCCAGCAGCAACTCTGGGAAAACTAGTCAGTAACATTATTCAGTGTCATTTTAAAGCTGTTTACATGATAAAAAGGAAAAAAAAAAAGTGTTGTTGAGCACAAAAGAGTAAAATCTTTCTGGAAGCTTCATAAAGATGTTCTCCTATACACACAAGTATAATCATATAATTTATGTTTGACTTTTAAGAATTTTTTTCTCAATCTCATGTACTTTCTCAAGAACTCTCTCTTAGATTTTTTCTGCTTTAGAGATTGTTATCTGAGTCGTAAAAGCTAGTACAATTAAACAATTTTATGATTACAGTGTCAGTTTCTACATGTTCAGAGCTTCAGCAGCCTCTTGAAAAAAAAAAAATGGCAGTCAGGTAAATGGGAAAGGTATGGGATGAACTACCAGAAACTGGTAGGCTGTATTCTAATCTTCCACTGACTTATTAAGGGCTTAGAAAAATTAATTTTTTACGTCATGCCACCATCTTATCTAGAGCAAGAATGTCCAGTTTGGCCCATTACCTCCAAATTACCTGCATAAAATGAATTTTAATATATTTTTGTCAATCAGTGTTAAGTGCAATCACCAAATACTTTACAACCTTATTGGATCTTTGTGATGTCAGTACCTACTTGCATTGCATCATTCAATATTTTAAATTTAAAAATTTTATTTCATATTCAAACATGCTGCATGTAATTAGTTCAGATGAAAAAGCTGAAAAAAAAAAGTGTTTTCATGTTTGTCCTTTATTTCCCCTCTTTTCCTTTTTTCTTTTTTTTTTCTTTCTATATTTCCCATCTGTTAAGAAGGAAGCTGGGGAAGAAATCTGGAAAACAAGGGAAAACTCAAAACTGGAAAAGAATGTTTCTTTTGTGCTCTCTTACGTTCCTTGGTGACATTCACATTTTAAGTGAAATAAGAAAAGAAAGTAAGTGGGGGAAAAAAACCTAGCAAACAAAACAAACAAACAAACAAAAAAATCCAAAAGCAAAAAGAAAGAGCAAGATGAGGCAACCATAACCACCGAACTGCAAGTTACCTGACCACTACTGATTATTTCTTCTGAAGTTCCACCTCAGCAAACTATTTTAAAACAATAAAAAAAGAAAAATGAAAGTAGGTGTTTACCATATGGCAATGATAAAGGATCAAGGAAGAATGACTTGCTTCTAAAAGTGAATAAGTTTTATGACAATAAATGTAACAGTCATGCCCCCCTTTCTTACCTTCACTATAACATTTCTAATAAGACCTTTTTCTAGTTCCTTCCTGCTTAACTTTTTGCCGCAGTTCTAGAATGTGAAGGTACATTTTTAAGAAAAACAAAACCAGGGAAACAATATGTTGGCAAGCCACAGTAAAGGTTAAAGAAAAAAGATAACTTTAAAAAAAAAAGGTTTCAGAGAAAAATTTCAACTATGTTCTATGAATTTTGGATACAAATTGAAAGAAGTGAAAGGAGTTAGCACTATCCTTGTTCAGGACAGAGATCTATTAAGAAAAGAAAAATAATCATACAATAAAACAAATATTAAAAAACATGACTAAATGTAAATAATTTAAGTGATTATAAATTTCCATAAAATAATTATAAATAAAATTAATTATAAATTTAAATAGGGAAGACACTGAAGAAAAGAGAGAATCAAGAACAGAAGTATAAGAAGTCTGAGGCAGGAGGAAAAAAAAGCAAGAAAATTACATATGAATTAAAAAAGAAAAAAGAAGCTCCCAAGATTAAAGAAATAAGAAGATGTCCTGTAAGATGTCCTGGAGATGGAGCACAGAGATGGGAAAAAAAAAGAACCAACCAACCAACGAAACAAAACAACTTTATTTTCAACTATAGAGCTTTTCTTTATATTTTGCAGATACAATACGACAAAAATCAGAAATATCTCCCCATAATAGGATTTGGACCTAAAACGCATAATTATAGTCTCTGGACTGTATCCATGGCTTTCACTACCCTTAAAAGCAAGGACAAGTTTTCTCATGCAGTTCATGAAAGCCCTCTTTGCAATATATTTTACTATCAGAAAGAAATTACACTGAGTAACATCGATTTATAACACCAGGCTCACAGTTCTTATAGTCACATGTAAAGCCCTGACATTTAAGTTTTCCTTTGAAGATTGGTTATCATCTAGATACCTTCTTATACTTTGTCTAAATTTAGAGAGGTGTTATATACTTCTAGGAAATTTAATGGATTTACACATATGTGGCTGAACAAAAAGTAAATATTATGGTTTCCTTTGTCTAATAATTTTTGCACATAAAAAGTTTCAGATTATAGTGTTAGCAAATGAATTTTTGTGTATTATTCCTCCTCTCCCTGTATTGTCTCAGGGGGAGAAATACTCATTCTTGATATCTTGTAGGTTCAAAGTCAAGGAAAGAACCATGTTGTCATGCAGTTCAGGGAGATCCACACTTATGTAGCAGCAGGGGCTTGCATTCCCTAGAGATTTTGTGTACGTATATACAGAAGAAAGTTTGTTTCCATCTACCTTGTTCTTACTGTATGATCACAATCTTAACCCTTGGCCTTGTGAAGGTAACAGAGCAAAAAAAAAAAAACCTACAAGAGCAGTTACTCCTCAACTCCTCAGAGAAAATATGACAAAACCAGATAGATTTTTTTTTTTAACAGTCAACATTGGAACATTTTATTACAATTTGGACTCAAGTGTAAGATGAATCTTTTTATACTGTTTTTGCTCTTTAACCTGAACAAATATGGGAAAAACATAAATGTGTAATACTGAGTGACAACTATTCACAAAGGAGATAGTGAGCAAGCTGATGTTATATTCTCTCTTTGGGTCATCACCCTGAAATTCTCTTGTGATCTGTAAAACAGCGTTTACACTGTGAACTTGCACATTATGATCCATGACATGATTTTATCTTTTAATGATAAATTGTTCTGAACTAAAGCCAAGGCAAGTTTCAGTGTCACAGAAGAGTTACTCAAGAGTATGAATTCTGAAGGCTCAAAACCAGGAAAGGTTTTTGAATCAAACACCATTTTAGCTGAAGTTATGATTTGATGTGTGGGGCAAATAACATGATTGCTATATGCATTATGCTAGCACTGCTGTATTAGTTCTCACATACCATTACCTGTCTAACCAGGCAGATCTTAAGGTGAAGACAGGCCTGGCATAAAGCCAGGTCTCTGCTCTCCTTTATTTTTTAGTGTATGTGTCTGTATATGTCTTCTTTCATGCTTCTACAGGGAAATTTGAAAGTTGGTTAAGCAGAATTCAGTTCTAAATCTCTACTTTATACCAGCACTTAATATTGATAAAATCTGTTTCAGGGACCCTCAAATTTCCTCACTAATTGGTAATAGTCTGTATACGATTCATGCAGTTGTATTTTACACTGCTGTTTAAAAAGCACACTGTGTGGGCAGAAGTGAGTGAAAAGTTACATAAAAGAAGGCAAGAACTGAATTCTGTCTGAAATTTTTTCTAGCCACCCTAAGTGGCCAGCTGGGCACAGCAGACTGGATGGTGACTGACTCCCAGAGTTCCTTGTTCAAACAATTTCCATTGTGTTGAAGCTGGGAATTGGCTGTTATCTTCTCTCAGCAGCTTCACAAATTTGCACTGTCTTCACTTTGAGATGCTTTAAAAGGTGTCAGAATAACTATTTTCCTTTCCTACCTTGTTTCTCTGCCCTGCCCCTTCTATGCTTATTTCATTCTCCTGGCTTCCAGATCAGACTATATTGCAACAGCATGGATCCCATTTGAAATAAGTGAATGTATTTCAGCTGTAGCCCCAGTACAGAACAAAATACGTGACTGCTGACTTGTTACTGAATTGGTCTGAAAAAGTAGAGCTCTGATGAAGTAGTTAAAAATCTGTTGCAAGTGCTGTGGAGAGTCCACACACTACCAGTAGCTCAGTGAAGCACATTTCTGTTGCGCTTATTGCAGCCATTTCTAACATTTTCATTATCACTACATGGCTTTTCCAGATAGGTGGGAGTGAATGGGTAGGTGGAAACCAAGGCTCTTCCATGTTCTCAAACGGTCCCCTCATCTCTTCTGAGAAGTCATGCGATATAACATAACTGGAGCAATATTCAGGAAAGGGTCCCTGTACTCACTTCCAACCTTAACTACCAGAAAATGGGAAAGAAACATTCCCCCTGCCTTACACAGTACATAATCTTAGTGTAGCAGTAAAAGTTCGATATTTGCCCACTGTTCTGTGGTTTGTGAATGGTAAAAATAGAGATAAGAACACAAGCTTGACTTAACCATAGAAATGTACTCTGGATAAAAATAAAGACTTTTGTAGGCTTCTTTTACAACAGCATCAGGAGCAAAATCTAGCTCCAATATGATGTCACAGCTATTGTGTAAACAAGATAAGAGGCATTTTAATTCCTTTTCTCAAAAGGGGGAAGCAAATATCACTGAAAATTGAAAGCAGAGTTATGCTTGGATGTAACAGCTTGAATGCCTCTGTATCTTTAGCATATTTGAAAAGTTAATTCTTCAGCTTCAGCCATAAGTTAAAAATTTCCTTGCTTGGTAATAGCAATGAGTCTGCAACGTGCATCACTTGAATCTTTTATTACATTGGCTTCATTCTTTGGGACCACCATGATGGTGAGCTGTTACTACAGAAAGAGGTACAGAAATGCTTTTGGATTGTTGGGTTTTCTTTAGCTCCTTTTGCAAACCTTGTGGTGCTGCTGTGGCCAGCCCGTGTGAACTTCTGATGGACTTCGTTTGCTTTAATTGCCAGAAATGCCTGCAAGCTGTAGTTCAGTCTTTGCAAACCCACAGTATAAAGGCTGAGTTTGGTGAGTTTTCCTCACTAAAGTTGTATCCTGACGTCAAGCCTTTCTGTACACTCAGGGAAAAACATTGCTAGCACCAATGCAGTAGAGGGGTAGAAAGGTGCCAACGGTGAAGTTCTGGCATTTTTCTGTCCTTCCCTAATCACACATTCCCTATCCACAATGGGCTGATTGCTGGTAGCCATCAGCTAGCCTCAGCCGCCACAGTGTGCGATGTGTGTCCCTTCTCTCTGCAGAACTCTTTCTACAGACTTTTCTGGGCTACACTCTTGCAACAGAACTCAGGGTAGCATATACTCATGGAACCTATCTTGCTGTATCTGAACTTGTGTGATTTTTGTTACAATCTGTTGAAGAGACACATGTATTACTGTTGAGCTTCAGAAACTTTCAAATCTTGACAAAACACTCCTCCCCTTCTCTCCACACTCAAAGCAAACGTTGACTTAAATCTATCTTACTCTTGTGGGAGTTCATTGAAACAATAAAGTTGCACTTCTGTTGTCCTATTAGACATATAGTTGTCTTTCACAAGAAGACAGAGGCCAAGGCAGTGAAAAAGCTTCAGACTGATGAATGAAACCAGGAAAAGCATGCTGTCAGTCTTCCAGGCTGAGATAATATGCTTCTAGAATAAAAGGGATGCTGTAGAGAAATGTATCTTTGTCAGATAAATGAAAAATAAGTCTCAGTTTTCTCTGTACTTCATCTTATGGATGACAGTCTATCATCATGAGGTACAGAGGAAAGTATATATAATTAAATGGCTGGAATCTGGACAGCATTGATGTGCTGAACATTCTTTTGTGACGTTTCTTATGGAAAGCAAATAGGTTTTAGAGTTGGCAACAATAAGATAAAATGACAAAAAATTACTGTCTTAGAGTGATACAACCACGCATTAACTGAGTGCCCTTAACAAAAAGTGCCATAGACCTTCAAAGTAAATGTCTTTGAACAAGGAATACACTGTAAGAAAACAAGATTGTGGATTTATTCTTTCATGAACAACACCCTTCTGTAGATATTTCTGAATTTGTGGCTCATATACAGTGAACTATGTAGTATAAAAATACCATATAGTCTTCATTTTTTCAAGATAGATGAAGTTTGAATCTGTTTTTGTTTTAGCTCTCATGCTGCACTAAATAAAGAACTGGGAGGCAGAACTTGTTTTTAATGTGTAAAATCTAGGGAATCCAGGAGGGTTTTTCAGCTCCAGTATCCAAATAATATACACCAAAGTTTGTAATGTTTGCCAGTGGTTAGCCCTGATGTGGTAATTTGATTTACACTGGACCATCTCAAGCACAATCTGCTGATCTACTTGGAAGATCTGCTTCTGACCTGCTTGGAAGACACGGAGATACTACTTAACATGAATAGTCATTGATCTGGGGCTAGGAACCAACGTATTTACTATAGCAATATTTATTATTTACAATGTTACCGGACTGCTAGCACCATTAACAGTTTCAAGCATATATCTAAATTCATTACATATACTGTAAGCAGTAATTTGATATGTAAGGTCGGAGTCTGCCCTTCTTGCCCCAACAAAAATATTCTACTTGGGTTTGGGGTAAAAGCTTTCCAAGCTCACTACTCCTGTAGGTTAATCTTTACCATTTCAATGAAAAAAATAGTACACTGATGATGAGTTCTAACTACAAACCAATAATGCCACTGCTTTAGTATGGATTATGCTGCACTTGAGTTACAATACAGGCCCATAAAAGTTCTACAACCTAATACAGGTCTGAGATTGTTTCACTAGGAAAGAATGTAGAATATATTAATAGAATTATACAATCATAGAATACCAGGTTGGAAGTGATCTCAAAGATCATCTGGTCCAACCTTTCTTGGCAAAAACACAGTCTAGACAAGATAGCCCAGCACCCTGTCCAGCTGAATCTTAAAAGTGTCCAATGAGGAGGAATCCATCACTTCCCTGCGCAGATTATTCCAACGGCTGATTGCTCTCATTGTGAAAAATTTTCCTCTTGTGTCCAATTGAAATCTCCCAAGGAGTACCTTATACCCATTACCCCACATCTTTCCCATGTGACTCCTTGTAAAAAAGGAGTCTCCATCTTCTTTGTAGCCACCCTTTAAATACTGGAACATGCTGATAGGTTTCCCCTAAGCCTTCTTTTCTCAAGGCTGAACAAACACAATTGTCTCAGTTTTTCCTCATATGGAAGGCTTCCCATTCCTTTGATCATCTTTGTAGCCCTTCTCTGGACCCTCTCCAGCCTGTCCACATCTCTTTTGTATACCAGGGACCAAAAATGAACACAGTATTTCAGGTGTGGTTTGACAAGTGCTGAGAAGAGTGGGATCACTTCTTTATCTCTGCTGGTGATGCCCTTGTTAATGCAAGCCAGCATCCTGTTGGCTTTCTTTGCTGCTGCAGCACACTGTTCACTCAAATTGATCTTGCTGCTCATCAGGACTCCCAGGTCCCTTTCCACAGAACTGCTCCCCAGAAAGTTAGATTCTAGTCTGTGCTGTAATCCTGGGTTGTGTTTCACCAGGTGCAAGTCCTTACACTTGTTCTTGTTTAACTTCATAAGGTTTTCATGAACCTATTCTTTCAGCTTATCCAGGCCTTTCTGTACTCTAGAGGATATTTTGCCTTTCCTTATATAATTTTAAAGTTCACTACTTTAAAATGAAAGGTTCTTTAGTTGAGTGGGATTGATTTTTCCAAGAAGGCTTGATCAATAAATAGGCAAATTAATTTCAGCCTATTAATTCAGTCTTGTGAACTGGAGGGGCTTTGAAGAAATAAAATGCCACTTCACCTCTCACCCCATTATTGATAGGAAATCATATTGAATTCACAGTCTTGAAACATGGGGTGGCAAGAAAGGTTGCTGTAACAAAAAAAAAGGAAAAACAACCTCTCCAACTGCTTTGTATTTCTCAAGAAGGTAAATACATTAGATGGAAGAGAACATTTTGTCAGTAATAACACAGAGTCTTTCTGCATGATAGAAGAAGGCATGATCCTTTTTCCTTAATATTTTTACCATTATCTGACTTCTCTCTTCAAGTTTAATCCCTTGCTGTGATTTTGTTCCCTGAATATCTGTTCCCACAGCCAAATACTGAGGGTGCCCCTTATTTTAAAAAGCTGATCTAGTTACAAAATCAGTTGTCTGAGATTGCTGCTTGCCTTTTTCACCAAACTAAGGTATCTGATAACTGCATTTTCAATTTTGCCATTGGTATAAAAAAGCCTTCTTCAGTTATGCCATTGCAGCTTCTCAGGTATTAGAAGTATTAGAATTTCTGGTAGTTCTCAGTCCACATCATGATCAGGACTGATTTTTTTGAGACCTGCTTGAACTTACACCTCCTTAACAGCTGTAGACTGGTTAAATATTTGGAATCATTATTTCATCCCATACAAAGCACAGCTGAATTTCATTCATCATGTTTGAAATTGAGTTCTTAATCTGATTCTAGGAATACACAAGTGTCACAACAAATATTGCATGTTTTTATTGGTATACTGTGAGCATTTATTTGATGGGACTTAAGACTGTCAGTTTTCTCAAGCTGAGTCTCAAATCGTTTTGTGAAAGTCGTGACTGCTACAGGTAGAAGTTAACTTCTTTTAGATCTAGTAGGCAGCTGTCTAGTTTAATCTGAACTCAGTCATAGGGCTCAGGTGTCCTTTGAAATTTGAAGTTTCAAAAGGTAGCTTTGATCCTTCTTTGTCTGCATTTTTCCAACATGCTGCAAGATGTTACCAGTCTGTCCACACCAAGTGGAACAATTGAGATGATTTCATTTCAGGTAATGTTACAGTTTCTCACTCCTGCTTCTCCCTTTCCTTCTCAACTGCTGTAATCCATGTAGTTTATGGAAGTTTCCATAACAGAAACTAAGGCATTTTGTTTGTTCCATGCAACATCTGGTGTTTTTTCTAATTCTTCTTCAACATTTCAATTGCAGAAGGCAGACCAGCTATCTCAATGTAACTCAGCACCAGGAATGTGTTACCATCAGACAAATGGGTTTGTGCCATGTGCATGCAATTCTGTTAGCCCCTCCATTGATGTTGTGCTGATTCACTGGCAGTCAAATTTAAGCACGCATGTTTTTTGTAGGAAATGTTTCCAAGGAAACCACATTATTTGCAATTCTAGATACTGAAGATAACATTATGTGGAATACTAGTGACAGTGTGTTGACTTACAGAACACAACCCCAGTGTGAGCCTTGCAGGATCATGGTAGAAGAAAGAATGTAGGCATTTGTATTGGGGTCCACATTCATATTTCCACCACTGAAGATTCTCTCTGATGTTAGCAGTTTCTAAAGATCCCTTATAAAAGTTGACACATAAGTTGTTCCTACTTTCTACAGCACCTTCTGCAGACTTCAGTGGCTTATGAGTGGCTTCTACAATTAAGTCCAAATTTGATCTTTATGTGCTGGCGTTTGACCTGATTAGTCTCTAATAAAGTCCAAAACTATGGTAATAGATGCGTGGAAAAACATTGTAATGTCATTGAAATGTTTAGAAAGATGATCCTGGATTTACTGCTGGTGTACAGGCAAATGTAAATTTTCAACACCAAAGTGGTGATTTAAATCCCTCTTATTCATTACAAGCAGAGAATCTCATCTTTCATAAGTTACACTCTCAAAGATGTCCTTCTATGAAACTGTTTCCAGTAAGACAGTAGGATCTTTCCAATTTGATTTCCAACAGTCTATTGAGAGACTCTATTGAGAACTCTATTAAGAGTTCCATTAGGTTTTCAGATCGACCATTTATTCTTACTAGTATTGAAAAAACCCAAACATTTGACTCTTAAGAAAATTTCACTTTTAAGCCAGCTACCTCTTCTTTTTTGCCTTTTTGATGTTGAATCCTTCCCTGATTTTTTGTTTTGTTTTGTTTTGTTTTGTTTTTTATTTAGTTTTGTACTATTTTCTACATTTCTTTTTGCAACCTGGAAACCCTACTTGCAGTCCTCAGAGTCTAGGAGTTTCTGTAGTTGCCCAGTTCTAGTAAATTTTTTATAAAATAATTTTGGCATTGGAATTAGATTTTATCCTTGTTCTTCCTGTGAGGTGATATAGGCTCTCTTGGGAGGGGGAGTGTAAAAGAAGAGAGTGTAAAGAAGAGAAGAGGAGTGAAAACATTTCCTGCCATCCAGACAGTGTCACAGTCAAAATTTCTTGATAATTTTTTTTTTTTTCTTTTTCTTTCCTTTCTCAAACACGCTGGAAACAGAAACAATTCATTACACTTGAGAACATAAGCAATAACCTGCCTTTACTCCGTTCTTTTCTGTTTCTCCATCAGCATCTATGACATCAAGTCTCCTATGATCATTGCCATCAAGGAATAAAACCTCTTACCCTCCTCCTTCTACCTAAAAGCTTGTTTAAATCAAACAGTTAAGAATTATGGCCCTGATCTGAGACCCAGCATACATGTCTAGTTTTCTTGTAAACTCAAACAAACCATCCCTTTAGATATTTGAAAGGGCCCATATACTCCTTCGTTTTATGACCAATATGTGTAGATATTTTGTGATTTCTATTAAATCATGTAATCAGTTCTTATTTTCGCTGTGTTGATTGATGATCATGTACTTGCCAATAATTTTAATTGACTAAATGCTGATATTTTCTCAACACAACAGTGATTTCAGAGAGTATGAAAAAAACTGCTTAGGCCTTACTGGTCTTCAGTACAAAGAAGATGGATTGCTCTACAAGCTCCCATGTCCTCTACTCCCTTTCTGTATCCCTATTTACAAAGTTAATATTTAGCTTCCCAAAGGTCACGAACTCATGCATGGCCACCCTCAGTAGCTATTTCCCATATTGCATCCCTTCTTACTTCCACGTAACTTTTGAGCTCTCCTCAGACTACAGTGATACTTTCCAACCTTTTGTCTTTTTTTATTCCCTTATGTGGAATTTATTCATCCTGCAATGAATTCTAATTTTTTTCTGTGTTTCCTGTGTCACTTAGCAGAGTGTTTCAGCTGTGCATTATGGTTATGCTCAGCAGCTTATATGTCATTTACAAGTACAGCTTCCATCAATAACTAAAGGAACTTTATCCCTCAGACCAAGATTAAGGCAAGTAATTATCTTTGTTTATATGTTAAATGATAACAATTAGAAAAAATTGATCAAAACTATATAATTATAATTATTCTAACATGAAAACTCATAATCCAATGGACTTTCACTGTGCTTGTGTTTTATGTTCATAACTGTAGGGCAGAGGCTGTTCTCTCCTTGAAGTGACACAGGTGAATTCCTTTAAACTGTACTCATTTCAAGTTTCCCATCCATAGGCTTCTGACTGCTTTCAAAAAGAATGACTTCTAAAGGTAATAGAGGTTCCACAGGCTGAACAATAGCTCAAATCTGTTTTGACATGAGTGAAGGGATTATGGTGTCAGCAAGCTTTTCCTTCTCATTCACCAGCTTGACCCTCCCCAGCTGCAAGCTTCTGTCTGACCTCTGATGACAAGGCTCACTGGTCTGAGAAAGGCATTGCCTGCTCTGGATTAACATCTGCACAATGACACTCATAATCATAACGTGGAGGAAGGCATAAAATTCACATTTGTTTTCAGCACCCTCTTTTTTTTTCATTTTCAGGTATTAGTTCCTACTATCAATCCTCAAATGAAGGAAGGAACATTTACTCCCTGAAACAGTCCATACATTGCATTATCTAATTCACCACCCAAACTGTCTCTAAAAGGTTGGTCTTATCTTTGTATAACAAAGAGCTTGACAGAAAAGGTCACAGGCTACAGCTGGAGTAGGAAAAGGATTTTAATATTTGGTAGGAAGTCCTAAAAAGAAGATAGCAGGCATTAACAGGCCTTCTCTGGAAATTGCTACAATACCTCAAAATTTCTTGGTGTTATCTTACATCGTGTCAGTTATGTCTGTGCCTTATTAATGTCCCATTCTTATTAAGTTTCCACAAACATAAAACAAGACATTACATGCATCTAGACTATTCCCTCTACACAAAGGCATGTGTATTAGCATATTTCATCTTAATATAGTCAAGGCTTCCGAGCAGCTGCAAAATCTTTACTGACATGGTTACTGCAAATCATAGTTTCTTCTTTTGCCCAGCTCTTCACAATATCAGTCATGCTAGTTAGTACAGGAAATACTGTACAAAATAATGACAATTAAGCAAGCAAATCTCAAACTCAATAACCAGCAATGTTGCTCAAGAGTCTTCAGGGCACCTAATGAGATGCACCCTGGATAGGAGCCTTCCAGACTCTCTGCTTCTGCAGGGAGGAATAACCATAGAATCCACTTTAAAGTTACACCAAATATTTGTTTTGCAGAGGAACAAAAGAAGGGCTAACCAGAGTTTGCTCGCCTGTGCTCCTGTAGTGAAGGGCCTCATTTTTGCTGTAAGGCCACCTCTGTGACATTCGCAGTAAATTCATTAGTTGTGTCATTTCTTAGAGTATGTCCTCTATGTCGTGTGTCTGAGAAAAGTTGTCTCAGTCAGCACTGTTTCTTATTGTCTGTGCAATGTGCAGCAACACATGCCTCATGGGAGAGCAGTAACGAGCAGCTAGTCCTTTTGAGTAGAAGTGTGGCTGCCGAAAAATGAGCTAAAAGACATGAGTAAAAGACATTTTCCTTCACTGAGCCTTTCTGGGCATCCATTACCCTCCTAGTGTCTAAGTTCATACGCAGGTATTAGAGCTGCTTGGAAATTTTCAAATGGAAAATGTGGTTGCACTTCTAGTTTTCATTTCAAAAAGTGAAAAAATACAAAACTTTGGCCTCTCCTGTGAAGTAGAAAATCCACTGCTTATCAGCTCTGATTGCTAGACTGCCTCTCCAAATATTCCTAGAGGAGGTGTGAGTGGCTGATGTACGTTTTATGTTTTTTCTCATTTTTCCACGCAAAGGGAATAGAAACTCTTTCCCCTCAGGAATTTTTGATCACTGGACTTGCATGGAACTGTCAGTCTTTGAAAGAAAACTGTATTTTCTGTTCACTGAACTCAGTTGCTGATAATATATAAACAAAGTATTCTGAGAAAATAAGCAGTCTTACTGCTGTATTATTTATACTGTAAAAGGAACTATATTATGTTGTACTTATTTCCAAACAAAAATTCAGTTTACAATTTTATCTTTCAATGTGATTTCCCGTTGGATCCAAATGGCTTGCCATACATGTAAGTCATAATTTAGTCTCCATTGACAACCAATTGAAGAGACTGTCTGAGAAAACACGTGTCTTGAGCTACTGCATAATGTGGCTGCAGGAAAGGGAAGTAGGAAAAAGAAGGTATATATGCTACATATACACTAGTAAGTTAAACATATTCACGAATGTTCTCTGACACTTATGCCACCGGCATGGAACAGACTCTTCTATATTGATTTAGCTTCCTGTTTCCCAAAACAAATCAGCCTTGATCAAACTGAAAATTAGCTGACACATATGCTGATGCAGAACATATTCCACTGGCTTTTGGGACTGCTCAGAAGCATAATTGTCTAGTAGAACATGCCTGCTATGTTCTGCCATTATCTACTGTTATCACACTCCCCTCTTGTTAAGAAACAGCTTGCTCCCATCCTCCCAAGGTCTGCAGTCCCTGATGAGGTTTCAGTACTTCAGCACACGGCCCACAGCTGCTGCCAGTGTGCCTTGGGACACTCCGGCTTTTTTGCTGTTCAGACTAGATGAGGTTTTGCATCTCCTTTAGCCTTTGTAGGAACTAAACCCTTTCTTGGTGTATAGCTGTGGTGGGTTGATCCTGGCTGGATGCCAGGTGTCCACCAAAGCTGCTCTATTGCTCCCCTCCTCAGCTGAACAGGGGAGAGAAAAATATAATGAAAAGGTTGAGATAAGGACAGGGATAGATCACTCAGCAATTACTATCACGGGCAAAACACATTCAACATGGGGAAAAATTAATTTAATTTATTACCAATCAAATCAGAGTAGGGTAATGAGAAATAAAACCAAAAATCAAGAACACCCTTCCCCTGCCCCTTCTTCCCGGACTCAACTTCACTACCGATTTCTCTACCTCCTCCCTCCGAGTGGCACAGGGGGTTGGGGAATGGGGGTTGTGGTCAGTTCATCACGCGTCTCTGCTGCTCCTTCCTCCTCAGAGGGAGGACTCCCATTCTTCCCCTGCTCCAGTGTGGGGTCCTTCCCATGGGATACAGTTTTCCATGAACTTCTCCAACATGAGTCCTTCCCATGGGCTGCAGTTCATGAACTGCTCCAGCATAGAGCCTTTCCATACGGTGCAGTCCTTCAGGAGCAGACTGCTCCAGCATGGATCCCCCATGGGGTCACAAGTCCTGCCAGCAAACCTGCGCCAGCCTGGGCTCCTCTCCTCATGGGTCCACTGGTCCTGCCAAAAGGCTGCTCAGGCGTAGGCCTCCCATGGGGTCACAGCTTCCTTCAGGCTGCTCTGATGTGGGGTTCTCCACAAGCTGCAGGTGAATATCTGCTCCACTATCGGATCCTCCATGGGCTGCAGGGTGACAGCCTGCCTCACCATAATCTTCACCATGGGCTGAAGGGGAACCTCTGCTCTGGCACCTGGACCACATCCTCCCCCTCCTCCTTCATTGACCTTGGTGTCTGAAGAGTTATTACTCTCACATCTTCTCACTCCTCTCTCTGTCTGCAGTTGTGCAGTTTCACACACATCCCCTTTTGTTTTGCTCCCAATTTTGAGCCCTCCAACACAAGAAGAACATTGATAGACTTGTGTGTGTCCATTGGAGGGCCCTCAAGATGGCCAGGGGTTGGAGCATGTGCCCTGTAAGGAAAGATGAGGGAACTGGGTTTGTACAGCTTGGAGAAGAGAAGGCTTTAAGGAGACTTGCCAATAGCCTTCCAACTCCTACAAGGAAGTTGTTGAGAAGACGAAGCCAAGCTCCTTATGTGGTGCATGGCTGGAGGACAAGAGAAAATGGTCTTGAATTATGACAAGGCAGGTTCCAAGTAGATAAAAGGAAAAAATTGCTCAATATAATTAAGAACTGGAGCTGATTGCTCCAAGATATTGTACAATCTCCATCTTTGGAGGTTTCCAAGACCCAGATGGCCAAAACACAAAACAATCCGATCTGAGTTGCATGTTGAATCTGTTTTGAGCATGAGGTTGAGCTAGATGGTTTCAGAAGATCTCTTTTGTGAGTTTTTTTCACAGTCTACCCTTGGTAAATGGCCTGGATAACAACATCTGTTAGGGTAAGAACATGAGGCTATTTAATATGTGTGCCAGGTTGAATATGCAAAACTAGAGAGCATTTGCCCACAGCTCATTGTGCTAAAGAGAAAGACAACTATCAGCCCCCAACTGATCATGTAAAAGGGAAAGACAGACATCAGCTGGAAAAAGAATAACCAACGAATTACAGCGGGACTTTTGAAACAAAAGTATAAAAGAAGCATAACAAGTTGTAACATGTGGGAAGAGACTTTGGAGTAGACACAGCAGCAGTAAAAACCTGGTTTGACGGTGCTATAAGTCATCCCGTTGGCGTCTCACCTCTGCCTCAGCCAGACAGAGCAGTGTGGTCAGATTCCACAAGCTGCCCGCTGTCTGGCGACGGGGCAACAGTACAGGCTACCATAAGCAGACACCCACACCTCCTGGGGTGCTTGCGAGCTTGTGGGTGCAGCCTCACCAACTGCAGGGAGGAGCATGGGGCCCCATGAGATGAGAGTGCCCACAACTCCTGCATGATGTGAGTGCAAGTAGGGGAGCCTGCACGCACAGACAGTACAAGGGGGTACTTTTTAGCCACATGTGGTGTTGGGGAGGGCTTGTGTGTGTAACATTGTGTGTATGTTTGTGATTAGAACTACTTGTGATTAACTATAGAGACATATTTAGATGTTTGTATGGGTTTATTAACATATTGTAAATGTATTCTGATTTATCCGCTGTATTAACAATATTCATCCTGCATGTATAGTTCATTGATTGCTGGTTAATTACATGTCATTGGCAAACTAATAAACCATTTCAAACTTGCTCTCTGTGTAAACTATGCAAAATTGATAGTTTTTCTCTGTGATACCTTCCAACATGAATGATTCTGTGATTTCACCCTGTGATAGCTTTCGAATTGTCAAAGTGTGCTTGGGAGTTCTTTGGGAAGGCCGTAGTGAGCATAGGTCAAATTCATGCCCACAGATATTTCTGCCTGTGTTTGAATTCATCAGTACAGAGGTAGCTAGTCTCTTGCTCCATACACCCACTACCATGCCCTAATGCTAACATCCAAGTTTCAAGGTGACTAGGTTTTCCAGAGCTGAGTCCTATATACATTTAAGAGCACAGTTCTCAGTGCATTGATTTATTTGGAATACAACTCATCTGCAAGCATCAAATTTGGGGAACAATATGACCTTTTAATCCTTTCTGAATTTTTAACCCAGTTTGCTTAGATACCGAAATTGTGTAATCTTCTAGCTGTTTTGGGATAACTGAGGAGGCAGAACAAAGCAAAGATGGAATTACAGACTTACAGCATTCTGACCTTTCCTAAAAATTCTTAGAAACAAGCCTACCATTATTCCTTAAGGAATCCTGATGTTGTGTTTTTCTTTCCTGTTTTTCAAGACACAACCTGGCCCTTAGTATATAGCAAAATTGAGATTATATTCTCACCCCTTCATAAGCACGTGCGTATCCTTTGGTTGTAAAAGCAGATACTGCAGTGAGTAGCTGAAGATGCCCAGTCTTTGTGTTGTGCTAAAATCTGAATTCACAAACCTCAAACTCCAGATTACAGTGTTGTTCAGACATCATTACACGTTTCATCTTTATATAGACTGGAAGAGACTATGTTTTAGACCTGTCAACAGGGCTAAGAATCATAGCCAACACAGGAAAAGGTTTAAATTCCTGGCAGTATTGGATGTTGCTGGAGCCAAATGATTAATGGAGAAATGAGAAGATTAAGTAATGGACTCTGGAAAAAAAGAGATGAAAGTTTGGGTTAGGGCAAAGGTATGAAAATAAAATGAAAGAAGCATTTAGGAAAGAAATTTTCCTGTGCATCTTTACACAAACAGGATCTCCAATGTCCTTATAGCTAGTTTGTCTAGTTTTTATTCTTGTGAATTCTTCTGCTTTCTTCTCTTTGATCTTCTGTTCTGTTACAACGCCATATAAGTAAATGGTCAGTGTTAAAGCTAATCCCCATAGAAGAGATGTAAAAGTCTCTAAGTGAACAAGCCAACAGAAAAGAAAAGACTGGCTGAGGCAGAAATGTGAGTATTATTTTAGTATCACTGGTACACTTTATCAGCTAGCACAATAGTAAAGAAGATAATCTGACTAGATCTACTACTTAACAAAATGTATGCATTAAAAGAGTCTTGCACAAGGGACTATGGGAATCAAAAGTAAATAAGGAAAGCCAAACTACAGG
This sequence comes from Numenius arquata, assembly GCF_964106895.1. Classification (NCBI taxonomy): domain Eukaryota; kingdom Metazoa; phylum Chordata; class Aves; order Charadriiformes; family Scolopacidae; genus Numenius; species Numenius arquata. Next base: position 47,356,564 of record NC_133579.1, read on the forward strand.
TATGTAAAGCATTAACTCCCACATTTTTAACCCACCAAGCCAGGCTCTGGACAGTGTCACTGAAAAGTAAAGGACTTGAAGAGGGCTGATAAGACAAAGTAAACTGGAAAGTAATGAGGAGAAAACTGTAGACAATTGTTTAATACTTGCTTCAGGATCCTGAGCAATGCTTTGGAAGATCAGTGCAATCAGGCTACAAGAAGAGATGCAAGATAAGCTGTATGTTGCTGTATCATAGTTCACAAGCATAAAAGTCCAAATACTTGTTACTTTGCCATTTTGCATCTGAAGAAGAGAATGGAGCTCCAGAGCCAACTATGTGAAAAATTCAAGAACTGCTTCCATCTGAAACTTGGTTTGAGCTAACCTCTATTTTTACTGCCGAAAAATGGTTTACTTTTAACAGTCCATCCCTGAAATTTCCTTCCCTTTCTTCTGTTTGTACTAAAATATCTTTATGATTCTGAATACGGATGCTTCTAGTTCTGGCAAATAATTCTCTAATAAGTTTCATTGGGCATGGCTTGCCATGCCCTCTGTGGGATATGGTTATCTGGCTACATTTCTAAAATTTATTTTCTAAAATGACAAAATGCTTTCCCTCTTGTTCTTATCAACTTGCCCATCAAAACTGAATGACTGTTCCTGGAATTAAAACCTTCAGGGAAACAGTTCTTGTGGTGAATGGACCATAAAATCTCATTCTGCTGCTGGGACTAAAAAATATCTGACTTTTTCTTTCAATGCAATTAAAAAAGATTACATCAGAAGAATTTTCCTCAATGAAACACAGTTTCCATTTTAAGATTATCATTTTGCAAAGATGACTTCTGAGAGAGAAAAATCTAGACTATTTCCTTATAGATTTGATTTATTAACATTGAATGCTACTAGTAGCTATTTCACTAGATCAGGCAAATTGTGCAGAATGTTTGGCTATCACCAAATCTGATTCCTCTCCAAGAAAAAACGTCTGTAGAATGTTTTTTGAACCCCTCCCACAATCATAGAGTGGAGCCTCCAGACAGTAAAAGTTAATATATTGAGTTTGTTTTCAGTTTTACATTCTTGACAGAGTATTTTTTATTAACTGGGACTGACCAATTTCAATTTCATTGTTTAAATATATCACAACAGGTGAGAGAGCAATGTTGTTTGTGGCTGTGAAAAGATGTTAGTCAGCCAAATGTCTTTTATTTTTACAGGAATCTGTTTATATATAAACCATCTCCTAATAACGAAAAAAAAAATCTGGCTCTGGATCTGCAAGACTGATTGATTTATATACCACTAAAGACAGAGGAAAAGCTCTTGCTGCTTGATATGTGTAGGAACATCACTCATTTCAATCACCACATTGTCACCTTTAAAGACCAATTTGTTATCCTTTCACTTTTATTGTTCAAATTACTGGCATCAGGAAAAAAATCATTTTATAGAGACGGCTATCTAGAATAAGTAACTACTCTAAACCTCACCTTTAGAAACACTTTTCTTCATATTTTCTGCATGGATAATTCTATATTCTTGTTATATATTATATCACAGCTTTTGACATTGACAGCTCCAAGGTATAGACTTAAAGAGAAGTTAAATGAGACTTTTATATTTTATAAAATTTATATACTTCTCTTTTCATTCCTCACGCACTTTTCGGTACCAAAAGGATAGAGGAATTTCCCTAAATAATGGCAGGCTCTTTGAACAAATATATGTAACAAGTGTAACATCACAGCATGTACCATATTCTTTTACAATATTATGCATAAACTACTTCAATTTTGACTACAGGCAGTGATATATTGACAGTGCAAGGCCAAATTAAACCTGTCTGCTCTTCATAAAAGGGAGGTAGTTAGGATATGCAACAGTTGCACCTAACTTCCAGTGTTAGATCCTTGCAGTCTTTGAAGAAACATGCATCCAGATCTAGATCTGAGTTTGTCCATTTCACTGGCTTAGGTCTGCAGATTATATTATGAAAGAAAAAAATTGCACATCGTTTGATCCATTTTTTTCCTAAGTAGAAAAATAAACTTTAAAATATCATGATTGTGCCTGGAAAACTTAAACTGCATATTACTATAGTGTTTGACAATAATATGATCTATCTCCTGTCTTTTTATCTCTGACTAATCTTCCACTAATAATGACTTTTTATAAAAAGAAATGGGCATATTTGCTGTTTTCCTTTGCTACATTTCAAAGAACAAAAAATAAAACAATTTGGACTGATAGTCAATATTTCCAGGTAAGACGTAGATTATTTCATTAAGTTTACTCTATATGGTCTGCTGTTCATAAAAATTTTATATACATCTATATTTTTCTGTCTGCCTCCAATAACAACAAACAGACTCTATGAGAATGATTCAAATAGTAAAAAATGAATAATGTGGATCAAAAGCCTGAACAGCACTATACAAAATGATCTGTAAGCACCTATGTGGCTTTCCACAGTTGCAGAATTTCAGTCAGAATTCCAATTGCAGAGAGACCCTTACGGATCTGAAAGTAAAAGAATTATTTTCTTTTTTATATCTCCTTCTTTTTTTCCTTTCCTAGTAGGCAGTCTCATTGACAGAAGACTGCTCTTTCTTAAGGCAAACTAAGTAGCAGCAGCTGACAATGTATGATTCATGCGACCTAGGGTCTTTCAGCAGTTCTGAGAGGTTTTTGGGTAGAGGGTGTATTGACACATAGTCCTTATCACACATTTTTGGCACACAATATTCTCATATTAATAAATCCAGCAACCTTCCCCTTTTTATCTCTACAGTAGCCTGACAGTAGCCTACTGTCAAATATTACTGATGGTCTTTTAAGAACAGAAGGCATCAAACATACTGAAAGTATACGAAAAGTAATAAAATTATTGAAAACATAAAAAACTTTGAAGTCTACATGTGTAAAAGGAAGGCAAGACTATATGTTTGATGCAAAAGATCAATGATTACCAATTATTAAGAAAATAAATGGCTTATTGCTGTTGTAAACAACAGTTCTTCTATGGCATATCAGACATAAATAAGGATATTTTATGAAGAGATAAGGAAAGAGTTTTTCAGTGAATTTTACTGTCAGTGTCATTATAGCATATAGGATGTTTTCTTCATCATAAAATGTAGGAGGTAAGCTATTTTATATATTATATTGTTTTAACAAGACAGTTTTGTTTCCACATCTGTAGCTGACTGGGAAAGTGAGAAAACATTGGAATAGCTTCAGTAATATTTTCCTGAAGATACATTTTAGAGTGTTTTCTTGAAGCTTTTTTTTTTAGATTCAAGCATGAATCCCATCATACACACAGTGTGTAAAGATAAAAGTCAAAGTACAAATGTAGAAGAGCTTACCTTACCTCGAAGTTCCTCATTTGAAGTTCAATGGATTTTGAGTGAGCTATCTGCACCTTTGAAAATCTTTTGCAGTTAAATTCACTTTACTCACAACAGAATATGAGGGAATCTCTCTATAAAGAGATTAAAATGGCCTAACATTAAATCATAAACGTATATTGATAAATTATAATACTAGTGTTGAAGTACTGGTGGTCCAACAATACAAGGAAGGCAAAATTTATGGGGAAACTATCTCCTCATCGACTATAGCATTTCTTCTCAAGCATGGGATTTATCTGTTTATTCACAAGTTGTCATCATGCATACATACACAAACAATCCAAATAGCAATCACTTAAAAGATAGTTGTCAAACACACAAGCAATGTATTAACGCTGGCAAAGGTAAGGTTAGTCACAGGTATTGCAGAAGCTGAGGGAGAAGCCCCATGAGTTATTTGCTGAGCTCTATTTCTGGGCAGCAGTGAATCCACTTGACTACCACAGGGTGGCATTGTCAAAGAGGAGTTACATTAACATCTAGTTTATGACTTAAGGCAAACTATTAAGTCAAAATTCCTCTTTCCCCTGAGGAAAGAAGGATGGTAAGTTTACAGCTGCAGTAAATCAGGGCAATCCTTGCATTTATTCAATGGTACTGACCAAGAAGATGGAAAGTCAGGCCATAACTATGCCCAGTGCCAGCACATTGCCAGAGATCTCATCTGAAGTGTGAGTAGCAGGCAGAAAGACAGATTTATACATGTGTATTTGAACAACAAAAGTGTAATAGGGGTTTCTTAGTTACCTGACTGGTTGCCAAATCAAATTCAAGTCTAGTCCTTATCATCTAGCCCTTTTTTGGTACTTTCTCACTGGCAAAATGAATAACAGTCCCTACCATGTGCTTGCAATAAGATAAGCTTTATTTTAAAAATCAATGAGTAAATGTTTCCATTCTATAGCTGCCTAAGCTATAGGCAGATATACAAGCAGTTTCACAAGCAGTTTGTGAAAACTGAGTTGCAAGTACAGCTTCATTTTCCTGTATTCAAAAGATAATTTTATACCTTTTTATTTTATACATGAATCTTTACAGTTGGTCTACTCTGCTGGATTCTAACCAGTTGGATACCAAAGGGATATACACGAAGAAAATATTTCTTAAAACTGAAGAAGAAAGACCATATTTTCTTCTGGTCAGTGAAATTATAGTTTAATATGAACATGAAAAAAGCAAGAGTACTGGTAAGAAAACATGTACTACTATTTACTGACATTTTTTCAGGTACATAGTCAATGTTATCTTGAGAAACCCAGATGAAATCTACAAACATTTCAAGAGAGAGCACTGTAAGTATAAAAACCAACAACAGACTAACAAAAGACCCAATTATCATGATGGCAAACATACTGTATAGCAGTAAGAGGATAGCTGTCAATATCCTTAAAGCAGAAAGGTCACTTTACAATTACAATAGCTTCACTTATCTTCCTTTTGTCTGAAGCTGTCAGCAGAAGATAAATGCCTACATCCACCCTAATGACAACATGAATTTTATCATGTGATGACATGCTTGCCAAAAATAATCATTTAAGCCTTGTCTGGGTATAGACACTGAAGAAAAGTGACCTGGTTCAACTTTTATATGACTTAAGCAACAACAAACCCTTGCATAAAAACAGTAATTTAATACTGAAATGACCATAATTTTGTTTAGTTTATTCTTATTTCTTGTCTAAAAGAAACTGAGTGAACTTGGATTCAGTGTCTATAATAAACAAGCTCCTAGTTACTTTAATTAGAGTAAATTGTAGAATCATAGAATGGCTTGGGTTGGAAGGGACCTTAAAGATCATTTACTTTACATGACACCATATAGTATGGAATATCCCTTTGGTCAGTTTGGGTCAGCTGTCCCATCTGTGTCCCCTCCCAACGTCTTGTCCACCCCCAGCCCACTGGCCATTTGTGGGTGGGTGGTGGTGGAGAGGAAGTCTTGGTGTTGTGGGAGCACTGCGCAGCAGCAGCCAAAACATTGGTGTGTTATCAACACCATTATAGCTACAAATACAAAGCATAGCACTATGAGGGCTACAGTTATCTCCATCCCAACCGAACCCAATGCAGGGAAGTAGCTTTCTTAGCTAAATTTTCTCTCTGCCAAAGGCTATGAAATCCTTGTCTCAGCCAAACCACTACAATGGTCAGTGGGAAAATAGAGAACGCTGTTAATAAGTTGTTTCTCCCCCTTGAACACTAAGACCAGCATGACAATATGAGAGGAAATGAGATTCAAACTAGGGTGAATCTTATGAAGCTACAAAGTTAAGAGATGCTGAGAGGTCTGATTTCTAGTAAATACTTCTATAATTCAGAAGGCACCCATAGGTTGTGCATAAGAATATGAAACAGAGTATAGTTTTCCCTGCTAGTGATCTGAAGAAAAGAATAGGCAGCACCTTCTAAACAAGTTTCATACAGTTTTGAAGACTCCAGAAGAAAAGTAAGATATTATATGCTCACCAAGTCCAAATAGATGCAACTATTATGAGCACATGGTAGTGTGGTTGGCACTGAAGGAAATTCCAAAGAAAACATAAAAGTGTGCAAGAAACAACAGTTTTCTCTGTAGTAACATTTCAATTTAAAACATTCCCCTTTGTTTCTCTAAAATTGTTGAAATTACCCAGTACCATCTGCCCAAGACTGTACATAGTACTGCATTAATGTTTTTTTATTTTTAAAGGATGTTATCTTGATGATCCGTCTTACACACAGTGAAAAATTCTTGTGAAAAATGTACCTGTACTACAAAAATTAAAAAAATACTATTTGAATAGGAAGCTTCATAGCTCCCATTCTACTGAATCTCTGGATATCTGGGCCTGTTTGCATCTTGAGGTAAGAATAACAGCTGCCAGCCTTTGGAATCCCGGGAATATTTTCTTCATGTAGATTCCCTCCATCTGAGGTAATTTCTACTATCAAATCAACTTTTACAAAATAAAGATTGTGTCACATGTTAACTCTGAGGCAGAGAGGAACACTAGAGAGCATAGCAAGTGTCATCTAATTACAAGAAGCCATGAGCCTTTTAATTCCATTTCTGTCGCTTCTGAGTAATCTGATTTTCCTTCTGGATAGGTGAGAGATGTAGATTGCGCTATTCAATAAAAGAATATTCACAGTAAGACACCACTATATTTTCATGTTTTTCGGACAGTACATTTTTTAGTAGTACCATGTCAGTGGAATTTTTAGCATTGAATGTAAAAATAAAATCCTCCTTTATATGTGAATCTCTGTAACAATGTGGATTACTCACATTATTTCAGCCATCTTGTTTATTATTTTCTCTATATTATTTCCTCTGTGTTTCTTTGGATTCTGAGGTATGGAGAAGACTTCTGCCAGAAGAGAAGCAATGTCACTTTTGAAAATTATTTGATGAAAATTTCATTGAAAAAGCAAAGGGTTGCCTAGTAGATTTCCATGTGATCACCATAGATATACTGTCCACATTCTTCAGATTTTTCTGTTGTGTTTTCTTGATAGAGGAATTCTTTCTTAGCTTTCAAATAATTGTAAAATTATGTACTCATCTCATATTAGAAGTACAAAAGAGCAAATAGATAAAAACTACCCTTCCTTCAAGTGAAGATTCACCTGATATATCTACATCTCCAAGGCTTTTTTTAACTACTGATACCATAAGGAAACTTTATGTATACTACATCTCTCCCTTACCATTCTGAGAACTCTACTATTGAGATATACTTTTTTTCTTTCCCCTAGACTGTCCCCTATACTGTGGAAGAATTCAAAGCATGTTTCACCCATTTAAAATCTGTATTTAAATTATAGGCTTTATAGTAGCTTACAAAGTAAACTTATTTGCTCTTTTGGGGCTCACAAAACAATAATTGCTTCATTTAGGTGTTCATTTTAAATCCAGGTGGAGGATTGATTTTTTAATTTGAATGGATAGAGAAATACCCAAGTCGACCATCAGAGTTATCACTTTCTATTCAGAAAGTCCTACACAGTATTCAAACTGCTGTTCTGCATCTCCTTTTTACGGTGGTCATGAAAAGCACCAAAAAGATGTTCAAATATATTGTATGGCAAAGAAGTTATACATCCTCCATTTGGCTTATTCTGCTTTTGCATTTCCATTTGCTGTGGGGTTCAAGAACACATTTTCTTCTAATTCTTTTTTAAAAGAAGAGAGGGAAAGATATGGAAGTCATAGGCAGGACTATCCAAAAGTTGTTGAAAATACAACTGTGTGACAGAATAGGATCTACCAGAATAATTTGGTTTTTGTGTGTTTATTTCAAATAAAACCCATTTTTCATTTAGATAGCACTTGGTTTTGCTCTTAAACTTTAACTAAAATTTGGAGTTCCGTACTTTATTTCAGTTAGAAGCAAAATTTAGTAATTAAGACAAGTATCTCATATGTGATCACAATTACTTATAAATGGTGGACAGTGGAATCTGAGTCACAGAGAAATCAAAAGGGGTGGTTTGTGTTTTAGGGCTTTTGACAAAAGCTGTACATTCACTTTTTTGTCCATAAGCAGAAATAATTTGGTCCAGATTGATAAGTGCAGGTAACAAGGGAATATATGGGTAGAAAACAACAGCTTAATTTACACAGAATATTTTGGAATACCTGCTGACACTAAGTTACTGCATCTGTGCTGTTTTAGCTCATTCCTCTATCAAGAATTTGTCATCTGACACAGCAGATGAAAGTATTTCTGATGTTTGTTGCCAGAGGCACATGGCCTTAAAAAAAAGTAGTCTCCTGGCTTTATAGCCAGTTATTTTTCAATCCTAATTGACTTATTTTGGCTTGTGGAAAGAGCTCATCACTGCTCTGTCTCTGTTGGAGGGAACAGAGGGGCTTGCAGGTGTGGTAAACCTCTTAACATGGACAGGCTCACAGCTGGTGGAAGATGCTATGGGCTGGTGGAGAGGAGACAATACACTCATTTTGACTCTAAATCTTTCAGGGCACAACCTGACACAAATAGATCAGAATGAGTGTCTGAGTTGAAGATGGTCTACTCCAAAACTAAACACAGCTTTTAGAACATGGCTGGAAATTAAATGGGCTCATTTAAGGTCCTCAGAAAAATCTCTTGCTGGGGGGAAACTACCTGCTGCTGAGGGAAATGTAATTCCCTCTGGTTTTTCCTGTACCCTTGCTGGCTGCTGGAGACTGATAAATCTGTATCTGCTCACAAAATGCAGCGAAACTGAAGCAGACATGGAAATATATCTAAGGACCTCAGCAGGGACAGGTATGGACTTTTTCCAGCCACACTTTACCACAAGCTGTATCTAATTTACTATTCACAGTCACCCTTGAGGCAGGTTTTGAATGTTAACTTTTCTTCCCTTCCTTTTAGTGTGTATAGCTCAGACTACCTCATATTATTATTTCTGCCTTCAATGCCCAGTTTGGTCAGTCATTATTTTCAGATAAAATCTTAACCTGTAATTTCTGGTGATGTGATGAGAGACAGGATTTTATTTTTTTATTTTTAAGATGAATAATAAAAACATTATTTTAATCATGATTTATTATAGAATTAGTTCTTCCCTCTTCCTTTAATAAGGGCAAAACAACAAAGATGTTTCAAATAGAAAAATACAGAATCTTTGGTCTTCTGGTGCGCTTAGGTTCTTTGCTCATAGGGATAAGTCAATAGCTCTCTAATGTTGGCTATTTAATCTAGACAGCACTCTAAATAAAAACAAGAACTATAAAAGCTGTATATCTATATCAAAATCTGTCCTTCTGTAGCAAGCCACAGCTGAAGTAAGCTAATGCTTGGTCTTTAGAAGACAGAAAAAGATAAGCAACACATTATTATGTAAGGCATATTGTATTTAGAACTATCACTTAAAAATCTGGCATAATGTTAATACAGATGCTGTTATACATTGTCTAGCACCTTTTATATCAGAGGCAGGATGCATTATCATCTCTATCAATCCTAAAATCACTGATTTGGAAAATAATTTCTTGTTTTGTTCTAGCTGAGAGATTTTCTAATGCAACTGATAAATACTGAAGAAAGTCTGTATGTGTGTGCATGAGAAAGACCTTAAAGGAAAGAGAAGAAACCCCCAAACAATCAAGTTGATAAATATGCATGCAGAAAGAATAAAGATTGACTGTACTAAAGCAAAGAATGTATTGGATTTGGGAAATTCTTCATTATCTGGTGTGCTCGTAGTGGCACCAAGCATTCCTGATATTCCTAAAAATAAATTAAGTATTTTGGAAAATACAGAGTAGTAAAAATTTTGCTGGTAGTACGCTTAACTCCTTAATTTACAACAATGAACATAATAATGTACCACTGTACTCTATCTCACAGATGAAGCTGGCTACCTAGCTAGCTGAAACAGTAAAAAAAGAATTTGTTTCCCATTTCAAGCGCATTGATCTATCATGAATGGAATAAAACTTTGCAAAGAAAATAAGTTAGTTAAAAAAAAAATATTGTGCACTTCTTTTGTAATAGGCAGAATAACCTTTACGGTATCCTATGATTCATTAGTGAATATGTCAAGAACCTGTAAATAACACTTGAAGCTTGCTTTTTTGGTCTCTTAATTAAACTAACAGTGAAAGTCTTATCTCTTGAGGCATATGTTGCTGCCCTGAATATTTTAAGTGTTATTTCATTTCTTGGAGTTGTTTTCACTTTAAACATGAAGGTGAATTAAACAAGTAATAATATTCTGTTCAAACTCAAAATTACCAGATTAAACATCTTTAACGTAACTAATTTGCTTGATCTACACGCAAGATTCAGGCCTTTCTGATTTTTATGGAGCACAGTTTTTTTATAGCAATGGATACATGCAGTCCCATCTACAGTTGTTTAGTAGCTCCGGTTATACAGTAGAATGAGCTCTTGGCCCTTTTTGAAATAACGAAACTGCAGTTACATTTTAATCTAAATTTCAACACTTATTTTCCCCTAGAGAGAGATTTAAATGACTCTTAATGATTTAAGACAAGTCCTTAGTTTTCAGTTTCTCCTACACCCAAACAGATAGAGGCCTCTATTTCACCATCTGCTGAAAGGATTACCATACTCTTGGCTAAATTCTTTTATTACCTTTGAGTCAAATATTGGACATGTTACCCATCTTCCATGACACATCATGGAGCTTTATATAAATATCTCATATGGTCATTTTAGGATGACTTTCATTGCTGTTTTTTATTTAAAAAGTAAGAGATGTAATACTATTAACTGTTCTTCATGTGATTAATAATCACAAACCATACAAACAGGATTATTAGTGTGCAGGATTCCTCCTTCCATTCCACCATTTACTTCCACCTTCCATTCTTAATTCCAACACGTTCTCCCTCATTTATGGATCAAGTATTTCAAAATTCCAATATTCAAATGTTTGGTTTATACTTAGAATCATAGAATGGTTAGAATTGGAAGGGACCTTAAAGATCATCTAGTTCCAACCCCCCTGCCATGGGCAGGGACACCTCCCACTAGACCAGGTTACTCAAAGCCCCATCCAGCCTGGCCTTGAACACTTCCAGGGATGGGGCATCCACAATTTCTCTGGGCAACCTGTTCCAGTGCCTCACCACCCTCACAGTAAAGAATTTCTTTCTGGTATCTAGTCTAAATCTCCCCTCTTCCAATTTAAAACCATTACCCCTTGTCCTGTCACTATGCTTCCTGACAAAGAGTCCCTCGCCAGCTCTTCGGTAGGCTGCTATAAGGTCTCCCGGGAGCCTTCTCTTCTCCAGGCTGAACAACCCCAGCTGTCTCAGCTTGTCTTCATAGGAGAAGTGCTCCATCCCTCTGATCATCTTTGTGGCCCTCTGCTGGACCTGTTCCAACAGGTCCATGTCCTTCCTGTGTTGAGGACTCCAAAGCTGGACACAGTATTCCAGATGGGGTCTCACGAGCGCAGAGTAGAGGGGTAGAATCACCTCCCGTGACCTGCTGGCCACACTTCTCATGATGCAGCCCTGGATGCAGATGGCTTTCTCGGCTGCCAGCGCACACTGCCAGCTCATGTTGAGCTTCTCATCCACGAGCACTCCCAAGTCCTTCTCCTCAGGGCTGCTCTCCAGCCATTCTCTGCCGAACCTGTATTTGTGCCTGGGATTGCCACATCCCGGGTGCAGGACCCTGCACTTGGCCTGGTTGAACTTCATGCGATTTACACAAGCCCACCTCTCAAGCCTGTCCAGGTCCCTCTGGATGGCATTCCTTCCCTCCAGCATGTCGACTGCACCACCGAGCTTGGTGTCGTCGGCAAACTTGCTGAGGGTGCACTCTGTCCCACTGTCCATGTCTCTGACTTAAGATGGGAAGGGAAGCTAAGGAAGGTTTTCCTAACGGAATTTATCTCCCATCTCCTTATAAACACAGTATTACCAAGATTACCTTTTTTGTTTTTTTCACTGACTTGAAAATTTCAACCTAAACACTTTGACTGTAATCAGAAGGTCATTTGAGGAAATTGGAAGGCATCAGATGGGTACCAGGACCTTGGATCAAGTTTTTGGTGTGGTAATCCTATTCTTTTATCAGTAACAAACTCAGTTGTGCCTATCCAAAACTTTCAACTTAAGGCAGTGAGTACTCTGCTAAAGGGATCAGATCATGACTTAAATCCTTAATCTGTCCCATCTATACACATATCACTCTATAGCTGTCATAAGGAAGTAAGGAGCTACTTTAAACCTCCTAGCTTCCCTGTAATAGCCACAGTCTGCTCCATGGTGGTTGGAAAGCAGTCAAATCACTTCTGTAATAATCATTTAGGGTTAGGTTTTGCTGTGCCCGAATTAAAGGTGCAATGCCTTCCTTATACCCCCACTGTATAGGCAGAAATATGGTTCCTTTGTCCAAATTTGTCATCATTTAATCGTAACAATAGCAAGACTCTTTCCTCTGATGTTTCCTAAAGAAGCTAATGACTTTTTAACTTTTGTCTTTCTTTTTCACATCTATTGTGTGTTAACTCAGCTACCCAGTTTATCATGGAAAGATAATAAAATACGAGAAAAGCTTCAAAATATTTAGTTTGAGTTCCAACAAACAGCTACCATCAACATGTAATAGTAATAATAGACTAAAGGGAAGGTCAAAGCAGTAAAAAATTAAAAAGCATACAAAAGTCTATAATGTGAAAATTTTGAAGTCACATCTTTTCATAAAAGAGAGAAATGATATCATGATATACATTATGAAGACATTTCTGAAGAGTATAAGGTCATTGCATGTTGTGATATAATCTGTTTTAGGTATACAGCTAAGCAATCTGTCATTGCCCAGCAAATTGCAAGGAGAGTAGATAATATTTGTTTGCCAAAATTTGAAATCTTAATTTCTTCTAATTTTTAAAATGTTTATAAATTTTAATTGGAAAAAGTATTATGAAAACCGAAGAATCATACATCTATTTGATAACATGCTGGTCATTTTCACAGTACCTGTGTTTTGTAAGCATTACAGCGTTCATTTTCACAATGCTTCTGCAAAGTGAAAAAGCCTTATTTCAGTTTTACAGGTCGAAGATAGAGCCTAGAAGTCTCAAGCTGAAGGAGCTGAGTTTTGGAAATTTGTCATGTGCTGTTCAGCGGGGAAGGTAAAACTTGGAGTTTTAGTACTTGTTAGCTAGAAAATCCATTTCCACTTATCCTAGAAGAGCAAAGGCCCGAACTGACACTAATTAATGACTTGAAACTCACAGTACAGGAAACGCGGTTTTAAAGATGTTATGCTTTTTAAAAGATGTTACGGATTTTTTGCACCTGCTCGGGGAACAATTTGATAGGCGCCAGGGTCAATAGTTGATTCACCAAGAAGTTAATCCCTATTTCCCCCTTCCAAGGTGTGAAACAGGTCTCCACCAGTACAGTTTCTAGATGTTGGAGACCTGTGAAATGCTGTATGTAGAATCATGTCTCTGCATTTGAGATGTATATGGGAGTAATACTTGCGACTCCAAGTATTATTGAACAGTTTTTCTGCAGGACAGTATGCAAGCAGGAGTCAGGAAACTGAAGTTATTGAGTCTCAGGCAGTGAATTTACTATGGAAATTTGGACAAGTCATCTAATAAATCAGTCCCTATGTCCTTTTCAGTAAGGATACCTGTACACTATGCAAAAACAAAAGAAAACAAACAAAACAAGGAAACTTGACTGATAAAAAGCAAATGATATAGAAAACTATGTAGTGTAGCCTATATGCACAACTACAGGCAGTGGGCAACCAAGAAAGCAAATCCTCATTTACCTAAATGTAGAAGATGCAGCCAGTGTCCCATGTCCCAATGAGTCTTAAAAAATCCAAACCCAAAACCCAAAAAAAACCCCCTACCCAATCTCAGAAAAAAGCTTCCTGTTCACCAGTAAGCTTCTCTAGCTTCTTCTAAGCTATTTATAAAAAAGTTAGAATTTACAATTGTATTTACATAGTACAAGAACAGACTGAAAAACAAGTTCCAGAAGAAAAAGAGTGACTTCTCCTGGTTTCTATATATTTGTAGTAGAAGGATAAGAAAGTTAAATCTGAAATAAATTCAGCTTAAAACCCACTGTCACTTAATTTACCATCTGTGCTCACCATCACAACAAGACCTGCACAAGCTTGTGTGGGCACCAGTATCAAAAATTATAACACAAATTTGTTTTATAATTTACACCAGTACACTATAAATTTTATTTATATGCTGACTTTCAGTGATTTATATGAACCTTATTATTTGCATTTTGACATCTTCATGGGTATATTCTATACATCTGTTTTACATCTAAAAGTGTTATTTAGGTTTTCATTGCCTTTAATTCATTAATTTTGTGCATCTCATATCTCTCAAATCATACTCATTGGAACTGTGTCACTTTTTTCCATTTTTAATACTGCCATCAGTGAATAATAGTAGTGGAAAAAAACCACGAACGAATGTGTGTATCTTTCGATCTATATATAGAATGATAGATATGTACATTGCTGTCTCAGAGATGGGAAATGTGACGTGTTCCTTGTGGCCATTAGCCTTCTTGTGACAGCTGTTAAACAGTGGTAAGCTTTTGGAGCAGCAGAAAAGCTTTGGATGCTTCTGAAACCCTGGTTACCCCGCAGTAGGTAACCATTCATCCTTTGCTGATGATACTGACCCCCTGCCTGGTAAAAATGAAGCCCGATGGTTTTTTTGGGGAAATGTTTAGGCTCCTCTTTAGCACTGAGCCATTGTCTCATGCTGTTTTTCTTGTTGCCTGGCTGATCTTGAGCCTGGGATAATTGGTAGAGAGGTCACAGACTTGCAGAGGAAAATAAAATCTGTATCTTTATGGTCCTAGATAAGCATTATTTGATGGCAAAGGAGTTACTAAGCTGATGTATTACATGCTGTACCTAAACAGATATTACCATTATTGTATCATTTTAATACAGCAGTCTGTACAGCAGAGGAGGTGAAGAATGAGCTATAAAACATTTAAAGAACTTTCACTTGATGAAAGCAGGAGTATATCTGGCAATGACCATATTTTGTCTCTAGACATCTACATCTATCAAGGACAAAACAAGTTATAGGACAACGATGCAAAAGAAAGTGAAGCAAGTGAAGCAAGCCTAATTAGCAGTAATAGGATGTTAAATCTATGCTATATCACTGACTCCTTGTACCAATCTAAAGGTGATAACCAGGAATTATTCCAGTTGTATCACATGATTTCTAGCCTATAAAAGCTTTCTAAACCTGCAGTACAATGAAGTATTTTTATTAATGTTAATTAGTTATTAAATGTATCACCTGATGTAACAATGCTGCAGAGTTACTTAGAAAAAAGGAATTACAGATAGATAAACTTTTTAGATAAAAATCTCACTTTTGTCCTTCTTGTTTCCGTAAATGACAGATGTCAAAAAGACTATTTCCTGTGGTTTATCCATGAAAGTTTATACCTTCAGATGATACATCTGCAAGCCTGTATTACCATGCTGCAAATGATGATTTAAATACACATATTTAAAAGACAGTAGTGATTTTATATTTTTCTAGTGACATTATTCTAGTAACTAAAACCCATTATCAGCTGTGTATTTGTGAGTACGGCTAAGAATACAGCTAGAAAGACATAACACATGACATGAAATTCAAATGGGGTGGCTGTGGTTCTCCGCAACTGTCCACTTTCTGAAAATTACAAAGCCATAGCAAACTGTTGATTTTGTAAAATTAAAAATAAGAAGAGTGGGTACATATCTCAGTGCTGTGGTAGGCTGAAGTCCTATCATATCTAACAACAGAAATATGCAGAGCATGAGACAAACAAGTAAAGCAAGCCCCCAAGCACAAGAACTTAGACATTAAATCCCAGATAACAAGCATACTTCAAGAACTACTTTTATGCAACAATGGATCCAAGAATATGGTGAAATTAATTTTTACAGCTTTTTTTTTTCCAAACTTCAAGGAAACAGGAACATATGAAAAATTGAAATGATCTAAAAAGTGGATTTTGGTCTTGGAAAAAAGAATACATTTTGTCATGGTTCAGTAGAAAAATGTAGACCGAGTTAGTGTTCTTGGCATAAACTCATGGCTTTACCTTCAATTTATTTTCATATTTGAAAGGGGGAGAAACTTGTTTGTAGGCACTTGAGCTGGTTGGCCTGTGAGGTTGTGCAGTCCCCAGGAGGTTTTCAAGACTTGACTGGATAAATCTCTAAGCAACTTGGCCTGACCTAACAGCTGACCCTGCTTTGAGTAAGAGGTCAGACTGAATGACCTCCTGAGATACCTTCCAAGCTTGAACTACCCTGAGATTGTATGAATCATGGTATGCATCTGTAATCTCTTCCACAACAAGCTTCACTATCTGTGGCAGCTGACAATTGTCATTCTTATTTACTGAATAAAACAGTTGTAAAAGGAATGTCTCTGTCCTTCTCATATCCAGTCTGCTTCTGCTTAGTGCAGGATCATAGAAGACAAGGTAGCAAGCACTTTTTATAACCATTATTAGGGACACAGAAGAGGGCATCACCTTTGGAGCTAGGGGTTAAATCTCTGGAAAACCGGTATAGGTATAGCAGTAGTGTCCCCAGGCACTGACTACTGAATCTGAAAGCACTCACCACAGTCCAACTCTTTTCCCTCTTCATTTATGAAGGTACATGCCTCAAAAAATCCATACGCATTGTAACTTTTTATTTGAACTTTGACCCCCCATATTTTAAAAGAACTTTACTTATATACCTGTTCCAATTCACACTGTGCCAACCTTCTGAGTGTTATCACAGCTGCTATTCAAAAGAAAAAAAAACAGGATCATCTCTAATATTTGGGTGTTTGTTTTGGATAAGAATATAAAATCAAAGATTCCCCTATGTCATGTATATAGACAACGTATCTCAAAGAACCACAATCTTGTGAAGTAAGCAATCTTCTTTTACTTAGTCATATAAAATTCGACCTTTGGTGACTCAGAGGCAGTGACCTGGATCACAGGATGCTATGCACATATCTGCAGAAGAGCTGCAAATAAGGTTAAAGATCTTGCAGTATGACACCTTAAATAAAAGCAAATAATATGACTTCTCTGTAAATACAGCACGTTGGCACCAAGAAGATAGTAGTTATATGATTAAGGAACAGAAATGAACTACGAATTCCTGATTCTATAAAATCTCTTGATGTCTGAGTGACACTCTTTGTAAAGCTCAGAATTTGTTTTCTAAACAAAAAAGTTAGATTCATAATATTTTATTAACAGTAAATGTGACAGAAAAAAAAATGCTATGATTTTTCAATAGAAAATGTATTAGGTGTGTTGCAATGAGAAAACTGTTTTTTGATTTATCAAAATACAATATCTAAGATATAAAATTAAATAGAAACAGTAAATATAAACCGTATTTCTTCCAGCTGTCATTAGTTGATGTAGTTTATGCATTATTTTCTCTTTTTTGGCCGCATAGATTTCTATAATACATTGTTTTACCTTGTGCTTGGTAGATCATGGAAGAAACTGTCCTCAAAGAAAGACAATATTAACTGATTGAACCATAATTTCTGCAGCACTCTAGGCAGACACAATTCAATGTCAAACTCTGTAAAACAATGTCTCCCCATTTCAAAATGAGTATTTCAAAATTTGTTCCACAAAGCGACCCTCAGACTTTCAATCAATTGATTTGTATGAATTGGGTAGGAATTTAAAATTTTATTGGTTTCTGTATCACATATGCAGTAGTTCTGACCAGTTCCATATCTTTCTAGTAGGCAGGGAAAAAAAAAGCCTACCAAAGAACCTGTGCCATCATTTTGCCCTACTGATCAGCATGGGATCTCACCTCTCCTTTCTGTCCTCATCCACCCCTCCACCTAAGAGTGTTTAATTCTTCAGATGGTACCAGCCTGTTGTTTCACAGTTCCTTAGGTGTCTTAGCCTTTTGTATTGCTAAGGGCCTTCACTTTTCCCACTCTACAACCTGCCAGCTCTGTACCTCTTCACCCAAGCTGCTGTGACAGTGTTTTCCCATATTTTTCTCATGCTGTTGTCCTGATGTTGTTATTCCCATGGCCTTGCTCCCACAAACTCAGTAGTGTTGCTACTGCAGCTTGTCGTGGGAAGCAGTTGCCATCAGTGAAAGAATGACCCTTCTTTTCCCCTGTTCTCCCTGCCGCCCCAAGTTATCCCTTGGTTATATGAGTGGTGACAATAATATGCATCCAGAGAGGTCAACAGCCAAGCAGTGCACAGTACTTGCCCCTGATCTAGTCAGCTCTGACAGCTTCATAAGCAAGAACAACCAGCTGAAATGTTAAGCAGGTCCTGTTGGAAATCATATAGTCGCTATAGGAGAAGTATTACCTGGGGAATCACCTGAGGCATCAGAGAAGACACACAGAGAAGGATGTTTGTCTCGGGATCCCTGTTGCTTCTTTTCATGACTGGCCATTAGGAATAGTCTTTCTCTCTCTCTTTATCTTTTCCTCTTTCTCTCTTCTTTTTTTTTTTTTTTTGTTTGTTTGTTTGTTTGTTTGTTTTGTTGCCCCAAAGCAACGTTCACCATTAGAACGGCTGTTTGCCATCAGCTACAGACCACACTAATAAACCTTTGAGCATTCAAACTTGTCCAAACATCCTTCATGCAACACTCTGTACCTCTGGAGCAGGTGCACTAACTAACTTCTCTGACAGCTTTGCTTCAATGTTGCAAGAACATCAAAACCGGTTTGTATGGCATCAGGTTGGGATTTTCTTTATAGTACCTCAAATGGTGCTCTGTTTCGCATTTTGAGTAGCTGTGTGGAGCTTAGCTGCCTTCTGGGGTTAGACCACAACACCAATAAAAGTTTTAGGTGGTCATCATGTAATTATACTTTAAAGTAAGTCCTGACATACACATTTATAACTTCAACCATCACAGTGAGAAAACTGAGAAAGAACTGAGGCACAGACATTTACAGATGTAAAAATATATATTTAAAAAAAAAAAAAAAAGATGGATTAACTGAGAAGAAATGAAAGAAAAACTAGATTTCATGCTGTGTTTATAAATGCACCAGGATCTCCAGGCAAAATAAAGCATTCTTATGATATTCATATGGTATTAGAAGGCTTGACAGCAAACTCGCACAATCTATGAAGTTTCTATCCATAAGGTATTCATAATATTTTTCACTTGGTTAAACAATTTTCCAGGAAAAACCCCTTTTCCCAGTAAGTATTGGCTCCAAAGCAAAATTACAACATATTTTCATATAAAATTAAGGGCTCTAAATGAGAAAGCACTATCTCTTCAAAAACCTTTCAGACAAGATTAAATTGGAAAAGCAGAAATAATTAATAGACTCCTGCTACCCTTAAGAACTCTTCTTCAGCAGAGGAATAGTCTTTGTTTAGTTAATCTAACAAGAGATATTTCCATAAAAAAAAGGAATTGGTCTTCTTACACAGGATAGCAGAGCTTATTTTTAAAAAACAATTGAGCTGGAAGAATACCCTAAAAATAAGATTTTTGGATATGAACACAAAGCAATCCTAAACACTGTTAGAGCACAGTAGAAATTGTGTTTATGTCTGTCTTTTTATACATATCTGAAGTGACCCTGGAGTGGCCCTTCAAGGCTAATAAAATAGCACCCTACTTTATTAATATCAAATATTTGTCAGCTCATGTCTCCCACTCTCATTCTGCTTTTGTAAGGCCAGACCAAAACTTCATTAATATGACCACACAAAATAAGAAGGGAAAGCAAAGTGCTCTCTTACTGTCCCGTGTGATGTGCCTTATTGTTGCTGTTAGAGGTGTTATAAATAGGAAAGGGCATTTTGGAAGAGAGGGGAGAAAATATTCCTGCTTAATCGCAGTACACAGATTTATTTGATATATATCTATTTCTCTAATCTTTGGTGCGTTTGTTTCATACAAATAACTATTTTTGTACCCCAAGTTGTACTAACTCTGTAAATAGACTGAAGAAGTTTTTCTGGAGCAAAATAACAACTGAATGAAGAAATTCTCGGAAAAGAGGGAAAGTAAATCTTTTACTGTTACCATTTAACATAGAAAATACTTTGAGATATTCACAGTAAAGCAAGAGTTCATTTTCTATTCTCATCTGAGCTTCCTTTTAAGTCAGAGCAGTCAAATAATTCTGAGTCTAAAAGATGAATTTCCTAAATAATTTTGATTGGTTTAAGAGCAATTTCTAAATATCCATCTATAGTTGCAACAGTTCTGCATCAGCCTGTACATGATCTGATCTGGTCTGCTTGGACTAGATTACTTTAAATCACCTTTGATCTGCTGCCAAGTAGGTAGGGGAAAAAAAAGACTAAACACTTGTATTAACTGCTTGAAAATACTATCTCTGTACAAATCTAATTATGGATTAGATTTTATTCCTCTACAGCCACAGATCAGCAGGATCAATGCATATCTACTGCCTTTATTGTATTTTGGACGTAACTTGGAACATTTATTACAGTTTTGTAAGGATAACATCTTCATGTACTGCAATATCTGAATGTATCACCCTTCACAGTGTAGGTTTAGTGTTTCTATTGTAAGTGAGAATCATTCAGATAGTCACCTATATCAGCAGCAAACTCAGGAAGGAAAGCTCTACCGCATTTCCCACACTCGGTGGTTTGAGAACTGCAAAACAAAATGGAAAAAAATCCACAAAATCTTCAGTTGTTGAAATATATTACGTGTATGAACATAAACTGTTGTCACTCGCATATTTAAGAACAATAAGATGGATGCAATATGTATGCAAATGTATTGTGAACAGATATTTCTGGCTTTGTTAAGATGATGAGAAATTATTTTTCTTTCAAAGTATGTTATATATTTTTATATAATTTCCATAATTCTCAACAATTTTGTCTGTATTCCAAAACCTCCTGCTGCTGCTCAAGATAAAGGTAAGCTTCCAGCTTTCTTTTTCCTTTATTTAAATAAACCACAAAACAAAACAAGCCTCCACTGGGAGGGATGACAGAAAATGAATCCCTCCTTTCTAGTCAGCTGCCTCCTCTTATAATTTGGCATTCTAATTCAAATTAATTGAACTTGCTTGTTTTCTGTAAGCCAAGGAAATATTTTTATGTACATTTCATAATGTGTGACATAAAATTCTGTGTTCTCTCTTATAAGTGTAACTTCAGAGAACCTATATCCCACCATTTTTATTATGTTGCATTCTATTTGCTCCTCTGAGAGATCATCAAAATTCTGTTGTGATTTGCAAGTTCCTCAGTGTTTGTTTGTATGTGCATCTAGGTGAAAACTTACCTGCGGTATTGGAGGTTCTTAGAACCTTGAAACCTGAACCAGTTTTAGAAAATGTTTTATAACCTGCAAGTGGGTTACAATCATTAGCAACAAAGATATTGAATCGTCTATCTGATATTCTACCTTGGACTGAATGACCAAACTTGAGCAACTGAGACATGAATCAAGCCAACAGATTTCCAGGTTATAAAGACCATAAAGGAACTCACATTTCTTTTCAGGTGCTTAAATGAACAATGAAATATTTAGGTATGGTCAGGATGATTCTGGTTTCTTAGAACAATTTGGGAAACTAACTGTATGTAGGACAATATAGCAGAAATGTGAAACATCATCAGGAGAACAACAAGCTGCTGTTTGTTAGAGTTTGAAAAAATGTCTAAAATGAGCCTCAAATCTCTCTTCACAAGCAAATGTGCTTTTGGTGAAACTTAACCTGGAAATTGCTAATGGTAGTAGTAGGAACAGTGGTCTGACTGTTTTGAATTTGTGTAGATGCTTACCTCTATCATATTAAGGGCTCTCTTTGAGTAACTTATGTACTTCTATGTACACAAAAATAAATGGTTTTGTTATGATATCCAATATCAATTTTCAGCCACAGCGATTTCTGCAGCAAATACATAAGCTCAACTAAACTGTATTAAGATACACTTCTGTCACAGTAAGACAACTGAAATGTCAATGAAGCATTCTGCATACTGGTCCAATTTTTAAAAGACAGTGGGAGTCTACACTTCTCATTGTCTTCAGAGGACAAGGAATGCTCAGCATCTGTGAAAAAAAGAGACTATCTTTTTAACAACAAAATGAAACAAAACAAAACAAAAAACCAAAACCCCACTCCAGGATGCACTCAGTTTAGTTTTGATGGATATAATGTCAAGGAATTTTAAAAGAATACAAACACAGTCATGCTATAGGAAGTAAAATGCTAAGAATTTATGCCACCAGCCTTGATCAGTAGTTTATTTTTTATGTAAGAGTTTCCTCTCATCTCACTTAAGCAGTAAGCAACTGCTAGCTTGAAGGAAATAAAAAAAAAAAAAAGAAATCATTGCATGTTTTTTTCACTGTCAAAGGAAGAATGGCAACTGCTTTTATTTTTCATGACAAGTTGTCTTTCTCCTCCTGAAAGGGCAAAAAATGAAATAATCAGTCTCATTTTTATTTAAAAGTGAGCTTTGACATGTATAAACCAGCTATGTATTCACACCCGTGACACTGAAATTACAGAGAAGAAAAAAGAAATCTAATGAAAAATTTTGCTTTTTTGAGGTTGCCCCTTCATGTCTTGTGGGCTGGTATTTATCCAATTGTTGTATCTCTGTGGTGTATATTTTTGACTATTAACTAAGCCCTGGGTCCAACAAACCTCCTAATCTGTATTTATTTCTGGGTAACTAGCTGTACCTTCCTTGGCAGATCTTGTTCAACTTCAGGTGTAGCCCAAAAAGGAATTCCTACACAGCCATAACATTCATGACCTGCAGGAAAGCAGAGATTTTTTTATTAACTTTACAAACAAAATAAAAATTACTGCCTATTGGACTTTGCATTGAAATGGAGTGGTTAAACTTTCCATCAGACTTTGTCATCTCCATCTACCATCTCATGGTAATACATGCATGCAGATTTACTAAGCTATGAGTTATAATAATAGCAGATGTCATAGTCAAAGCTGAAGAGATGCATTTTTTCAATCCTTACTTCTAGCTTATTGGCATAAAAGCAAACTAATGCTGAATAATGTTAATAATGGTGTCAATGACAAAAAAATGAAAAGTAATATTTGGAATTCAGACAAACCTAACTGGATTTGTAGATAGTAAAAAAACCCGAACCACAATCTTAATTGAGAACATTATTTGCAAGCCGCATTTTGTTTAAACAAATAATGGACCGTGTGACCAATGCAACCTACATACATATATCGATTGCTATGTATGAATGTGCTATGTGCACAAGCAGCCTATGTAATTAGATTTCTAATTTCAATTAGAAAATCTATAATATAGTGTATTAGTATACATTTCTTTTGGTGCTGCATCTAAATGATAACCAGATTGTAGCTTATGATTCACTGTATGCCAATATGCAAACTCATCCAGACACAAAATCAACTGGGAAACCCCTCTGTCTTCTTTACTCTGAAAGAAGAAATGGAAAAAGGACTTCAGCAGAAAAAAGTAGGAATTATTCATTTTACTGCTAGCACCTCCCCCTGAAAAGATAGCATACATATATGTATAATACAGACCACTTGTGAGTCCTCAGAGGACATTCTAGCTCTTGAGAGCAGAGTAGCTGAACTGGAGAGGTTCACACACAGTAAGTTTAAGAACACCCTTGAGCAGATTATTCTCAAAATAAACTGTACCCTGTGCTGAGAAAGACAGCAGAACTTCATAGAGATTTTCAGGGAAATCACACAGCAGAATCAAATTCAAGATAGCAGTCAATCTTCTGGGAGGAGGACACTAAACTGAAGAAAGGGGAACTAACCCCTCTGGGAGACATCAATGTTCCCTTCCTCATTAAAAGATGGCCATTTAACCTCTTGTTCTGCAGACATCTTTGGAATCAGAAATCCAAGCTGGAAAGAAGTATTTTAGTGGCAGAAGGTGTTATTTTAACCAAATTGACAGCCTCTCGCCCCAGAGAAGCTGGGAAGTATAGTGATTTGTCTGTTGGTTATAGAAGTGTCTGGTCTCATAAGGAATCTGGATCAGCCCTAGAAAGTTCTGGAGAGAAGCCAGATATCACAGTTTACATAGACACTCCTGAGAGAGAAGAGCAAGAAAAAGAATCTGGAGGCAAATTCAGACACTTCAGAAGAAAGATGACAGCCAGTACACCTATGTTAGACAAATGCTCCTAATCTGCAAGACCAAAGGAAATGAAGAATCTTAGTGTCTGGTTTAGAAGGTGCAAGGAGTCAGAACTTGGATTCATGAGAAACCACAGACACAGTGGATTAAAGAGCACTTATACAGAAGAAATGGATAAGTAACATGCCTGAAATAAATAACAAAAGGTTGAATTACTTTTCTAAGCTGAAGAGTTGGGTGAAGTTTACCAAAGACAAATATCACACAGTTTTGAATGTTGCTTCTGTTATAGAAGAAGACATGTACACTCAGTACTCAAGCAGAGGAATTAGGAACGTCACAGTGCTTTTCGTACAGGATGCAAAGACAACAATGAAAGTAGCAGTACTTATGCTTCTACATCAAACGCTGGAAGTTTAAGAAATTTTGTGGATGATCTACTTAGTCCAGCACTAAATAAAGACACATATAATAGGATGCTGAACATTTGTCTGATCAGTGGGAGACTGAAATTGGGTTACAAAATATACAGGACTATGCTGAAGTTCAGTATATATGAAACCCACAGAGGGTACAGAATCTGAATAGATTGAAATTCCATGTCTAAATAGGATCTATTTTCCTGATACCACAGGATGGTGACACTGATTGTGCTCTGCTTACAGAGATTAGAGGCAGGAAATACAGCAGTCATGAGACACTTGACTCCATCTAGACTAAGCAAATGTCGTATCAGGCTCTAATGCAGAGATCATATTTTCATGCACTATCAATGACTAGCAACTGACTGGAGGCTCCACAAGAAAACATGCAGTCTTTCAATTGGTCCTGACTAGAACACAGGATGTACTCCTGTACGATGAGTTAGAGTGCCTCCTTAACCGTAACAGCAATTGTAATGTATGTAAATAAGCTCTATTTTGAAAAAGGGACACTCATAGAAATGAGGAAATTGTCAAAGGGCTGCAATGGCCAGCTAAGACACTTAAATGTCTGCAGGTGGAAAGGCTTAAGACAGGATGAAAGGAACATGAAAAGGTTAAGCAATAGGGTAAGGCAAGTTATTGGAAGCAAGAAGACATCCTTCAAAAACCTGAAATTGCTTCCAAATTAAGAAAGTAGAAAAACTCAAGTCTTGCAGAAAGGGCATAATAAACAAATAAATGCAGGTTAAAGGTTTGAGGAATGTCTAAACAAAAGGAATAAAAAATAACAGACCTTCCTCTAAACACATCAAAGATCAGAAAGGCTGCCAGAGACTCTGCAGGAAGAATGGATAATCAGGATACAAAGAAGCAATGCAGAGAAGCTAAATACATTCTTAGCAATGATGTCCACTGTGGAAAAAGCGGTGCAGATTCTAATGCCAAAATCTGTTCATAGGATTCTAAACTTGAAATGATTTTTTGGGCGAAGTTAGGGAGTAAAGAGATAAAGAAGAAGGAAATACATGGCCAGTACTGAGTGATATTCACCAAAGAGTTTAAAGGAACGATTTGGGTGAAATAGCCAAATCACCAATGAAGAGTGTAACAACTTACTTTAAACTGCCTTGGAGTGTGGCAAGTAGGATGCTAACTTTTAAAAACATTCCAAAGGAAATCTTGGCAACTGCATTCTTGCAAGCCTCTATTAGATAAATAAGTACAAAATGTAAGAAAAAGACAAAACGATCACCTAGATAAAAATAACTTACCAGGTGGGAGGAAGAGTGAGCATGGCATTGGCAAAAAGGAGTCCTGCTCCATAAACCTGTGTAGCTTCTCTGAAGGGGACAGGAAGTCCATGAGAAAGGGTGATATAGCTATTATAATCGGGATTATATAATCCAAGGCTCTTTGGAACCAAAGGCTATTATGAAAACTCATTAACTACGGAATAAAGAGGAAGACGTTGCACAGATTTTAAAAAAGTGACTAAATGGTAAAATGTGAAATATAAATAAAGCATCAGTACTCAGCGGAGGGAAGTCATCAGTGGAACCCTGAAAGGAGTTTTCTTAATTTTCCTTGAAATCCTGAGGACTTTGTCAGAAAGTAAATCAACCCACCCCTCTATGCTCCTGGCTATGTGGAACCATTTCAAGAATCTTAAGAATATTTCTGGGCTCTATTTATCACATGCAACTAAGACCGTGACAGGTAATTAAAGTAAGCATTTAGATAATCACCTGGTTTTGGATTTGTCTGTTTTGGCATAACATCCTTTAGCAGTGCTTGTATTTTTGTTTGGCAATCAAAAATTATACACCACATGTATTGATTAAAGAAATATAGCTGAATTATGAAAACTTGTTCATTTACCCAGTGACCAAGGTAATATCAAAAAAATCACTATTTGTGTATTGCAAGTTGTGATTTGAGGGATGTTTTTTTCTATTCAATTAGATATTATGTTATTGTACATATATGTGGTACACCTCACCGTTTTGAATGCAAATCAGCCAGCATGTACCAGCTGATGTTTTTGATACAACTTTAACTGCTTTAATAGAAAGAGTACTGCTTTTATGGTGGGAATAGCATACTGCTGCATCTCCTCATACCATTAGAGTGGTACAGATATAGGAAATCATAAACAGTTCTTAAAAAAGCTGAGTTATTTAGGAGTCCTTTATGATACTGAAGAAAAACTGTATCTGTAACCACTTCAGGCAGAATTTTGCACATTTTATTAGAATCAGTAGTGTAGGAAGGAGGAAAATAACAGTTTTATCTGGACAGGGGTATCAAAACCACATTTCCCTTCATGCTTTCATTTAGCTAATGAGAATTTGACTTAAACTGTGGGACAGCCCTTTGCCCTGCTCCATTTCCATACTTCCCAAGTGAGGATGCCAATCCAGTATTCATCCCACTGTACTGCCAGAACTCGCTTTTCGACAGCTTTTCCCTACCTTCCATTTCACATCTTTAGGTAAATCCTGCAAAATCCTTAGGTTTTGGCTCTTACTGAAGTCTTTCATGCAATATAGACACACTATAGACTGGTGTCCATCACGGAAAAAAGTTACTGCTAATGATTTACTTTTTTGTGTCTGTGCAGGACAGTGTCAGAACATTTACAGCAGAATTATTTCTGACAGTATCAGAAATATCATAAAGTCAAATATTTTAATGCCTGAGTCAATACATTAATAAAAGAAAATTAACATCTTCGAACACATAGTTCAGGTAGGTATTTTCTGTTTCTGAAATATGTAAAGGTGCTATGAAATGCTTACTGTATAGCCAATGTTTGCTTTGATTTGAGGAAAAAAATACCTCTTATTAATATCAATTTAGGTTCATTATGGAAAAAAAAGTCTGTTTTATTTTGCCTACTTTATCCCTGTACTGTTGGTATTCCTTTGTCATCTTAAGGTAATTACATACAAAATCACCTTGTTTTTGGAATGCTAGAACTAGTATGTTCTTCTGTCTACAAGAAGTATTACGTCTCTCTGGCAGGGACCTATTCCAAAGGATTTGATTGAGTGATGTGTGTATTTGTTTTGTTTCGTATCTAGCTTTTGCTAGACTTACTTGTGCAACACACCGACTTGCACACGTCAAGGCAAAAGTAGTTCTATTATTTCCTGTTCTTAAATAGCTTGATCTCATTCATTTGCAGAGGTATCAAGATTTGTCCCATTTTACCTTTCCTCATTATTGATCCCCAGCTTTCAGTTCTGCCCAAATTTCCTATCATCTTTTAAACACTTTGTTTCTTAATCAACAGGGAAATTGTGGTGTCCAGTGTCCTCAACTTGCAAGTCACCAAAATGTTGATGCAGCTGTAAATTGCAAAGCATATACTTCAAGGAGCTGAGCAGTGGGGAAACTCTGGGCTTAGTTACCAGGCATGAGAGACTGAGATAATGCCATGTGTAGTTGATACCGCACTACTCCAGGGGTGCAACTGATTTCCAGGTTGACTCAGTCATACTGGTTTACCCCATAATCAGCAAATACAGTTCTACCACTGGTCATGTAGCCGCATGTCCCTCTAACCAGTCGTCCTGTTCCTGGGTATTTTTCTCTATTTACAGACAGTGCCAATCAACTATTCAAGATATTCCTCTTGTCAAACTGTGAACATACCTTTATAGTAGTATATGGTATACTTTTTGTTTGTTTGTTTGTTTGTTTGGATAACTTAATCTTCTTTTGGAAATTCTCATTTACGGAAATAAAATTGTAGTTTACAATCATCTAAACATTTCTGATCACAAGAAGCCATTATGATAAATAGTGATATAATTAAAGGATATTAGTCCAAATGAAAATCAGGAATGTAACTTCCACTTTAGTCTAATTTGCTGTATAGTCATCAACTAATATTTCACACAGTGCATAATAAAAATCAAAGGGTTACATAACTGTATATAATTAAAGCTAGTTACCTAAGCTATCTAATAATAAATATTTCTTTGATAATTTAAAATGCTCTGTTGGGTAAGAAAGTGAATTCAAATATTTTTGAGAAATGTCACTAGTTCTGTACTAATTTACAATTCTGTTTCACACATCTGACTGTTCCTTGATTCTGTATAAAATCTATGTACATCAGTAATAGAAAGGAATGTAGCTGAATAATTACAGATGTGCTGGCAGACTGGAGTCCAATGATTAACCAATGAGAATATATGTTTAGTGTAGATATAATTACATGAAAGCGATCGTCTCATGTGAAATTTTTGTCATTTCTTTTCTATGCAATATTTAATCCTTTCCATATTCTATAGCACAGGCATTGTCAAACAACTAAGTTTTTCTCCTTTGTTTTAGAGAATAAAAGACCAGGCAGTAACCATTAAGATTATGATGCTCTAGTACCTCAACATTACAGAAAACTTTTAAATACATACTTTCAGCAGATGCTTTTTCACTCCTTTCATTTTTTACATGAGCTTTATGCATGCCTGCTACTAGAAGTAGCTTCTACACGTACACATTTTAAGACTGTGAAAATTACATGTCTTGGTTCCTTGTTTTCTTCTAATTCTGCGTGAACAACATAATTGTTAAGGCATTTTCTTGTCATGTTGGCTTTGTGCCTTGTTCTGTTTCTACAGCTGAAGAAAAGTAGGATTGAAAATTACTGAAGTTATTCGAATTTGCGGTAATCTGACATAATGCTAAACTTCATAGGGTTTGAGAAAGATTTGCTTTCTGCTAATAGCAATTTTTTTCCGCAAATGTGCTGGATTGGATGTTCCTAAGTAAGCAACATATTAAGAGAAAGATTTGTTCAGAAGACTGAGTATCTCATTTAGGTTAAAATTCATTCATGACTACTCTGGGTTATGTAGCATTTAGCTAACTAACTAATCCTTATTGACTAAGCAGGAAGACAGATTCTGCATACTTACATATTTGGATTATCATATACGTATAATTCATTTTGAAGTAAATAGCTGCTGTTAAAAATTATAAATCACTTTAATAAGCTAGTGGTTTAATATTAAAAAAAGGTGTAACATTTTTCTTTTCTAAACTTAGCATGAAATCCGGTATACGTTGAAGTCTATTTGGGACACTGTTTTTCTGTAAAAGGCAGGTGCTTCTGTTTACATGCTACAAACAAACTACAGCAAGCTCTCCAGCTGCTTTTTTTTTTTTTTTTTTTTATGCCAGGTATTACTGTCGTGGCCATTAATCCTGATGTATCTTTTCAATTTGAATTTAAAACATCACTCCGTAATGATGTGACAAGAATGATCTGATTTCTGCACATTCTACTATAAGTATTTTGAAGCAACTCCGTTCTTGATCAAAGCTGATGTTCTCAACAGACAATTGGAAAATCTACTCAGGACAATATTTGTTTCCTAAGTGAGGTTCCATACATCAAAGAGAAATGCAAGTCCTAGTTATATGTGAGATATATACGTTTCATAGAATTTTTAAGTATTTGACAGTTTGAATTCTTTTTGCCACAATCTGATGCCACTCTATAATGCTCTCAGACTTAATTCTGTCATTAAGAAATGGGAACTTGTAGTTTTAGCATAAATAGACTAAGTCTACATATTCTTAGCATCATATGCATTTTTTAAAAGTGTGTTTATGCATGCTGCATTGATGACTGAATGTGTAAATGCCTTTTGGCGTCCAACTTTTAGTCTTGATTCTCTGTAAGAGTATAATTCACCATATGCATACAGAATCTTACTTCTTCCATAAAGATTCAATAGCAGAAGATCCAAATATCATAGTTTGAATAGTATTGTTTTACATTGGTTTAGTAATATGAAGTCATGGTGCTATTTAACATATGGAGAAGTGATTAGTAGAGCAAAACTCATGCTTAATTGTTAAATTAATGGTAGAGTGAAGAAAAAGTGTTTTCCGCTTTGACGTTAGTGCCATTAGTGCCAACATAAAAAAATATATATTTTAGTTAAAGTTTAGGTCTGAGTAGGATGTTAATAAGGGAAGTCATCCATGGGACTTTAAAAATTCTTCATTAAAATGAATAGCTTTCACACTCTCACTCTACTCATTTCACATCCAACACCCCCATCCAATTTGTGGAAGTCACAATCTGAAGTATGCCACTTGAGAACTGAACTTAACGACTAGCATTCTTTAGTTGAATAAAATGAGAAGAAAAATGTGAACAGTCACACTGACAACTGCCATTTTTAGAACATTTAAGAAAAATCCCTAGCACAAAAAAGGCTGAGCATGAAGATAGTTTGCATAATATTGGTTAGTTCACAGTTTTCTCAGTTTGAAAGTAAATATAAACACACAGTGATGAAATCTCAATAATACACACACCCCCACACCCACCCTTAACTTTCAAGAGAGTGTTGAACAACTTTAATATAGTGACTGGTTATTTTGCATTATCATATTTTTAATTAGTTTTATGAACTTTGTTCAAAAGCATAGATGCAAATATCTTAAAAGCAGTAGCCCTTAAGGCTTCACTACAGTGATTCTTTTATGATCCAGCCTGAAAGACAAACCCACAAATTCTATCTTTAATTCTGAAGATAAACGTAA
The DNA here is from genome assembly GCF_964106895.1 of Numenius arquata. NCBI lineage: Eukaryota > Metazoa > Chordata > Aves > Charadriiformes > Scolopacidae > Numenius > Numenius arquata. The sequence continues at coordinate 47,387,574 of NC_133579.1, forward strand.
GTTCTTGGCCCTGCTGCCTGTACTATTCACAGTTGTAGGTTTCATTTTTTGTTAGACATTACATAATCAAGGTTTGATCTCTAAGTTAAATCTGTCATTTCACCACACAGATGGACAGACTCTTTTTTAGCTCAGAACTATCCTGTACCCATTCCTCTATTCAGAGTTTTTGCTGTAAAGAAAACCGCATTGTCTCTTCATTTGAATCTTTCATTATTGAGCTGAAAAGGTAAGGAGCTCCAGCTCTAGGGCTGATAGTACCTTCTTTTAATGAAAGTACTCCTGCATTAATTTCAGAAGGGTGCATATTTCCATTCCTCACCTTCTTCTGTTCCTTTCCTTGTCATTGCAAAATTTCCTTGTTCATTAGAAAAAGCATACCTGCTAAAATAAGGAAAGTCCACAGGACAACCTTAACCACAATATTAGTGAAATACTGTTCAGAAAGAATGTGCAGATTTAAGACAAAGCCGGAATTGGTGATAGATCTAGAAGGTGTATGAGCCATTGGTGACTGTAGTAAAGTAGTGGTATTTTACATTAAACGTTGTATCTTGTTACTAAGACTACAGCTATAATGCAAATTATGCATGAATGTGTAACTTCTAATGAATGACTATATTAAAATATAGCTCAGTTTCACAAACATTGCTATTTAAAAACATGCTATAGCAGAAATATATGAATATAAGCCTGTAAGCATAAAACGTGTGAGAAAACTTTATTTAAAACATTTGTATTCATAAAATGTACACATTAATCTCAAGCACCATCATAGCATCTGAATCTGGAATGTGAACAACTGAAATAACTGTGGGGTCAATACTGCTCCAAGGGCATTGAATTCACAGTATGAATACAAACACTTTGGAGAGTCGGAGAAGATTCAGAAACAAAACTTAAAAAAAAAATATTTGGGGTCATGCACTCCTACAGTTCAATAGGGTTTTTAACTTCTCTGGAAATTTTCTCACACAAACAGGCAAAATACGCTCCCTAAATCTGATTGGAGATTTATTCTGCAGGTTTTGAAAATTTGAAACAATAGTTGATTAAGAAACAGACTTTTTTCTTCTTAATTTGGAGACTCCTTCTATCGTCGCAGGTTTTGGCTTTCTCTTCTTTTAGCAGCTATCCTGAGAGCTGGAATCCTTTCAAACACCAAATTACTGAAATGTATATTTCTTAATCTTAAGGTAATAAAGTAAAAAAAATAATCTATTCACATGAAATTATTGGCAATGAAAATATAAAAATAAACTGCCTTTGTAACAGTTTTTCTAGAATCAATCTGAATCCTCACTTGCAGCAATAAATGTGGTTTATTTTTCAAAATAAGGTAATTTTTAATTTTTAAATAAAAGTAAAATACCCTCAAAACACTATAGTCAGAGAAGACTCAAAGTTTTCATGTTATCATGAACATTGCACTTATTTTTTTCAATAAAAATGGATTTGACAAAGAGTTTATAGAACAATATAATGAATAAGTTTGGAAAGGACCCTGGAAGATCATGGAGTTGAAACTCTTGTTCTAGGCAGGGCTAACTTTAAAGTTGATCAGGTTGCTCAGGACCTTGTTGTTTAGATTTTAGTATATTGAAGGATGGAGATTTCACAATCCTAAGATTCTTGTAAAATTCAAGTGAACTCAAACATTTGTAATAAAAGTCAAGAGATTAAGTCTATTTTAGGCAGTCTGCATTTTAGAATGTGCTTTTCTGCTCTTTTCAAACTGTTGGTGTTACAGACTTGGGAAGAGTTTTTATATTTGACTATATTCATAGCCACGTTGAAGTATCTATATAGCTATCTATATTCATTATAGAATTTTTAATTATATATTTTAAATTAAATATTTATTTATGTTTATTAGAAAGAATGTGAAATCTTTCTCAAGCCCTTCAGTCCTTTCGCAATGATTCTAAGGAGAGATCCAGAGACACATGATTATTTTAGGTTTAATGGCAGAAGGAAGGAAAACTTCATTTTAAAGTCAATTCCTGGAAATAAGTACTTCATCTCTTTTCTCCATCTTGCAATCACAAAATAATTCAAGTTGGAAGTGCCCTGAAGAGGTCATCTAGACTTCTTCATTTGAGTATTATTTTCATTGAACCATAACAATTGCGTGACAAAGCAGTGTTGCTCTTCTACAGTATTTTTTAATGTAATGGGTAAGAAACATGAGTCTTCTCAGCTTTATGTGTGGTAGTTTTCCTCAATAAAGGTTTGGAGATCATTAAAGCCTATTCATGTACAAACGTTGTCAGTCTGCAGCCACACTGATAGACATGACTGTTGCACGTTGTGAACAAGAAAAAATATGGTCCTTAAATTAGTTTAGCATTTTCATGTAATTGTAAAACACAGCTTTTTAATTAAAGGAAATGTAGACCTAACGTATTCTACCATGATCCTGAAAACAACAGCATGTGAATTGTTCAAACAAATGGAAAAAAAAATACAATGGCAAAAGTCAGGATGTCTAACAAATTTTTCTGTTGTGTCTGGTTTGCTGAAACAACTTACTCTTTCTTAAGCAGCCACTATCAGAAAATAGTCTTATTAAAAAAGATGTTTCTCACCTCAAGCGAATCCCTGCCGAGAATTTCAATTTATACATTCTGGTATAGTGATGTAAATCTAAAATAACTATATACACAGAGCCATGTTTGAACTAGTAAAATGAAAGGACCAGATGTTACTATTGTGTTATTATTTTATTTTATTTCCTTTGTTTCTCATCCAAAATGGGAGGACACAATGTAGTAAGTTTTACTTAGAGAAGGAAAGATTTTGGAGACTTGAGCTCCCAAAAAATCAGATCTTAAAGAATAATCTTCAGAAACTCAGAGTGTTCTTTGGGAGTCCCTTTTTGCTTCCTTACACGCACTGTGTTATAGCAAAATTTGAATACTGATGACCTGTTAGACCCAATCCTACATCATTATCACAACAGGTCACCTCACCAAACACAATAGCAGGAGCTATTGTACTGTGATTTTTGTACTGGAAAACAACAGCTTCTATCTAGAAACAGTTCGTATCTATACTGAATCCTAACACAAATAAAGATAACAATATGTTTGCTGACATAATTATCTAGTTTTAATAGATTTGTAGTGATGGGTAGGATGTCCGCTCTGGTAAGGTTTTGGTGAGTGTTGGGGAAGTGAAAGTCCTAGTGCCTTTCTGTTGTCCAACAAGTGCCAAAGAAATAATAGGTCTGCCTTTGTGTTGAGAACATTAAATGTGCATGATTTCCTCTTTGAATAAAGTCTTAAAAATGTTACCATAACACACTACGCAACAAGCTTGTTAAAATATTAAAAATAAAGTTATTAAAATCTTAAAAAAGCAAGCAACACAGAAAATCACAGGTAAAGAAGAAGAGAAAATACTTTCTCAATGGTATCACTGTATGATCTTGCTATCTCGAGGCAGGGGCAACGTGAACTGCAATTTGAGTATTTATGTACATCAAGATTCTGCAGTTGGAAGGAGGATTTCATGGGTGATGAAGATCTGCTTTAGCCAACTAGCTTTAATGACATTTTCTTGTATATTTAAATATTCAAGTGAATTGCTCTCTAATCGCTTGTGGCTGACTGGGCAGAACACAGACATATGGCACACGTTAGGCATCCAGAATATCAAAAATGAGGAATTCTCCTTGGATAACTTCATCAAAGTAGATTATTGACTTAATTTTCACCTGATGTCAAAGCAGAAGATTCCCCAAGACAAATGACTCGGTTCATCCAGCTGGTTTGACTTCACAGAATACTTATGTAAGTGCTCCAGTTTGGCACGCTTGGGATGACAGTGGGACAGAAATCTTCATGAAGTTTCTAAAGCAGACAGGAGGAGGCAGACATAAGAGAAATGAATCTGCTTTATTGCTCACAGTCCATTGCTGTTCTAAGTAAACGTCGTCCATCTTATTCCATAATATAACTGCAACTGTGAGAATGTAGGACTTTTTGTCCCAAGGCATGTTCTGGTGTTTTCTCAGTGTAACTTTTAGTTCATTTTATAAAGTGTGTTTCCTTGCAAAGTGAAGCTAGGGAAAAAAAAGAAAGTTCACAATCTCATTAATTTCTTTAAAGATTCCTTATCAAAGAAGGATCTAATCTCGTCTAAAAATGTAGAGCTAGCAAATTAAATTCTCTAACTTCAAACAAAACCGCTCATTAAAGATGTAAGATACCAGACTAAAACACTACCAATTTTTTAATATAACCTTAGCTGAGTAGAGGTTGCAAATACAATAGCCTGCCTTGCAGAGACAAGTTGAAGAAGCAAGTTGTAAGCCTTCAGTACCTTGAGAATTATGATCAGCATTGTACCTGAGGATTTGACCTGTCACTGAGGAGCACTGAAAAAGATCCAAGATGTTTTAAATCCACAACGATGTAGGGGTGGGCAAAAGAGTCAAGATAGAATCTGGCTGATGTGTGGACCAAACCACACATTGGCCACATATATTGCCATAAATACAGCATTGAAACAGACCAAAACCATCTTGGTTAGGTGAAGATCAGCAACCGACAAAGCCTGGAACTTAATGAGCTGAAAAGGGATTTTTAACATGGAGTAATGGAGCAACAGGAGAATGAAGTCCAAAAGACTTCCCTTAGCTGAGAGACAAATTTACCAAGAAGAGTCAACTAGATCAACTGGATGCTTTAGGCCAGCTAAAGTAATCACTCTTCATTTGAAACAGGTAAAATGAGCACTTAGAAACCCTTCAAGAGAATGAATTTCCAAGTTAACTGAATTAAGTGTCATATGTGTTATTGGTGGCGGTGTCCAGCCCAAGATTATATACCAAAGATACAACCTTGGAAAAAGGGATTACAGTCAAATGAAAGAAGCAACTTGCTATGTTACTCACACAGGCATCATCAGGCAAATAGACTTGAGAAAGGACTACACAGTGACTTCCACAAAAAATACTGAAGACTTTCCAAGGTGTCTAAATAGGCATTAGAAGTCATATTGGGATGAGCTGATGATTACAGGCTGCATAGATGCCTAGAATATAGGGAGGAGAGAGGTTGTCAGCAAAAGTTAGGTTTGTCGGGTTTAAATTTGGAGACCAAAAAAATCCATATCAGACATACAAGAAATGTTCCAGACCTAATCATATAGCCAGTAGGGAGGCAGAAAGGTAAGATTTAAGGTTTTTGTTGAGAACATGGTTGTAACGGGTCTGGCTGGGGTGGAGTTAACTTTCCCCGCAGCATCCCTCATAGTGCTGTGCTTTGTATTTGTAGCTAAAGTGTTTCCAATGTTTTGTTTACTGCTGAGTAGTGCTCCCACAGCATCAAGGCTGTCTGCTAACTCACCCCCTCCCCACCAAAGGCCAGTAGGCTGGCAGTGGGCAAGACATTGGGAGGGGACACAGCCAGAATAGCTGACCCAAACTGACCAAAGGGATATTCTGTACCATATGATGTCATGCTCAGCAATCCTAGCTAAAAGAAAGGAGGAGGAGGGGGGACATTCTTTATTAAAGCATTTGTCTTCCGAAGCAGCAACTACATTTACTGAGGCCCTACTTTCCAGGAAGTGGCTGGATGGGAAGTAGCAAATAAATCTTGTCAACCCATCACAATGGTAAATGCAGAGATATTGATATTGATCTTGTTGTGGGGGTACTTTTGGAATAAAATAAAAAGCTTGCAAAGACGGAACAAACTCTGACTGATAAGAAACCCATGTTTCTGGTGTTTGAAATCAAGAAGGTTGGAAACAATTCTTCAAGTTGAAGAGTGGTAGAAAGCCAACGCATGTAGAAAGAGGCAATCGCACAGTTGAAGCTGACAGTAAAGTCAAAGGCTGAGTAAAGACCAGAGCATGGCAATAGTCAAATGGTAAAGGAAAAAAACAGACTCAACAAAATACCATGTAAAGAGGACGCAGAACTACAGAAAAATTTGTTGACATAAACAAAACTATGAGAAGACTATTAAACCCAAGAAATCATCTGCGAAATCTTCATTATCCTAATAGACATATCTATCACCTGGCAGAAAGTGGGGACTAAGCAGGACAGTGCTAAGTTAGAACATAAAGAATACGTGATAAACAATATCAACCATGAAAATGTTTGTATACAGCTGTATGTTGAAATGCATAGACAAATCAAGTTTAGAAGGAAAATTTGTCAACAAGTGACATGAAATCCCTGTTGATTAGAAGTCCAGATCTTGATGAAAAAAAAGCAATTTTGAGATAATATTACTGTCCCCCTGACCACAAAGCCTACAATGACAGTGATAAGCAAAAGACATCAGAGATGTTTTGAGATTAAGACATACAACAGAAATGGTAGACTTCACTTTAAACTAGGGATAGGTCACAGAGTACTCAAGAGAGAAAGGGTAATTTTTTGGTTCACCAGCACAAAACCTGTGGTTCTTTGTGCTAGTGAGGACCAAATAAGTGTGAAGAGGAAGAAGCAGCAGAGAGGAGCTACAGACTGACCACAGCCCTGCATTCCCCATCCCTCTCTGCCACTCAAGGGGGATGATGGAGTGAAGCTGAGCCTGGGAAGAAAGGAGGCTTGGTTGGGGAAGGTCGTTTAGATTTTGTCTTTGTTTCTCATGGTCCAACTCTATTTTCCATTGGCTATAAATTACATGAATTTTCCCCAAGTTGAGTTTGTTTTCCCTGTGACAGTAACTGGTCAGTGGTTCTGTCTTTATCTCTACCCTTGGCCTTTCGCATCTTGTTTTCTCTCCCCTGTCCTGTTGAGGAGGGGCAATGAGAGAGCAGCTGGGTGGGGTCTGGAAGCCAGAGCAGGTCAACCCACCACAGAAGTTCCATATAAAGATTTACAAAATTCTCCACCATCCATCTTCTTAAAAGCCATCTCTTCATACACTACTTTGCTGTAGATTTTTATAAAACTGGTGATAGTCATTAGTTTGATGATGTGTGAAAGCATGGGTCATGTTGATTATTAAAGTTTTACGTATTATTGTGTACCTTTGTCTCTTTTGTATGTAGGATATATAGCTTAAAAAGCCCTGGGGGCAGAGATCATTTTGTTTTGTGTAATTATACAATATGCATCGGACTACAGTACTGATTCATGAATAGAGTCCCTTAAGGATACTTACACAGATTAGTATTATAGGCAACTAAACGCAACACCCTTTCCCTTACTTCCCCTTATTTTGCATCACTTCTACTTAATGCCAGAATACTGGTCATTAAAGACTATTTCTGAACAATGTAAAATAAAACAGGATGATGGAGTAGATGGCCACTGGAGGTCCCTTACAACCCAAATAATCCTAAGGAGTAAAAATCTCTCAAATCCTTATTGACAGAGAATTTTATGCTGTTATGATCAAAGAACTCAAAGGAGTAAAGAATTTCCAGCAGAGATTAACAATCTGACTATAATTCCAAGCAAATAACTGATATTTGAACATTCATGTGTAAGAAATCATTCCTAAATCTGATATTATTGCCTCCTGTTTTATGGACACATTTGTTCTCCTCCAAGAAAACCACCAGAAACAAAGTAATTAATCACATACAGTACTATAGGGGTACACAAAGAATAATTACTACCTAATCTCTGGTTATCCTTCATGCATTTTCCAACTATTTCCAAAACACACGTACGCATGCACACACACATAAACACACACACAAACTTCTGAGGACTAATTTTTTTTCATCTTTTCCTAATTCTTTAGTACACACTGTGTATCGTACCAGTATTCTTGGGAAGCTTTGGCTAAAATATTTTGCTTTCATGTTACTGCAGATGCAAAGTTCAAATAACTTTGTTGAGTCCATTACTTTTTTTTTTTTTTTTCTCTGAAAATATCATAGGAAATGGACTTACTAAGAAAAATGCTCCTAAACCAGCAAATTTTAAAAGGAAGGAAGAAAAAGTAATTATATACATAAAGACAGCATTTTCAGAGCAGAATCTAAGTTATTTTCATCCAATCAGGAAGCAGAAGAAATTCCATGTGATTTATGTTGCCACAGCAAGAATCAAATTATATTGAGTACAAATTCAATTAGCTCCTTTTGAATGCTGTGCAGACCTGCAAGTGACAATAGAGTGTATTCTGGAAAATGTTTGAAATAGCAAATAAATCTGAGAAGGGGAAAAATAATGCATTTAGTCTTCCCTGACTTTGATGAATTCTAGACAAGACAAGCTGCAGTTTATAGAAACCTCCATTCACTTGTTCTTTGATTATTAGGAAATGGTATCGAGTTGCTGGTTTAAGAAGACTAAAGTGACAGGTGCTGAAAATGACAATTGTAGCAGGTATCATTGACATTGGAGTAAAAAGTACAACCATCAGTGGTGACAAATCTGGGGGAAACACCAAACTAGCCAAACAGGTTGCAAGCTTACCAAGGCAGCCCGCCTACTTGCACCATTTCTTGCAGTAGTTCTACTAATAATGAGTAACTTATTTTGAGAAATTAAATACTGTTACTGCACTTCACATGGTATACATGGAATGCATCATAATCGTGACTGGTCAAATTTGACTGCAAGGCCTTCTAGCCAAAACTTTAGATAAGAGGAGTAAAGAAAGATACCAAGATTTTAAAGATGATGTCCTAACATGGGTATACTGCATGCTGTGAAAGAAGACTAATACTGTCTTTTTCGGAAAGAAAAGGGGAAATATCTAGTTTTCTCATACCTTTAGACATGAATAGGTGTTGTCTAATTGGTGTTTGTTGAATGAATATTCAGCCCTTACCTCTCCACACTGGATACATGATGCAGAAAGATGCCCAGTATCAGCCATGACTAACACTATTTAAAGTATCATCTGTAGAGTAACAGATCCTTCTCTATGGCTTCATGTTTGAAAGAAAAGTAGCCGCCTCAAATCTTAGAGAAGGTGAGAAACACATAGTTGCTAGATCACATATTAGCAATGCATTCTGGGCAATCAGTTGCTTTTCACTGTGTTGCCTTAGAAAATTTTGGCATTCAGCTACTGAAGTTTATTCTACCTTTCATAATTTTTTTTAATTGGAAAGTTTCCTAATTTATCTAGTTAGAGGGGGGTGACATTATCTTAAAATATCAGATCAGATTTTCTGATAAATAAAACTTATAGAATGATGACAGCTACCAGCACTTAAAAATCTGAATCTATAGTTCATTATAGCTTCTGTTGTGTGTACATACCACACACACAGAGGCACACATTATGAAATCACATAGAAAAGATACTTGCATATTTTGCTAGCCTGCAGGGAGAATTGTTCTAGCTTTTATCATTGGGGGTACAAAAAATTCAACATTAAATCATTTCATATTAATGGGAATTTTTCTCTTAGGGCAGAAATAATTCTGTGTGGTATCTCCCGGAAGCCAAATAAGATGATTTCAGCCTCTTGGGAGGAGATACAACAGCTTCACAGAAGAAGCTTTTCTACTGACTGTCATTTAATTCCCAGTAGGTGTTTCGTTTTCTCATAATGACTTCACCATATTTTTCCTTTTTGTTCAGAGCAAACATCTTTCCCTTCAGCTGCAATAAAAAGGATCTAAACTCAAAGAGCTTCCTTTTTCATGAAACTTATGACATGTATTTTTCCTTTCAAGGAGCAGACTTCTGATTCATCTGAATGATGAACTGACACTGAGGAATAAACAGGAAGAATTAAATGTATGTTTCTTCAGGACCCAATGAAAAAGAAAATGCTGAAAGATAAATATATGGATAAGAAAAAATTCAATTTACAACTTACCTTATCTGCTGTGACACTTAACACCCCACAGAGTACCACCTGAAAAAAAGTCAAATCTAAAATGAAAACAGAATAGTTACAGCTTTATCTTTTCAGAATTCAAAAGATTTTAAAGTCCTTCATAGCCACATTAATGACATTATGAAGGAAGCAGTAGAGAGAAGGGAAAAAAAAAAAATCCATGAACTCTACCAGATAGATGCAAGAAGAAGCTTGCAGGAAGAAAGGCAGAACATGGATCTAACAAGAGGTGATACTGAAGGAAGATAAAATAAAGATTGATACATTAAGAGATTTTTTTTTTTTTTAATTCAGAAAGATGTTTCTAATCATAAAATTGAGATTTACTCAAAATGAAACAGCTTACAAGACAAATCTCTTATTCTAAAATAAAGTATCAAAATGGCTGCAGCATATTATCCAGCACTTTGAGAGGAAAACCTTTAATTTTGAGGATTATTTTGCATTCAATTTTTTGGGGTAACTTCAGCAGAATATTCTGAGGAACTGGAACCTTCTTGGGAGCTACAAAAGGTCTCCCCAAGAAATATTTTCCATCACTTTGCTAAAGAAGCAATGAGCAAACATAAGCATAGGCCATTGAATAAGTGATAATGGTTGACATCAAAGAATTTTAAAGAGAACATTTCAACAAGCAGAAGATTTCTTAAGTACCATACGAGGTTTAAATGCAAAAGCTGTTACCCTCAGAGATCTGCAGTTTTTCAGGACCAGGATGTCTACGTGGTGAGAAATACTTTGAGTGCCTGTACTGTATAAGCAGTTTCTGATACAGCTTCATAAGTACTTAGCCAACTCAATAAAAGACACATGGGCTAAATTGTCATTGGTGCTGTCATTTAAAGGGAAAACATTTTTTAAATTATTTTGCAAATTTCATTTTACAGTCCATTAAAGACTCCACAGTGGAGAGAAGTCCCACATACATACAGTCTGTGTCATACTAGTAAATCTATGTGAGAGAGTTCCTGTGAAATTCTTTCTTTGGATGTACAGACAACTGCTCCCTTCCTCTGGTCACTTATTAAAACCTATCTTGAGAGAGGTAGTCTCACCTCTGCAGGTGTTCTAGGGCTGATTATTTGGAGATAACAGGAGAGACCTTTTGTGGGTGTGGAATAGTGAAAATAAGTCCCCCAGGTTAGTCTTTTAAAGACCACAAAGCTAATGGTAGGAACTACAAGATGTGTGAGCCAGAAGAGAAAAGAAAATACTAATCTATTAATTAAGGACAGAAGATGGAAACGGTAGCAAGATAGCAGAACAATGAAGATATACTAATTTAAAGGCACAATCTACATATGCAACTTCTAGTTTTGAAGCTGAGTAATAAATGCTGAAACACAGTCCAAATAATAGGTCTTACACCAGACACTATGGACTTGATTAAGCAAAGAAGTTCATTTTACAACACATTTAAATGATCTCTTCTTAATCATTTCATGACTAAAAATAGCTTTTGGTACCAGAAGTGAATGAAGGGAAAACCAACAAAACCAGAAAAAAGTGGAGGAGAGGAGGAGCAAAAAATGAAGAATGTGAAATTTACGATATAAAATAAACACATCATGTATTTTTAATCTTTTAAATCGTATGGATAAACTCATCCAAACAACTGTTCCCTTCAATAAAACAATCATTCAAGAAACAGATTTAAGTTCCGTTATAAAACAATAATTTTCTTAAAACACTACCTTAGAAATTCCATTTTACCCAAATTTTGAAGGTGTAAAGTTTCATTCTTTTTCTGTTAGTTGTCCTGTTCATTAGAAGTCAATGATTTCTTGTTTATTTGTTGGTATTTTGAGATTTCCTCTTTTTAGAAGATTATCACAGCTGATCTGAACCTCAAATGAAGTATTCAATTCCTTCTAATATGGCTGCAAATATTTATTGAACAAAAGTTCAAGTTGAGTAAGCACAAATGTTCACTCAGTTGCTGTATCTGCTTCCTTTCTGGGAGCTATTTGTTTTAGATGGTGTCTAGAACCTTTCTTCTGCTACAATTTGTCTCTTCTAACAATATTCTCCTATTGTCATAGGAAATTAAAAAAAAAAAAGATATATTAATACACATAAAGAAAGAGATACATGAGTGTTGAGATATTTACATCCTGTTAATTCTAGTGGAAAATTCACTGTTAATTTTAATCCCATATTGTTTTCATGCTGTGTTAAATGCGTGTTTCTTTTCTCATTGTCTGTATTTCTGTCTTCTGTCTTAGAATTCTATCTCCATGGTTGTGAAATACAGTGATCCTGTTATTATTTAAGCAATATTTTTGCCATATCACAAACTTCAGACTTTGAAAATACTCCTGAACTAAAATTTGATTAAAAAAAATATCAAACCAAAAAAAACCAAACAAAAACCACAAAGGCTTTGTGAACAGAGAATTTGAAAATTACCGTTTAATATGAAGAAAAATGTAATTTTAGCCATAAAATTTTAGCCTGAAACCTGTTTAACCTCTTGAAGAAAAAAGCTGAGTTTTAAAAATTATGTAAGGTAACCTGCATATATGAAAACTAACCATCATGAATGAATATTCACTGCCTACAATTTTCCTTTTGTGCAATACTCAGTATTTTGTAGGCAAAGACTTTACCTCACTGCAAGTGAATATGAACTCAATCACAGAAAGGCAAATAGAAAAATCTGGGTGAAAAAAAAAGAAGTAGAAGAAATAATGGGACTGTATGCCACTATTGGGGTATGTAATTTTACTTATTTTTTTTCGCCAGCCACTACAAACCTCCAGTCTCTGATTTGGGTAGTAAGAAAAAGAACACCAGCAATTAGATAGACATGGCTACCCTACCCTTTCCCCGGTCTTGGTTTCCTGTATCTTATCTGGAGGTCACAGTCAGTGGGTCAGGACTCCCCTGGTAAACTGTAAGCCAGCGTGGGAGGTGGAGGTGGCCCATCTTGTGGTTTCTTTCTGTTTCCTGACACAGCATTATCTCCCGCTGTTCCATTTAATGAGTAGATTGCTTAGGGGATGTGGTGCCTTTGGCAGGGTATGTGGTCTGGTCCAGAGTGGAATGCCTCTTCTCTGTTCACCTCCTGAATTACTACTCCACCCCCATCAGCTGCCAGCGTCTTTCTGAAATTTGTTGGAGCATGAGTGCTGTGCTCCAGAAGAGAGGGGCTTCTCTCACTGGAGAAAGTTCAGGTGTGTGATGCCTTATTTTCATTATGATAGGTTTGTAATATATCCATTACAGTGTGTCAGTGTGTTCATAAATGCTAGCCCAACAACAATTTAACCTGTATTTCAGCTACCCAGGCTTGAGCCAGTACTTACTGAAATCAGTGGGAACAGAAGCTGATGATACAAAGTGCCTAACATGCAACCACTCCATAGGGCCGAACTAGTGCTCATAGACATCTCATCAATACCCCCAAATCCTGGGAACTGATGGCAAAAATTTCTTCGAGGGCCTCCAGAACAGAAATTCACCTTCCCTACAATACCAACAGAAGTATGTTAGTGAGGTTACCAAATTTCAGACCGTCACATTACAAAGTTAAGTTTTGAAAAGATGTGAGTTGTTTTCTCATAGAAGTCCTTAAATCAGGAAGTTTCTGTATGAACATGTAGAGTCCTCTTTCATGGTTTCCTCCACCACCAAAAGCTGCATGAGCTACCCTTCCTCTTCTACACCAACTAGTCATACTAAATTTATATCTTGTTCTGCAATTCTCAAGAAACAATGTTAACAAAATATTTTAGGTTCTCTTGCACTATAAGAATAATAGCCTATACCAAAAAGTATTTTTTACATTTGTTGTTTTTTTGTCAGGTAGAAGATAATAAAAATGAATGTCGCTAAGCTGAAGAATAGAAACACACGTACTCAAGAACTGCTGTAAATGTTCTCTAGGGAGAACGCCTGAGCTGAGTAAAATGCATCCAGATGGAGAAAGGTGTGTGCAGGTGTGCAAACAGCAACCAGTTCAGACTCATGAAAAGTTGTGAAGCAGAACCACAAGGATGGCAGGAGCTTCTAGACAATCTGAGATAAATGATTAATTATGATATTTGTGATAGATACAGCTTAAGAGAGGATGGAAGATTAATTCTCATTATACCTTTAGGCACTTTTTGAGATCATCTCCTGAATTGCAAGCTGCCTTTGTTTCTTAGGCAAGTGGCTTTTCTTGACCTATGCAAAATATCTACAGAGAGCTAATGGCTAGACATACAAAATTATATTGCAAACAGACATCAGACTGTAGAGAGTTTGGTATGAAACAAACGTACTGCAGAATATCTGCAGAAATATCATGCAGAAAGTACTGGTTTTGAAAAAGTTACTGAAAGACTTGCCGAATAAGAATTTCCTAAGCTTCAAAATGTTTGTATAGTTTGTCATTAGCTCTGGAAATTATGATTCCAGCTGCTACCACTGATAGTATTTTGTTGCGTTATTGATATTTGATCAAATCTAGCTGTTAATCAACTCAGAAAATACTGTGATTTGAAATTTTTTCATGTACGTGCTTGAGACAAACCGTATAAATTGAAATTCAAATAAATATTTTTATTTTTTTTCAATTGGGCTTTTGTCAACATTTTGTTATTAGACAACTTAACAAGGCATGGAGGACATTGCAGTTCAGCTTTCTGCAATGTGATAGTCCATTTTCTAAAACAAGAATCCTAACTTTGAAAATTTTATTCCCTTTAATAGATTCTAGCATCAGTAAGAAGTGGATAGCTGTGCACAGAATTGTACAACTGTTAGATAGTAATTTTCACCAAATTTTAAGACACAATTTATGACTAAAAGAGGAAGTATTTCTAACCCATATTTATTTCATGCCTGCAGTTTCTGATCAAAGAAAGTACTAACAACATTTTTGCTTCTTATATCTTAATTTATTTAGAAATTGGTCTACCCTTTGAAGTCAGAAGGAAATGAAAGCAAAAACATATCAGTAAAAATTACCAATTCTTATTCAAAATTAATAAAGCTATCTCCCTCTTCACTTAAAAATAGAAAAGTTTTTGAGGAAAACATAATCAGTGATTCTAACTTCAGGAATATGAATTCTAGAGTTATCTGTGCCATGATGCATGGGTTAAACTCCTGGTGTTGGGCAAGGATAATCTACCAAACTTTGCCCTTCTACCAGGTAGTTAATTGAAGATCTACTTTACTTCAAAGAGAAGTTCAGCAAAGAGAAGTCCAGCAACTCAATCTATCTGAATAGCCTTTCAAGATACTTAATAATTGGAAGAAATAGTTTTCATCTTTGTCTACTAAATTACTGCCAATTTCTTGCTATTTGGGAAATAGTTGGTTTGTTTATAAATGCCCATAATACAGTAATTAACATTTATACAGAAGTTGTATAGTATTATATAAAAATGAACTACTTTCCATTCCCTTTCTTCAATATAGATAACAAAATATGACAGCATTCAGGTTTACCACGGGCCCTAAATAAACATTTCCTTGTTTCTTTCATCTGTTTCTTACTTTCCTCTACTGAAAATCCTTTTTGTCACAATGCAGCAATCTTCCATAACTTTCTTCTTCCACTAGATAGAAAGCCTCAGTTCTATCCGCAATAATTATTTACATATCCATCAAAATGCAGAAATCTCATTCTCCCTAAAAAAGGAATGCAAACGATTTTCAAAAAAAAAAAAAAAAAAAACCAAACACAAAAACAACAACAAGAAAAAAAACCAACTGTAAGTGTGACTTACGATTGAGGAGGAAAAGTCTGTGCCTGCTGGTTTGTGTTTAGAATCTTACTACCTAAATCTGTTTCCAAAATGAGCATTATGTGTGGTCAATTTTTAATTTTTAACCAACATACAAGATATTAATTAAACAAACACATGGCTTCTAATTTCTGGAAGTAGACATATATAGTCATCTGCATATAGTCTTTCTTTTGCAAGAAACAATTTCAGAATATACTCAAGAAGCTTCTAAGTAAGGAAGATAGTCAAAATAATATTCACGTATCCCTACCTGTATTAATGGTCACATATCACTCCTAGCCACTAGTAACAGGTTGATTTTATTAGCAGACAAAACCTGTTCTTCTCCTAGATGAAAATGAATGGCTTTTGACTTCAATATCGCTGAAGTGATATAAATAAATGACAGTCTAGGCTATTATTTCACAAAACCTCAAAATTTCGAAGTGTAACTATACAGCATGAACAGGTTGTATCATTGGGTGCTCATTAGAGCGATACAAGCTATAATCACTCTGTGGAGTAGATTTAGACTATAGAAGTCTACTGATTTAAAATTTTTCTATACACATCAAGGAAAATAAATTTTACTTAAATATTAATTAATGAAAAATTAATTGTTCAATATGTAGCATAATAAATTGCCTTTTAAACAAAATCTCTATACATGAATATTGTTATGGCAAATTCCTTCTCCCTAGACAAATAGTAGATACAATAATCCGTAAAAACTGTTTCTGAGGAATAAGTCCAAGAAAGAGGAAGTTAATTATTTTCTAATAACATACCACACAGTATACACTGAACTTACATTATATTTCAAACTATAAGCATTCAGTTTAAAAAGGAAAAATTTAAGGTTGCTAAGCAACAGTGTCTTTGTTTATCGTAACATTTTTGAAACGAAAGCACCGGAAGGGGAAAACAGAACAAGCATACAATTATATAATCTATTTCACAGTCAACATAAGAAAACAACTTTTGCTTACAGATAACAAATTAATAAATATTCTTGGCAACAATTTGATCTATGGTCCAATGGACTTTTTTTCTGTGCATTGCTGTTGTTATTTTGACTTTGCTTTCTAAACATGTCAGTAAATGTATACGGCTAAGTAAGAAATGAGAAGTTACAGAACAGGTTTATTATTGAGCAGAATTTCTGAAAGATGTTCAAACAAAAAGGTTGTTCTAGATCTGGATTTGGACACAGACTGATAGAAATGTATAATAATTTATAGCAAAAATACGTAAGTATATAGACTTGATTGTCCAAATGTTCTTATCTAATCTCTCTTTAAAGCATATATTTACTCCTTCTTATAAAACAAATGAAAAGGATGAATTCTTCACTGACTCCAAACTACTCAACTTACAAAAAAACCCAAACAAGTTAGTGACTGTGTATTGAGGCGCTGCACAGAGCTCTCCAGTTGCAGAGAGTGTAGCCTTGATGAAGGTGTAGCTGCTTTCCCAGCCATGTCTAGGCAATTGCTTAAGCTTAACCATTCTCTCTCTGAAATGCTTTCTTCTTGTGCCAAATCCCTTGCAGTGGGTGGGGAGAAGGGAAGCAAACCCACATACTCTGTGCAAAGGAGTGTCCCATCCTCATGATGATTCTCAGCTGGAGAGGTGGTGCCAGAGCCAACATTTCTCAGTAGTTGAAAGATGAACAGGAACTGCCTAATATGCCTGTCCTACCACTACCTGTAATTTTCCTGTTTATCATCATTTTGTCTCTTAAAAAGATATGTGGTTCTCTTTCACAGTTTTCTTTTTTTTTTTTCTTCACTGTAATTAAGTGAGGTCAAGACTTTCTATGTTCTACAAAATGAGACAGCTCATCAGCCAGGAAAGGGGACACTGGCTATCTTCTAACGTGCCTGACCACAGTCGCTGGGGCTGGCGTTTTGTACCTCTCATTGGACATGCCACTGAAGTGGATGAGGCCTCAGTCCCCCAGAAAAAAGCACTTCAGCATCAATATATGATCCAAAGTGTCTATGTTTGACCTTTCATTACTAACTGAAGCAGTATATGTCAGCTTTTTTTCCAGAGTAATTTAATGAATCCCCTTAACATGTGACAAAATTCTTGGTGGTTTTATGAAGACTGTCGTATCTTCGAGATTTGTTTTTCTCTTTCCTCCTTTTTCCAAATAGGGTTGACTTCTACCTTGTTTGCTACAAATGTTACAATATGTATATAAACATAGAAATACACATGGGCATGGAAGTGCTGATACTTTGTTTTATCTTACATTCCGCAGACATTTTCATCCCAGATGGTGTGGTGCAAGCCTTCAAGTTAAACTTTCAAAATCATCCCAAGATTTTGGTGTTTATAAGTGATGTAAAAAAAGGAAATGTTATGATGAAACCTTTTCCCCCCCTTAAACAAACAAACAAAAAAGATTTTTTTGATACCTTTTATACTACCCTATGTAATTTTTTGGAGAAAACAGAAATCCAACCAATTAAGGCTGACATTCCAGTTATCTATAGGGATCCACAACTACTGCTTTTAGTGGTTTGTTTGGGGTTTTTTTGTTGTTGTTTTTGGTTGGTTTTTTTTTGTTTGTTTGTTTGTTTGTTTTCACATTAGTGATTTTGGAGGTATCAGTCAGGTATTTTTAAGGTAAAATGTTATTCTGTTAACAAAACCACACATCTAGCTTTAGTGTTTTGTTGGGTTTTTTAATAAGGATTTATCTTTGAATTTTTTTTGAAGGAAGTGGGTCTTACTTGGCTCATTGGACTTCCAACATAAATAGTCCATCTTGATGTCATGACTGGGTACTGGTAGCAGACCTCAGCCAGCCCAGAGAATATTCATGAAGATAATCGGTGTCTATGAGAAGAAAATATAACATGCACACTAAATAAAAGCAAACAATTTTTAAAATGTTTCCCCTAAAATAGGAAAATAAATTTGCAATTTAGTTTTTTGACTTCATAAAAAATTGAGTGAGTATTTGTCATGGTTTTGAAAGTAGGGAAGAGAAAGGCATAATTTTAGATTAATGTCCTCTGGTAAGATGCACAGTGGATCCAAATTTCCAAGAACAATAAAACTCTGGTTCTGAAGAACAGTATTGATCTGTGAAGAGCAGTCAGTCTATCCTGAACTTCTCAGGATGTTAATGGAAAATAAGATGAGAAAACTTTGTAGAATCAGGTCCTTAATTTTGAGCTTAGCTGTGTGGGAGAGGTATTGAGAAGTTTTAAATCCTTGTTGCATAAAATATTAAGAGCATGTTATGTAAAACCATACTTTGAGAACTATAAAGATGATGCGATCCTATAAAGTGTGAGAAGAAACAGTAGATCTGACCTCTTATAGCTCCCACTGGCATTCAGCAACTGTTCCTAGAGCTTTAAAGGCAAGGTTTAGTAAGCACCATCAGGAAAACATTTCAGGTTTCTTATTTTAGTAATGATGTTCAAAATCACTGCTAAAAAAGAGCTAAAAAAAGAAATCCACCTGAACCCTAAAAATAGGAGAATCAAAAAGAAGAGTCTCATAAAGCTATAAAGTGTGTTTATTTCACAGAACATTTGTATCGGTTATTAATCAATGAGTTAGGTTATTAATCTATGAGTCAACTACAAATTTGGGGACAGGCAAGCCTCAGGAAATGAAAAATGGGAAGTGGATTCAAGGCAATTCTGTTTCTGGATTAAAGATGTACCAAGTTCTATTTCCATGAACACGGTAGGAAGCCATGAGCAAGGACATTCACCTTTACTGACAATTAGAAACATCTTTGCACTTAGCATGGAACCACAGGTACTACCAGCTAATTTTCTTTTTGTTCTTATAACTGTGTTCTTGACTTGTTGCTTATTTTCTATGTGTGGTGGTTTTTTTGGTTGGCAAATCACCTCACCCTGCCCAAATTCGCACTCATTCTTGAGCACTTTGATGTATTACCTGGGTTGGGAAGCAATATGTAGCTTTCTCCCTTTTTCAGGCCCCTTCCATTTCAAATGCACATGACCTTAAAATTAATAGCAATATGTTCCACTTGATACCGCATAGAAAAGATGGAAAATATTTTATTGGGGGAAAATGTGAAGCCTATCCTTGCTATTCAAAATACTTCCCAAATGGCTTTGAAAGAACACGACAGAGCTGAACTTAAGGAATGTGTCTCTCCCCACCCAACATCTGAAGTATTATGGTGGGATATTGTGACCTTAATAAATTCAGACTTAAAAAGATATCACATTTGGTGGTTTTGAAGAATATCACACAAGGGAATAAAAAGATGTCTGCATACTTCCTATTCCCTTCTATGGATATCTAAGCTTGATACCACCTGAATTCCACATGTTCTGATGTTGCTAAGTATTTAAACTACGTCTTTTGTTTAATTTCTATTCATTTTAGAATCCTGAAGAAGGAGCCGCAGATTCTAGTATGAGCTGGTGCTTATATAAAGATAGTATAGTGCAACTAGCTCACAACTTGTAAATGACAGCCATATGCCAGTAGCTTGTCTGCTATCATGTGTTACTCCTCAAAGGTCAGATGAGACACACAAGTGCTAAAACATGTCTTGAAAGTTGCTAGCCTACAATAGCATGGATGAAGACAAAAGAGATTCCTGAACACTAGGTATTATCACTTTGATAGATCAGGGAATTTATTGTCAGTGTCCAGCTAACGGGTGTTATAACAGTGTAACATGTGTATATAATTAGCTTCCAAATGCATAAATTGTCTGCATTCAAATAATAACTTGTTCTGAATTCAGTATGATGCTGTAAAATAACGACTTACTGGATAAATATGACTACAGTTTCAACTGAAATAAATCATTCTTGTTATTTGGTTATAATTTTCTTTTACATTAACTTTGGGAGTTAAAACATATAATTTAAATCAGTTCAGACATTAAAGGAAAACAAAGCTGTAGGAACTGGTTGGAACAGGTTTCCTGGAGAAACTGTGGATGCCCCATCCCCTGAGATGTTGAAGGCCAGGCTGGATGGGGATTTGAGTAACCTGGTCTAGTGGAAGGTGTCCCTGCCCATGGCAGGGGAATTGGAATCAGGTGATCTTTCAGGTCACTTCCAACTTGAACCATTTTATGATTCTATGATTCCATGACTCTGTGAACTGTTTCTAAATCTTGAGGAAGAAATTTTAAAAACAGTTTAAAAATAATTATTTTCATAGTAAAAGTAAGACCTTTAACGTAGTGGGGACACGGACTATTTACTATCTAGAAACACAGAGAGAAGATTACCATCTTAGAAAAGGAAGAAGGTATTTTTCTGTTTTAATACACATAGATGTACACTGATACATAGCTAGGACACTTATAATAATAATTACATTAATTATATGATCTATCTTCTTATTAATTATAATAATTAACGGAGCATGAGAGCAGACATTTTGTACTTTCCTCTTTCTAGCTTATTTGTTATCCCCTTAATGCCTTCATAGTAATAGCAGAGAACTGGTCTATGCTGCCTACCTCTCATGGTTTTCTAGCCCCCTTTGTCAAGTAATATATAGAACCTTCTCAGTTAAGCTGCATGGTCCTATTTAATTCTTCTTTACACACACACCTTTTTTCATACCTCTTAACTTGCCCAAACTTTCTCCAGTTCCAATATATCAATTTTGAGATGAGTGGACTGGTTAAGAAAATGCACACAACACCAAAAAATGCAGATGGGTCATGGATTTGTGCAATAATAAAATATTGTTCTTAGTTTTCTTCTCTATTTCTTTCCTACTAACTTTTAGAATTTGATTTGCTTTTATGACTATGACTAATTCTCTTCAAATGATCAAAAATGACATCATTGAGCCGAATTTTCAAAAAACTGTCTATCATTACCTGTCCTCTATAGTATTAACTGTTAAGTTAGTACCCATTGTTTTATATGTGAAGCTGGGATTGTTTTTGCCCACTGTAAGGTCTTTTGCATTTATGTGCAGTAAATTTCACCTATCACTTTAATGATCAGTCTTGTAAAGTCTTTCTGCAGTTCTTGACAGTCAGCCTTTCTTTACTACCCTGAATAACTTGTTATTGTCAAAAAAACTTATCGTCTCCCTCTTCAGTCCTTTTTTATGAGCTTTACTGTTTAATGGTGCAGGTCCTTACAGATCCTTGTGGAACTTCCTTCGTGATGGTAACTGACATTTGCTTCTTCCTTCTGTTTCTAATCACTTCACCAATTTTTAAATTTATTTAATTCTATTTTTTAATCCTTCCCTCTCACACTCCAGCTGTCAAGTTTCCTTGAAAACCTTTTGTGAGAGATAGTTAAAAAAAAAGGTCTGGTGAATTCAAATAGGGTATATTAAAAAGATTTTTCTTATCCACATGCCTGTTGACTCCTCCAAAGATTTTTAATATAAATAAAATTTGAAAAACCATACAATGTTTGGGAAGGCTATCAAGAATATCACTTTATATTAAAACAAGATTTATAGAGAATTATACTACATTTTCAACAGTATCTCTTACTTCAAGCTGCTAAAACATAAATTATGGTCAGATAAAAGTAAAGAAGTTTAATTTCATTGGACTTTTGGATTTTGTTTGGTTTTTCTTTTAATTTCTTTTTTGCTTGCTTGTTTCTGAAGGTCTGAGACCTTCTTGAGACTATTGGACTATTCTGAATTAAGAAGAAAATGAAAATTATCCAACCAAAATTTAAAATCAAAACAGTAATTAGTAAAATGATTCATGTATCCAAGACCCTTGGAAAAAATAGAGCTGTCAAAAGTGTAGAACAAGTATATACATTTCCACTAGGCGACAATGAAACAAATTCATATCAGACACTGTTTGGTAATATTGTGACTATGGAGCAAAGTTGCTGGGTATTTCCAATTTTTTTGGGTTCAGGAACATTCTCCTCACAACTTCAAAAGTACTACCTGTGTAATAAAGAGCACAAGGAACAAGTGCTATCTATGTAATAAAGAAGGAGCAAGAACACATTATCTCACTGTTAGTAACAACTAAAATGATTTCATAAACCAAGTCTTTGGTATATTGTGCCTTTCAAATGGATATGAGAGGACTAAGCTTTCAGTACATATTCCATAGATGATTATTTGTCTGTTTCTTTCGAAATATATAGTAGTGCATTAAAAATTATGTTAATATTTTAGTAAATGAGTTTTAGGCAAAGCCACGCATATCAAATAATTCAGATTTTGTATAAAAGAATTTTATATTATAACAATATACAACCTCAAAACCATTCAGAAATGAAAGGGGAAAAAATGGAAAGCTATGGAAATATGGGATTCTTCATTAGAGATAATTAGTAAAAATTTTTTTCATGTTGTTAATACATTTGAAAAAATAAGTATTTAATAACATATAGTATTAGGTGCATTGCTTCAATGTTAGCAGGAGAGCTAGATGAAAGGGAAAATATTTTAACTCATGTTTTGATGCAGAAAGCATTATCATATTTTTCTGAGGTTTCAAGTACTAATACTGCTTTTATTTGCAATTTGAAGGCAAGAACCTTTGAGAAAACAGAAGAGACTATGCAGAGATTCATGTTCACAGTTTTTTAAGGCAGAGCTAACTCTGGAGGAAGGTGGTTGGTATGTCTGCTAGAAATTACAGGTGGGTGAGCAGCTAGTAGTATACAGAAACTTGACTGTACAATTAAATGCATACTTGTGTGCACAGAGTAGATATTCAGAGTTTTGAGGAGTGGAGACAAAACTGTCTTTCTCTTTCTCCTATCTCTTCCTTATCATAGGTTGGGAGGGTAAGGCAAAGGAGCTTAAAATAGAGGAGTCTTGATGATGAATGAAAGATTTTAAAGAAGATCGTAGCAGGTTGATGAAAGACGATAAATCTAAAACTTCAGAGGATTGTTCAAATTTCTCTATTATTACATGAAAAGATTCACTTACTGTTCTTTGCTTTATGCAGCACCAGTTCAAATGTAGTAAAAGTTAAATTAACCCTATATGATAACTACACAATCACTGTTCTTCAGAGCATTCAACCCACTTGACTTTTTGAAAAAAAAAAAGATTACAAATTTCTTAAGTACATGTGAAAATAATCTAAACTTTCTTTCTCCTTGATCTGGTTAAACTAAACCTTGATCTGGTAAAGTATGCCAAGTGGACCACTTGGCATACTGTAGAAGGATGACATTTTATTCTTTACTGAGGATTTTTTCAAGTTATCTCCAAGAGAAACTTTAGGAACAAGCAGTTGCCCACTAAAGAGCTGTGTGTCAGCTTATGATTCCTTGCCTTACTCCCAAAGCCCGAGAGAAAAACATTGACATTAGATTCCTTTCCATCACACGCATCACTTCTTAGAAAAATATGTTACCATTAAATTCCCTACAATGAGTTTAGCCAGCATATGGAACTGTGTGAACTATACTTTCTGTTCATGCATTTTGTGCCTCTTTAACCCATAGTGTTTTTGCTGCCCAACACAATTTATGCCTCATTACCAGGATGAATATAACATAAAGCAAACAAACTTTTCTACTTTATAATTTTTGTTGGAAGCATCTAACATTTACATACATGGAATATTAGCACAAGGGACACAAAGTCATTATATACTAATGCTTTGCAAAGTGGAAAGACAATATCCTCAGCATCACTCTGCACCGCATTTCAAATGGCACATTTCATGCGATTTATGCTAATTTCCATCATTTACAAAACATAATGATACAAATCAGTTAGAATTCAGCACAACAGCTCTAAGTGTTCAGAACCATGGAGAACACTGTAATGGTCTCATTAACTGTAAGTTGAGAATTGAATTTCAGTTTCTAGGCAAAACTGGTTTTGCTCTACTCACGATCCTCAACAATTTTCCTGTTTCATAGGTTATAACAGCCACTGGTCAGATGCTTCTTTCCTTTAGTGACCCCACTGAGCCCACCTAAAGCAATAAAGAAAGATTAATTGTACTGATCTTACCTGAAGTGACCTTATTGTCTGCTTTCTGGCTGGTATTAGCTTGACGAAAAATGGCAATATCCAACTTCATATGCTTAGGAGCCTTAAGTATATACAGAGTTCACGGTTTAAGCCTTTGATATATTGAAAGGAGATGGCAATAGCACAGCAAATGTTTGCCTTTCAATTTGACATTAGAATGAGCAGGATAATAAACAGTATGTTCATAAGAATAAGTATAGCTAAAGCAAGCAAAAAGCCATCATTTCTGAAGTACATGAATGCTGGGAGGTATTAAAGAAAAAAGGTCAACCGACTGTCCAAAGCCTATCAAAAAGGCTACTTACATCAAACAGTACAGCTAAGATATGTCCTGGATCAACAGCAGAAATATATTTCTTTTTTTCCCTCTTTCTCCTCCTCAAAAATTTTTATCAGTAGTTTTGACTAGAAAATTGAAAAGGACAATGATGAGTTTGATCGACCCAAATTTGTTCTGATTACACTTCAGCAAATTAGTCTCATCCCATCACACTGACAGGGTACTATACAGTTACTGATCCATAACCGCAGATATATCTCAATAATGTAAATCCTTAAACTTTTATTTGCTAAGGGAAGTAATTTACATAATGACTGTACATTTCATACTCAGTGACTATAAAACTGGTTTTGAAAACTCTGTCTTCTGAGTAGTTAATATCCTAGGACTACAGGAATTTCTGTTGTGGCTGCTATAAACTAAGAAGCATAACAACCTATATTAATTGATGGTATACAGTGATTAATCATTATAAATACAGATTCCTTTTACATGCGTGCACCAGAAGCATAGCGATTGCTCAACAGAATTGTATCCATGGTTTATGTGATACATTGGCTGATTGTGATCAGCACTGGTGTAATCATATAGCTAGAAGAGTAGCAAACAAACAAACAAAAAATCTTCCAAGTTCCTAAACAAGCAAATTCTTAACTGTTATATTTATACTTAGGGTATCCAAATAGGCTAAAAGTAATGAATTTTAGTAAACAGCAAGTACTACCGCACTGCAGAAGCTGAAGGTATTGCAGTGTAGCAGAACTGAAATATCCTCCAGCAATTCTATAGCAGATCATTTTCCCTAAACAGCAGTCAATAAACTGTAAGAGCTCTTGTACAGTGCCACAAGGGCGTACAAACTTAAAAATGTATAAATGTGACATTGAAAATCTATGATGTTAAAAAAGTGTATGCACTAGGAGCTATTTAGATACTACCACTATTAAACAGTATTGTTTAATCCAAATTGCATTACATTTGGTCATGAGCAGTGTAAACAATGGCAAAATGATGAATAATGACGTAGATAAGAGATTATTACTTATCTTGTTATTAGCCCAAGAATTCCAGGGAGGTACAAGAAAAGATGCACAGATCTATTACCCCACAACTCTTAGAACATGTTTTCTTTTTCTTAACTCCTTCCTATTAAATAATTTTTACATAAACAGAAACCCATACTGGACTTCTGTCTGCCATGTATACTTTTGGTGTCCCCAGTGAGCTGTGGCAAGGTGTTCTACAGTTTAACTCCGTGTTCTATAAAAAATCATAGAATCAGAATTGCCTAGGTTGGAAGGGATCTTTCAAATCACCTAGTCCAACCATCAACCTAACACTGACAAAAATCATCACTAAATCATATCACTAAGCACTATGTCTACCTGTCTTTTAAATACCTCCAGATGGTGACTCCATCACTTCCCTGGGCAGCCCATTCCAATGCTTGATAACCCTTTCAGTGTAAAGGTTTTTCCTAATACCAGATCTAAACCTCCCCTCGCACAGCTTGAGGCCACTTCCTCTTGTCCTATCACATGGGCCTTGGGAGGAGACACCAACTCCCACCCCTCTACAACCTCTTTTCAGGTAGTTGTAGAGAAGCATAAGGTCTCCTCTCAGCCTCCTTTTCTCCAGGCTAAGCAACACCAGCTCCCTCAGCCTCTGCTCAAAAGACTTGCTCTCCAGACCACTCACCAGTGTCACTGCCCTTCTCTGGACGTGCTCCTGCACCTCAATGTCTTTTTTGTAGTGAGGGGGTCTAAAACTGGACACAGTACTCTAGGTGGGGCCTCACCAGTGCCAAGTACAGGGGGACAATCACTTCCCTAGTCCTGATGGCCACACCGCTCCTGATACAGCCCGAGATGTTGTTGGTTGCCTTGTCCACCTGGGCACACTGCTGGCTCATGTTCAGCCAGCTGTCGACCAACACCCCCAGGCCCTTTTCTGCCAGGCAGCTTTCCAGCCGCTGTTCCCCAAGCCTGTACTGCTGCACAGGGTTGT
Source organism: Numenius arquata (assembly GCF_964106895.1). Classification (NCBI taxonomy): domain Eukaryota; kingdom Metazoa; phylum Chordata; class Aves; order Charadriiformes; family Scolopacidae; genus Numenius; species Numenius arquata. Next base: position 47,414,340 of record NC_133579.1, read on the forward strand.
TGCGACCCAAGTGCAGGACCCAGCACTTGGCCTTGTTGAACCTCATACCATTGGCCTCAGTCCATCAATCCAGCCTGTCCAGATCCCTCTTTAGAGCCTTCCTGCCCTCAAGCAGGTCGACACTCCTGCCCAACTTGGTGTTGTCTGCAAACTCACTGAGGGCGCATTCAATCCTTTTGTCCAGATCATTGATAAAGATGTTAAAGAGAACGGGTCCCAGTACCGAGCCCTGGGGGACACCACTCATGACCGGACGCCAACTGGATTTAACTCCATTCACCACCACTCTCTGGGCCCAGCCCTCCAGCCAGTTTTTCACCCAGCGGAGGGTACTCCCATCCAAGCCATGGGCAGCCAGTTTCTCCAGGAGGATACTGTGGGAGACTGTATCAAAGGCTTTACTAAAGTCCAGGTAAACAACATCCACAGCCTTTCCCTCATCCACCAAGCGGGTCGCATTGTCATAGAAGGAGATCAGGTTTGTCAAGCAGGACCTGCCCCTCGTGAACCCGTGCTGGCTGGACCTGATCACCTGGGCGTCCTTCATGCGCTGCATAATGGCACTCAGGATGATCTGTTCCATGACCTTCCCAAGCACCGAGGTCAGACTGACAGGCCTGCAGTTCCCCGGATCATCCTTCCGACCCTTCTTGGGGATGGGCGTCACATTTGCTAGACGCCAGTCGGCTGGGACCCCCCTGGTTTGCCAGGACTGCTGGTAAATGATGGAGAGTGGCTCTGCAAGCACTTCCGCCAACTCCCTCAGTACCCTCGGGTGGATCTCATTTGGTCCGATAGACTTCTTTGTATCTAGGTGTTGGAGCAGGTCCCTCACCACCTCCCTTTCGATTACGGGGGCTTCATTCTGCTCCCTGCCCCTGTCTGCTAGTTCAGGGGTCTGGAGACTTAGGGAACCCCCTACTCTACTACTAAAGACTGAGGCAAAGAAGGTATTCAGGACTTCAGCCTTCTCCTCATCCTTTGTCACTACATTACCTCCCATATCCAATAGAGGATGGAGGCTCTCCCGAGTCCTCTTCTTGCTATTAATATATTTATAGAATTTCTTTTTATTGTTTTTAACATCCAAGGCCAGGTTGAGTTCTAGCTGGGCTTTGGCCTTTCTAATCTTTTCCCTGCATAACTTCACTATACCTTTGTAATCTTCCTGAGTGGCCTGCCCCTTTTTCCAAAGGCCATAAACTCTCCTTTTTTCCCTAAGCTGTGACCCTATCTCTTTGTTCAGCCAGGCTGGCCTTTTCCCCCGACAGCTTGCTTTACAGTGCACAGGGACGGCCTGCGCCTGGGCTTTTAAGACTTCCTCCTTGAAAAGCACCCAGCCTTCCTGAACATCTTTGCCCTTCAGGGCTGCCTCCCATGGGACTTTTCCAACCAGTGATCTGAAAAGGCTAAAGTCCGCCCTCCGCAAGTCCAAGGTGACTAAGTTCATTTTACCAATAGTGTATTGAAGGTAGAAAATATTTATGTCTTAATGAGGCCGCAAATGAAATAAATTATGCTAAAAGGATAGCATATTAGGAAGTCAGGAATGACGGATTCTATAAAGTAAGTATCCATTCCATATCTGGGGACCTTGCAGCTGATATTTTTCAAGTCAATCTGCTATTACATCTTTCCAAATATTTAGTTAAATCATTCCCATTGACTGTTTATGTCCCAAGATTTCTTGTCTGGCTTTATTTTGCATGCTTATTGTTATTTTAGACTATTACCAGTCTAGGTATTAACTGTTATTGTTTCACTTAGTCCACTATGGATTTTATGTCACCTTTAATTCACCAGATTCAAATGTATTAAATTGAAGGACAGGAAGTGCTATAAAATAGCACTTAAGGAAGAGCCGTAAAATAGCAAATTTTTTTAAGAGGGAAGGATGCAAAATAAGGATTCAATTTCAAAATGTAACTGCTATTCAAAGCCTTCTGAGTGCATTATGATCTTCAGCAGGATCTTAACACTGAGATAATGCAATTGTAAAATTTGTAGGAAAAGCTAATTCACAAAGTAACCATCACAGTATCAGAACTGATATTACAAAAACAGTGCCTTCCACTGTGTAATAGTTTATAGAAACTAAAACCTTCTCCCTCTTTCTTGCCTCATCTGAATTGCATGGGTGGGCAAATAACCTATCAGAAAATGAAGACTGAATGAGTAGTAAACAAGAAATATTGTATTTGGCATGTTTAACATTTTCATCTTGCCTCCATTTAGAAATGTAAGAGGATTAAATCATATTTGCAATAATACAATGAAGGACAAAATGCATTTTATTACTTGCATAAGCTCTGTTTTTCTTGTAAACAAGTGATAATCATGTTTTTAAGTTACCCTGACTGATAATCAAAGACTTATGTGAACAAACAGGAATAAGAGATTTGTAGAGACAGACTTTGATTGTTATAGCCATCTACTTTTGGATACAAGTTGCCACCAGCTGAACTATTTTGGGGCAATAAATTAATTTCTACGTACATTTTCAATTTAAACTGAAAAACTTGAAACTTGCATTCAACTGCCAAAATATTATCTGAGTGTTATACCTTGATGGCTGCACTTCACACCCAAACAGATGGAAAAAGAAAGCATAGGACAAATAACTGCAAACAAGTCTCTCTTTAGAAAGACTAATATTACTCTTATGCAGTCTAGACAGTATGAAGTACAAAGAGCTCACAGGGCAAAACTCCTTCTGTGGGAGGAAGAAAATTGCAATCTTTTTTCTCACATCTTTTCTTATTCTTACCATTTGCACCATAGCTAAGTTCAAGCAAAGAGCAAGCATGTTAAAAGTAGGAAACTCACAGTGGTAAAAATTTTTCGCATAAATTGCTCGTTAAGGTTGGAAATAGAAGCAACTATGACAGTCACAAAAGTCCAAAAATAAAGACTTTCCAGATTTTAGTAATATTACTTTGTGAAATAATTTTACAAACTAATGTATCAAATATTAATTCAACTGATATCCTTTTCTAGTTTCGGTTTGAGCCAGACATCATTGCCTATAGAAGCAAGATCTTGTTCTTAACATTCTTAAAATTATACCTTAAACATTCCCTTGGTCTGTGTCTAATGGAACAAGGTGACTTATTATGACCTGGAGTAGTAGCCAATTGAAAGCTCACAAGAAAAAAAAAAACCACAAAAATCCATTATTTTCTAGGCCAGTAAAAAAATCCAACAGCAACAAAAACTCTTTCTAATTTCTCCATAAAACGTTGTCAAATTTTTCAATTTTATCTGAAGTCAATATTTGGTATTAGTGTTGAAGTCTTACTTCTAGTGCTACCTAATAATGTGAACAATTGTAGTGCTCTATTAAAAAAAAAAAAAAAAGAAAAAAGAAAAAATGTTTTCTCCCTCTTTCTGTTCAAGTTCGTTTCTGACTTTCTTGCAAGCTGTCTCATTTAATGGTTTTTATTAATATGATAGTTGTGGCTGCAAAAAAGTAAGCCAATATGAACGGCCTATTTCCATAAGCTAGAGTTGGGGGTGAGGAATCAGCATCAGTTACTGCAGCAAAGATTTGGGGCTTTCTGCCTTCTGAAGCATCTGATCTGGTGAATGGAATAGTGCCTGTGTGAGACTGGTAAATGAGACTTTGGGAGAGGGTCCCTTTTGTGAGGTGAAGAAGGAGAGAAAGGGAAGGAGAGAGAGGAGCTGGAAGAAGCATGATAGCTAATGTGAACAGTGTGCTATAAAAAGTGCTCCAGCTTAAAAAGATTTCCTTTGTGGCTCTGAAACAAAAATTCAAAAACGTCCTCTGCCTTGCAGAAAAAAAGTAATAAAATTCTGTTGAAAACAAACCTAAATAAATGTTAAATTTTAGGTGAGAAAGGCCACACCATCTGTTACTATGTACAAACAATAACATTATTAGATTATAAATAATGTATTGGCACAGAAGATATGGCTACCTTCAGATTATTAGGTTAGGAGGCCTACAGAAACACTCTGTAAAAAGGAACAAAGAATCACTTTTATAACTTAAAGTATAATCAGAAAACAATTTTATTGGGGTGGGAATGAGAACAAGACAGGTCTGTGCCAGAGAAAGTCATGAGCAGCAAGGAAATGAAATTCTTAGTTATGATTTAAAGACAACGTACAGATAGCAAAACTGTGAAGCTGACGACTTCAGTCTTCAGTGCATTGGTCAGTGCCCGTTGAGATGCCTACAGTGAGTCAGAAATAAATGATGGATGTAGTCAATAATTGTCCCTGGAACCACTCTGTCACAGATTCTCCTAAGAACAGTTCATCTTTGGACATGGTTTTATAAGACAGGAGCAAGGAGATTATCCCTAATTGATGGAGTAGGCTTAAAGGATTTAAATATGATTAGATACAAATAAATCTGGCAATCTAAAAATTAGAAAAAATCACGTACTAGCTACAAGAATATATAATTTGATAGATGTTAAATGAAAAGTTAGTTTATTTTCTGTCACCAGGAGAAGAAAAAAAACCTTTACAAATATAGTAGAGGACTAGCAATGCTGTGCTTCTAGAAAAAAGGCTTCCTGAGCCTGAGTGTGTCTAGTAACAGAAAATGTCAGTACTGTGGGATTGTACTGGTTTGTGTGTGTGCAAATGTGTGCATAAGAAAGCTCATTACTGAGTTATCCTAAGCCACATCAGATCTGGCATAGCTAAGAGCTCAGGTATACAGGTAACTCAGAGAAATTCGCCTTATGTTCTCTGTTCCTTGTGCATGTTTTATATACTTAGATGATAATGTGAAAAAAGTTTATGAATCATAGAATCATACAATCACAGAATGGTTTAGGTTAGAAGGGACCTCAAAGATCGTCTAATTCCAACCCCCCTGCCATACGCAGCAACACCTTCCACAAGACTAGGTTTCTCAAAGCCCCATCCAACCTGGCCTTGAACACTTCGAGGGAAGGGGCATCCACAGTTTCTCTAGGCAACCTGTTCCAGTGTCTCATCACCCTTGTAGTGAAAAAATTCTTCCTGATGTCTAATCTAAATCTCCCCTCTTTCAGTTTAAAACCATTACCCCTCTTCCGATCGCTACACTCCCCATCTCTCCTGTAGGCCCCCTTCAGGTACAGGAAGGCTGCTATAAGGTTTCCCTGGAGCCTTCTCTTCTCCAGGCTGGACAACCCCAAATCTCTCAGCCTGTCTTCATAGGAAAGGTGCTCCAGTCGTCTGATCGTCTTTGTGGCCTTTCTCTGGACCCCCTATAACAGGTCCATGTCCTTCTTATGTTGGGACCCCCAGAGCTGGACGTAGTACTTCAGGTGGGGTCTCACCAGAGCATAGTAGAAGGGTAGAATCACCTCCCTGGACCTTCTGGTCATACTTCTTTTGATGCAGCCCAGTACATGCTTGGCTTTCTGGGCTGCCAGTGCACATTGCCAGCTCCTCTTGAGCTTCTCATCCACAAGCACTCCCAAGCCCTTCTCCTCAGGGCTGTTCTCAATCCATGTTCCACCCAGACTGTATTTGTGCTTTGTATTGCTGCGACCCAGGTGCAGGACTTTGCACTTGGCCTTGTTGAACTTCATGAGGTTCTCATGGGCCCACCTCTCAAGCCTGTCCAGGTCCCTCTGGATGCCATCCCTTCCCTCCAACATGTCAACTGCGCTACACAGCTTGGTGTTGTTGGCAAACTTGCTGAGGATGCACTCGATGCCACTGTCCATATGACATTCATTTCTGTATAATACTGTTTAAAGTGTCATTCAGAGCTAGCCCTCCTCATGAAATATGGCTGTAGTCACAGATAGTATTTTGCTTGCATTGTACTGCTGCACAACTGTGAAATGACTGTGCCCTTTCTCTAAGAGTAAGGCTGCATATTGTTGTTCTAGTGTAACTGAGCAAAAAATAGCCCAGTTTCAAAGCTCCCAAACTTGCTGGTTTTGACAAAGCGCAACTGTTAATATAAAACTTGTCCTATTTTAACTATCAGAGGAGGTGGACTGACATTTTGAGGGGAATCATAGAGAATTACCAAAGAAATTACCTTAGTGTATTCAGTTATTCCTGAAACTAGGAACATTCACCTGATATTTAGCACGCCTCTTTCAAAACCATTTTGTACCAAATGGTTCCAAGTGCAACTGGCCCTGTTGCCACCAGCTACACTTTAAGAGTAGTAGCTCTTAAATGAAATATCTGCATCACTTGAAATTATAGATAAAAATTGGACTGGGAAACTTGCAGAGCTACAATTTAGGCAAGGCATTTTATATTTGAAATGAATAGGACCCAAGTTCTCAATAACAATGTGTTATGTCACTATATATAGAGAAATTGAACAAGATTGCACTCTACAAAATATTTGTAATTAGTAACACAATGTGATAGGTTCATTTAACGCTAGGCACAAGAAGTCATAATGAGCTTCAGAGTAGTTTACGCTGTCTCCTTGTTGTTACATCAATCCAAACACTTTGAGGAGAGAACAGATGATTATTTTGCCATTGTATATATCCATGTCTCTCTCCCATCTTTAAGACCTAGAATTCTTGTCTTTTCACCTCAGAAAACAGATAATACTGAAAATGGTTCAGAGAAGGGTGTCAAGCATGATCAAAGGTCCAGAATGAATTCCATATCAAACACTTCTATACATAGGTGTTGTGAGTTTTTTTGTTTCTAAATCTTGAAAGAGAGGAAAATTAGAGTGGAAAGAGGAAGAGGATAGAGATTTGTAAAATCATGAGCAGAATGGAAATGGTAATTAGGAAATATGTTTCACTCTCCTCCAGTACAGGTAATGGCAACAACATTTAAAGCCAGGAGGTGACAGGTTCAAAACAATCAGATGGAGGTGGTTTTCCTGGCACATTGTAATTAAGCTGAGGAATTCTTTGCTGCAAGATGCTATGAGTTCATTAAACAGTTAGATAAGTTCATGGAACAAGAGTTCATTGTTAAAACCACTAATATTCATATGAGTAAAACCAAAGACATAATTTATAATGTATGGCATCTTCAAGTGTTTAATTTTTTCAGCCTGGAAAACCCTGAGTTTGCACTACTGTATGTTTACACTGTTTAATCATCTTTAGGTTTCTAGTTTTGGCCACAAAACAGTGGGCTGGAGCTTCTTGCTTTCATACAGTGTATCTGTCCTTACACCCTTACTTCCACCCTCTGTTATAGGCTATGAATGTCTCAATTTCCTTCAAGAAAAAAAGTAGTTAAAAAGTGAAAATAGAAGGGAGCTTTCTTTTGCACTATGTTGTTGAGACTGCTGTTGTTTCTTTCAGCTGATACTTGGAAATCCGGGTATGTCATCACTGCCAAGACTTATGGGGAATGGATAACATTACTCTTAAGAATTTACAAGATTTTTTTTTTTTAAGATGGATTGCAGTGCAATCCAATTATCTCTCTCATATATTATATAGCTTTCTTGCATTCAGGGTATTTGAAGAAGAGTTTATTTTTATACTGGACAATTTCCGTACTGTTGATTTATTGTGCTCAGTAGTGTGTATAATTCCCATTTCTTCTGAAACTTTCAACTCTTATCTTGTGCCTTCAGTGTGTTTACTGAATTTTCAATGAATTTTATACATAGATGTAGATACTGCATGTCAAGATTAACAGGTCCATTTTGTAAGACTGTTTTTTACAGAACAAGAGACCTTTTTGCATATAATGCCATAAAAATAAATATTCCACATTTATATATTCTTGCAATACAACATTTTAAAATATTTTTAAAAAATACCTTAAGGGTCTCTTAACTTTTATGAATTTTGAGATAATGATACTTTTCTATCAACTTCAAAAGAAAACAGGGACACCATTAGGATGTGTTATACCATCATTCTTAAACAGGTCTGGTCCATTTATGGCATTACACTTACAAATGCGTTTCATTGAACAAAAAGAAAAAAAGAACGTTGTAAAGAAGAGCTTATCCCAGGGGACGCTAGTTGACTATCAGTGGAAGTTCACTGAAGTTGGCTGAAGCCAGAAGTTGGCCAGGGACGCTAGTTGACTATCAGTGGAAGTTCACTGAAGTTGGCTGAAGCCAGAAGTTGGCTTCAGTGGAAGTCCCAATGTGACATGCACACTATTGTAGGTTTGGAATTCTTATAGAGCAGAGGTATTAATAAACCATACATGAGAATACTTATTCAAATATACTCAAAGATGTGAATATTTTCAAAACTGAATCTTTTCCTCTGATTATAAATTATTTGCAGATAGGCTTTCTTTCTCTTCTTTGCAATTTTTAGTACATTTTTGCAGCAAGTTTCAAACCCTGGTTCATTTTTCAGCTATAGAATATTTGCTATATTAAATTGCTGTTAACTATTCATTATTTCACTGATCACATTAATTTAATAACAATTTGATCTTTAAAAGAGTTGTCATACTCAATTTTTTAAACATATTGTGTAGATAATAAAATACTTTCTAAAAATATTTCTGAAACCAGTAAAAATGTAATGAATTTACAAGTAATTTCTTCATTTTTTTTCCTCCACAATACTCATGTAAATAAAAAGTGACTTAGCTGAACATTTGCAAACTGAGATATTAAAGGGTTTATAGATAACTGTAAAACTTATTCGTTTCCTTTTTTCACTTAACTATTTATGAATGTATTTTATTCTTTTTTTCTTCTTCTTGGTATTTTACCTGTTTTTCTGTTTTGCAACATAGTTAACTGCAAAGCACATTTTCCAGTAATTTTTTGTTGGTAAAGCAAACCTTTACTAAAGCTATTACTGTTTTTCTCATACATTTGAACCTTGCCTTGGGAAAAGAAAAAACAAAAACTGTCCTGTAACACCACATTGATGGGGGAAAAAACCCCACTTTTGCTTTTGTTTTCTCACATGCATGAGTTCAATTGTTCCCTCTAGCCATTCTTTTCAGATAACCCCTTTCTTTTTCCTGTAATTCTGATGCTAATGAAAACCCTATATATTTATATATATAAAAAAAGAAATTGTGTTAGACAATTTAATATCACCACCCATGAAAAATATAACATGAAAAATTACTAGAAGGAATAGGATTTGGTGAACTAATGCTCTATATGAGTGTGTCTTTCTGCAAATTTCATAGAAAGTAAATGTTCCACAGAAAGCTAATTCTATGTAACTCGTAGGGTAATGTAACCAAAAAGAGGTATCGGAGCAACAATAATAATAATGCAGTCCTGAGGTTTCACAAAATTTGTGTATGTCCTGCTCAGGGGTACTACATATATTTCAATATAAATAAAGGTGTAGGCTCAGCAAATATAAGAACAATAGATTATGCAACAGGGAGAATACAAGGTTCTTTTCAGGGCTATAGCTCACAGCAGATAGTAGGGAGGAGCTACCACACACGGTGGTTTGAGTATTTTGGTGGCCTTTAGTGATTTAGATTTCATGAGAAACTGCTGGACCATCATTCTCTTTTGGCTTCATCCAGATAAGTTAGCTTCTCAATGAAAATATTAAATGAACAAAACGGGAACTTTTTTGATTCAGTAAGAAAAGGAAGTTTGGAAGCATTAAAACAACTTTTTACAAGTTCAAGATTAACCCTAGAGTTAAGTTACTTAACACCTTTTTTATATTGCCCAAGTAACATGGCATAAATCAGCTGTCTCCTTCGCCTCATTGGGTCACAACAACCCTGTGCAGCAATACAGGCTTGGGGAACAGTGGCTGGAAAGCTGCCTGGAAGAAAAGGACCTGGGGGTGTTGGTCGACAGCTGGCTGAACATGAGCCAGCAGTGTGCCCAGGTGGCCAAGGCGGCCAACAACCTCCCAGCCTGTATCAGGAGCAGTGTGGTGACTGGGACTCGGGAGGTGATCATCCCCCTGTACTTGGCACTGGTGAGGCCCCACCTCGAGTACTGTGTCCAGTTTTGGGCCCCTTACAAAGTGGGCCCCTTACAAAAGAGACAATGAGGTGCTGGAGTGGGTTCAGAGAAGGTCAATGAAGCTAGTGAGGGGTCTGGAGCACAAGTCTTATAAGGAAAGGCTGAGGGAGCTGGGGTTGTTCAACCTAGAGAAAAGGAGGCTTAGGGGAGACCTTATCACTCTCTACAACTACCTGAAAGGAGGGTGTAGAGAGGCAGGGGTTGGCCTCTCCTCCCAAGGCACAGGTGACAGGACAAGAGGAAATGGCCTCAGGTTGCGCCAGGGGAGGTTCAGGCTGGATATTAGGAAAAAATTTTACACTGAAAGGGTTATTAAGCATTGGAGTGGGTTGCCCAGGGAAGTGGTTGAGGCACCATCCCTGGAGGTATTTAAAAGATGGGTTGACATATTGCTTAGTCACATGGATTAGTGATGGTTTTTTATCAGAGTTAGGTTGATGGTTGGACTAGATGACCTTCCAACCTAGACAATTCTATGATTCTATGATTTGATTCACTATTTTGAATGTCCAGTTGTACCCTGGAAAGCCTGTTTGACTAGCAATGCACTTAAGTTTAGAAATTATTTTCATGGATGTGTTTCAGGATTTCTGTATCTATTTTAAGTACAAAAGCAGAAGCAGAAGTTTGACCTCATGCTGAAGGCAAAGGAGAACTGCTTGAACTGTCAGAAGGGAAAAAAAAATGCATTCACAGGTCCCACACTGAATCCTTTCTTCAACACCGAAGGAAAATATTTTCAAAACATATATTTATATATCATTCATATAATTCCTAAGGCACTGGTTGGAAAGGTAATGTACAGGGGTATAGGTAGAATGTACGGATAGAAACAGTAAAAGTCATACAGGATTCAGCATTTTTACTTAATGTTGAATCAGTAAAACCATTCAGCAACCAAACTGAAAATCATTCAGCACCAAAGTACAGATTCTTATTTGTAAAATTATTTCCGTAAATAAAGGAAGAAAAATGTTGCTAGCATCATATAAAGACCAGGAAAACTGTTTTAGTCTAAGCTGAACTTTTTCCCACTGCTACTTAATGTAATTGCACACTTAGTCATCACTGAGGCTTGCAATTCCTGCTATTTTCAGTACAGTTAAAAGAATGGTGTAGTAACGGTATTTTTCCGGTAGAGAAAACAAAGTTTTATTAGTTTGCTATTTAAGGGGTTAAGAATATTAATCAATCCTATTTACATTAGCAACTGTGCTATGGCACACGCACAAACTGCTGCATTTTCCTGAAAAAAACCTATTACTTTATAGGAAAGAGGCTGGCCAGGCGCCAGGGGAATTACACCTACAGATCTGGAGGTTTGTGGGTTGATTATTTTGTGCGCACTGAAAAGAGAAAACCACGCTAGATGTGACTCAGCCGTCTTTTGTTACAGCACATGCAAGAAGACAGACACAACATGATTGCATAAGCCTTTGTTTTAAACAGAAAACCATGCAAAATCCAAAATAAAACCAGGAATGGCAGCAAAACAAGTAGAAAGATAAGACTTCAAAAACTACCAGAAATGAAAACAGAGCTTGAGAACAATAGCATCTTTTATGAGGTTTTTGCTTTAAAGACATCTGTAAATAGGTCTTGACAAGATCCATGTAAGAAATGCTGCAAAAATCTCTTCTATTCTATTCTCTATTCCACATCCAGGTGGAACTGAGACCCCTGAAATTTAAGGAAGAAGGAGTAGGAGGAGAGCTCATACAGACACAAACTCATACAGTCACAAAAATAGCCACTAACCTAGTGCCAAAACTAGTGCTAAAAGAAGTGCAAAGATAACTGCAGAAGAAGATGAGGGCTAGGAACAACTTTGTATTTCTGCTTTGGACCACTAGAAATATCCTCCTTAGTTCTGTATTACAATGAAGTCTTAAGGAGGGCCTCTCACATACTGAGTGGCCAAGTCCCCAGACAGTAAGTTTGTTAGGTGAGAAATCAGAACCCAGGAAAAATCACGATGTCCTTCAAGTCCCTCCCAACATGCTGCAAACACCTTTTTGAGCAGGTGACATTAACTAACTGTCTTAAGTGTTGAATCCTCACAACCTTAAACAGAAATCAGTTGAAGCTCAGTAACTTAAGGCAGTGGAATACTTTCCCTTCATGTCTGTCAGTTCTGAGTTGATTAACACAGACTGACAATGTAAAGTAGATTAACCTCCTGTTGTTTGTTTTTTAGGTGAAACTTTCATAGCAGCTTACTCATTTTTCATCTTGTTCACATAAAATACAATTGTTCCAGATATAGAAAAATCACGTGCGTGTATGTAACTTTGCATCCTTTACATTTTCATACAAACATACAGGATAGTCTGCACTTTTTACATCTGTCATTTGGTATTTTAAAGGCAACTTAAGCTGACAGATGCAGCAGAACCACAGACCTATACCTCCAGCTCCTTTTTCTAGTTGTACGAAATATTCTTCAATGTAAAGAAGCAAAATGACTGTTGACAGAATTTATTTCTGTTGTGGTTAACAGCATGATGAGAAATATCCTTACGAGGAGACAAACTTTTATGCCTGCAGCTTTCCTGTGTTTTAAGAAAAAGTGGTGTCTTGTTCTTCCACCATTTGCACCACAATGAGCCTTAAAAGAACAGCTTTCTTCACATCTGTACATACAAGACATCCTTGGATTCTCTAAGAGGCATTAAAAAGTGCTATACCTTATGTTAGGCAAATTGAAAACTAGGTATGACAGTGGACTACCACCATGGACTCTTTCCTCCTGCTCACTCTGGGAATGTCTGCAAGACATTTTCTTGCATTAAGACCCTTAGTTCATACAATGTCTTTAAAAGGTAGTCTTGTAATACAAGGATGGGTGCAGTTCTGATGGGAGTATCAGTGTATGGTTTGAGTTTTACTGTGGCACCAGATCACATGATGGGGCAAAGAAGTAAGAGGCCTAGATTTATGTATGTAATAACATCTTTCTGAGTCTTCTCAGTAAATCAACACTACTGCTATTATCTGTGCTAGCTCAATTAGATGAGCACAGGCATGCCAAGTTCTAATATAACACCATTATTTTCTTTGCAGATATACTCCACGTATGTATATCGTAAACAGGTTACATTTATCCTATTGATTTTGGCTGGTGTTAAGAGAAAAGTTTTGTTCCTTCTCTTTAAATTTGTAAGCTAGGTTTCCACGTGCACTTACTTCTTCCCAGACTGAGGCATAAAGTTATACATTTACCATAAATCCATCATAAATATTTCAATTTTTTAAATTATTTTTACTATTAATGACATGATTTGCACCCACCACAGTTGTAATCTAAATAGATTTATCAGGTGATCAATGATGCTGCCTGGCATACTGAAATAATCTGTACTGTTTTTCCTTTGCCAAAAAACCCAGATGTGTTAGATTCAACATGATGTTAAATACCTTGTGTAAATTAACAACTCTGCCTCTCATTGTTCTCAGGAAGTTTGTATTCCTTCATTTTCGGTAGAGTTAAAAACTGATCACAAGTAAGAAATGGTCACACAGCTCATTCTTTCTCTCTCTACTCTCTATTTATTCTGTGTGAGCTCCCCAGATGTTCTGGCTACATGCAGATGCACAGTACAACAGTTGTGGCAGTGTCCTGTAGAAATCTATACTTAATAACTAAAAGCATCTCAAAGAAAGAATAAAAAAAACAAGCTTGTTTAAACTGTTGAGACTGAATAATTATTTTATTATATCTGTGACCTCAAAAACCCATCAATATAACTGACTAATCAAGTTGAGAATGTTAAAGCTTACAGAACAAGACTTTACATCGAGGCCAAAATTCTGAGAACAATATACTTTATTATCTCTGGAGTTGCCTGATTGCTCTGCACAACTACAATGAAAACCTAATTTATCACTATGTCACTACAGTGTTATGCCTGTTTAACTTCAGAAGTTTCAATGAATTACTGTGATACCCTGAAGAGCACAAGTGTAAGATACCATAAATGTCCATCTGTTAGACCAAAACACACCCTCTGCAAAACAAGAACAGCTGTTGTCTACAGAAAACTATCTTAAAATCTTTTAACACTGTACTGAGTTGACTCCTGTTAAGCCATATAGCAAAGCAAAACAAGGTCTTGGAAAGAAGACTTTCATCACTATTAATAGGAGATCTGCAGTAAACATTCCCTCTTCATTATTAGGAGGCAAAATATGCACACTTTGTTGAGCTTTCCATTAAATTAGGAACTCTACTTCTACCTTTAAGTAAAATCCCTAAAAAAATTCAAATGACCTTAAAAAGAAAATGAACCATAAAATCTGGATGTGTTTCACATCTCTTCTTCTGCACAAACACAAAAAAGCCATGAGCTATGACATCTTAGCTTGGCTCAGCTCTTTCATTTCAGTTCCCTCCGATGTCACCCCAATGTAGTGAAGGAGAAACTTACAAAAAATCACTTCTGCCAGAGGCTCCTATTACAGGTCTAGGGCAAAGAACCATGGATAGGTTGAATACAAAATGTAGATGAACGATCAGATCTGTAACAGAAACACCATTAGGAGCTAGCAGCACTTACATGGTCCATCTAGGGCACCAGAAAACCTAAATTAGTCTTTTTAACTAAAAACAGAGTTCAAAATTAAAGATAAATTCAAGTCCTGCAAACGATAATTTTACAGCTAAAGTTAATGAGATCAGAAGTATTTCAGTCAAGACCTATTATTTTAAGCTCCACGCCTTCTTCAAGTTTATTGAGATTTACCATAATCTGCACCCTGTATTTTACAAGAAAGAAGTGTGGGGGGGAAATAAAATCAACTCAGAGGTGCACACATTTAATAGTTAAAGCAAGACATTCCCAGGGGTGCCATCACAAACACCGTCTTTGTGCAAGCAGAGGTCAGGTTGGCAGTCGGCAGGAAAAGAATCGCGTGGTTGGAGATTCATGGCAGGAGTATCTTCAGGGCTGGAAAACAGAAGGCTACAGCATTTCTTCCTGTATCTCCCTATTTATTGTTCAGCCTTCCGACAAAAATATCCTCAGGCTTTGCCTTGCTTTTCAGGGATTTGCCACGATCTCTCATGGACCACAGGAGGACTGTTATTCTGTCATACTGGAAGATCAGAAAAATCCAAAGTTGATCAGGTTCCTAAATCTATCCTTCCAGAGTAGAAAATCTGTGTGTTAAAAAGAAGACCTTTGCATTCTAGTTTTAAAAAGTCTGTGATAATAAGAGATGACCAAATAACTTTTAATTATTCTTATGAGAAATTTTTAGATGGAATTTTGCAAGGTGATTATTATTTTGGGCTTTTGTTTGTTTGTTTGTTTGTTTGTTTTAATGCACTTTTTAAATACGCTTTGCTAGTTTAAGGGGTATATGGTATCTGATTTAGAAAAGAACACCCTCTTCTACTTCTTATTGGATTACACCTAACATTAAAAAAGAAGAGATCAAAAGAAAAAAAAAATTTACTCTAAGCAGAAAAAAAATAGTTTAAGAAACTTTTAAGGATAATGTTGGAGTAAAAAAAGTGGTCATGTTACAGAATCACAGAATCTTCTTGGTTGGAAGGGACCTTTGAGATCATCGAGTCCAACCACAAAAAAAAAAAAAGAAAAATGTTCTTGGGTAAGAAAATCAATGCTTGAAATGGGATTAACCTGTATTGTTTCTTGAATCTACATAAATCAAATTGAAAAAGTAGTGTCGAGAAGATATATTATTAATTATCTGGCTCTTGAAAGTTACCAAGACCATTCTGGAAGGACTTAAGTCACAGAATTATTTCTTTCCTGTCATCTGTATGGAATATATGGGTTACCACATTCTTTCAAATCACTTAGAATAAAAAAAAAAAATATCAGTCTTGCATGTTTTTCTGTTGCTCTGTCAGCCAGCCTTCTGCTGCATGGTAGAGATATCTACAAGAGGCCCCTTGAATGACAGAGAATGAATAAACTTGCACAAATAAATGTGAAATAGAGATAGAAGATATTTTGTTGTTTTTCAGGAAGTAGCACCATACATTCATATTTGTCTGTAGCAGTCTCTGTTTCAATAGTTATTGTGGACTTGGCCTGTGATTTTTTAGAATCTTACACAGATTTGTTAAACACCACCCCCAGTATTTAGCAAAAACCCCCAACTTCTGAGCTACATTGTTTGAAACTCTTGAATAGTTTTCCAAAGCCTTCATTACTCTACATAGTGCCATGAGTCATGTAACTCTCCTTTGTTGGATCATCTTTTTTCGGGCAACTTTTATTGTTCACAGAGGCTCATGCAATTAGGAAATATATAACTTAAATGCATAATGACTGACAAGATCTTAAAGAGAAAAGAAACTTGGAAGAAATACAAGAACTACTTTCAGAAGTTTTTGTTTGCTTGTTTTTGACTAACTTTCTTTCCTGAGGTGGCTTTTGTTTCTTCAGACAGGAAATCTCTGCTGACACTTAAATGAGGAACAAAAAAGAAGACGGAGTTAATTGTTGTTTGCTTGACCATCAATCTCAAAGTTGTTGTCTATGAAATAAAATATTTTGACACTTTTCATGAGCAATTTTCCTCACAAGGAAGCTGTCTTGTTAAGACCTAACAGTTTGCTATTGTTCAGTAGGAAGGTAAACCATGTTACAAAAAACCCACCACCAACAATAACAAAAAAATCCTGGGAGCTTGGTATGGGTTTGTATATATTGTATATATTTCATTATTTTCTTTTTCATTATTTTTTTAATTTATTAGTATTTTCATTAAAGTGTCTTAGTTTCTTTTTAAACTCCTAAGTCTCTTTTCTCTCTTATGCTTCTCACCCTGGAGAGGAGAAAAGTTAAAAAGCGCATCTGTCCACTGTAGTGGTCATCCCAGACCAAACCACAACAGCATCAGATACTACTGATGCATTTGATCTGAGTTTATTCACAACACAATGTAGACTGAATTTTAATGCTATGAAAAAATACTGCATTGCTATAATCGGAAACTGTGGGACCACAAGCTGAAATGATAATTATAGTGGGTGAGTATAAGTCACCATTAATTACTTTGCTGCTTACCTATGTAATTTAACCTTGATGTGACAAGGCCACCATTCTCCAAGCATATGCAGCAGAGGAGGAAGTGACAATTTTTATTACATGTTATGATTAAGACATTTGTCAAATGGGAATTCAGCTGCGGTCTTCCTAGTCATTTCGCTTAGGTGATCCATTAGCCAACAGAAGTCTGCTGCAATGCTGTTGTACAACTTGTGAGCATAACAGTCTACACAGAGATTGCAACTGATTTTGTGCAGTTTAGTGCAGGTTGCACTAACCACAGCTTGACAAGGGCATCATTGCTATTCAGCCACAGGCTGTAAATACATACCGTTCAGCCACACAGACTGTGTGCAGTAGGTTTGGCATAGGAAACCTCAGTGCTATTTCAAGCACTTCAGCTTGAGACAGGACATGGGTCGAAGCCGATTGGACCTTTCAATACAATCTCATCCAAATTCCAGTAATCTCTTAGCAATGAAAGGCTCTTTGACCTATCCTTGATTTATTCTGTAGCAGGCTTCTTTTTCCTCCCACATCTCAACCTTTCTAATAACCAAGTATGAACAGCTGTTCCAGAGAGGACAAGGCAGAAGGTGGGTCTGTAAGGCTGTATTTGGGTATTTCTGCAGCAAATAGATCAGGGCTTTCCTTGTGTGCTCCACTCTGTTTGATCTTTCCAACCTCCTTCTCCTTAGAACAGACAGCCCTGTTCTGTGATACATAAAAAAAAGAAAAGGTGTAGCTGGTAATGGAGCAGAAAACTGAAGATACAATCTCCAGAATGTACTTCTACCCTCCATTATACCACCTGGCACAACACCGAATCTTTAGTGCCCACAACTGTAAGCCTTAGCAAATCTAGGCAGTCTTCATGAACATAGCTGGAATATAACAGGCAACTTGAATCAAAGGAAATATTCATTATTAACAACATTTATATAGAAATAAATTTTAAGGGTAATACAAGAAAAATCATATACTGTTTATCTCCTATGATACCTTAAGCAGCTTTGTGTTCTACCAAACAAAAAGACATAAATCTTGGTTTGCATTTCCATGAAAACCCAAGTCATCTAAATCCTCAATGACGATATTTTATTGTAATGGGTCCATGATTATTTTTTCCATTTTGTTCTTATAAAATATTTCAAGAGGTTTACCTTCACTATTTGCCCATGCACATAAAATAGTCGTTCTATGTGATTAGTATGAGAGTTTTTGATCAGTCTAACCTCCTTCATTTCTTTCTAAACCAGAACCATTGATTATATGATTGAGTTTCAGGGAAAAAAAAAAAAAAGAAAAAAAAAGACAAGACTGTAAAAACAAAGCAGTACCACTAAAGAAGCTCCTGGTTCTTTTCCAAATGGGTTGATAAACTGAAATGTCATGGTTTTCTTGGCTGTTTTGAGAAACTTGTTTTCCTTAAATGTCCATCCCTCCGGCTATATTTAAAGAGTTAATTTGTTGAACAGTAGGTAAACAACAGGGTATATATGTTCTATCCTACTGAGCCACTCATATTAAAATGAGCATATTTTGTATATTCCTCTACTGGATAAGGGAGGTAACATAGTAACCAAAGATGAGGAGAAGGCTGAAGTCCTAAATGCCTTCTTTGCCTCTGTCTTTAGTAGTAGGATAGGGGGTTCCCTAAATGTCCAGACCCCTGAACTAGCAGGCAGGGGCAGGGAGCAGAGTGAAGCCCCTGCAATTCAAAGGGAGGTGGTGAGGGACCTGCTCCAACACCTAGATGCAAACAAGTCTATGGGACCAGATGAGATCCACCCGAGGGTACTGAGGGAACTGGCAGAAGTGCTTGCGGAGCCACTCTCCATCATTTACCAGCAGTCCTGGCAAACTGGGGAGGTCCCGGCCGACTGGCGTCTGGCAAATGTGATGCCCATCCACAAGAAGGGCCGGAAGGATGATCCAGAGAACTACAGGCCTGTCAGTCTGACCTCGGTGCCTGGGAAGATCATGGAGCAGATCATCCTGGGTGCCATCATGCAACGCATGAGGGACACCCATGCGATCTGGCCCAGCCAGCACGGGTTCACGAGGGGCAGGTCCTGCTTGACAAACCTGATCTCCTTCTATGACAAAGTGACCCGCTTGCTGGATGAAGGAAAGGCAGTGGACGTTGTTTATCTGGACTTCAGCAAAGCCTTTGATACAGTCTCCCACAGTATCCTCCTGGAGAAACTGGCTGCCCATGGCTTGGATGGGAATACCCTCTGCTGGGTTAAAAACTGGCTGGAGGGCCGGACCCAGAGAGTGGTGGTGAATGGAGTTAAATCCAGCTGGCGTCCAGTCACGAGTGGTGTCCCGCAGGGCTCGGTACTGGGGCCAATTCTCTTCAACATCTTTATCAATGATCTGGACGAGGGGATCGAGTGCACCCTCAGTAAGTTCGCAGACGACACCAAGCTGGGTGGCAGTGTTGATCTGCTGGAGGGTAGAGAGGCTCTGCAGAGAGATCTCGACAGGCTGGATCGATGGGCCGAGACCAACGGGATGAGGTTTAACAAGGCCAAGTGCCAGGTCCTGCACTTCGGTCACAACAACCCCAGGCAGCGCTATAGGCTGGGGGCAGAGTGGCTGGAGAGCTGCCTGGCAGAAAAGGACCTGGGGGTGTTGGTCGACTGTCGGCTGAACATGAGCCGGCAGTGTGCCCAGGTGGCCAAGAAGGCCAACAGCATCCTGGCCTGTATCAAGAACAGTGTGGCAAGTAGGGACCGAGAGGTGATCGTCCCCCTGTACTCGGCACTGGTGAGACCCCACCTCGAGTACTGTGTCCAGTTTTGGGCCCCCTACCACAAGAGGGACATTGAGGTGCTGGAGCGGGTCCAGAGAAGGGCAACGAAGCTGGTGAGGGGTCTGGAGCACAAGTCTTACGAGGAGAGGCTGAGGGAGCTGGGGCTGTTCAGCCTGGGGAAGAGGAGACTGAGGGGAGACCTTATTGTTCTGTACAAGTACCTGAAAGGAGGCTGTAGAGAGACGGGGGTCGGTCTCTTCTCCCAAGTCACAGATGATAGGACAAGGGGTAATGGCTTCAAGTTGCGCCAGGGGAAGTTCAGGTTGGATATTAGGAAACATTTCTTTACTGAAAGGGTTATCAGGCATTGGAATGGGCTGCCCAGGGAGGTGGTGGAGTCACCATCCCTGGAGGTATTTAAGAAACGTGTAGACATGGTTCTTCAGGGCATGCTCTAGTGTCCAAGATTACTGGTTTGTGGTGGGGAGCTGTGTGGGTGGGTGATGGTTTTTGGTTTGGTTGTTGTTGTTGTGTGTTCAGGTGGTGGGTGGTGGTTTTGTTTGTGGTGGTTTTTTTTTTTTTTTTTTTTTTTTTTACTGTTGGTTGGACTCGATGATCTCTGAGGTCCCTTCCAACCACTACGATTCTGATTCTGATTCTGATTCTGATTTATACTATCCTTAATTATTAGTCAAGGGCAGTTAAACTTCAGTAGTCACAAACATTGTGGAAGAAAGTTAACACAGATACTTCATTACATTCATGATATTGTTTCAGTTTATTTTTTTTCCAACTGGACTAATAAATTCTAATAACCTCTCTGAAATCCTAGTGCAGTCTAAGTAGTTGTGGTTTTTACTATAAGATAGTTAGGAAGAGCAGTATTACACAGTGTAGACAAGCTTGATGTGCCCCTTAATCCATGGCATAACTAATAGACTTGAACTTGGTTCTTTTTATGGAGAAGCTACAGAAATTGCTATGGCAATAGGCTTCCATATCAGAGTGTGGAATCTTCAGTTTGTCTCCTCCTCAAGAGTACACCTGAAATGTTACTGCATTTCTAATCCTCCCCATGTTTTTGTGAGTTATCACTGACATACCTGTATTGATATATTCTATATGAACTTTCTTAAGAAAATCAACCACATGATGTGAAATCCTTGTTGTTATGCAATTGTGGCAAATATGGAAGAAACCGGTCGCAACTGAGCTTTGAAATGATTGTTATGCTGAAAGATATTGATCTGTATGACATGATAGATATTTGTTTAGAAAGAGTTAGGAAATGTGGGCATTGCAAACCTTTACAATTTTTTAATATGTGCGTAACTGCCTTCTGTAGTTTGCAGACTGCTCACTGTAAAGTGTTAGAACTAATAACTAATGTTTGCTAAACACAAAGAAGTTACCAAGACACAACTGGTTATTTAACAAGGTTTATGTAGGGTGAAGAAGAAAGAACTGTGATATGAAGTGATCATTCAGAGGCATTCAGCAGTTTGGTGTCAGCTCTGTTGGAACTTAAGGAAAGGAGCAGAGGGTGAAAAACTGCATGAAAAAATACATTCTTTTATTCGGTTTATTGCACCTAATGCAAAATTTCAAAGTTTAAGGGCTTTCCAAACATGATTGACTGTTAAATGAATTCAGAATTTTTATTACAGGCCTGGTTTGTGTATATTTGACAGTTGTCATCCAAGCTCTCAATTCACATTCTTCACTCTAATTCTCGATAATGTCAGGGAAAATAAGTAGTCTGTTGTTTTCACCTCTCAAATTATCCTGAACCATTTTCTTGGAGTTCACTAAAAAACTGAGGCTGGCTATACCCAAAGATGTTCCCTCTGCTTTCCTCCCACTTTGGTCACTTGAGTGCTTTCAAACAGTGCAAACTATTTATGGCTTATCTATTGCTTCATTCGACTTTCGTGGTTTTGTGCTCCAGTGATTTTTCCTGTTGCCTCAGTCTTACTTCAGTGGCTCTTGCCATATTCTTCCAACAAGACCTCAAAATTTCATTTACATTTTCTTCACTCCATCCCAGTCATGCAGAGCTTTATGTGCTGCCATGCCTTAGATGCCTTAGGTCAGATTCCAGTGTAACCCTCACCCTTGATATATCCAGTTTCCTTCTCTGCTAAATTTGCAGCTGTTTCTGGTTTCTCTTAGATATTTTAACAGTAGATTTTAATAAAACTTTGTATTTGCTATATCATTAATTCTCTGCTCTTCCAATTAATTAAACTGTGAAATGGACATTTTTGCAAATGATGTTTATATGCAAGTTAGTCTTAGATATTGATGTTCCTCAATGTGTTCAGCATCCATCATTTTCTATTTATTCCTACTAATTATATTTTGGGATCTTATCCAAGCTTTTCAGCACAGGCTGTATGCTGAACACTCGTGCTACTTTTTATGAGCTACTGTGTGTATATACTTCATGAACCTTTGGTATCTTCAAAGTATCCTGGAAACACTGTGCTGCACTTGGTTCTGTTTGTTCCTTTAGTCACTTCCTGAATTCACTACCTAATCTGCTGAACATACATATATATACCATTCATATATATATATAAATAACGTCTTTTTAAGCAGAACAAGTTTTGTCTCTTTCATACTCATCAACAGAATGTTTTCTTATTTTCATTTACCATATATTGTTGCCCTTTCATTAGGTACTACAACTTTTTCCTTTCAGAAATAAACAATATATATATCAGCTACAATTAAAAAAAAGAATATAAATAGATAACTAAGCTTAGGTATAACGTGGAATCTTTTCAGTGCAATAAATTTCACTTTTTCTGACAGATCTTATCTTTGTAGTCAGGTTGCATACCATACCTAATTTCAAACTGAAAATAAAATAAAATAAAAATTAAAAAAACCCCAAGAACACAATTTAAATACACTAATATCATCATACTATATATATGAGGATGACGTTTTTCCTGTCACTGTGGTTCTAACCTTTCCACCATTGATGTAAATTGGATTATTGCCATTGATTCATCTGGAATGGGCTCGGAGTCACTTTAAGGCAATGGCTGAGATAAAAGAGCTGTGCAGTCTGTCAGATGAATTCTCTTTAAAGAAGATAAACGGCAGTACACATTTTAGTAATAGCTATTATTAGAAGCCAATGTTAAGGTGATAATGTAATTAATAGTGTTGGGAAATGTGAAACTTCACACGCTGCATATTTATGTTTCTTCTCAGGAAATCCTTGACACTTACTGTTTCTGTCAGACAAGGTAACATGCCTGTACATTTCATCTGACAGAAACAGCAACTCTGCATAAGCATCTCTGGAAAACAACCAAATTCTGAAAAAGGGGCAGCCAAATATTTTTAACGGTGCTCAAAAAGTAAATCCATTCTGTCAAGGAGCTGTAAGACTCAGTGTGAAGGCAGCCTATACTCACTTGAGACAAACCCAGAGTATGGATACAGAGAAACAGATAATACGCTGAAAGGGTTTGGACTCATTTCCAAAGACCACTGAGCTTCAAACTTCTCTGTGGAAAACACAGAAGCTATTTAACAATGTTGCTTCAAATTAAATATATAAAATGCAAATTACATAGTTTTCTATGACTTGTAAAATAAGATTATTAATGTGTTTTTCATTGCAGTATTTATGGACTATATTGTGTTAATATCTTTACCGCAGAAAAAATCAAGTGTTTTCTTAACTACTTTACACTAGGTTGACTGTGTGCTGTCACAGTCAATCTGTACAGCTACGAATGTCCATCAGTCTTCAGAGTGCCACAAGACTTAGGTGTGATGCAGAATCAAGTTATTCCTAGAAGAAATAAAAGCCCTGCCTCATTGCAGCAAACATCCCTTTTTGATGTGGTGTTTATGCAAAAAGCAACTAGACAACTATTTTCCAACCAACTTCCCACTGACTGTGAAGGCCAAGATTTAAGAAGAGGCTGATGGCCACAAATTGCATGTTAATAAAATAATGGGGAGATTACCTACATTCCCTTATAGAGAACATAAAATTGCTGAAGACAAGCTCCTTGAATCCCTAAGAGCGGTCTATCTGCAATGAAATTTTAGATTTTGCAGGAACTCCAATGTTTGCTTTTTACTGTGAATCCAGTTAAGTTCTTTCTTCAAGGACCCAATACCACGCGTTAGTATTCCAAGAGAACATGGTTACAGAAAGGAAAATATTATTCTTATCTTACCGCAGAGAGATGGGGAAGGAAATGGAATTCCCAAGGAGCTGGAACAACAGGCATTGTTGCAGCATTCAAGCAAGGCTCTAACACTTATGTACGAGCAAAGGGATGCTTTGAGAAAGAATTTCAGTGTACAGCAACATTCAGAAAGTTCCATGAAAATAAAAATGCTAACAGATTGGTTAGGATGGGAGAGCTAGTTATGAAATTTTATCAAGTAATAATAAAGATTATAACACCTAAGCAGAAATATGAGGCTATTATAAAATACATGTTTAATAGAGATTACATATGCAGGCAGAATCCCTTGATTAATTTATTACTTATATTGAATTAATGACTCAGACAACTATGGAACTTTGACAGAACCCATTATAAGACATCAAACAGCGACCAGAACTGGAGATCCAAAACCACAGAAGAGAGGAGAGCACAAGATAAACTAAGGAAAAGCTATACATCTCTGTCAAGCTGCAAAAGGAAAAGAAATTAGTCCATGTCTAGAGAGCAAGCAATATATAGCTAGAGACAGGAGACTGACCATCAGGAAATTGGAAGCTAATAATACAAGAGGAAGAATGAAGAATTGACTCCCTAGAGCAAGCATCTGTTGAATGAGTTTGAGAGGCCTCTGGTAGACATTCTTTCCTTCTTCTGTAGACACCATGCAGAAGGGGTTATGACGGGATTGAGCACACCCTCAGTATGTTTGCAGAAGACACCAAGTTAGGTGGGAGTGTCAACCTGCTTGAAGGTAGGAAGGCTCTATAGAGGGATCTGAACAGGTTGGATCGATGGGCCTAGGCCAATGGTGTAAGGTTCATCAAGGCCAAGTGCCAGGTCCTGCACTTGGGTCACAACAACCCCACGCAGCGCTACAGGTTTGGGGGACAGTGGCTAGAAAGCTGCCTGCAGAAAAAGACCTGGGGGTGTTGGTTGACAGCTGGCTGAATATGAGCCAGCAGTGTGCCCAGGTGGCCAAGAAGGCCAACAGCATCCCGGCCTGCATCAGGAAAAGTGTGGCCATCAGGACTCGGGAGGTGATCTTTCCCCTGTACTCGGCACTGGTTGAGGCCCCACCTTGAATACTGTGTCCAGTTCTGGGCCCCTCACTACAAGAAAAACCTTGAGGTGTTGGAGTGTGTGCAAACAAGGGCAACAAAGTTGGTGAGAAGACCTAATACATAAGTATTTTAAACAACATCAAATTAATTTCCTGATTTGCTCACCAATGGGACATGTAAAGGACCTATTTTTATGCTGATAAGGTAGAGATTAATCAGATGGTATTATAAATTCTGATGTGGGTGAATAATCCAAGTTGTTTGAAGTGACGATAAATTATAAAGCACTTATTATAGAGATAATTTTTAGCAATGCTTTCTTTAAAGGAGAAACTCAAGGGCTATTTAGATTTTCCTTTCTTTTTTTCAGATAGAAAGATATATGTCACTATCATGTTTAGTCAGCATCCTCTAATTGCAGTAATTTATAAAACCAGTAACAGAACAAATACTGTTAATTCACACACTTTCTCTGGTGGTCAACCAGCAAAGAGCCTATGCTTTCTTTTAATGAGTGGTTTTGCATATTCTGGTTTATTATAAAATAACAGCTTTCTGTTACTATCTTTAATTTGAATACTGGACATTCTTATGCTCAGGACACCTTTAAAAGCTATGAACTAGTATTTCCAGATAGGAGAATCAAGGAGAATCCTTCTCGATAACATTAGAGCGGATACTATCAATTTGTGACACACCTGGACAAACCTTACAGGTGCAAAACCAAAACTTTTCTCAGTTACTGAATCACAGAATTACAGAATGGTAGGGGTTGGAAGGGACCTTCGGAGATGATCTAGTCCAACCCCACTGCCAGAGCAAGTTCACCTAGAGCAGGCTGGACAGGGACGCATCCAAGTGGGTTTTGAATATCTCCAGAGAAAGAGACTCCACAACCTCTCTGGGCAGCCTGTTCCAATGCTCTCAAAGTAAGAAAGTTTTTCCTTATGTTGAGAATGCCTTATTTAGTTTGATAGATTTTTTCTTTTCTTTTCATTGTTTTATATAGTTCCTGTAACTGGGCTGGAACGCCTTAAGCGGAAAGATGCCAGGCTGTGTGGACCTAACAGTCAGGTTCTGTTTCAACTAATCTTATATTTCAATACCAATACAGCAGAAAATGCTGATACAAAACGTTTAACACACAGAGTATAGAATGCTTACAGGTCTAAAAAATCGACATGCTAAGGTCAGAGATTTAGAATATGTTAGCTATGGAAACAGATAAAGTGACAACGCAACCACAAAGTTTGACTTTTTCTGAAAATTACCTTTGCTTGTGTCTTTTTTTCTCAGTCTGTTTTTTCATGTCTTTTATACTGATGTCTAAAGCTAGCGTAGCAATAGGACAAGGGGTAACAGTTCTAAACTAAAAGAGGGGAGATTTAGATTAGGTATTAGGAAGGAGTTCTTTCATGTGAGGTTGGTGAGACACTGGAACAAGTTGCCCCAAGAAGTTGTGGATGCCTCTTCCCTGGAAGTGTTCAAGGCCAGGTTCGATGGGGCTTTAAGCAACCTGGTCTAGTGGGTGATGTCCCTGCCCATGGCGGGGGGGTGGAACAAGATGATCTTTAAGGTTCCTTCCAATCTAAACCATTCTATGATTGTATGATTCTATGATTCATAAACTTTGTTTACATTATCATGAAACCTTTATTAAATGAAATTTCTATAGTTTTATCACCAGTATCAACATAACCTACTACATCCAATGTAATTATAGGATTATTCCACTTTTCCCCATTTCCACATTGTCCCAAGGTACCACAGTGAGTGTCAGATAAAGCACTGAAGCAGAGGTACCTGCCAGTGCCCTTCGTTCCCAGCCATGACTGCAATTAAGAGCAGCACTGAGTGAGGGTGGGAGACATTACTTCCTGTGCCCAAGAGGATGCTCTTCACAGCATATCAACACACTGTCTTATGAACCATATGCCTCACTGCTCTGTGACAACTGGTATTCTCAAGCCCTGACAGGTGCTTGCTTAGATATCTTGAGAACTAAAATTGCATCTTCTTACTGGAAATACTGAAAATGATGCAGATTTCTCATTCCTTCCCAGCTGAAAAAGCCAAAAGAAGTTTGTGTAGCCTCTTTTTCCGTGGTTCGGCTAAAAAGCCTGAATTGGACTTAATAGAGAGGAACTTAATAACCTAGGTATGATGTCATAATGGTCTAGCTGTGTCTAATACATGATTATAGTATAAGCATATGCCACTGTTGCACAGTAATTCTAAATCAGGTTAAGAATATTTTAAAGGCTTGTCTCACAGCTTTAATAGGACTTCCAAAGTCCCTGCAACTGCAGTTTCTGTGTTGTTCTGAGACACACTGAAACAGTACAAGCTGAGAGGTAATGTAAAGCTCCCATGGCACTCTCTGACAGCAGGAAGACAGGTATTTGAAATCACCCCTTCTTACAACAGAATGGCTGAGGCAGAACCAAGAGTCTCCAAAAACATTATGGGAGTAATTATTTGAAAGTGGAGTAGAATCTAAGGGTCATGACTGATCAGTTAAAGCTGATGTTTTTATACTTAATAATGCTTGATGGATTCCTCTTCCTTATATCACCTGTCCAGCTGATTTTAGTATCTGCAATATCCCATTGACACAGTTCTGCTGTTTAAACACCCCATTTTAGGAAAAACAATCTCCAGTTTGATTTGAACCTGTTGCCTGCTATCTTAATTTGATACAATCTGTTTATTGGATCAGAAGACACACTGGATAAACTTACTAAGCAATTGTTTTACTTTATAAAGATCCTTTAAAATCACTGTGTGATAAGAAGCGCGATTTTCAAAGTCCCATGTACAGTGAAGTATTTTGTCTTAAGGCTATAGAAGGTTTTTTTGTCTGGGAGGATACAGTTAATTTGGTCAAAAAAACCCCAAAATTCTGTTGACGTTACACCACATAATATGCTACATTTTGTAGTTTACCACGATAGAAATATCTATATTTTCTCTTGTAACAGTCAGAGAAACCAATATCATCCATTTTTAAACAAGAAATAACACACTAGTAAGCATATCTCATTTATAAGAAATAAACTTTTTGATATGAAATGATGGCAAATTCTAGCAGACAGGCTTTAACAGCAGATAGAATTTAGGATATATTGACAATCACTTCAGTCTAGGTGGTAATTTTTCCTTCCTTTCAATATCAAATCAAACCAAACCAAACCAAACCTTAGTTCAAATATTTGGATATAAAGATTAAAGGGCAGATGCAACTCTAAAAGCAACAGATCTGGTTATGCATTAGGGCAATGAGTTATCTATTAGGCAGCTCAACACTTTACAGGGACAAAAGATGCAAATAAAAACTTAATTCAACAGTGGGAACCAGGTGGGATCCTCAGCAGCTGATCTACTGATTGTTACTGCCTATTACCCTAAAATACTTTCAGAAACACTGTTAGATATTGTAGCCTTGTATTTGTGTTCTGCCTGATTGGAGCATGAGTATCACTTGAGTTTCCTCCCAAACATTTAATGTTCTAGAATAACAATTTTCAGAGCATGATCCCTGGATACCAGAAGTCTGTTGTGGGTGACAAAGGCCTTTGTCCTGTCCACCAGAATTCCCATTTTGAGACAGAAGGAAATATTTTTAGGAATGGAGAAAATGAGCAGCCTCAAGGGACACTCCTTTTACTGGAGAGAGTGTTTGATGACATTAGATGAGAGTTTGCAGAAGAGCAGCAAGAATTAAATAGGATTGCCCAGACTTCTCAGTGATCTGTTGGAAAGCAGTGCCTCCTTGAAATACAGTTAATTAATAACAGGCTTCTTGGTACAACAACAAAAAAGAATCCTGGGAATTAGTGATACAAAAGGACAACAGGTAACTTTAATAAAATTCAGTTTTTGGCTGCTAATCATATTTCCATTCCACTTGGAAACAAGATAGAAGACCAGGATGGCTGTATTATTTAAAAAAATAATATCCTCATGCTTCATACACTGCAAGGCCTTCTTTCTCTATCTTTCACCATAATCCAAAACACTTTATTACTATCTAGTGACATTTTCTTTTGTCATGATAGAATTGTTTACTTCTCCTCATTGTCTTTTTCCAGACACCCTAGCTTTAATTGGACTGAAAAATTCCTGAACCTCTGAGGGAGGTCAAATTACCTTTTTGATCTCTTTCTTACTGTTTTAACTAAGTCTGATGCAGTGGGAGATAAGATGCAATTAGATAAACCAACAAACTGTTTCAGAGCCTGCAGACGATTTCTGCATATCACTTCCTTTCACTCCTTGTGTGCCTTTTGTATTAAACGTTAAAAGTTGGCATAAGACTTTGGAAGCGCAGTTTCACTATCACAATTGCAAATAAATATAACACTCAAGGAGTATGAAAATTATTTTAAATCCTTTAATTGTAGGAGTGCCTCAAGGAGTTAGACATCCAATTTACACACTACAATTCCACAAAAAAAGTGAGCATTTTACCTTTAAGTACACCTTGAAAATCATAAGCCTACCACCATATTAAAGCATTGTATGATGGACCTAATTCCTTTTAGAGGACAACTCATCATCTCACTCCTTCCAAAGAATTCTAACTTTCAGATAAGAAGGTCTTTTAGAAAGCCAGTTGTGTAAGCATGTCATAAGCCTCTATACAAATTTCCATGTTCTAGTTTTTGACTGCCTCCTTTGGTCAGTTTAGTTCTGCATACTGAAGCCCTCATCTGTAAGGCCAGTCTGTACTTAAGGGAAATTCACTGTGTGTATTAAATATGAAGTCGTATTAGCAAGTCCTTTTAAACTGAAATAGCAACATGTGAGACAATGACAACTTAATGGCAGACAGAGCTTAGTGAACCACAGAAGAGAAAGGTATACCTGCAAATTCGAAAGTAGATGACTGTGTATGAGGTGATGTCCAACTGAATAATAGATACTGTTTGATGCTCTCCTTAAATTTGATTATAGGAAAATGAAAGCATATAAAAGAGATCTGCAGAGTATGTTGTGCTCTTAATTAATATGGTCTTGTGATGGTTGGTACGCAGAAAAGGTGAAGGCCCCAAACTGCTTGAAAGAATGACATTTAATCTGGGCTGGAACAAATCTACTGGACATGGAAGGAGATTGCGTATGTTCATACACATAACAGAAAGCAAGGTTAATTCAGCCCCTTGTAAGGCTACTGTGTGTTGGTACAAGGTAACTGCTGAGAAAATGACTAGATGGACTGAAAATATAAAAAATCCAACAAACAAAACCCAAGACAGGGAAGCTCCATAGTTAAACTTCTTCGTAAGCTCTTAAGACAAAACAGACTGGATTGAGCAGTATAATCAACTAAAACAATTTCTAGGAACAAAGATCTTTGATTTTGTGAATCCAAATAATTTCCTTTCATTTGAATTTATGTCTAAACCAAGAACTCTTTCTATATTATAGTCCTAAATACTTTTTTATAGCATGAGCAAATGAAAGCAGTAAAGTCTAGCAAGGGTGAAAAATACAGCAGAATCTTATTTACTGCTTGAAAGCAGTAGTAGATTTAACACACTAAGCTACATTCCAAGTATTGCTCTTGGAAATGTAGAATTAACACCTGTTCGTTTTGAAAGAAATTGTACATACAAAATAAAAATCTACTTTCAGTTAGATGTGCCCTTCAGGGCTGTGTTTAATTACCTTTAGGACAGAGAGCAGGGTTATCTTGCTCATCTCATATACCAGCTGTGGTTCTGCTTCCAGCAATGAAACATTCCAACCTTCAGGAGAGAAATCCTTCAGTAAAAGAGCATTATTAAATGCTCTTGGTAATATTGTGAACAGGATTGTCACTGACTGCCCCATATGACATTGGAATTCTGGCACCGAAGAATAATTTACCATGAAATAAATTACTTTTACTCCTACTAGGATAACAGAAAGATCTGTAGTAGTTGCCCTTGAGCAAAAGGGCAAAAAAGAAAAAGGGCATTTGATCTTAATAATGCCTTGCTAATTCTCATTAATGAGTGGTATATCCTTTGTGAATTATAACAGGAATAATGAAATGAAGGAAAATGTATTGATAAAAAGCAATTAGAATAAATCCCAAAGAAGACCAACTCATGAGAATATGGAGGTTGGTTTAAACTTGAGTTGTTAGAGCAATCATATACACATTTTAAATCACTACATTTTTCTCCCAGGTTCTAGATTTGCAGATGGCCATGGGACAGTTAATGAGGTCAGTCCCTATTCTTTTTTAATTCTTATTTGAAATTGCTGCAGCTGTAGCAGTGTTTCAAATCCTTTGAGAAACTACTATGACCTTTTCTTTAAAGAGCTGATACTGAAGGAATTAAAGAATTTTCAGAAAGCTATTCAGAATTACTTCTGAAGGAACTAAATAGTGGGAAAACAGAACAAGTAATTTTTTGCCACATTCCAAGCTACTGGGGTTTGTGCTCACAGTTGCAGATACACCCATATTTGCAAATGTTTACAGCAATACTTTACTCATACAGTTAACACTTCTGTAAAATATCTTTAAAAATTTTAGGAGCCTGCTAATTTTATATTTCCTAATAATCATACAAGCAATCATTAAATTACACAAATCACCACCCAAATATTAGAGCATTAAAAATAAAAGTTATTTGATAACAAGAGAGATGGCCAACTCTACAAGAACCAGGAATAACTAGAACTGTGGTGCAAATTGCTCTGCCAACTCGTTTATAAGAATGTGAAGTACTACACATATTTTACTCTCTGGAATTGAATCAGGCCATTGTGGTTTAGTCCTTGCAACCAGCTGAGCCCTACACAGCACTTTGCTTACTCCCCTCCATTAGGATGGGGAAGAGAACTGGAAGGGCAAAAGTGAGAAATCTCATGGATTAAGATAAAGACAGTTTAATAGGTAAAGCTAAAGCTGCATGCCCAAGTGAAATAAAATAAGGAATTCATTCACTACTTCCCATCAGCAGGCAGATGTTTAGCCATTTCCAGGAAAGCAGGGCTCCATCACACATAACGGTTACTCAGGAAGACAAATGCCATAATTCTGAATGTCCCTCCATTTCATCCTTCTTTCCCAAACTTCTATTGCTGAGCGTGATGTCACATGACATGGGATATCCCTTTGGTCAGTTGGGATCAGCTGCCCTGGCTGTGCCCCCTCCCAGAAACAAAGGCCTTGATGCTATAAGGTATTGTACAATAAAATGTAAGAAATAGCAAATATAAAAATTATAACAAATCTGGAAAAAAATGTACATGGATAAAAGTAGGTTACTCAAAAAAAAAAAAAAGCTAAATTCTCAACCTTATCCCGTTCATATCTTAGCTTTTAGTTTTAATTTCTTCTCTTGCTATTACAAGTCTAATATCAAATCAATAATGCTCTAGCTATTCTAAAAATAAACACTTGCAAACATTTAATTTGATATTTCTGAAAAATAATATTCAATTTTTTTAAAGGTTCTCATTTAAAACCAAAGTAAAGATATTTTGGAATTGATTTAAATTCAGAAATAATTTGCATTATGCTTTTGTATGATCAAGCCAATGAAGTGGTTTTTGAGCAGCCACCACCTTCAGATATTCACTTAGGCACATCTCAATCAAAGGGACTCCACGAAGTAGTGGATGTTACCTGTGATACTGTACTCTTGGTACTTGTACTCCATGTATGTCATATTATCTTGCCCTCCTTGGAAATTTATGCAATTTTGCTGAAATTTAATGAAAGAAGAGTCAGATAATGCATTTTACGTCAGTGAGAGCAGACATAAGATATACACAGATGACTTAGTTGGCAGTTCTTATTTATTGAGAAATGTTAACATGATGTCTTTAAGTCATTCCAGACTAGCAATTCAATTCTGAAAGATCATGTTGATGAGTGCCTGATCACGATCTGTAATGTAGAAAATAAGAGAATCACGAAGTTAGTTACAGATCGTAGTAATTACCTGGATAGAGAACTACTGTATTGAATGGTTATGAAGGACTAAATCAGTTAAAATGTTAAAAGTTGTATTTGTTAAGTGCTGCGTATCACTTTCAAGGAAGCTCTGAAACTATTCTAAAGGACAAGGTAGAAAATAAAAGCTTCATGGCTTTAGGCTTTGCAAATAAAATTTAATTTTATTTTAAAGGTAGCTTGTTTAGGAGTTCTTTAGTGGTAGGATTTAGTGGAACCTTAGGTACAAATTATTTGAAAACTTTTAATTGAATTGTTGTATTTACACTCTTTTTCCTGTGTTTATAACACAAATATTTTAGATAAGACAGATTTCAAGTCACATTTATCTGGCTAGGCAAATAAAGCCTGTATGTTTTCTTTAGATTATGTTAGTATTGAATTGTGCCCATGGAGAAAAAAGAAGCTTCAGAAAAATAGTTGATGAAAGGCTGCAAATTCTAAGTCTTAGCAGAGTTCAGTGTTACCTGTATTACAAAGAACAATATTAATCAGCTCAGGGTAGATTTATGTGCTATTTTTTTTGTAACTCAGCACACATCCATAAGATCCTGGTTGATGTTTCAAAAGAGATTTCAAGATAAAATCACATTTCAAATTTGATAATACTGCCATTTAGCTTATCACAACGTTAGGTTTAAAATCTTCTTACTACTGCTTACATTATATTTGTAAGCACACAAAAAACCCAAAACAAACTGTGAGGAAAAAAAAAAGTACTGCAGGGTTTATTATGATTATAATTGTGAATAGATTATTCCAAAAAGGTCCAGTCAGAACCACTGTTTCAACTGCTGATGCAGAGGGATAGAATGATATTAGTTTGTTCATCTGCTCTTTGAAAGAGCGGGGCCATTTTTTTTTACAAAGGAGAAAGAATGAATAATTTGAGGGGAAGAGACAAAAGTAAAGTGTATAGAGCAGGACTTCATGTCTGTACAAACAGTATTGATGCTGGTAGAGGATGAGATGAGAACCAGCACGTCACACAGACCATAAGTCTACCAATCTCTTCCTTAACTCAACAAGTTCTTGCACTGAGTGCACCTGACTGAAACCCTCTGGTCATTTATAGCAAAATGAAATTCCAAGCAAGTGTCCCCAGTTCTTCATCTCATTTGTATCTGACATGGTAATCACAAGCCTAGTGCCCTCTCGATTTACTACTGATTCTTCCCCTGATCAGTATAGCTTAATCATTTTACTGTCAGGTAATCTGCTTTTCAGAAGCTCACTTTAATATTTCTCAAGTTCCCGTTGAAGCTACATTCCCTGAAAAATTGGTCCTGCAGCACCAGGTTTGATGTTCAGTGCTATAACTCCAAACTCCTTGCCAAGTCACTTCCTGCCAAGTTATATCTGTTGACTGTCTGCCCAAAGTCTGTATGGCAAAGCCTGAGTCTTAACTAAAATCATCCTAGCTCCCTGCTTAATTACTTGCTGCAGGAGTGGCACCTGCTTGCTTACAAGGGCCTTTCTCCATTCTGCAATGCTTTTAACCAAGGTCTCAAATCATTTCTTATGATCTCAGCCAAACATGTCCAATTTCTAACAGCCCCAAATTATAGAATGTTTTTTACATGAAAGCCAGAAACGTGGTCAGCACTGAGATTCTGTCTAGAAGCCAACAGCACATAAGTTTCCTGCTCTGATGAGAAACACCTTTAATAGTAGCAGGATTCTGACAGCAATGCTTAAATGCTAAGTTTTTGTTAATTGAATGCAGCAGTAAATAACCACATCAATGTGTTTGACCACATAAACAAATTTTTGAAAGGTTTCTCAAGGTCTGCATAACCATGGTTTATTGAAGAAAGTATCTTTTTTTTTCTCAAAATATAAAGCAAAAAAAGAGTTCTCCCATGTTTCATTTGGTGTAAAATCTTAAGTAAATTTGTATTATAGGTTGTCTATGAGACAGATCAGACACCAGAAGCAAATTTATCAACCATGGATTTTGGTTTTGTCATCCATTCTATTACAATCTATTAAATCTAGAACGTAAAGAATAATTTTGGCTGCTTTGCTTCAAAAACCTGTTAACCCATTTGATTTCCTTTCTTAGATTTCTCTGCAGCCAAATCATATTCAGGCTTGTATATTAAAGGCCTCACATAAGTTGCTGTCTGAAGATGTTTTCTGAGCACTTGGTATGTTGGTTTGGGGGAACAGTGAAAGAGTTTTAATATATATAATTTCCAAAAGGTTTTCCAAATATATTAGTTAATTTGGCTGAATTCAGTGAAAGAACTTATTCCAGGTCTAGAAACATCGTTGAAAACAAAACCTAAACCTTTATCTTCTTTTGAAAATTTTCTTTCTCCACATTTCAACTACTATATAATTTCACTATGAAGATAATCTGATTAGATGGTGTGTTGACAGTGAGAAAGTACGTAGCAACCACTATGAGAAGACTCCCTGAAAAACAGAGCCCAAACCAACGTACCAGCCCATCCCACACCTTTCTCAGCAGACTGCCAATAATTATGACTCATATATTTTGGGATCATTTGAATGGTTAACTTTAGCTGTCCTCTAGGGGATCAGTACAGCACCACTGATGTCTGTTGTAGTACATGTAATTGATCCTATTAATGTATACATATTGTTACATCACATTGCACTACAGAGATTACACTGTTTTGTGAACCTGTAAAGTAACTATTGCTGTCATTGCTGAACTGTGTTGAACTGTCAAGATTTACAGCATATTCATATATATATAAAAATATTAAAAAGCAAGTAAAAATTAACCTTACTGTCAAGATGCTCTGTGGCTTGATATAGCTGGCCTCCTGTGAACAACCAAATGAAATATGATGCAAATGGTGGAAACTTAAGCGAGCATGTTTTGTCAAATTAAAGGGTAGGAGTATATTTTCCAGGTCCTGAAGATTATAATAATGATTTTATGAGTGGAAATTCATATATGACATTAATAAGAGAATCAAAATGAATAATCAGAATGCATATATTATACCATATTAACCAAAACCTGGATTTTATTACTTTAAACTGTGAAATTAAAGCAAAACCATTAAGCCTTGTTCTATCACTACAGTTCCTATTAAAAAAGTCTGTCCCCATCTTTCTTATAAGCCCCCTCTAAATATTGAAAGTCTGCAAAAAAGTGTTCCTGGAGCCCTCTTTTCTCCAGGCTGAATGACCTCAAGTCTCTCACCCTTTCCTCATGGGAGAGGTGTTCCATCCCTCTGATCATTTTTGTGGCTCTCCTCTGGACCTAACAGGTCCATGCCTTTCTTAGTAGGTCAATGTCTTTCTTATGATCCCCCTTTCCTTAGAGCATTGGTAATCTAATCTACTCCATTGGCACAAAACACCTATAAGCACTGAGAATTCTCAAGGAAATTCTAACTGAAGCCTCAAGCTGAAAGGATCTCTTGTTCTTCACAAATATTTCCACTGTTAATAATGTTCTTCCTGTATAATATTATTCAAACAGATTTTAATGAGCACTTGGGATGGGCTAATAGATACCATCAAATACCAATGACTGAAACTGCAGACATAGACTTCTAGTTTCTTCTGAAGTTTTATGGCAGCAAGTCCTCAGATATTGTAAATACTTGAACATTTATGATGCACAAATTTATAACAGAAATAGTAAGGTTTGTATGGATGCAGAATGAATGAACTGCATGTGTGTAAGCGTCAGAAGGAACAGTAGAAAAAGGTTTAAAAATGTGGCCTGCATAGGGAAGGAAAGGGCCCCTTCCCCAGGCAGTGTTCTCACTGGTAGCACTGAGGAAGATGTTACTTATGTCAAGATGAAAAGGCCTGCACTCTGAAAAGGTCACAGCACAGATGATTTCTCAGTTGAAGCAACCCTCACACAAGGAAGATGGTAGCTAGGTTGCCGCATATGGTACACACCATTCTTTTTTTCTATTTGCTCAAAACCAGAATAGACTATGAAAACATATTTTAACCATGTATCCACAAATGAGGAAAACCATACAATATTCATCAACTTAGCCAAAGATTTATGAAAGCAGAAATCAGAAAGATTCTTAGGCATAATATCTGGTCACTCCTTAGGGTTGCAAAAGAATTGCCCAGAAAGTTTTTTGTCACCTCTGGTCAAGAACTAATGAGGACTTGATGGCATGCTTTTCATATTGCACATAAGTGATCCTAGCTGGAGTATGTGAATGAGGATGTGAATGTGTAAAATCCATTTTCTTAAAGACTTTGTAAATAAATACCCTGGGTATAGTTTTATGTCACTAATTTCCCTTTCAAGATGTTCCACTCTAGTGTTGTATTACCAGATTGACTGTGTCATTTATTTAAAGACAGTATTGATCCAAATGATTATAGTGTATTTCTCATGGTTATTCTCACAATGAAAGAAAGATGTTCTTGCAAGGCTATGTAAAAAATTACCTTACTTAAAATTAATACTACAGTATCAAATTTTTCTTACCTTAGTTTCAAACACTGAATTATTTATGTGTATGGTAAATATCCTTTGGTCATTTGGAACTTTTAAAGTTTACAAGTAAATATTTCACATTTGGTTAATTTTTCTCAGGTAAAACGTTATCACTTATTTCTGTCTGTGCAACTGTGTCTTCCAAAAATCTAATTTCTTTGCTCTATCTTTGATGCACCTGTACTCAATTCAACACTCAGACGCACAAACGTTAGCAAGAAAATAACACAATGAATGAAGTAGATTCTCATGTGTAATTTCCTGAAAGGCAGTAATCACAGTTAACCTTCTCAATAGGATGTGACAAAAGTTCAATAAAAATAAAAATACTGCTGCTTCAGGAAGTTCTCAGGGTTTGGAGACCCAATAGTCACCGTAGTTCTTGAAGAAAGGCAAATACTGGTATTTAGACATCACCATTTCAGAAACATCCCAAGGCAAAGCAAAGGAGGTTAACAATTGTATTGCCTCTGTCCTTCTTTGATGAACAACTGAGAACTATTTTATGCTACAGAGAATGAATGTTTTTAACAAGTTAATATACTAAAGTTATATATATATAAAAGCTAACAGTCAGTCAAACAATAAAATACTAAGTATTTATGAAGTATACCACCACATAAGGTTAAGTCAGTAAAACCTACAAGTCAGTTTTGTGTGTGAGCATTGTCACATACACACACTGCTTGTTATATAGGAAAATGATCAGCATAAGAGCCAGGCCAAGATTCACTGCTGATCAGGTGCCCTTTTGTTCCTGGTTAATTTTTTTCTGTCACCTATAGACCAGAAATAAAAATGCCCCAACCTTTAGGTGTCCAAAATCAGAAAATTTCCAAAAACAAACCCAACCTGAACACGATATTTGTGTACAAAATATTTGTTCACATTACCTAGGAAATATTCACAAATGAAAAACATTAGAAGTAAACTGGGGCTAATCTGTGAAAGAATTGCTAAAGAGGGACAAATGTACTGGTGCTTAAATTATTGAATGCTTATTATTTCAGGCTATAAAACATGAAAGGACAGACTAGATTTATAATAGATATGTTCTATTAAATTTAGTACCCAGAAACTGCTTTTCTGCTTAAAAAAAAAAAAGTCAGGCTTCTGCAGCTCAACATATCATTCCTTTCATGAAGGACAGAACCAGAAATCGGAAGGACAGGACAAGAAGATCCGGAGAACTGTTCCAAAAAAGCAGCTCAAACTATGTAGGGACAAATGTAAGGTTCCATGCTTAGTCATCAATCATAAGCACCAGACTCATTCAGGACACAAAACCATGGATTTTAAAGCATGAAGATAAAAAAGTGCTTAGGTACATACATCCTTTCCCCACTTTGGGCCTGATGAATTGAATTGGAAACTGTGGAATTTCCTACAATATTTCTGAAGTATTCGTAGAAAGCTTTGTGTAAACACAGAACTTGGTATTCTGTATTACAAGTAGGGATTTAGGAGATTTTGTTAAAATTTTCAGAAACCACATCATGTAAGCACAAATTTATGCAGAGGGCTTTGCAAGTAGTTTTGAAAACAATTTTTTATCTGTATAAACACCATCATGTAGATAAGTTTTCTGTTAAGCAATATAAAGTGTGGTGTAAACTCTGAAACAAAATAGCAGCCCCACAACCACTCAGAAACAAACTATTTAAAAAATAAAAAAATTGTGACTGCAAACATTGAAAATGGATATTCCTGGTATAGTAAGAAAATTAATCATTGATAAAACCATTCTTAACACCAGCTTACAACTTTTATGCATAAGGTTTTATCTGAAATCATCTTTTCACTAAAGTTGAAGATATTTTAAAAAATACAATAAGAGAAAAGCATATGCATAGAGCTTATAATACACACATATATGCATTTTTCACAGAATACAATTTACCTCAGCTGTTACTATTTATTATCAAGTCAACAAAAAGTGCAATGACAAAATGCAGAGGCAGTAATACAAAAATATCTGAATCTATTTATCATATAATATGTGGATGAAATGAATCTTTGTGCAGTAAACCATCTTTTGAGCAGTCATAAAACAACCTCACCCCAGCCACTTCATTTACTTTTTTTTTCTGAATTTTTTTTTCTGAAAAATATTCTTTGCCAAGTTTCAGATATTTTCATACCATGTTATCATACCATGTAGCAGGCAGCAGAGGAGTTGTTT
This sequence comes from Numenius arquata, assembly GCF_964106895.1. NCBI lineage: Eukaryota > Metazoa > Chordata > Aves > Charadriiformes > Scolopacidae > Numenius > Numenius arquata. The sequence continues at coordinate 47,453,888 of NC_133579.1, forward strand.
TTGATAATTATTCATGCAAGACAGCTTTTACAACTCACCAGTACTATCCCTACTCATTACATGTTACCATTAAGTTCTTTTTATACCCTACTGCATCATCTCAGACAAAATGGTCTCAAGTACTTTGCTTAGAATACCTTTCACAGAATGTAAGCTAGAGGTTTGATATGGATCAGTGGTGCTTTTGGTGCTTACCAGCTTGCCAGTTGAGCTCCTGTTTGGAGATCAAGTAAGACAAGGCTCAAAGAGCTGAGGCTCTTTAACCTGGAGAAGAGAATGCTGAGGGGAGACCTTATCTATGTTTACAAGTACCTAAAGGGTGGGTTGAAGGATGATGGAGCTGGACTCTTTTCAGTGGTTCCCAGTGACAGGATGAGGGGCAACAGGCACAAGCTGGAACATAGGAAGTTCCCTTCTTTATGGTGAGGGTGACAGAGCACTGGAACAGGCTGCCCAGGGAGGTTGTGGAGTCCCCTTCTCTGGAGATTTTCAAGACCCGCCCGGATGCAGTCCTGAGTAATGTGCTCTAGGCAATCCTGCTTTAGCAGGGGAGTTGGACTAGATGATCTCTAGAGGTCCCTTCCAACTCTGACAATTCCGTGATTCCGTGAAATACTGCCCAAATATTCTCAATAAATATAGTAGTCCTGACAGGGAGATTATTTTATATTGAAGAGTTAGTGCTCCACTAGGAGTCAGCCTGACTAGGTGCAGGCCTGACCTGTGCTATACTGCACATATTACTTGGCCTCAAGGGCTGTGCTGTGCTGTGCTACACATATCCTTTGGTGTAGGATAAACTCAGCTAGATAATTGTAAAGGAAGATGCTATAGCTGGTTCCCAACTGGCGTTAGTGATGACGCCGCTGGTATATCCTTGTCTTTAGCCTCAAGTGAAGGAACAAGTTTTCATAAAAACATCCTCTTGAAAAAAACCCTTAAAAACTCTGAAGACTGCAACAGCAACAAATAATCCAAATAATTTCTGAAAAAAACCCAAACAAACACCCCACACATAATGTCAGGTTTTTTTCCAGATTATTAGAGAGTAAACAGTTTGATGAATTTACAGACAGTTTAACCCTAAACATACCTATACTGCCATAAGAATAACACAGATTGAATGTTATATAAACAGGGAATTAAAGGTATGGGAAACAATAAAATGCTCAAGAAATGCACACATAAAACAGACATTTAACCATTTGTTTTTGAAGGGAAAACTTGAAGGATGAAGCATTGCTTCTAGATAAATAGCTTCCAGACAGACTGTGAAAGTTCCACTAGAGAGCATTTTTAGGGGTTGGGGTCTTTTTGTGGCTGGTTTGGGGTTTTTTTGTGGCTGGTTTGGGGGTTTTTTGTTGGTTTGGTTTGGTTTGGTTTTTTTTTATGATCTAGAAAGATCCCTTTCACCTGTTTCTACTGGTTCAAAGTTTGTGGCAGGAGAGAGCTAGAAACATGTGAGCAGTAGGATGGATCACAAGGACAGAATTCCAGCTCTGATTATGCTATTTTATTGTCACAGATATTGTGAGACATAAGCATATTTAATGCTGATTGCTCTGTTGCTTACCCTCATGCACTTTTAATCTAGAGATCTTTATCTGATTCTGGAATGTGCAGTTTTATTTTACTATACAATCCTAATTTTAAGTTGGCACTGAAAAGATTACATAGAATGAGAGAATTCCTCTACATTTCTGTTCTTTTTGTTTTCTTTATTTGCTCCCGTTTCATATAGATTAAATACACTGCCATTGTCGATTTCTTTTGGCTTAATAGTTAGGCTATGCTTTTATTAAGAGAATCAAAAGTAATTATGGACCATTTTAGCAAATGGAAAACAGGATAAGAAGGTTTAGGTTCATAATGTTATTAGCGGCACTGACAGTAGTAGTGAATGGTTTATGGATTCAGACAATCCAATAAAACTCATGAGACTAACACTTAATTACAGCATTGTAAAGCAAATGTTTTCTCTTCTTTCAATGTCTGCCTTGAAAATGTTTTAAATTAACAGATACAATACTGTTATGGAACCTATCAGATGTCTGTAGAGAAAACAGATTGATCATGACATATGGGGCTTCAGATCACACCAGCAGAATACATTTCATAATTTTTTTCTCAAACGAAGTTTTCAAGTATCAATTAAAAAAAAAAATAGAGTTTTTTTTAAAAAATGGAAGTACAGAAAAAAAGACCCTGAGCCTTAAGGACTAAAAACTCTGAGGAACCTTGGAAAAAACCCAACCTTCCTGCATGGATTTCTGCCACAACTACACACAATTATATACAATTTTTTTCTGTTTCTTTTACTTGGCTATGGTGAAACTCATATTCTAAGGGACCACAACATACATCCGCAATTCTTTGATGTATTATGGCTTTACCACATACTTGGATAACTTTACATCATGGTGGAATTTAGGGTGCAGTAGCCACAAAACCAGAATCATGCCACTTAGTAACATAACATCCAAGCTCTATTTACTAAGCAGGACAGGTATAGTGGGTGAATAGCAACTTCACACATACACACACACGCTGTACAGAGAGTGTGCATACCGTTTAAGGTTTCTGATCCAGCTGTGACCAGCACCATGGATGTGGTGGAGAAGGAGACTACTTGCAGCTGGCTGAGGTGCTTGAGTCCTATCAGGTCGCCTGGCCTCTATGTGTGCTGGTTCCACCTTGGACTTCGCCTTCAGATGCTTGTGGATATATCCTCTCCTGAAAGGCTAATTTGTTCACTATTTGTTGTTTTCTGACTTAGACGGTTCCACAAGCTACCAGTGACCTTGCTGTTTAAATCACTCCCTTTAAATTTCACTATATCTAGAGCCAGTTAGCACAGTGTCCTGGGACACTTGTGTTACAGGGATGTAAAACTGTGATGGTTTGTTTCTTTCCCACTCATACCTAAAATATTAGAGCAGGGCAGATGTAATCCAGAGGTATGTGGCACATCTCCCCTTAAAAATTACCTGTGCTTTCCCTGTTTTCCCAGCACATAAAAACATCGCCTAATGACATAGAGTTGGGTAGCCTAGTCAAGGTCTCATTTTCTCTGAGATATACTTTTGGGAAAGCTTCATCCTGTGACACTTCAAATACTATGTCAGTCTCTCACATTCATACACATGATATTTTCATGATTGAAGAGAATTTATATATTTTTGCAATAGCTTCATCTGTTTTCAAATAAATTTTTGTGACTTTATGAAATATATAAATGCCATGTATATATATATACCAATATATATACAATGTACTATGTGCAATTGCTTAGATGATTAAATATTTAATTATGCTGCATGACATTAAGAGCTTCAACAGTTTAATGGAATTACATCAAAATATATGTATAGTCACAGTTTGAACAATTATTTTTTGAGATAATTACTTTTTTGAAATAGTCATTTATCTTTCTTCTGAATTAGACCAATACAGTATTCATTTTACCTAGCCTGGTATTAAAATTTATTAAAGTATCCAGCTGGTATCATCTCAGCTTTGCTTTGAGGTTTGTTGGGGTTTTTTCTCCCTTCCTTTTTTCCTTCCAGTAAATGAATTTTATTCAGAACCCCCAGTCTCCACTTATGAAAAGGACTGCTAAGATCTTTCACTTTAATTATATATGATTTATTTTATCATGTGATATTCCTGCTTTATATTTAAACAGCAGAAAATTTTTAAACAGCTCCTGCGTACATTTATCAGCACAAGTTACAGAATACAGAGGCACCCTGAAGCTTGTTCTATTAGGCTGTGAATATTTCCTCTAATTTTTTTCTGTTGTACTGTAGTTCTCATAAACCCCAAAGACTTCCAGTTCTTTTTTTCCCCCCTTTTTCTGTTTTCAGATTCCTAATGTAAAAAGGTCAAGCCTTGGTGAAGTATTGATATTACTAGAAGATATACTTTTCTGGCCTGAAATATTTTATTAGAAAAAAAAAAATCTAAACAATTTCATGCAACCAAAAAATTACAAGAGTCTGCAACTGGGTCCTGATAGTTGTAGCATGATAAACTAAACACTCGAGTACTTCAGTAATTATATTGGATGTACTACATCTCATTGCTTTAATTTGTGGAGCTCAGATTTCACCAGGGAAAGAAAAATTTTCTTATATTTAATAGTATGGATTAGTAAAGAGTAATCACTTCCAAAAGGATTTGGTTGGAAATTCCCAAGGTTACTAGTTAAGAACCAAGAAGAATTAATCTCTTAGACATTCTTTCCTCTAATTGAAAATTTCAACTTCTTGAAAATTACACTAAGCTATAATTTCACGACTATTTGCAATTGAGACATTAATTCTGATTGAGTGAACTTTATTTACACATCTACCATGTCACTGAATATAACCTTAAAATATTTAACCATGGACAAATTATCTACTTTTCAATACTACTACAATATTTCAGAGGAAAATTATGGACCACTTACGAACTGCTATCCTCTTTCCATTACATACTATTATAATGCAGAATTGTTTCATTTTCAGTGGTATCTAAAGGTGTTTCAGTTCATGTGTGTTTTATAGCATGGTATTTGGAACTTGTATAAATCCTGCATGGTACCAAATTTAATAGTTAAATCTATATAAGTACTTCTTTTTCTTTCTGAGAATTCTATTAATTCCTTTTTAATTGTGAAATGTATTGGGTTTGCACATTCTGCAGATGCATTTTTGTTTTAAATGCTGTGTTGTTGCCATGACAACGACAATATTAATGTCCAGCTTGTGCATCAAGATGGCCGACTACTGACTACCTTTTGCTTTGTAAGACACTGTCTCAGGGACGTTATAGAAGGCTAATTAAAAAAAAAACTTAACAAACACAGAAGTCTTATCATGTACTTGTACATTGTACATCACATCACACTGGGGCACAGTATACTCAGATGCTGTGTCCTTCCTTCCCATTAAATAAATAGAGGTGAAAATGCTGAGAACCAGCTACCATGAGTTAGCAAGGTGCCCATGCATAAAACATCTGTGTGCCACCAAAGCAAAGGATTGATCAGAATTTCAGGGGGTTGTTGTACCCCTGACACAGCCACAGCCTGCCTTAATACTTTTTAATTTGCAGGAGATAATCCTGCTGCTTCAGCCTTCGCTTGTTTTGTATAATCCAAGATTGAGGCTGTGCATTGTTCACTGTGTAAGTTTACTCCCATTATGGTATCCTGACAGGTGTGGTTGTTCCCATATCCTCTAGAAAGAGAACCTTTAGACGTGGTTTGCTGCTTGACAAAACTTGTCTATGCTTGCAGGATTTCCTGTGCGGTGTCACCTACAGGTTTTGTTGAGCAGCCACACTGGTTAGAGGACAGATGGAAGATACTGTACATCACTAGGACCTGTAATTCTATACTTTTCAAAGAAAAAGAACCAAAGTGGGCTTTCTTTTCTGCAGGATTCTCAAACAGAAATTTGCTCCACTATACATGTGTATTATCCTACTTTCTCCATAGAGTGAAAAATAATGCTTCAATAAAAAAAAAAATAAAAAAAAAAAAATGGCTGTGTCTAGAGCTTCTACTTCATCTCAGGACTGAGAACTAATATATTCTCTTTCTCCCACTGATTATGCACCTCTGTTTCAAATGAATAGTTAACCTTATTGTTAACAGGTTCAATTAAACAGTCTTCATTCTACTTCCTCACTGCCTTAGGCAGTAGGTCTCCAATATTTCTCAATTCTGAATAATAACATTTCAATGATGACATCTCAGACAGATAGAACAGAGGGAGCCACAAGGCAACAACAAAAGTTAATTTCTTTTTCAGTAGCAATCATTAATCTTTTTTTTTTTTTTAAAGGGTGTCACATTAACAAAGTGCTCATATATTTGATATCTACAATTGATTTCCAGGAATAAACTGCATTAAAACCAATATTTTTTAATCCTTCACAAGACCTGATATAAAAATAGATTTCTCTTTTTTAATAAAAACTAATATTTTCTAGTTTTGAGTTCCAGTGTATGCCTCGTAATATCATTTAACTGCTTAAATCGTCACCTGACATATGCTGCATGTAGACATAGAACATAAAACATCTGTTCAAAGTGGGGCAGAATAACATTTTGATTAGAAATGCTAATCAAAACCTACAGAGTTATTGCTGAGGGGGAAAGGCCCACACCTCATCTCTAACGTCAGGCTGCACTTTAATAGAAAGAAATAAAGCGCTTACTCAGAAGGTGTCCAAACACACTGTAAAGGATACCTGCAGAGTTTCAGCTTCTCTCAGTTGCAAAGCAGGTGCTTCTGAGGTCTGCTCACAAAACAGACCACAATAGGAATGAGCTCATGCTCAACTGTGTCTTCTTCATTCTGACATCGTGTAAGGAAAGCTTCGTCAGCATTCGGACTGCCCATAAATTTTGAGGGCAGTATTCCTACAGTGTATGACCTTGTTAATTACCTAATACTTTAAACTGACTGTTCTTACCCTAGTACTGTGAAAAGGGTACTGTCCCTTCCCTTCCCTTCCCTTCCCTTCCCTTCCCTTCCCTTCCCTTCCCTTCCCTTCCCTTCCCTTCCCTTCCCTTCCCTTCCCTTCCCTTCCCTTCCCTTCCCTTCCCTTCCCTTCCCTTCCCTTCCCTTCCCTTCCCTTCCCTTCCCTCTTCTTCGACATCTTGCCATTTGTAATCTTTAGATAATTAGGATTTTCCCTTGTGCACACAAAAGCTATGGTTAAATGGGAAAGGACTACTGTGGAAAGTATGCTTTGCTAGTACGTGTGAACTTGTTTTTTTGTGTATCCCACATCTCTGTCATAAAAATGAAAGGAACATTGCTACGACTTTTCCCAGTCAACATGCAAGCAGTTTGGGGTCAGAAAATCCATAGAAGGCAGGATTATGACAGATGGTACAAAGGCCGTCATATAGATCATCTACTCATGACTGGTGCATGTCCACAGTGTCAGCAAGGCCAAACAAAACTAGTGCGAAGACATTGCACAACCCCAGCTGCACAAGGATTTTTAAAATTGGCACAGTGATAAACCTACTGAAAATACATACTCCTCCTCTCTGTCTGCAGTCACAGGCCTCTGTAGAATTCCTACAGCATCTGAAAGGTCTTCAAGTCCTGCATCCTGAAGGCTGTTGCTAGACTATCAGGGAAGAATCACACATACAGGGAAGAATCACACATACAGTTGGTTCTGCCTGAAACTTGCCACCATTCAAACAACATACAAGACCTGTGTTTGCATCAGGACCTGTGGTCCTGTAGCATCTCATTGCAGTGTTTGACCTGCTGATTTTGAAAGAGAAAACTCTGAGGGACAGGCCAGACATCAGCATGTTTAGTGCTGTGCAAAACATGTTTTACCTGCAGCACCTTATACTTCTGCATGAGAATGTAGGCAAACTATTTCAAAAGGAGGATTCACAGCAGAATTGGGTCCTTTAGCTTATGTACATCTTGCCTGACCTCACTGCCCCACCACCACCTATTTCAGGGATTTTCCATCAAAATATCCATGAGCGTTGCAATAGCATTCCATCAGCCATACCCCAAGGCAGGTTTTAAAAATAGATTTGGCTTCTCTCCCATGCTCTACATGGCATCAACACATTCTCTTGCTGTACCTCAGTTCCTTTGACTTAAAAAAAACAAAACAAAAAAACCACCAGAAGAAACAGACAAACTAACCAGTCTGAAAATCTATAATGTGCACTCCCTCTAGCCCCTATCACATAATATGGTTCATTTGCTCCTAACTACCCCTCTCTCTCCATCACCACACCATCTGCTTGTAACACAGACCAGCTGATGGGTAGTGATGAGGAGCAACATTCATTCTATTAAATCAGAGCTGCCTCCCAGCTGTGCTAGACCTTTCCCATGACTGGGTGTCCACCTGCTTCCACAGTCTTCTCACACATAAACTTTCTGGATGAACCCTGGACACCCACCACACACACTCAACTGAATAGTTTCTAGATCCCACTGTTTCAAGCTGACTGTACTGTACTCTTGGAGCTTGTAGATGCTGAGTCAGACTTTGCTTGCACCTCTATCTTAAGTGTCATAAGTGCTGTTTTTCCTCTATCTATATGATACAGACCAGCACTCTCATAAAATGTTTGCTTTCCTGTCATGATGTTAGAAGGGCTTTAGGAAACTTTCTCCTCTCCCCAGTTTATCACATTGACCTCTACTGTATGCCACTGCTACCCAACATACTCAATCACAACATGCCCAATCACAACATACCCTATCACGACACACAAATCTCTTCCTCCATTTAAATAGATGCAATTATATACTCCACTTTATTTTCCAGGCAAAGGAAACCACAAAAACAATGTGAATTTTCTATACTTACACTTCAAGGGATGTCATGGACTTAGGGAAGAGACAGGAGTGAAGCAGAAAGCTGGAAGAGACTGGAATATGAATTTCCTATCTCTTTCTCTTACCACTCATCTTCTCAGCAGGGTGGCTGTTCTTCTGCAGGTAAAGGAGAAGGGCATCCCAATTCCATATATAGAGTAATCTCAGTACAGGTAAGAAAAGAGACCCCTCCAGAGCTGCATCTAGTCTACTCATGTCCAATCGCCTCATAGACTCCAACTGCAGTGTACTTTTCTTGAACCTCAGGTTGCTTTTCCCTGCAACTCTATCATGCTGTGGGAAGAAAGAGGTTGCTCTGCACCCCTAAGGGTGGAAATACATAGTATGATCCTCTAAGTGCCTGTCCAGTGCAACCACAGAGTGGCACAATGGCATGAAGGAGTGCATGGAGCTACAGTAAATGGAGTTACAAGATCTGCTTAGATATTGTTGGAGGGCAGAAACAAGTCTCAAAGACATTTTAACTGCTGATCCGTAGCTGAGAATTGTTTGCATGGTTAGCATGGGTCAAGCTGATGCAAGTAGGATTTCTAACAACCTACTTGCATAGATAAATCTATTCTACTTATGGGGAATGTTCTCAGGAAATTAAATTTGCTAATATAGCTGCAGCCCTTAAGTACACACAGTGAAAATGATGATTAAACTGTGACTTTATTTTTTTTCCCCAGCTGTGCTAGTTTTATTCTGGCAAGTCACAACCTCTGTGTCTTTCTGAAAAGGATATTGAAATAATGTGGTGCATCAAAGATTTACCCAGAAAGAAGATCTATGAGAAAAAAAATGCTAATGTAACTATATCACTGTATTTATAGCTCCCTCTCATGGTACCTATTCTAAAATAAACCTCTACAGGGAGAATTGGAGCAATGTAACTATAGCAGTAAAAAAATCTGCCAGTAAATTTCCCATATAGACAAACCCTAAAGGTTTCATATTCCAATAGAAATGTGCAAAGGTTGCCATATTCTCATGACCTAGGATTCTTGAGAAACTGCATCTGTGATCATGAGTGTAACCATATTTTTTATTTATTTATTTTGTGTTTTTTTTTTTTTTATTTTGGTTGTACTGTTCAGTTTGTTAATTCATAACACAATTTTCTCAAAGACATTGTTATGCAGCATGACCCTTAATTTTTAGATTGTGGATTAAAAAAAAAAAAAAAAAGCAAGCATGTGCTGTGTTCAAATTGGATCTTTTTTTGTAATCCAAAAAGTTCAAAATAAAATTTCTTAAGGTTGTTTGGAATGGGTAAGGGAGATAAGGGAAGAACAATTAGAATAGGAGGAAAAAAAAAGAGGTGACAGTTTTATATATACATTTCCAAGCTGAAAGTTGTGCGCATAATGGTATTTAAGTTACTTCAGTACCACTATTTTACAGCAGAAAGAGAAGTTGGTTGAGAGAAAAAGATGAACCTTAAGTGGTCATGAAAGTTCTTTTCTGAAGTCTCACACCTTGTCAATATTTTTTTGGGTTCCCTTATGCAGCGTTAGAACTTATCACAAACATGCTTGCAAATAAATTTAATTCAACCAAATGTTCATCTATAAGCAAACAAAAGAGGTCATGAATATGAGTGATATGATATGGTAGAATCTATTTATAGCTATAGTAACCAGACAGCTTTAGCTGTAATATATGTAGTAATTAAGTGGATGTTTACTCCTATTATCTGTAATCAGAGAGTAGGCTATGGAGAAAAATCTAGATAATGAAGGTCCTCATTCTGCCACCCCTACTGATACTGATTTCAAAGGGAAGCAGTCAAAGAGAGCTCTAATACATATCATGCGTAAGAATAGGATAAATGGTATTTTGAAGGAAAAAAGTAAGATTCCAAAGTAAATAATGGTTCCAAATGGTATTTTGTAAAAGATTTACGTTACTCTCCATTGAGTAATAGTAGAACAAGGAAAGAATTCCATATTTTACATATCACTTTGATGAAAAAAGAGACCATTTAGGTACGGAACTGAACACAAGTTAGCAGTGCCTACATCTGATCACAAGAAACTACAACTCAGCTGCAGGTGATGAAGTACAAGGAACAAGGCTTATACTAAGATCAAGACGTTTAAGCACTGTACAAATATTTCACAATAATAATCTTCACAGGAAATCACAACAGGAAAGGACTGAAATTCTGTCAGATGAAAGAGAATTGTGAAGAATGCATTCAGAGATGCCAGTGCTGATTGAGTAAACCCAGCTGCTGCCTTCTAGATTAGTCATCTATACAGCATTCTCAATAAGTTGTTTGTCAGATTGCTAACTTACAACTCCAGTGAACTGAACTCTTTTTCTTTGCAGGAAAGGCACATAGTTGGAGATAAGAGTAAAATCTGTGCACTATGCCATTTAAATTAAACCTTATGAACAAATAATAATTTTGCTGCAGAAGTCTTTCCCATCATTTTGTACAATAAATAAGACCCCAGAATACAACTCAAAGCCCCTGTAGTCGCAGATTTAGATCTAGAAACTCTAGAAATTCCTTTCTTTCAAAAAAACCTCCACACTAACACCAAAACCACAACGAAACACCACCACCATCCCACACCCCACTCCTGTTTAGCTTTATATACAGTGTCATAATTCAGACTATGCAGCAGACCTCAGAGAAGAAAATATTGTTGAAATTAAAGCAATTAACACCTTTTTCTATAGCAGTAGGATTCACTCTTTAGGTCATACATGCAGAAGGAGTGAGGTTTCACAATCCCTTTCAGCAACATTTTCTGCTGATAGTGGCGGGTGGGAGAAGAGGCTTCCACAAAGCATTGCAGGTGAGTCCCTACAGGTAAAAAAAGCAGCAGGCTAGCAGGGCTGGCTGCTGAATGGGTAAATGGCATTGGAAAGAGATCACAAAAGGAAGAGGGCAAGGGAACCATGGGTAATGGAGATTTGAAAACAATTGTTTAAGGTAAATTCTAAACACAGGTTGTTATAAATAGTGAAACTATATGTTTGGTATGAGAATTTACAAGATAATTTTATGTTGGAAGAGAAATTCAAGTGCTGAAAATATAGATATGTTAACTCTATATGGGTAGTGAAAGAGACTTCAAAGTTTTCCACTCACCCTTTGTTCACTACTGTGCAATTAACAAGAAATTAACCTTTTGCTCCTGCTAAGGAAAGGCTTCCCTATGCCGTCAGATTAATAAACAGGGATTTATTTCTGAAGACACCTTATTTGTAAAGTTCACATATCAATTCTCTTGTGGCCGAGTTTCACAGATCACAGATTGGACTCACTAATTTCCCATCTTGCAAGCCTTCATACCACTGAAATGATGGCCTTTCTTTTGTTAATGAATCTTCAGATGAATCTCTTGATACTATTTTTGCCATAATGTCTATCATTTAAATATGCTTGTTTAATTCATACTATTAATGGCAGATCAGTAAAATCACAAGGTAAAGGAATGCTCCAGATGTCTAATATTATTGCAGACATTAACACCTGTATGCAATGCATAGATACCTTGTATTGCATTAGTTTCAGCTTTTAGCTGCAAAATTATAATTACTTTGGTATGACATACCACAATACATCAGTGATAACATACAGTGAGAAGTGACATTGCACAGATGGACACTGAGTGATATGTCCCAGCTCGATACCACTTGGAAGTCACAATAGCTCCTTTCTCAGAAAGCAATACAACTGTTTTTCAAAACTTAGAAAACAGGGTTTTGTTGTAGGACTAATGCACATTGCTACAATACAGCTCAAGGATAAAAAAATGTATGAGCTCAGCTGAAAGAGATCTTATTCACTACTTTGAAACAAATAAGTCAATGTTTTCTTTCGTCACTGTTAAATCTAGCTCTTATCCTTAATCATTTATCTCAGATCACTAATAAATCCTTCAAACTGAACCAGAATTATAGACTTCCTGTCTTTTCAGCAATGTATAATTAAATATATATCTTTTTGAATGTGTATATATACATATATATACTTAAATAGTGACAGTCCTTTATGATTGTATTTCAGTATCATTTGTGCAAGATAAAAGAAAAAAAGTCACATGGCCACTGAGAAGCTGAAGAAGTAAATTTATCTCCCAAAATGAAGCTATGATTGAAAGGCAAAAGATTCTGGTGTGTTTGTCTACAACTTATTGTATTCAGGAACTGGATAAGCACACATCTAAATTACACATAAAACTGGTGATGTTTTCGACAGCAGATGGACACACTAAGAAGATGGCATTATTTTTAAAAACAGATTATGGAAGCATTTTTACCTCATAAAACAGATTCAAGAAAGTAAATACTTTATTTCAGACAGTTTTGAGGTAAGAACATAATTAAAACTTACAGCTTTTGGTGCATGGAAGTTTCTTCTCTCTCTTTCAAAATAAAACCTTCTACAGGTATACCTCATTGGTCACAAAAATGCACAATTTACCTGCTTGCATTGCATAAGTAAATGTGGCAGCTTGAAGTCTGTACTCAAATGCAAGCTGAAATGTCTGAGTATTACTAAAAAAGAAGAACAAAGGTGAAATTAACATTAGAGCAATCATAATTTCATACTTAAGGGGACTTGCAAAGGATATTGAGAAGTCCAGCTGAGTTATAGCAACACTATAATACAATCCTATAGTACCTTTCACAAAGAATCTCTAGGTGCTCTTCAACTTAGTACAACTCAAAACATTTTTAAGTAGAATTTTTCTCAGCAGTTCTATTTTAAAATGGCTTTCTGAAAGATGGTAAGTTAGAGCCTTTTGAATGAAGAAACTGAATTTCTTCTGCAGAACAGTGATATTCACTAAAAACTCTAACTCCAAGATGTCAATGGTACACCCCAACCAATGAAATAAATGTTTCCTTTAACAACAGTTAATTAATAAACTGAAGATACAGTAGATTAAATACCTGTAAGGAAACAGCATAATTTCATGAAGAATCAATGAAAACTGAAAAAACAAATCATAGAATCATAGAAAGGTTTAGGTTGGAAGGTACCTTAAAGATCATCGAGTTCCAACCCCCCTGCCATGGGCAGGGACACCTCCCACTAGACCAGGTTGCTCAAAGCCCCATCCAGCCTGGTCTTGAACGCTTCCAGGGATGGAGCATCCACAACTTCTCTGGGCAACCTGTTCCAGTGCTTCACCACCCTCACAGTAAAGAATTTCCTCCTAATATTTAATCTAAATCTCCCCTCTTTCAGTTTAAAACCATTACCCCTTGTCCTATGGCTACACTCCCTGATAAAGAGTCCCTCCCCATCTCTTGTGTAGGCCCCCTTTAGGTACTGGGAGGCCATTATAAAGTCTCCCCAGAGCCTTCGCTTCTCCAGACTGAACAACCCCAACTCTCTCAGCCTGTCTTCATAGGAGAGGTGCTCCAGTCCTCTAATCATCTTCATGGCCCTCTGCTGGACCCTTTCCAACAGGTCCATGTCCTTCCTGTGTTGAGGACTCCAGATCCGGATGCAGTACTCCAGGTGGGGTCTCACAAGAACAGAGTAGAGGGGCAGAATCACCTCCCTCGACCTGCTGGCCATGCTTCTGTTGATGCAGCACTGGATGCGGTTGGCTTTCTGGGATGCCAGGATGCATTGCCAGCTCATGTTGAGCTTCTCATCCACAAGCACTCCCAAATCCTTCTCCTCAGGGCTGCTCTCAATCCATTCTCTGCTCAACCTGTACTTGTGCCTGGAATTGCCATATGGCCTGGTTGAACTTCATGAGGTTTGCACGGGCCCATAGAGCAAGAAGTACTAAGTGCAGCACTGTCAGCCTTGATCCCCAAGAACATTATGATGGTGGAAAAGATAACATTGAACTGCAGTAAGAAATATCTGGATTGATAAAACTCAGAAAAAAGGAAGAAAACTCAGAAAAGAGAAAGAAAACTCGGAAAGAGAAAACTCTTTCTTTATTGCTCTCCATTTCTTTCCAAAATCTCTATGTGATGCAGAATAGGAAATAAACCATTTTTATTTGAAAATTTCCTACAGCTCAAACAACCTGTGAGCAGTAGTTAGAATTGTTGACATGTCACCAATCAGTTCCTTTCTTCAAACCATTAGTGCTCGGCTTTTGTTGTTCTTAGGTCTTGGTACCTTCCAGCCACCTTCAGCACATTTCTATGTTGCCATTGAGGGGAAATATCACCCTGTTCTGCTTCAATTGCTAACATCACAGAACCACCTTTTATGAGTGTGGTCTCATCCAGAGGAGGAAAAAGGTAGAAAGACCATGGTTTTCTCCACAATTTCCAGTTCAACTTTTTCTGCATACAATGCCTGCTCTAGTACTGCCTTGATAGCAGAGAATGGGAAGGTGAATAACATAATGTTTTTCTTCTTTTTAAAGAAGGCCAGAAGAAATCCAGCGAGTCACGGGCTGTTAATCCTGGTATTGGTTCTCGATACAAAACATACTGGAAAATAAAAGTAGTGGCCACGTAAAGATAACAGTGTGGAAAGGAGCCAACATAGATTTTTTTCAGAGGAAAATGCTGCCTCAGGTCCCATTGGAATTTTCTAAAAAAATCAAGAATCACATATGGAAAAGTGGTCAGGCTGAAATTACCTACCCAGATATAAATTGAGGTAAAGTAGTATATCTGCCTTTTTGTAAAAGAGTGAAAAGCATCCAAAATCATGAATAACTATTATAGGATATTTTTTTATGTTGAAAAATAAAACAGTGGGCTTTGAGAACATAAGATATTAAGATTTTTAAATTTTTCATGTCTCTCCCTGTTTTGTTTGTATTTGGATGCAAGTCAGAATTAAGTATGGAAAATAAAGGTGTGAAGAATAACACACTTGTATTTCTCAGCCTTCAAGTTGAACACTAGAAAGAAACTGCTAAGATTTCATTGTAATATAAATTGACTCTAGTTTCTCAAAAGTGTCTTTTTATGCATGTACCAACACATTACAATTTGACATTTCTAATGGAAAAAAAAAAGCACAGAATATTTTGGAAGATTAAATGGTACAACTTTGAGGTAATCTCTGACAACATAGGGAAACAAAGGGCACAGCTCCCATTTTGTTTCCACTTCAAAGGTCAGAAAAGTAAGACATTTTTGGCTAACTTGGAAATAATAAAACAAAAGTTCACAAGATGTGCATAACACATTTAGAGACCTCTACAAATTGATGGTGAGCACTGCTGTTCAACTCTATTTTCATAAAAGAATGAGTCACATTGTTTTGCCATAGATATCAAATGCTGCAGAATTAAAAAGAGTAAAGGTATACCATGCCCATGGAAAGTACTTTAAAGCACATTCTAAAGAAAGATCTTTTTGTAAAATCAGCAATATATTTAAAGAGAACCATTATCAGAAGAAAGAGGGAAATTTTCCTTTCTTCCAAAAAGCAGTGGAATTATCAGTAGCAATACAAACAGCAAAAAATCTAGAAAACTCAAAGATTCAGGTAGAAAAAATGTAGATGAAAACAGCTTAGGCTATTGCAGAGCATTTTCTGACACAAAGACTGAATTTCCAATTTACAATTTATTTGGAAATTTAAGCTGGCAACATCCCAGTAAGTAAAAGCAGATAAGGAAACAAAGCTTTGAATAGGAGATGAGCCAGTCGGAATTGTTTGTCAGACACTGAAGCAAAAGAAGACCTTTTACCCTAATGGTAAAGGAATAGACAATAAATGAAGTCCAGCTTTTCATCTTGTATGGAGAACATAAAGTAAGCAAGTACAGGGCTGTTAAGCTTTGAAAAATACGTGTCCCATATTTAGAACCTTTGTAGGAATACAAACATTGAATTTGTGGAACCAAACCTGGAAAGCAAAACTTCTAGGGACAAAATGTCTATCAAGGACTTTATTGTGTTGTTTAAAGGAAAGTTTTAAAAGAACTTTACAGCCATTACCAGAAGACGTACCTACAGCTGCCCATATCAAAACGGTCTTTCTCAACTGCAATTTTTGTACCACTCAGAAAAAGCTGAATAGTCATTTATAATATAATGATCCAATGATCACTGGAGAATGTCACTACTTATTTCATCCAAAAGGAAAAGAATTGTTGGTAACAAGATACTTTTCAGTCTTCACTTTATAGGACACCTGTTTTTCAAGCAGTGGAAAATCAAAGGAGTAGCTGTCTTTGTAAAAGTTGCAGTGCTAGGCAGTCTGGCTTAAAACAGGTACAGTTTGAAAGGGATTCCTTGTTCATTTTCAGAGAAAACCAAATAAACACTAGTAGTCAGAGTAGTTTTGAAGACATCAGCATAATCATCAACATTTCTGGTGAAGTGTACAAGATATTTCCTAAAGAATTAAGTACTGCCAAAAACTATCTAACAAGAATGCCAGAGTAATTCCTACTAGTTATGTCACTTTTCAACAACTGCCAGTATTACAGATGTTATAATATACACGCCATTGGAAATAAAATCAAAACTCTGAAGAGCTTACAGCCTTGAATCAAGCCACTCTGCTGAAACCAAGTAATAAATGAATATAAAAACAGATATTAAGAATATATGTAATATATATAAGTAATATATAATATATAACAATATATATTATTACTATGTATAACATAATTATGTAATATGATTATAATTATATAACATTATATATCATATATTATTATATATGATATTATATATAAAATGCAAACCGTTATATATATATATTTAGAGAGAGAGATAGAAGGCCCCCATGGTCTTAGTGGCTTTTTCTATTTACTCTATCTCTACCCTTAAGCTTCCAAAATATGGTATACACATACACTGAAAGATAGATTCCTTCTTCAACAACTTAACAAAAAATCTTTTCTGCAGTTCCTCAACATCTTTCACCATGAGGCTAACTATGACAGACTATTTTGTATTAGGACTAAACAATATGGATGCTAACCTCATTTTCATTTCATGTGACAAAGTTGATAGCATGCTGTAGAAATAAGATGATGCACCAGTATAAACACACATGAAAATTCAGTAGCTAGAAGATACAAAGCATGCTGTATCAGCAAGTTTCTGCTGAGATGAGAGACCATCTTTATCTGTCCACTTCTCAATTGCTCACTGCCTTCTACTTACAGGTCATAGTTAAACCTCACCATGGGAAGAGAAAAAAAATAAAGAAAAAAAGTGGAACTACTTTGATAGAGTTCAATTTTATCCAAGCTTATTCTTGTTAAGCATGAGAACAGTCACACTCAACTTTGCTGACTTAAGGAGAACAGGAAAAAAGTTTCTTCACCCTAATACCACACCTAAATCCCATTTTATCTATCTTGTTCTATTCCCAAACACATTAAGAAACACAAACTAAACATGAAACTGGGAATTTAAGAAGAAAGGTAAATATAAAACTGGAGCATCCACAAAAATGGACACTTCTACCTTTGTTGTGGTATGACAGTTTCAATTTTTTTTATCTACTCAATGATTTTAGCAACACTAAGGACCATAAACATCACATATTCATAAAAAATCAGTAAGTCCATAACTATGTTCTGTTTTCTTGAAAGTGGAGAATTGTAGAGAAAAAAACCTGATATACTTTCTGATATTGGATGTGTAACATACTGCAAGAGTGGAAAGTTATGACTGCACAAGTTACTTTTGGTCTTCATATAATATACTATGAAGAATTTACTACATAAAAATATATATTATTCTGAGCAATATGCAACCTTATGGTGTTGGAAGGCACAGGTGGAAAACTGGTGAGGAGGGATGATTAGTCATTATCCTTAAATTATGTTTCTCGCCAACACCATGGTACCACTTCCACTTGCTAACAGAGTAGAAAGCTGAATGGAGGGTGGGAGGACAATATTTCTCACAATTCCCATGGTCATAAACATGAGAAAAAGTGTAGACAAAGAAAGTTTGTCTCAGCAGTTACCACTGATAGTCAAAAGAACTCTTCATTTTCATAATTTTCTTTAATGTTAGGCCATTTTATATGGACCATACAAAGTGGGAAATAAGTGGAAGAGAATGGAGGAAGGAAGAAATGGCTGATTTTTGGTAAAATTCAGTAAGAAAAAATCTGATAGGAAAGACTGGTAGCAGTATGAGATTTTGTGATCACAGCTCGATGTTAGTTACACTGAAAAATTTAAATGGAGTGAATGTGAACATAAGAAAAAAAATAGGAAATATTTTTTCACATAAGCTTCTTAAAGATTAAATGCTTTGATAATTCAGACATTGCCTTTTTCCCCCCCTGTTAGATTTGTGAGTATATGTTACTGTCTTAAAATTAGCTTGCTAATCAAAATGAAAATGCTGAATTGAAAGTCTAAAGAACTCTGCTAACATGTGCAGGAGGTCTGATGGGTTTGCACTTCTTAAATTGGACCAGGGATCCCAGTGCACTGCGAAATAGTTTTGCATATTATGTTTTACATGTTTAACTGTACTTCACAGGTCTTATTTAACTTCTTTCTTTGCCATTATTTGGCATTGTTTGCATAGAAACCATCTATGTTTATGTCCAAGGTAGACCCTTAACAAGCATGAACAAGCTGGAATTTTTAACAGTCTGAAAAACATTAAAATTTAAAAAAAAAAAATTAAATTAAAATTAGTTTCTATTACACCATTTATTTATTAAAAATAAAGGCTTTGTTTGTTCCTCATTTATCTGAAAATGTATATGACTAGTACTTCTGACATCCAAAACACATATTCAGCCATAAATTAAATTTGCTAAACACACATATTTTAGAAAATGCAAACAAAAAATCTACTGTGAGGAATGGAGCACCTCCCCTATGAGGACAGACTGAGAGAGTTGGGATTGTTCAGTCTGGAGAACAGAAGACTCTGCGGAGACCTCATAGCAGCCTTCCAATATCTGAAGGGAGCCTACAGGAGAGCCGGAGAGGGACTCTTTGTCAGGAAGTGTAGTGACAGGACAAGGGGTAATGGTTTTAAATTGGAAGAGGGGAGATTTAGATTAGATATTAGGAGGAAATTCTTTACTGTGAGGGTGGTGAAGCACTGGAACAGGTTGCCCAGAGAAATTGTGGATGCCCCATTCCTGGAAGTGTTTAAGGCCAGGCTGGATGGGGCTTTGAGCAACCTGGTCTAGTGGGAGGTGTCCCTGCCCATGGCAGGGGGGTTGGAACTCGATGATCTTTAAGGTCCCTTCCAACTCTAAACATTCTATGATTCTATGAATGTCCTTATAATAAAATTGTCAGAAAACACTGGAATAATGTCCAAATGCCCTTGAATCCACATGAAACCTAAGAATTAATTAGAAGAGGGATGGATGTTTATTTGTTGGCAAGTACAGATACCCATTTCCTTTTACCCACATGAAAATAATATTTACACTGTTTTTACTAAGAACAATATCTTCTCTTGAATATCAAAGTGAAACAATATGAAGGGGTATTTTGCACATCAGTATTTATGGTCAAATTTCTCCATTAATAACATGGCAGGACCAGCTGTAAAATTTTCTTGTAAAAAGTAGTTATATTTTTCCTTTGCTTTTAGCTGTTCAGTTAATTACTACATATAATTGTCAATAACAAACATCTCCCTGAGATCAAGTACTTTGAATACTCTTTTACCAAATTGATATAAATTTGAAGTATTTCCTTTATGATTTCATTCAGGTTAAATTTACATTACTATTTCTTTGTATTAAAACTCAGCTTGTAGAACGAATGTTTGGAAACTGAGCAGTTACAAGCAAAAATGGACGACTTCAAGATATAGTTTATAGAAGACAGTGTTAGAGTGAACTGAAAGTAACTTAATCTTAAACTCACTCTCAAAACGCAGAATTTAATTGCTAAAACAAGCAATTTTTAACAGGTATAGGCACTAGAGCTTGAATTTAATTTCAGACTAGTATTTTCATAATTCACATTTCATGTCATGGACTTTTCATAACCAGTTAAAAACCATCTTTATTTATGTCAACCAGCATAAGCTTTAGTGTTCGAACAGCCTCAGAAAAATACCACAGTAGCTGAGCAAGAACTGATCGTGGATCCCATGCCCTTCAGCATAGTGTGTCACAGTTTCTAAAGGTGGCTTCTACTCATGTAATCGCAATTGCAAAGAATAAAAATATTACTATTATGAATTCAACTAACTTCATTGTCTGAATCTGTAACTTCAATTTTATTGTCCTGGTAACTGCAAAAATAGCCTTGTCATTTAAGTGCTCCTTTTTAGTGGTTATTATTTATGCCAGCGTATGGAAAATGGTCCATTTCCTACTGTGAGTCCTTCTTACAATGATTGAAGTTACTTGTTTTTTAATTTTAATCCCAAACTTTGATTTCTGTGAATATTTTGCACACACTTAAGTGATTTTACCAGAAAAACTTCATAAATTTACTTAACATAACTTAAAGCATTCAATACAGCTGGTATTCAATTAAATCCATATTTCAAAGCTAATTGTCACTACGTGACTGATCCTATAGCCTCCATATTTTACTAGACACATCATTTATGCCTTTTTTTTTTTTTTTTAAATTTCTGAATTGTTATAGCTCCATTATAGATGAATGAGGTTGATCCAGGATGAATCCAGAGATGAGCTGGCAGAAAATAAATTTATGTCATCAGGAATTAATTGATTTTCATTGCGTGTTTGACTTGTCATTGATTACTAAATTTCCCCTGTCAAGTCCTGTCTTCACCTCTCACATACTGTACAAATTGACATGACAATTTCTTGCCAGCATATAACTTGAAGTCTAAAGTTTTCTTGTTGTTAGGGAAAAGAATGTCAACTTTTCCAATATTTTTCAATGAAGGAACTTATAATTTCTTTGCAAAATTATGAATCCAAAGAAGATGAAGTAAACCAGGGATTTCTGATGTTTGCATTGTGCAATACGTTTGTAAGTGTCTAAATGTTGATCTTTAGCTAGATATCCCTTTTAAAACATCTTTATTTAGTCAGTATTGGAGAAGTATATTTTAAGTCTTGCTTGCTTTGTTTCTTGAGGTGTACCCTTCATGTGACACCACAACGGTACTCTGCACTGTTGCTGGTAAAAACAATTCTTCTTCTGTCAGAAAAAGAAAACAGAAGGTAGGGGGAATACCTACAGTTAGAGCCTTATTTTTAAAATGCAAATTAAACTTCCTTCTTGTCTGAAATGTCTCCACTTTCAAAACAAACATGCACATTTATCTTGGGTCTATTATATATGTATCTTACAACACTTCATAGTTATCCTATCCTAAAGGATATCCACAAGGAAAAATAAAAGAAAAACAAATTGCTACACCCTGATACTGAATGATAGTTGGGACAACGCCCAAGTTTCTGTTCCACAATTACAGAGCTCTGGTCTGCTATAAAGAGAAAGAAGTTAAATTTCCTATATAGTTTTTGGAATCAGGACCTTACCAAGTCCACATCTCTTCTCCATATTAAATGTCAGAATGCTCATGCTGAAGTTCTGACATTGAGAATCAAAAATTGGTTGCTGTCAGAGATCTTATCTACAGTATGATGTTGGACATTTATAAGAATTAAGACATTTAAGATACAGACAACGAATACTTTTAAAAAAATACTTCACAGTTGCAAAACTCTTTGCATCAAACTACTAATAATTCATGACCACTCTGGTTAAATTGTGTTCTCCTGTGTGTCTATGGTGGGTTACATCAGCAGGACTTAAAAACAAACAGAAAGGCCTGTGATGAGATACACAGTAGGAACTACTTAAGGAACTGGCACTGGCAGTGACTCCATAATGTCGGTTTTGGCATCCTTTGGAGCTAACAGAAACGATTTTGACAGTGCCATATGCTCAGGAATGAAGGAACTCTCAGGGGATAACAGGTCCCACTCACTCTTTCTCTGGAGAAGTTAATTCTTGAAAACTATTCAGTAAGACATTTGTCAAAAGGCTTTTCTGGAGTATCTGAAAAAGTTAGATTTGTGCAGGCAAACATTACAGAGTGGGGAGGTTTTGGTAAGCTAGATATGAGAATTTAGAATTCTTGAAGGTCTTTTAATTCGCTTTACTTTTGTTGCAGAAAACTGTGAGATTGCTATAGAATATTTGGTTAGAGTTCCTAAAAGAGGAACTTTGATTTGCTAAATCTAAGTACAGTAAATATTCCGGGCCGAGTCTAAGGAATGAATAATGTTGAATCTAATGCCTTAATTTTCCAGAGAAAGGGATGATTTACCAATTATCCAGATGAACAACTGCGTCAGGATTTACTTTAAATGATGCTAATATACTGGTATCCTGTAAAAAACAGTCAAAATAACATCCAAAAAATACTTTAGAATAATTTTCCCCAAAATTTCGTCAACATTTGAGTAACTCCAGTCAGAGCTGTAAATGAAATGCATTGAAGCCTGCAGGGGAATACCTGAATCAGTGAATCATTATTCTCATTTTATTTTTTATTATAAGAGAAACATACAAATCTGTTCTGGAAAAGATAGCAACCCTTTCATATTTCTAAATGTAAAACCCTAAGAGTAGAATGCACAAGTAGTTGTACTCTTATAATTACTACATTACTTGCTTTACAGTAGATTCTATGAAATTACAATCAAGTTTCAGAAAAAAAAATAAATCACTTTTGACTTCATGGGGCAAAGAATCTAGTTCCAACTCAGACTTTACAAAAGGTCAAACCACTTGAAATTGAACATTTAAAGTCTCAATAGAAACAGTATCTTTAAACAGGACCAAAACTGTGAATTTGTATTTTTCAAAATTTGTACACTGTAAATTTCTCAAATGAAAAAAAAAGTTGCTGTAAATCTTGATTTTTTTTTTTTTTTTTACTTTTTTTGGTCTTTAAATTACAGAGCATATTCTATCATTGTAACTACTAGAAAATGGCTACCCATATTTATAAGAAATAAAACAACAGACATGCAAAAAAAGTACTTTCCATTTGTTAGGGAAAAAAAAAAAAAAAAAGAACAATCTTTATTAGGTAAAGTAAATGCAACTGAGAAAATTAGTATACCAGGAACTGGAGAAAATATTTGGACTTAAACTGATAAAGTATGAGAGAACACTCAAGGAGCAGTACAAAGGTAATGTTGCTATCAAGATTAGGCAATACTTCAGTGAACAAGCTCCCCACCTGAAATAAGAAGTTTCCTAGTTGAGATTCCCAGTTGAGATTTCTTTTTTGTCTAAGATAAAGATTTTAGCCACTACTACGCACACACCCAAATACCGTTCTAAGTGTTTCTACCCAAAGTTGTCTTAGGATCTGAGAAATTTGATTTTCATCACATCTAATGCATTTCTCCAACAAGTTTCAGGTAATCTTGTCTGAACAATGTTCGAAGAACATCTTAACCAGCCCTTTAGCTGGAATTGCTGGGTTACCTTGAAAATAACTCACAGTGACAACATATCACAGCAGAGTGGTTGAATTAAATAATAGATGAAGAAAACTGATTTCATTGAACACTAACAACTGATAAAAATGCCGTAGTTATAAATGGACAGTCAAAATATGGGCCCATCATGCAAAATGAACCCATAATCACTGTATGAATTCAAGTAAATTTCCTCTCAAATTGATTGCTTAGATAGGTATAAATTCTTCCAGAAAAAAACCCCCAAAAGCTGTTAATTTTTGTGACATCAAGTAAGTTGTGAATAAACCAACAAGGTTTATTAACAGAGTCAATCTATCATATTTTCACATGCCTGACGCTTGTTTTTTTTTATGTTATTTTGCATGTAAAAAAAAAATAATCTGTAGATAAACTAAGTCCAGCGAAGGGCAACAAAGATGATTAAGGGATTGGAGCATCTCCCTTATGAGGAAAAGCTAAGAGAGCTGGGACTCTTTAGTCTGGAGAAGAGAAGGCTGAGGGGAGACCTTATTAACGCCTATAAGTATCTCAAGGGTGGGTTGAAGGAGGAGGGAGCCAGACTCTTTTCAGTGGTTCCCAGTGACAGGACAAGAGGCAACGGGCACAAGTTGGAACATAGGAGGTTCCACTCGAATATGAGGAAGAATTTCTTCACGGTGAGGGTGACAGAGCCCTGGAACAGGCTGCCCAGGGAGGTTGTGGAGTCCCCTTCTCTGGAGATTTTCAAGACCTGCCTGGATGCAGTCCTGAGTAGCATTCTCTAAGCAATCCTGCTTCAGCAGGGGAGTTGGACTAGATGATCTATATGGTCCCTTCCAACTCTAAAAAAAAATTCAGTGAAATTCAGTGAAATTTAATATTTGCTGTTTTGTTTGTACAAGCAGACTTAGGGCATGTTCATATGCATTTATGAAAGAGTGTCCTTTTGTGTCACTCTATTTGCATATACAATTCAAAAACTGCTATCTCAATTATATATATATTTTTGGCATCCCAGTCTATTGTAAATTTATACACTGACACACTGATACATTTATCTTCAAGATCTTCTATACTAATATCTATTGTAAAGATTATACTATCTCAGTCTATAATAATGAACAAATGCAAGAGTTTGGTAGCACTTGTGAAAAATTCAAAGAAAAGTAAGATGCCATTGAAGTCTTTGTGTTTGCACAACAGTTTAAGCTTGCCATCATTCTTAGGCACCATTACATGAAAAGGAATGATCTTCCTTCTTTCACATTCAAATATGTCTAGTTGTTTTGGAACTCAGTCATCAAATACTGAACACATTACAGCTAAACAAGCTGTCTGTAGGAATTTTCTGAGGGTTAATCATAATCTCCACATAGGGATCTTTATAATAATGAAATATGTACTGCAATAAAATCCAAGAAGTAAAAAAAAAATGCAGTCTACAGAGTGAGAATAACACCTTATATCTGCATTTTTGCGTCCCTACTGCTTACTTAAATAATTTTAAGAGGAGATGCAGAATCAATTGCACTAAATTAATAAAGATTTTGGAGTATTTAACTTCCTCCTGTGCAAGATTTTGGGCAGTTAGGACACCAGCCAGGTAGAACTGCACTCTAGCAGTCAGACACACCCAGTCTATTCCCAAGGGCCAGGCTCAGCAGTGGCAGGACAGGGGAACTTAGATGGAAGCAACGTACACTGCTTACTCTTCTTGGGATCAGAAATCATGGCCCTGGCACTTCTCTGTAAAATGATTGCCCAGGGAGATGAGATCTCAGCTTCATATGTTGGAGCTAAGCTTAGTACAGGGCTAGAACAACATTCAAAAGCTGTTCAGCACTTCAATTATCTCAGATATATCACAGCCTACAGCCTGGACACTTGATTCTAATTTTCTTCCTACTGAAAACTTTACTTCTGCTTCCTTGTTAGTTTCTGAATTTAAGACTTCAGAAGAAGGAACTGTTGTTTCTTTAAAAGAGATATGAGAAATATGCAAGTCCATATGTCTTATGCTGAAGTGGCAGACAGAAGCAGTGCACGAAACCCAGAATCAACAAAAAAAAAAAAAAAAAAAAAAAAAAGACTACAAACTGTATGGAGTAAAAAAAGAATGAAAAACAGGAAACTCATGCAGAGCTTCTGCCAGTTTCTGTACATAAGTCTGGAATAATACAGTCTCTCTGGGGGAAAAAAAGGACTGTCATAAAGCAGTTTGCTGTGCAGTGGCATTGAAAAGGCCAAGATATCCAAACAGGAAGCATCATGAAATTTATTGGCAATATCTCAATGAGAGCACACACCAGCAAAATCACTTGAGCAACAGCACTGGCAGATGCCTGCTGAGAGAGAATTCTGCTAACGGAACAGTTGGCTTGGAAAGGGAGAAGGAGGAAAAATAACTTCAGGGACTGGAAGCCAACCATCTCTTTCTTTCTCAGAATCAATCTCACTGAGAATCACAGTAAGTCGGCATACTGGGAGACACCACAGAAAATGAAATAACTTGAGCAGCTACAGCAAGACTTTGGAAATTGTTCTGTAACAGGCATGCTAAAAGAGCAGCAAAGTATAGTGAAATAAGGACAAATTTTGTCTCCCGGAACTAAAGCCGATATAAGCCAAAGGCAAAAGAGTTGCCTATTTTCAAAGTTATTGAATAATTTAACTCTAGCAATGAAGGTTTTATGATTTCAACTGGAATCATAGAATCATTTAGGTTGGAAAGGACCTTTAAGATCATTGAGTCCAACCATTAAATTATAGCTAATTATAGCTAATAATAGTTAATTATTTATGTTTTCACTATAAATTGTTAGAGCCTTTCTTCATTATATATTTGAAGTAAGATAATTGAAGTTAAGCCTAACCACCAGTAAATAACTAAAACTAACAGTAAATTATTAATCAAATCAAGTATCTGTGGGAGAGAGGAAGTTTACCTGTACTAGGACATAGATGAGAAAGAACTTGGGGATCAGTATCTGCAACTAACTAGTGAGTTTTGTGTCTGATGTTAGTCCAATACCAGAAAGCAGATATGTACATTTGTCCTGTTTAGGACTATTCTGTATGTTTGTAATACACAATTTATAGTATGTAAGACCATATTTTGCACTGAAACATCCTGATGAGTTACCAAGAACAGGGGAGATTTACCTTCAGTGAGACTAGATGTCTATCAGCTGTTCATAAATGGGGATGATCCTTGCTCTAGAAAAGACTTATTTGTATGTTTAAAGAAGTGAAGCAATATTTTTGCCTTTAGCTGTGTCTGTTATAAATACCAGTAAGTGTGAAAACTACTTAGGGTGTTATGAGCAAATATTTCATTGCATTTTACTTTATCCTGGCTCAAGGCAAAGTAACGCAACTAACTGGTAACAACAAAACCTGTGACATGGCCAATAAATCAACTGGAACACTTTACTGTGCATTTTAGATCCCTAGCATATTGTCTGCTATATCAAAAGAGAGATGCAGTGGGCCCTTGTTTGAGCGGTACAGCCCCAAAAGCGTACCAAAAAAAGGATGAATTTCCCTCGCACTCTGATATGTACTCTGGGCTGCATGTTTATTCTGATGCTCACAGGAAGTGCGCCACAGTGGGAAAAAAATGATGAATGAATGTTCATATCAATCTGAGAAACAAAAAAAATCTGTGCTTACAAAACACATTCATTTTCTGTGGCAAACGTTCATTGAAAAGCTTCTCCTGGACCTACAAGAAAGTTATGAAAAACACTACACCATAGACATTATCCTTGAAAAGAACATGCAGTCACTTTGGAATAGTCAGGTATCTCTCTTCTATTAGTCCTAAGAGAACATTTTAAAAATTCTGCTTTAATTTTTTCCGGCTAGTGAAAATGGAGTATTTTCATTCACAGATTTTGTGGGTGCTATCAGCTCTTTTTACATATTATGAGGTTAGAATATCAATCTTACTGTTTTAAGGCACAAGGAAAAATTATGACAAAAGGAATCACTACCACTCTGTATATGATAGTAGTTAATGGCATTTTTTTCCTGTTCTTTGATTTGTAAATGAATGCACTTTCTCCTGGTTTGACCTATGCTAGATGCATGTCACTTGGGCTTGGAAAAAAATCTGAGATGTTTCCTAATTGTGGCCTGGATGAAGGGGAGAGGAAGAAAAAATACTCCAGAGAGTGGGGCGGGCAAATTATTAAATAAGACAATGTGCTTATAGGTAAATTTAAGGATTAAGTCTAGTTTAATTAGTTTTATTGTCTCATTAAAATAATAAATGCCTCTCTTAAGTGAACACTACACAGACACAAATCATTTTTTGTTAACCTAGATGCTGTTAACATTCCATGGATAGTACCAGTTTATGCCACTCATTCCCCCAGGACTAGATTTCGTTGTGCTTTTTCATAGCAGCTCGTGAGTTACTATGCATGAAGATTTAATTATTCCAATGAGACCACTCATCAAGAAAGAACAACCAAAATGAGTGAATGTGGCAGAATTTGACTTCTGATAATCATAGTGATACTTTAATACAGCACTATAAATTTTTCCCCTGCTTGCATTCTATCCCCCTGCAAACTTACGTATTCATTACCATCATTCAAGAGTAGTCTCCCTTCTATTCACTTTAATAGAAAAGGTTCAGACCACTGTAAGACATTCTTAAAACAGACAGAATTTAGGTGGAAAAGGAAAATGTATGGCCATTTATAAATGATTGGGTAGAGAGGCCTTACAGAGAGGTCTGGACAGACTAAAGAGCTGGGCAATTACCAGCCATATGAAATTTAACATGAGCAAGTGCCAGATTCTGCACCTGGGACAGGGTAATCCTGGTTATACGTCCAAATTGGGGGACAAGAGGATGGAGATTAGCCCTGCAGAAAGAGATACAGGGATTTGGGTTGATGGCAAGATGAACATGAATCAATAGTCTGCCCTGGCAGCCAAAAGGGCCAACTGTATCCTGGGGTGCATCAACCACAGCATAGCTAGCTGGTCAAGGGAGGCGATTGTCCCACTCTACACTGCAATGGTTCAACCTCACCTCAAGTACTGTGTGCAGTTTTGGGGACCTCAATATCAGAAGGTCATCAAACTATTAGAGTGTGTCCAGAGGAGGATTACCAAGATGGTGAAAGGCCTTGAGGGCAAGACTCACGAGGAGCAGCTGAGATCACTTGGATTGTTCAGGCTGAGGAGTGACCTCATTGTAGTCTACAACTTCCCCAAGGAGGGCAGTGGAGAGGGAGTTGTTGATCTCCTTTCTCCAGTGTCCGGTGATAGGGCATGAGGAGATGCTATGAAGCTGTGTCAGGGGAAGTTGAGACTGGACATTCGGAAAAGGTTCTTCACTGAAAGGGTGGTCAGTTAGTGGAACAGGCTCCCCAAGGAACTGTTCATGGCACCAAAACATGAACCAGAGTTCAAGGAGTGTCTGGATGACACTCATAGTCATATGGCTTAGTTTTATGTAATCCTATGAGGAGTAGGGAGTTGGACTTGATGATCCTTATGGGTGCCTTCCAACCCAAGATATTCTATGATTCACCTAAAACAAATATAGTAGCAAATACTGAAAAATATAGGAAAAAAAAAAAAAATCAGGATGGAAGACCAGTAGAGCTCTTACATGAATACAGCACTAAATATTCTGTTATGACAGCCATTTCCGCGGTAAAGAAACTTTTACAATTATTCTAGGAAAACAGCCATCTGTTCTGGGTAGCAGTCAACTATAGCTCAAACTTAAATGAGTTTCCTCAGTGCATGTGTGAAGTCTTTGACTCATGCAATAATTTCTTTAGCCCCCATGCACATGAAAGGCTCTCATTCATACCAGCCCAGATATTTACACAGGTACTAGATCTTCTTGTATAGGCAATGGACAGAGGCAAACTTGGTCTTGCTTGCTCAGTTTTCCCAGTAGATTTCACTTTTCCTTTTTATAGTTTTCTACACTTAGCTCACATCAACTGAGGCACTGTGAGCATCAAAACATTTTTACTGTTGCTTTCCCTCTCTTTCTTTTTACAGATACAGAAAATTGGGCTGCTCTATCTTTTATTCCTTTTTTGGTTCACTTGTTATTTATGCAGTACTTTCTTCTTGACGGGGAGTAACTCAGTTTATAGTAGCTAGGACTGTGACTCCAGGCAGTATATTCTGGGCTTTTTTACAGATGTTTTTCTTTCTTTCTACTCAGTTATTCTGTCTTTTTTCATGTCCAGTATTACCTCTTTGCAGACTCATAATACCATTCATACCCTGAAATAGCTAGTTTTTAAGCTTACAATATTCTGCTCCTAAGCAGATTCACCTCTCTCTTACACCATCTTTTTTTTTTTTATTTATATTTTATTAACAGTTATTAATACATTGACTTCTGTTCGGCTTTATTACCTGCACTAATTAACCAAAGGTTTGAAGGGCAATCCTTTTTCACCTATGATCTTTCTCATAGGTATTAAGCTATTTTTCTGCAGCACCTTTGGTTCTTTCATCTCAAAGTCAAGTGTTTCTTCAGCTATATAACAGTACTCTAACTTTTCAAGCATATTGGAATGAGTGGGACATTATACACAAATCACATTGCTAATACAGTAGCATGACTAAGATTGTTTTTTTTATGGGAAGTAGAGGAGGCCTAATAGCTCACAGCTGTCAAAATGAAGAAATCTTCCTCATACTTCTGCCTCCTTCCCCTCACCTTGAACCATATTCTGCACATTTCTGGCCCTTCTGTAAGCTGCTTTAACATTATCTCAACAGAAAACAGTCCAAATATTTTCCCCTACATAACAGTATATTAAAGCAGACATGAAAGGGTCTAGATATGAAAGACCTGGCACAAAGTACAGTAAGAATGCAGGGCTGTTGATAGAGAAAGGCTAACTGAAATATCTCATTTAGCAACAGTGAATTGTTAGATTACCTCTCTATACTTTATGGAAGTGTATTCTGTGTCAAGTGAACTCTTTTTTATCAAGGAAATGTACCTAAGATAGTATTTCCATAGCAAGATGGCAGACAGAATCTGTTCTATAAATGACACTACCTCACTGGATGCGTGACAGGGCTGATCCACACACATGGCCTTGAAACCCATAGAAACCTTCACAGGACTGAGAACAACAAAATTACTTTTTTCCTTCCACAACCTAGAGTTGATACATGTCAGCAACCTTTGCATCAATAGAAGTCACTGTCATATCAAGGAACATTACTATAGCATGGGAACAAAACCTGAACTGTTCAGGTAGGTATGCTGTCAGATGGCAACCTTAGTGGATCTAAGACATGACAAGTTCAGTATGTTCTTTCCTATATACAGCTGGATACTTGTTTTCCCATGCTTCTCTTCTATTACATGTTTATTTTTAAAAAAAAATATCAATAATAGTGAGAATATTTCTTCAAAGAGCCAAATTCTAGTAAGTCTTTTAGTCTGAACATGTGTGTGTGTGTGTCTGTGCATATGTGTCCATACATGCATTCACATGAATGCTCAGTTTCATGACAGTCTTAGCAAACCCTCCATTATGTCTTATTGTAAAGAAAATGGTCCTGAGATTTTTTGACTACATTTAGGTAATCTCCTGTTCTGTTCACTGGGTACCTCATTCTACAAAGTTCATGCATATCATGTGTCTTACGCTGGTGGTTTTAATTTAAATCATTTTTCTACTGTGAGTACTGAATCTGTAAGCTGAGAAAGCACTTAATCAAGAGGTCTGTTACCACTGTAACCTGACAATAAGGGCAAAAAGGCAAGTGTTACATCTTGACAGTTGTCATTGACATTAATAGATTTGAAAGTTGAATAGCAAGGTAACCCCCGTACTCCTAGAGTTATGTGATTAACTTCAAAGATGAACCTTTGTTAAAAAGCTCTGATCTTGTCATAACATTTTCAGATTGTTTGGGTTTTTTTCTGGTGTGAAGATGGTTTCCCTGCCTCAAGAGTTGTGTCACAGAAATATCAGACATCCAACATGAATGAAAGGATAAGTTTCAAGATATCAATCAGGTTAATTAGTACCTATGTTTGATACTGTTTAATTAGCTGATCATTTCTCCAGTTTGATCTTTCCTCTTTTTCAGTCAGTAAATTCCTGGTATCAGTTTGGATTTACTCCTACAGTGAAGTACTCCACCATGTTATATCGAATAGCCTGTTGTTTCTTTTTGCTTTGAGTACTCAACAGTGGAGAGAAATGTTTTCTTTCACAACATTTTTCCCATATCACTCTTGGAGAAAACTTAAAAATTGCTTGAGATCTTTGAAAAAAAAAAAAACCCTTTAAAACAATAGAGAATGTTCTACCTCATAAAATCCAACAGCCTAATAGTTAAGGAATAATCCACTTGCAAACTGTGCCAGTCCAGCTAAAAGACCTGTCTTGAAGTCCCAGGTTCAGCTGTCAGTATAGAAATCTGAAACCAGCTTTCTAAATCTCTCAGTGTGAATTCTTATATATTCATTTGATATTATAACAAAAAGCTAAAAAATTAACAATTGCCAGCAAAAACTATCCAGAAAATGACAGACTGGAACTAAACAGAGAACTTCTTCCATGTTTTTCTCTTCTATATATAAAATTTATGAATGAAAGAGTGCTATACTTAAAGATAATTTGATCAGTGTGCAGTTAGCTTATGCTTAACATAAGAACATGTGATAGTGTTAGGAATAAATGTACAATAAAAATGTTTGCAATTATCCATTAAGAAGTGATTGTTTCCATTTCCTCATTTATTGATTTGAACAAAGACTTGGCTCTCAGCCTCTTGCCCTTCAAGAAAACAAGTTATGGCCTTTCAATTTAATTTTTTTCTCTGAACGTTCACAAATGCACAAATTACATATTACCATTAGAAGCCCCTTTATCTCCCTCTAACTTGATTCCTATGTGTAAAATATCATTAAATTAACACTGTGTTTAGAGAATTTTGCCAGTTATCTCTATCATACAAGTAAAGTTCTGGCTTTTATTATCTTTCTATTGTTACCTTCCAGTTCTTTCAGTCAAAAGTCTAAAACTAGATAGCAGAGGCATTTTCCTGATCTGACATCTCTGTTCAGTTAATTGGCTATGCTATTTTTTTTAACATTTCACTCAAAAGCATAATATGCTTTGCTTTATGATATGGTATGATATAATAAATATAAAGGCATAAAATCCGTATTTATGCATATTTTCTAATGACGTTGTCTTTTCTCTCTCAGTCTTTCAAAATGTATGAAGAAGACAAAGGTGCTGCTGACTGTCTCCATAGAGACACCATGACACTATCATGAAAAAACATTTTTATTTCAGTACCTAATGGATTTGCCTCCTGAGCAAAACCACTCAATAAGGAAAGTGCCAGGAATAGAAAAGCCATTCATTACAGCGTGCAGCTCATTGTGATATGCATTGGCTTGGTCTGTGATAAGTGATTTAGCACAGTGTTTAGAAATGTTGGAGAAACAGCAATTTTTTTTATTTTTTTTTTTCCCAGATTGGTTTAGTTTGCTGCATTCAAGGCTTATTTAAGTTCACAGTCTGGTTTAAATGACACCAAAGAGCAGCCTATTTCTCTCAGTAAAGGAAAATGAATATTTTTCTTGGTCCTGGAACTAAACTTGGTTTAAAAAGGAAGCTATTTATTTGTGGAGGCATTCTATGTAGTTTAACTGATAATTATCAGAAGGGGTTTTTTTGCTTCAGAAAGTAGAACTGGAACTGTGATGACTACTTGCAAGACTACCATTCTAAACCAGAGTTTGCATGTGAAGCCATGGCTTTGCACAAGCCAATATGTCAGAGCTGCAATTTTACATTCCAAAAAACAGAGGCAATACAGCCGTAACATTTTTCAGTACTTTAAATACACAAATGTTTAAAAGAAGTTCATCACCTCATCATCTATCAAAAATTGCTAATTCTTCTCCAAAGTACAGTGTGGAGTTATATATATGGCACATACTGAGTTTTACAGTGCATGTTAAACAAGTCAATTCATCATGCGAAAAGAAAGAGATCAAACCAAAATAAAATACATCCCCCTCCAGTTAATTTAGGCATCTTAAAGCAAACCTGATTCAGTAAGAATATACGAGATATGGAAATTTTTAACTTATTACAACGTACTAATTTACATATGCATTTTTAAAGTGTGTAAAATGGATTTTAACTCCCTGGATGAATTTTAAGTCTTCTGAGATATCAATTCATCGCTACAAGGAATTTCAGGTAAAAGGACATTTAAGACTGCTGTTTCTCTGGTTATGATATTATCAAGCAACAACGCCACCTAAGTGATCTGCAGCTCTCCTTTTTTTTTAACTAAATTCACAGTGATTTTGAAATAGGATATTAATGTTAATTCTCCTCTTACTGTTTGAGGTTACATATCACTCTTTTCACTCCCATTCTCTCTTGTGGATATGAATAGAATTCCAGAAAACTCTTGCTAAAAAAACCTCAACCCATATATCATCATTCTCACTGGTCATTAGTAACCTTTTTGGATACTAATTGCCAATAAAGAGAGAATCTGAGTTTCCAAAAGTATCCAAAAATATTATGCAAGATATGCAGAGTTTACTCCTTTTATCCACACAAAAATGCGGAGCTGTGGGCTACAGTCTGGATCCAGAAGATCTAAGACACCTCAAAACTTTTGATGGCAATGGTAATGGCTGTCTTGCAAATGATGTTCCAAACTGGAAAATGAAGCTGCAGCAGCCTCATCTCCATTGGGCTGGTAGATTTGGCCCCTCCTAACATTCATTAAGGATTTGTCTGCATATCAAAGAAAACTTGCTTGCAAAATTTTTTCCTGTTGTCTTAACTGAGAAAAAGGCTACTGAAAGTGATACTAATACTTAGAATTACAGGTGTTATTGCCAAGACACCTATAGTCTATATTCCCACATGTCATCTATGGACATCCATCCTTTCATCCATGAAAAGTAGACTTTTAAGTTCCCATTGGTTAACTCCAGCAAATGCATCTTATGCTAAAGCAGTCCAGTATACCATTTGGTGTAAACTATTTTATTAATTTTTTCCAGTTTATATATACCACTTTGTCTCTTTCATTAGTCTTATCGCATATATAACATTACAGAACATTGCTTTAAACTACAAATGATGGAGTTGGACAAAAACATTTTAAGCTAAAAATAACAAGAACCTATTATTGTCATCTCCCACAGCTCTCTGTGATACTCTCTTAAATGAAAAGCCACCAACAAGTTGCACTTCAAGTCTGTCAGGAGAGTGTCATCCCTATAAATTTATATCAAAGGCCAAATAGGCATACTTATCTGAGAAATACAAAACAAAATGCAGTACTTTAATTGCATTAAAGAGACACTTCTGTTGAGAGAGTCACTTAGAAATGCAACTATTCTATTTTCTCACAAAGTAGCTCAGATCATGTGCTTCTCTGTTAAGTTTATTTTCCATTAAGTTGTCAAATCAGTGACAGACTATTTAATACTATTTTTTTTATTTCATATTGCAAAACTAATTCAGGGACTTGCCTTCAGGAACTGACATTTTTTTGCCTTAGTTTTCTACTTTCTTCAGTCTGTATGCCTTTAATTTAAAAATACCTTGGATTTACCTGTGGTGAGGAAATTTGCCATTCTGAAGTGATGCTACCACAGAACATTATATAATGTAGCAGGGTAAGACATAAATTTCATAATACTTTACAAACATTTAGGAGATAAAACCACTTCAGAATAATACTGTTACTGGAAGCAAGAACACTTAGCTGTAACAGTTTGTGTCAGTTAAGTGATGCACAGTTACATTTGAAAAATACAACCTCCAACTGTATAACGTGTTGACCTATATGCTATACTATGTAGTGAAAATATAATCAAATATGAGGAAAATGCCTTTATCAGACAAGAGAACAATTTTGTATAATTCCTTAAAGAAAATGTTAGGCATTCACCAGAACAAATGCATAGGTTACATCAAAAGGTTTGTGACTACATTATAATGTATAGAGTAGACGATATGAGTATTCCTCTGTTCCTCACTGAAACCAAATCCAATACAATTCAGGTTAGCATCTGTTCAAACATTCAGTGTTTTAAGAAGTCTGGCTTATAAATTCTATCTCAAGGTTTTCAAGGAAGAAAGAGGCAAGGGAAGAAAGAACTATTTCCCATTATAAGGTCCAAGTTTCCTATTAACAGAGTCAGATTAAGTTTGACCAGTGTTACCAGCTTGGTAAATTCAGTGGCAAGACTTGGACAGGTTTATTGCCTACATGACATAATCCTAATATGAGCGTTACAACAAAGTATTAATGGAGGTATTCCAGTGGCGAAGCACTGGCACAACACTATGAGGACTCTAACACCATAATAACAGAATGCTTACATATTTTTAACAGTGATCTACTTAATTGATGCTTGCATCCTGATCTGGATGCTTATATTACATACTTACCACATGGCATCAGGTCATTTTGTGCTGAATAAACGTCTGCCTTATTACTTACACCTCTGACTTGGCAGGAATGTTCATTTCTACCATTCTCTCAACTGTGCTAATTGCCCTGGTTTGTGTAGATAGTATATGTATTGACCAGATTTTAAAATATCACCTTTTCTGAGTCTTATACCAGTACATATAGCAATCACTGTTTCTGCCAAGGCCTACAGTACCTAACTAATTAATTTATGGGGGGTTCAGACAGGTTCGTAACTGTATTTGAACTAGCTGTTTTTCCAGAACTTGTGACGTTTACAAGTACTGACCAGCCATTTTATCTCTGACTAAATCCATGGGGCTAAATAAATTTGGGTCCTCAGTCAGTGGCAGTGATCGTTCTTTACCTTTATGTTTTTGATTTTCAGTGGACAGTTCTGATCCAACTATATCAAAAAGTCACTCTAAGAAAACAAATCTTTAACCACTTTTTCATCTAGCAGTCTGTAAAGGTCTGCCCAGGGCTGTCTGATTAGAAAGTAAGGTAACTGACATTAAACCCTCCTGCTGTTTCCTTGAAGGTCAAAGTGCAGGTCTTCATAGAGCCAGCAAAAGGTTTACTATCATGTTCAAGTGTACTAGCTATTCAAGAGTCACTTTAATCATTCACTTTAATCACTCACTTTAATCCTCCTCCCACTCAACAGTTTCTTACTGCTTTCAGACAGAAAACAATAAAAACTATCTTTTCTCAATAACATGTTTTCTGAAAAATTATCTGAGAAAATTGAAAGCAGTGAATCAAACTGTTCAGACATTTCCTGGCAAATTAGTTGTTTTGTTTGGATTTTTATGTTCTCTGGAAAAAAAGCTAGTAGATGAGAAAAAAGAGAACTGTGGTCTAGAAAAACCTATAATAGAGTATAGAAGGTGATTGGCCAGTGTACCATTCATAGTTTCTATTAATAATGATTAAATAATATACAAGGTTAATAACAAGTCCAGAAAACTTATCTGGGAAACTGGGAAAGTTTCTTTCCAAGCACGTTACTCAGACAGAAAACCACGCTTATTTTTTTAAAGTGTTAGTCAGACTTTTTGTAGATTATTCTTCAAATAAATTCCTCTTTTATACAAATAAAACATTAAATCTTGCCAGGATGAAATAACATTTTAAATTTTATTTTAAAATAAAGTAAAATAATGAAACACAACTGTAAGAAGAAACTGTACTATATGCCAAGAATGCACTTACCTTATGTCCAATGAAATGCAGTAGAAAATTAAAGCAAGATTAAAAAATGTAAATAAGCTCAAACTCTAAGGGACAGCAGGATTTTCTTTCCTCTTGAAGAAAAAAATAAAAAAAAAAAAAAAGCTTTCAAATAAATGCCAAAATTTATTTTCCTTCCAGTTCAAACTCTTTCCACAGAACCTACTATTTTTCAGGACAAAAACTGGTCACAATAGGACTGAGAATCCAAAAGTAGGCAAGACAAAAAAGGATTAAAGGAGTAAAATCATTTTTCAATAAAGAGAAAGATAGCTGTCCTACCAATTTTAGAAATGAGGGAGATGATTGATTTTGTTTCTTTTTTTTCTTTAGATTTCTTCATTTTTTCAGCTTGTTTCTTTGTCCTGCAAACAGATAACTCAACAGATGCAGCCTTTTAGTCTATAAATTATACTTATTTTATATACAGCTACTTTTATAAAATTTGACCTTTTTTACATGACCGTTACCTTTTATCCCCTTATGGCTCTGTTTTCCCCCATTTGTTACTCTCCAAAGCACTTTGATCCCTCCCTTTCCTTGCCTTTGGTTCCTCCCCTAAACATGCTATAGTAAGCCTTCTGCAATCCTGAAATGTTCTTTCTCTCCATCCTGTCATGTGTCCGATCCTCTAGGCAATGAGTCTCCACAGTCTGTCGGGCAATCATGACAACCTCTCCCATTGACTCATGGCAATGGGTGTTGTGCCCAGGCTATGGGATTGATGTTCCTCCTGGGACAGCCCTGGGAGGAGCCAGGACAGCATGTCCACTGCTCTGAATCAGTTAATGGTGTTCCTGCACCTGTCATTGCACCTCTATACTCCTTTGTGTATCTGCAGATAGGCCGTTTATGGGGTGATGGCTCTTGTGGTAGTTCTGGGAGAAGCTGGAGCAGGGGATTATTTGGGTTCCCCATCAGACACTACTCCTTTCTACTCCTTTATGTGTATGGAAACAAACTTTTTATTATATAACCTAATGTATTTTGTTTTATTACTATTATGTGCATAAAAGTATGAAAAAGATTTGAGAGTCTTGGTATAAATTGGTACCTTTGGGGGCTCTTTTAAAATAATTATTGAGATTATTCTCTATGGAAATCCTCTTTACTTTGAAAATATAGTTTCAGAATGCAAATGTACACTATATACATTATGTAACTATTTATATGTCCTTAGCGTACACTGCTTACATGTTAGGTAATGAAGTTATGCATACACAGAAGTGGCTGAAGTGATGATGCTGAAATCATCACTTAATTTTTCTTCTCTAAAAATATTTTTCTTCTCTAGATTAAGACAGTTAAATGCCTCTTTTCAATGTTTAGGGTGTGTTTGTGGGAATTATAACAATGGCAAAGAAATGAAATATTAATGAAACAAATATTGGGTAATCTTGACCAGACTTATTTCTGTAACTTTACATATCCATAGAGGACTTCTACGTATTATTTTGTTGTTCTGTGTTGAGGAAAACTGTGGCTGCAGTGAGAATGTTTTGAAAAACACTGGATATGCTATTCACAAAAGCCCTAGTAGGAAAATATACTATGGTTTTTTTTCCAGGTGGGAAATAAAGTCATCCCAGTAAATTGAATTACAGGCTGATTTTCAAGGGCAATCAGATTGTACACAGTTATGTTTGAAACGTGGGAGTATTGAGAACTTCAACGAAAACAGGCAGAACTACACACTGAAATAAATGCACGTTTTGTCAGGAGCGTGGAATGGTTTCCACACATTTCAGTGGGATTTGCTGGAATATAATTTCTGATATATCTATCTGTATATTTTATGTGCTCAGTCTAGATTTAATTCTTGAACTTTATACAACAATATTTGAAAAAAAAAAATCACATTATATTCTCAAATAGTTTAAAGTTCACTGTCAGAAGCTGGGTCATTGAAAAGAAAGGTTTAGGCTGAATCAGCCAATGGCTGGCCACAGATGCTCTCCCCCACCTATCCCTTCAAGGAGAGAAGGAGGAGAGATAAAGAGATTTATGAGTTTAGAAGGAACTAAGCTACTCTAATGAAATATTAATAATAAAATAAAAAGAAAATAGTTAAATAGATGCAATATATACAAAACCATATCAAGCTCCCAGGATGATGTCACCAGCAGGCACTGGGGAAGTCCCAGACTGGACTCAGCAATGGATGGGAACTGGATTCCAGCTCTGGAGTCAGGAATGCACAGATCGGGATCAAAAGCAGATGAACAGGCAGCGTCCTCTTCAGATGTTGGCCATTGAAGAAAGAGAGCTGACCCTTTGATCCGTCAGCTTTTATACCAGGCATGGTGCAGTTGGGATGAAATAATCCTGCTGGTCAGTTTTGGGTCACTTGTCCTGTCCACTCCTCCCTGCAGGTGGGACCCCTCTAAGCTTTTCTGTTTCCAACCCTCCAACGGGGTAAATAACAAAATTAGCTGACTTTGGTTGTTATAGCAATAAGTATAAGCAAGAGGCTCTCTGCATCCTGCAGTCTGACTGTATACTCCGAGAACAGTTTTCTGCACAACATGCTGTTAATTTCAGAGAGTTAGAAGAGGCCTGGCTAAGAAGTAAAATTACTGAACAGAAAGTTGGTTCTATTTTACCTCAAACCAGGACAGTCTAACATAAATAATTCATTCTAGAAAAAGCTCTTGCCGACCTGCAGATTTCTGTGAAGAAAT
Source organism: Numenius arquata (assembly GCF_964106895.1). NCBI lineage: Eukaryota > Metazoa > Chordata > Aves > Charadriiformes > Scolopacidae > Numenius > Numenius arquata. Next base: position 47,493,976 of record NC_133579.1, read on the forward strand.
ACTGCCCAGTACCTAGAATGAGACTGAAGCTCAGTCTCTCTAGATAGGCAGATGGGGGATCTGAGCTGTGGAGTCCTATTCTGCTATAAATGCAACTTACTGAGTTGAGATTCAAGCATCTCTGTTAACAATTCTGTCACTTCAGCTGTTCTTTTCCTTGGACTGCATTATAGGCGACCAAAAAAGAAATGTTGCATTTTAAGCAGGAGAAAAAATGTTCATTGAACCAACACAGACTTTTTTTTTTCTTCTAAGAATCTATTTATCCCTCAGAACCTATTGTTCTGCAGTTTTTATGACAAATCAGTCTATCACCCAAGAACATTTCTATAGTGCTAGACTATCTGAAATTTCAAATATAATAAGATGGGACTAAATCCAAACGGGTTAATTTAAGATTTTTAGTTTTTTATTTTTTAAGTTGGGCAGATCACTTCTGGAATATATCTATAAATTACACAGTAGAAAACCCCCTCATCTTTTAATCCACAGATTTCTCCATTTCATCAGTAACCAGTAACACCCAATTGAACTGTTAGTACACTTTTGCAGAAGACTTTCAGAATAACCTTATTTATCAAAAAAAGTTTGTGTGGAAAGAAGAAAGAAGTAGGGAGAAGGGTGGTAGAGAAAGAAAGCACACAAGCACGTTTCCATAAGAATTCAAATGAGTTTAAAAAGAAACCCGTAGACCCCTGACGCTTTCCAGGAAGGGAAAAAACTGAACAGACAATACTCAAGTATTTATTGTGGTTGTATAATAATTCAGAATGGCAATACTATGGATCTAAACCAACAAATTTCTGACCTTTAAATACAGCAATTCAGTTCTGTTCAATACTTTTCTATTTGTGTGTGTGTGAGAGAGATATAGATATTGTGTGCATGTACAATGAGAGAGAGAGAAATGTGACAGGAAATTTATTTAAAATATTCTCTTTGGCTACTCCAGATGCTAGGAAATATGAAACCTGTAACTCTTTTGAGAACTTAGTAAAACCTCAATATTTTTTGAGGATGCTTTTGTTACACTACTGTTCAATTAGACTCCATCTTGGATGGAGAGGCAATATACTTGGTTTATCAGCCACTGCCATATTAATGTATAGGGGAGGAGATAGATGCTATCACTTTGTCAAGTAATACTTGACAAACAGTTATTCCTACAACAGGAAGAGTGGATGACCTTGATAATATATATTTCAGTCACTCCACTATCTCTTCAACTGAGATGAAGAATAAGGTCAGTAAATCAGACCATCGCTGTTTACGAGTCAAAAAACAGGATTCTGCACAATCTTCTTTCTCCTGTCTTTACTACTGGGAATGTAAATAACTATATGAACTTAAGGTATTTTTTAAAAGCCCATTTTTTAATGCTAATTCCAACATGCTTTTAAAAATACCTTCTGTTCATTCTAAAGCACAATGTTAACTTCTTCACTATGCTAAAAGAAACAAAACGCCAAACATACAAACACCCAAAAAACATATCTGCAAAACTGACAAAAAACCCCCAAAATTCTCAGGGCTATTCAGCACACAAAAACGTGCTTTTTGACATGCATTAGAAGTCAGACTTGTACCACTCAAATAATTGATGGCTATGTCATCAAACTAGATGTTTATTCCAGATTATTTCATATTTACTCTTCAGCATACATATTGCATGCAAAAAGGGTATTACTGATTTGAATAAAACTAAATAAAGAATTGCATTCAGTATGAATAAAGAGAACAGAAGCCATAATAACACAATGTCAGATTTTGCTATGGTTAGTAAGGAAATTTAGTAGTGAATTATCCTTATTCAAGACTAACTAATTCTAAAAGGTAAGGGTTGGAAACACTAGCCAAAAAGCTGGCCTCTTGAAATACAGAATTTGCTACCAGAATAACTGAATTCATTGCAGGTTCTGAATATTAAATTTGTTCAGATACACTCATGTACTCCCTCTCCTTACTTTTTAAAAAAAGAATTCACATACTTTTGTATGTTTAGATGTGTGGGAAATCCAAACAAATCTGATAAACACAATGACAGCCGTGCTATCACTATGTCAATGCAGAAGAAGAAAATTTCTAGGATGTGCACAGGCATTAAAGAAGGGTAGAAACAGGCAATAAGGAAGATAAGATGTGCAAACACAGAATGACATATTTCCCAAAATGTTTCTGGCTTTGGTTAAATTACAGGAATTACAATTCCAAGACATTACATTTTCAACAATGAACGGATTTTTTCAGAGACAGAATTTTCTTCTTTTCCTGTCTGTATGCAAAAATATTCATTCACACTCAGCATTATGCTGAAAAACTGTTTTGTTAGTAAATGTGTGACTGGCTGGCATTATTGAAAGCTGACTGGGCAGCCAGCTATTTGACTTGAAATTTCAGAGCAAGAAGTAGAGATGGGAGATAGAACCCTATTTTTCTTACAATAAAAAGAAGATTGAGAAGAACTTTATTCAAAACTTAGTATCTTTTTATTTTGTCTGACGAAGCTTCCCTTGCAGCCTTAATTAGTAATTCAGCTATTATAAATTTGCCTTATATGAACATTTAAATAAGAATATATCAAAATTTTCTGTGTGGTTGTTTCTTCAGCTCATAGAAAAGATAATGAATGAAGCAAGAAGACATCAAATACATCATCTGCATTAGCTACATATCATCTTCCTTAAGACATATAAGTATGATAATTTTTAGGTATATCGTACTCTTCCCATAAAGTAAGAGCTAAGTCAGTTCTGGTAAAAGAATGTAGTAGTTACTTAGGTCACTGAAATGGAAGCCTAAAATGTAAATGCTTTTTGCAAACGCTGGTAATGATAAAGCTAATACAAACAGTAATTACTTGCACCCCTAGCTATTGAGGCATGCCAATTTTACTCAGTGAGAGGGCAGTAAAACAGCAGATAAAATTTAATGTATGTGCCACAGATGGATTGTGAGCTGACCATGACAACTCAAACAGACTTGAGGTTATATGGCCTGTTGTTCATTTGTTGTAAAAAAACCTCTAAATACAGCTAACAAAACCCAGGAATTAACAGAAAAGATACTTTGAACAAAATAAAACTTCATTGTGCTTTTGCATGAGCCCATGCAATGCTAATGTCAGGATTTTGTGCACAGTTCACATTCATATCACAGAAAGGGTGCAGTAGAACTAGCACATACAGTAGAACTCATAGAAATTAGGAAAAGGTCTATGAGAAATATCAAGTATATGAAATGACTTCTGCTTTAAGAACAGCAAAATAGACTATAACCATTCAGCTTGGAAAAAGATAACAGGAAATTAGAGAGGTTCCTACTTGTTCAGAGGAAGCATAGAAATGAACTGGAGTCAATTTTTCACCTTGTGCTAGGAGGCTGAGGTGCTTTTACCTCGTAGTCTGAAAGGAAAAGAACACCTATTATGCAAGGAAAACTGAAACACAAGAGAATTTTACAAAGTGGAAATTAACTTATTCTAAACTGTGAACCTGAAATCATCTTAAAATCAAATAGCTTTTACTTGAAGTCATAGAACACCCAAGATGTTCTAAACATAACCATATCTTTTTCAATATATTTATGAACCTTAGTATTGCATTGAGAATCTAATTATAATAAATCAGAAAAAGGAAAGAAAAGCATAACTTTTGCCTATATCTAGCAACCCTAAAAGCACATTGTTTCTTTGTATATAGGATGTGCCTTTACTAAGTTCTGTGATTTTATGGGGTCTTTTTGTTTGAAATCAACTTCCTTTCTGTTTTACATCACGATATTTCCCCATATTGAACTTGCCATTACAGTTGGATATGGAAAAGAGTTCTGAAAATTTATTAAATTTTAAAAGGTTCAATTTTTTAAAATTATATTTTCAGATCATGGTAAATTAAGCAGACTGGAAAGTATTCATTAGGCTATACGATTATCAACCGCTGTGGTGAAATAGTTAGAAATAGCTTATTTTTCTTTTTAGATTGTCAGTCAATAACACAGCTTTTTTTATTTCAAAAAGGAAACAAACAGCCTTCTAAGAAAATTGCTGGAAAGAACTGGTATTCAGAGTCTAAGAAAACTGCTGAAAACAACTGATATTCAGCATTTTCTAATAGACTTCCAGCAACATGGAATATTCTGAATACAGTTTCAGTTCTCAAACTATAAAAAATTAGATGCTGCTATTAAAAATTTAAGGCTGTCTATAAGCTATATGTCTATAGTTATCCTTATTTAGTATCTCTGAAGTAGCTGCTTATTCAGCAATTTTAGTGAAGGGAAAAAAAAGACACTCTTTTTGTAATTCAAATGGCACAGAAAATGCCTGGAGGCAAAAGAGTGTCCAAAACTGGTTTGATGAAAATATAAGGGCTAAAAGTAGAGCTAGGAAACAGAACTATTTCCAAGTTTCAGGATATAAGATAGGTAAAGTCTATTTTTAAGTTTTATTTTTAATTTCAAGATAACTGTAAGTTTTCAGATTTTTAGACAATACTGTGGTCCACAGTTACTGACAGCTATGCTGGAACTAACTTCTCAGCTTTCTTTGTGTACTTTTCATGCTCAAAATATTAACTTTCACAGCTTTTCCCATACTTAAGAGATGATGTTAAATTATGCAACAGACAAAAGTTAAAATCAGGAAAAGAAGTAAGTGACATAGGGGAAAGTGCTCCAAATTTTGATTTATTCTCATCACATTATTCACTGGTCAGAAAAAAGATAAAAAGAAAAAGATGCAGAATTTTCTTATTATTTTTTTATTTTTTAAGGGGCCTATACACAGAGGAAAAAAAGACCTTTGTTGAAAAAGGTTGTTTTGAGAAATACCTTTTTGCAGCACTATAAACTGTCACTGGACAAACCGTAGTACCTTCTCTTCATTAACTAAGCAGGAAAAGAAAGGTAGCTTAAACCAGCAGTCAGAATGACTGAAGTTATATATTTACTATACATATTATATATTATTATCTCATTGACATATATTTATAATTATATACTTATCTATTATATAGTTACTTATTTATTAAATATAAATATATTTGCATATTTATATAATCTATGTGTGTTTATGTATGCATATGCCCTTAACACCTTGAATACTTCTACTACTCTCCTATGGAAAGTGGACACTGGAAAATATCCCCACTATCTTCCACTTTTCTGAAGGAAGGAGTTATGGAACACAGGACAGTTTTAGGTTCCATTGACATTCTAGATTCAATAGGATAAACATGTCAGCAGACTTACAGAGATCCTGAAACTTGATATCTGTTTCACCCTCACAGCTGCCACAGATTTGTAGTGTGATGACAGACAGGTTCAGTGTTAAACAGAAAATCTGAAAAAGTTAAATTTGGGCAGACAGCGTACCATTGGAGATACAAATGATACAACAGAGAGCATTCAGACAAACCTGATTCATTAGTCAGCTGTACCAATGTCTTTTGTGCTGCTCCGAAGCACCTCTACAGTAGGATAACTCTAATTAAGAAAACTGTCTAGCATCCATTCCATGAAGTGAAACACAAATACTATAGGGCAAGAAATATCAGTATTTTGTATTAGTCTTAAAACAAAGTGAGAGTATATCGAGTTTACTGCATTTCTGAAGCATTCTGTGGACTCAATGCTGAATCTACATTTATGGTTTAGTTAACTGTACTCTGTTCTGGTCACACGGGAGAATTGGAGAAGCAGATGAAATCCTGATAACTATTGCTTATGCACTAACAGGAAAATGTTTTCAGATGAGGGTAGGTATTATTGATATTATAAAGGACTAATTAGAAACTTTTCCATAATGATACTGTTTTCATCTCTCATCATACTAGATCTTTGCTCATCTTGTCAAAAGTACTATGTAAGAATGTCATTGCAAGGAGGGCCATGTTGTGATGAAGATCCTTGTCTAAAAGAAAGAAAAACCGAGCAAAAAAACCCTGTGAAAGTATCTTTAGAAGAAGGAGTAAACACAGCTGCCTTATGTCCCCTCACAGCAGAACATGGCAAACAGTGCATCCTGCTGCAGTTCAGGAAAGTCAGTTGGATGGAAGGAGGCTGGTTTGAAAGAGGTAGATCTAGAATTCAGAAGTCATGAAATGAGGCAGGTGACTGTTCCTATCTTAAAGATGACATCTCTGTTTTGCCTTTGAGGCAAGATCCTTAAGCTGTAGAGGTGTCCAGAGAGGCTATTTCTCTCTGCATCTTGTCATGCTGCCAGATGGGATTACACAGTTCCAGACATGTGCAGAATAAGAGGTACAAAAGGACACAATACTAAACGCATGGAGACATGGTCACGCATCAAGTTCAAGTGCCATGAAGCAGCAAACTGAAAACTCATGACGTTATTAGAAATGGAAAGCTTGGGAGATGATCCCACATTTGTCAGTGTAACATATATATTCTATAGGCAGTACAGAATGTACAATACTATCAATGAGACTAATGGAAAAGGAAAAAAAACCCAGCATGTTTGCAGTGCATGCCTTGGCTATAAGCAAGTGAAACATGTCAGATGTTTCCCAGCAACAGGTGCTCACTATAATCCCACAGATCAAGAAATTGACTCCATGTTGAAAAGGAGATCATAAAGATGATTCTTCAAGGCAATATTCCTATGAAGACAAGAGCTTCCACTGTTCTTGCTGTCATAGTTGCCTTTCGTGGCTTACAGGGGTTAACAAGTTGTTGCAAAGACAGAGAATCTGTTAAAAAAACCCAAAACAACAAAACACATACACTGAAAAATGCAGGAAAACAAAATCTAATTTATTGCAATCTTTGCAGAGAGTAATGCTTGCATGGGCTACGATATCTCTCAAACGAGATGATCAGTCACTGTCCAGATGGCAACCAGATGTCTTCTTTGCAAGGGTCCTGGCAACAGCATCTTCAGGTAGATCAGACAAGACTCCCCCAAACTGCCATTCTTCTGAATTCTAATATCCATCTGGCCCATAGTCCTTTGGAACCATGACAGCACATACATGGTTCATTGCTGTTAGATCTATTGCCCTTTAATTGTGTATAAACCATCTCTTAACTATTCAAAAAATACATCCTTATATGGTTATTCCTGCTTCTGCAGAAACAGTCTGTACTGACTACTTACAAGAGCCTTATCTATGCACTATTTGGTCAATTCTTCAGCAGGAATCTGCTGGGATGGTCAGATTGTTGACCTAGGATACTGATCAACAGAATGAAGCATATAAATAATGCCTATTATTTGGTTGGGGCATATCAGGAACTTCCTCGGTAATTTCTGTGGTCGAAATTTCAGGCTGGGGAGCTGCTGCAACAGTTATTAAATGCTTTTCTGTGAAGCCAGTTAGTTCAGTCAGTCTCTTGTTTGAAGTCAGTCTGTTATGTCAGGTGAACCCATTGCCTTGTCTTTCTGAAGAGTAGCTGGGCAATTCATGGACCACCCTGGGAACTGCTAAATGTGCTGGGTGTTACACAACAATTGCAACTATAAGACAAACTTGATTCTTATCTTTCTGTCACACTTACAGATGTAGAAATTTTATAACTCTTGCCACAGGCTCCTGAAGCTGTTATTGTTTACGTAGCACTTTCAAGCAGTTTTCAAGCCCTTCCCATTTTAGCTTGGATAACAACAGTCAACCCATAACACAGTAGCTGAAAAACTATCTTTTTCCAAGACTGTAAAGTCTTCTTGCATACAGGTACCTGAAATGGAATTTTGTTCTTCATGTTACATGCTGTGAAAGGTCATTTCAGTATTCAACAGCTGATCCAATCGAGATGAAGTATCAACAGAATGCTGTTATTTTCAGCTACATACTTAAACTCAACAGGGCTGCTGAGAAAAATGAAATGGTGCTACGCACATCCTGCTTGAGATGTCTTATACCTGAGCGTGGAGTGGGAAGCTCTGTGAGCAATGAAAAGGGAAACTTCTCTAGTTCTAGATTCCTCAGAAGTACAGATACCTGTATTGTTAATGTATGCACCAACCAATATTTGAACATATGAGATTGGTAATAGGTAAATAAAAGTTTCATCACATCGAATAAGATGTACTACATTAGAGAATGGATTACATGCTTTCTGCAGGTACTGAATGTCAAGTTCAGAGCCTTTTCACAGTACGGATCTCAGGCTTTGCAAAGAGAGGTTTAGCTTTTCAGTTCTGGCAAGATACCTCTGAAACTTTCCTTATCCAGATCTCTTGAATATCAGCTGAATCAGATTTTGTCCTCTCTAGACTTCATCCTTGTCAGTGTCAATATGATCTTAGTTTCTTTAGGTGGGAGGCGGATGATTGGGGGTGATATTCCAAATAAAAACTTTTCGTCACCTTAAATGACAATATGTTCCTTTTTTGATTGTCTTTGTTACTACCCAAAATGGATGCTTTGTGATTCTATCATGAAGAGTTCTTATGAGTCATAATCCTTTAATGATACTTACTCTAATTCCATTGTTTGATTTCCTACTGCATTGGAACTTCCAGTTGAGATGTAAGTCCTCCTCAGAATTTACTGGTAATCAGAAATACTGAGTGTGGTATGATTAGTACATATCAAAACTCATAGAACATAGGTTACCTACATAGTTGTGTAGATGGTAAAGAAGGAGAACTCTCCTGACCTTAAGAAATCCACTCCCTCTGCACTGTCTCACAATGTCTTAAAGTTACGAGTCCAAAACCAGACAACTTTTCTGAAGCATGCTGTGCAGCTAACAAAGCTATTTTATAGAACTTTCTTCCATTATGGTTTTGATCCCAGTCTTTGATGATGAAAGTCCTTTCCTTCCTCAAACTGCAAACACAGCTTTTAAAAAAAGCAAACAAATCTTGAAACGGCAAAAACCAACTCTGCTAGTAAAATCTCCATGCCTAAAACTGAATACAGACAGGTGGTTTAAGGTTGCGTATCGTTTTCATTTTGAACTTATCTACTGTGGAGAGCAAGACATCATTCATTATCTCTTGTGAGAAAAAGCCTAAAGTGATTATACAGTTTCACATAATCTGCAAAAGGTCTTGGAATCAACAGGAATCAAAACAAACAACTCTGCACTATTTGGTAACTTCCTTTCCATTTTTCTTTCTCAGCAGAACAAAAGAAAAGTTGAGACCTTGAAATTCTCACCTTCACAAGCATCTATAAATTCTACGTAAAATTCGTATTAAATCCTGGAAATTGTCATTGTATGTCTATGCCATGTAACATTTTAAATTATATCTGCATAAAATTCCACTAAAATAACCTACCAGTCAATTTAGAATAGTGTTTTCTCTCCCCCAACTATTTACTGATTTCTCTTTAGACATACCTCCAAAGAAGTAAAACTGTTTCAATCATTGTCTGGACACACTTGAGTATTTTGTTGCCATTAACTCTTTCTCTATATACTTGGAAAATGTAATTTCTTTTTTCTTCCAGTCATTCTCAAATTCAGAAATTTGAAACAACTGATTTACTCAAAGATTTCTAGGGGCTATTGCTCACATATCCTTGAACCACCCAGTGCTGTGGATAGTGCTACCTTTTTACAAAGACAACTCAGAAGCTGACATCTTCTTTTCCCTCTTCTTCCTGTTCTACACTCCCATTTCAGCTGCAGTTTCTCTGAAAAATGCTCAATACTGGTGCATATTATTTTTAAAAATGTGGAAATGCCAATCTATATGTTGAATTTCAGGTAATCTCTTGTTCTTGAGCATAACATGCAGAGGAACTGTAATTCTTACGTAAGATAATACACCCTACTCCTCTACCTAACTGAGGCAGTCTGTGGCACCAAAAGTCAACTTTCTGTGCTTCAAGGAGTCTTTGTATGGTGCATTCACATTGTTTCAGTTCATGCAGTACAAGTGATTGAAATGTTACCAGTAATTGTTGTCACATAGCTAAATAAGAAGAAATACTAGCATTTTCTATTTGCCTAAAATCTCTCAAATTTGAGAATTTAAGTGTCCAGACAGTTATACACTTCTAATTTCCCTGTAAGGAATAAAACCCTAAACACTTAAAAATTGCTGAAGATACATTGCAGAAATAATCTAGTACCTAAATTAAGACTGGAAAGCAGCTCTGCAGAAAAGGACCTTGTGATCCCAGTGGACAACAAGTTAAATATAAGCCAAGCAATGTGTCCTTTGGGCAAAGAAAGCTAACAGCATCCTGGTCTGCATTAGCAACACTATTGCCAGCAACTCAAGAGAGGTGATCCTTCTCTACTCAGCACTGATAAGGTTACATGAGGGCTGGGGTGGTCTGCTTTCTCCAGTACAAGAAAGATAGGGACTTACTGGAGTGAGCCCAACAAAGAGACGCAAAGATGATTAAAGGACTGGAGTATCTGTCATATGAAGAGAGGCTGGGAGAGCTGACTCTCTAGCCTGGAGAAGAGGAGGCTCAGAAGGGATTTTATTAATGTATACAAATTCCTGCTTTGGAGGGAATGAAGATGATGGAGTCAGACTCTTTTTGGTGGTGTCCAGTGGCAGAACAAGAGGCAATAGGCACAAACTGAAATACAGGAAATTACATCTGAACACAATTAAACACTTATACTGTGAGGGTGGTGAAAGACAGGCACAGGCTTCACAGAGAAGTGGTACAGTCTCCATCCCTGGAGATATTTAAAGCCCAACTGGACATGGACCTAAGCAACCCACTTTAGCTGCCCCTGCTAGAGCAGGAGAGTTGGCCCAGCTGATCTTGAGAGATCCTTTCCAACCTCAACCATCCTGTGATTCTATCGTTCTCTCACTGCTTCTTCCCATGCTTTCCCTTCCCTTCTCCAATACCTGAATTTAGTCCAATCTTCTTCAGGATTTTCTTCAGGCTGCAGCTAAATCTCACAGAACAAAACTGACACTATGCTACAGGTTTGATTCATATACATTAAGAGTTAAGAAACACATTGACATGAATTTGTGTGTTTTGTTTCTATTTACTTTTCATAATAAATTGAAATATATCTTACAAGTGGCATCAAAAAGGAGGAAGCCTAGAACAACAAGAGCCCGAAAGGACTTGATAGCAGAGGTTGCTATTGTATAAAGCAATACAGTTCAGCTCCCTGAATTCCTCAGTGTTTTCTTTGTTTTCTCACCCTCTTTGGACCCCTCCTTAACCTGACAAGTGATAGTCTTTGAAGCAAGTGTCACTGTTGATCTGAGAACTTGCCATCTCTCAGATAAATGAATTCTCTGGCAGCCCAAGTGAACAAAGTCTGCAATTGCTTCAGCGCAGTTCTTGTTCACTTGCCAGAGGCAGGGCAAGTGCTATCACCACTTAATGGGAGAAATGTATCTTACGTTGAACTGTCAAGGAGGCATTGTTTTAAAGTGAACAATTCCAACGCTTTCTTTTACACATAGTGCTTAAAGATGTTGTGGTGTAGGAAATGTCTTTTGCCATCACACACGGCAATAACACTTTACATTCATCCTGTGCCACTTCTGTAGAAACTGAAGAAACTAATAACTGTAAAAACTATGAAAATGAGCCTGCCAAATTTAACCAAACACTTGATTTTCAGGAACACCAGGTGGAACAACTTTTAAACTTGTTATGATCAATACAATTAAGTTGCATATTCTAAATTTTTCAGGTTGTTTCTTTTCTTTAGTGGTCATTTTAAGGTAACTATCAATTTGGTACTGAGTAGTACAAACAGGTGCTAAGCAGCAAGCTCTATACATAAATAAGAGCATGTATCTTAAATAAGAGTTAGATAACGTATGTGCATTATTATTCTTGATGATAATGAGAACTGAGTTTAATTTGGTAGGCTGCGTGGCAGACCATTCATTCTTACCCTCCTCCACATCAATTCCTCTACCCATCTAAATCAAGACCCCCAGAAGGTTTCTTAATCAACAGGTTGAGATGCTCATAAAGTTTTCCCTGAGCAAGCAGTAGAATTGCCAATTAGTGGTGACAGGTATTTTGAAAACATATTCACATTGGGTAGCATCTGCTTTCACTGCATCTTTCCTACTAGTATCTTAGGAAAAGAAATCACTCTCTGCTGCTACATGATTATTTAGTGCAAATTTTCATAAAGCCTATATGAAAAACCAAACACGGAACTCTACTTAATACTTCAGAAAAGCACAGACTAAGCATATTGAGTGAGCAAAGGATCATTTTACATTATTTTTTTTCTTAATCCCAGCTACAGTGATAATACTACCCTTGAATCTTTGGATCAGAGCAGCTATATTCTTTTAGGGCTCCCAATTTGTAGCCTAGAAGTGTAGTTTGTGTTTTATTCAATTGGGTTCAGCATATTAATATGTTCATTCCGTTTAACAGCCTGCAGGGAAGACACGTTATTCATTATAGTCACTGTTCTTCTATCTCTCTACTGACTTTTGTCCAAACCAAAGGATCTGGTAAGCAATTACTGGTGTGAGCATAAAGCTGAAAGTCTGAAGTTTTATTGAATGCAGTGAAGGGAGAGGGTAGTTTTCATCTCCTTTCATACTTCATCATATACCTGAGTAAGCAGAGAAAATGCATGCTGTTTGTATGAAATTTCAAGAAGTTTCTAGATTAAAAGTCTGACTAACATGAATAACAGCAGTGGAAGGATGACCTAATTTCAATACTACTATGTGCAAACTAATGACAGAAATTTAAGCCTTAATTTCATTAAAGTATATTTATGTCTAAAAACTGCTTGACATCACACATTTATTCCAATTTATGTATTGACCTACTCTTACTCTGGCAAGTTGTAATGCAGTTCAGATTAAAATTAAAGTAATTTTAGTCTGCAACAACAACTTCAGTTCAGTTACTATTAACTTAACTGCACTTTTGGTCTGTTAGAAATTAGGAGCTCAAATATGCAGCTATTTAATTTAAATGATACTGAGCTAGGAATCATAGAATCCATATATTTAAAAGCCACCATACTGTCTCCCCAGAACCTTCTCTTCTCCAGGTTGAACAACCCCAATTCTCTCAGCCTTTCTTCATAGGAGAGGTGCTCCAGTCCCCTGATTGTTTTTGTGGTCCTCCTCTGAATCCGCTCCAACAGGTCCATTTGTTTCTTGTACCCAGAACTGGACTCCAGAGCTGGATGCAGTACTCCAGGTGGGGTCTCACAGGAGCATGCTTCATTTTATGCAGCCCAGGATATGGTTGGCTTTCTGGGCTGCAAGCACACACTGCTAGCTCATGTCTAATTTTTCATCTACCAGTGTCCCAAAGTCCTCTGCAGAACTTCTCTCAATCATCCATCCCCCAGACTGTATTGATACTGATGATTGCCCTGACGCATGTTCAGGACCTTGCACTTGGCCTTGTTGACATGCATGAAGTTCATAAGCACCCATTTCTCAAGCCTTACAAGATCCCTCTGGACGGCACCCGTTCCCTTTAACATATCAGTTGCGTCACTTGCTGAGTTTGCACTCATTCCCACTATCTATATCCTTAATAAGAGAATTTTTCACCTGTGTACAGGAGACCGGGTGAATCAAAAAGACTACTTCTCAGAAAAGGAATCAGTTAAGGGAGCCAAATGGGAAACCAGCACTTGTTTTGGCATAGCTGAAGGATTCATGACAGCCCAGTATGTCAGCAGGAGAAATGGGTTAAATCATCTATTCAACAAAAGTTTTTTTGTTGGTGACAAAAAGGCTAAATAAGAAAAGTAAAGGAAAGAAATACCTCTGAAAATTATATTGCAAATGGATTTTGTTTCTTCTCTGTAATATAGCTCTAAGGATAAATTTTAGTAGTAGAAAAGGACAATTATACTCACTGAATTTATTCCTGTTACGATTATGAAATACAAATTGAAATTTTTTTCATTAAAAATAAAGATTATGTTGTTAATGGGATTTTCTTTAAGTATTTAAGCTAATGACTAGCAAAGAGTTGCCTGAAGCATTTCAAAATTATTTGCAGCAAAAGAGAAACTGATTTGTTATTTCAGCTTTGCATTGTCAAACTTGGAGAGGTTTTGGTGTAGCACAAGACCTGGAACACTTATTTTGAGAAGCATTCAGATATTCTTGTACCTTTCTCGTATTAAATTCAATGCTCTTTAAACAAGAACAATAATTTGGCATTGCTTGATTATCTTCTCCTGAATCTTACAAAAAGTCCTTATACAACCTATGTGTAGGTTCTGTCAGAACTCTTATTCAGTCCATTCCTACATAAATTCTCTATTGTCCCTGGTATGAAACCAGGAAGCTGCCTGTTAGTCCTATGCCTTTTGTAGACCTGCTGTTTTTATATTCCTCCATTGAGTCAGATTCTGGCTTGACAGAAAGAATAATTTCTAGTCATACTGAGGTACAAAAACGTGTTCTCCATATCCATCCAAACAGACTCATTATGTATAGCAAAAAAAAGAATTATGTCACATTTTTGTTAGCTCTCCACAAACTTCAATGAATATTAAGTACGCTATCATGAATATTAAAATAAACTTAAAATAGACATCTTTGTATTCACTGAAATGAGAAGAAGCAGCTTCACTCAGCAGCAGTCTATACCTTTAGCAATTCATCAGAGGTTTCTAACAAGTTGGTATGTTTAATCTGTAACATTTTTTCAGACTAATCTATTCTGGACTTTTATATTACATACCTGTAAACTACAGCAAATGAGACCCGGTAAGAATTTCTTAGTCATTAGGATTATAAAAAACCTAAGAGCTAGATGATCTATAGATAGACAGCCAGTGCAAGATTCAGGTATGCAATTTCAAAACTTCTTCCTGAAAAGCCCTTACCAAGGGCTGCCTAAACCTAGAAACTCTTTGACACTTGCACATTATTGTATACTTCCTCTGGGTTGTGACATCCAGATTGGTGCAACAGAAAATACAGAAGATTCCTGAGGACAGAAGCGGAGTCCTAGTGTTCTTGCATTAAAAGGTAGCTTGCTCAACAAGGCAGTGTGATTAAATGATTAAATTTAAACTAAAATAGGGAGACATCACCAAGAAACAGCCAAAAATTGCATAGAAACAACCAACTGACTACCTAGAAACATGCCCGTAATCCAAATGGTTACTGTTTGTATTTGGAAGGGACCAGGGAAATAGCAAAAACAAAGCAATGGTGCAGAGAGGACTCCAACTGACAAGACCAGAAGCAGCACTGAGAGTGTCAGGACTGCACAGCTCCTGCCAGACCTCCTTAAGGTCATACAGACACATCCCTGTCCTTGAGTAACTTGCCGTATCAAATAAAGTACAGCACATGAGGGAAACAAGGAAAACTGTCCCTGGGAGAGGGGATGTATGGATGTGTTTATAAATTACTAATGAAGCAACAGTTTCTTGAAAAATGGGTGTTTTCAAACAAAAGCTGCACATTAAAATCGTTTAGAGCAGAGATACCTGTGTCATTTAATTTCTCTCAATAATCTGACAGCGGTACTTTTATTTTACTGTAGACATCTGAAACCATTCTTTATAACTAGAACAGCTGGAAAATTTTCAGTAATCCATAATTACCTTTCCCAGTGGCTAGCTGTAGGCACCTTTCTCTGTAGTCTAGCATTTGTTTTAGATCCTTTTCTGAAATGAGGAATGACTCACAGGTAAATTTAAGTCACAAGAAAAGCTGCTCCTACTCTCAACTAATCTCTAGATCACCATTCCTTCTCTATGAACCTGCTGTTGTTACAGAAGCAATTGCTGAGCCACATGCACACTTGCTGGCAAACAGCCTGTAGCTAAATTGCCACCACTCCCTATCTCTGCTAAGGTAATTTAAAAATCCTCTATAGTTGTTTTTAATAGCCAGGAATGTAAAGTGAAATTGAAAGCAATGATTAATATGCAGTTTAACTATCTATTCAACCTATGAAAGAGGCAACATAAAGAGAGGCTGGATTGACAGTTCAGGTTAATGTTGTCTGCTTCAGTTGTCTGACTTGCATTTGCTTGTATTTGAGTTCTCAAAGTATTGTGTTCCTAATGCACTTCTTAGGCAGCAAAGTCACCCCAGACTATAGCTCTGGTCTCCAGACTGTGCAAGAAACATTCAAGTTGAGCAATGCATGTTCAGATCTTCCACTAGCTATACTTGTTAATAATCATATGTCTACCATGCACTTTCTTGTCTACATGTTGACATGTAGACATGTCTACGTGTCTACCATGCCTTTCTTGCACAGTCAAACCTTAGAAAAAAAGAAAAAACCCCAAAACCTTCAGAAGCCATACTCAGACCAAACTGCTTAGACAATACCACCACAGTAAAGGAGAAAGGTTTAGCTAATGTGCAAAAGAAGATAGTGAACTTAATTAAAAAAAAGGTTTTGAAGCTAGGTTACATTTCTATTTCTATTACTTGCTTGGAAAAAAACAGCCTTGACTTGGGGAATTTCACTTCATTTGATTTATTACCGATTAACATAATAATTTAACAATTGGTTCAGGTAGTGAAGAAAAAAACACATACAATTAAACGGATTAAACAGATACTTTGGGTAACACCTTTTCTCAACACTTCCCAGGTTCAACTTTGGTTCAACACCTCTCCTCCTTTTCTAATCTCCACTCCCATAGTTTTCAGCAGTCAGCTCCACCATGGGTTGCAGTACCTCAAGGTTGTCCTGCTCCACAGTCTCTCAGATCTCCTGCAGTCCCTCAGACCTCCTCCAGCTGCATCCCCAGCAATGCTGTATTGGGTATAGCTAAGATGGAGTTATTTTTCCTCATAGCAGCCCTCATAGTGC
Organism: Numenius arquata; assembly: GCF_964106895.1. Lineage (NCBI taxonomy): Eukaryota > Metazoa > Chordata > Aves > Charadriiformes > Scolopacidae > Numenius > Numenius arquata. Next base: position 47,510,679 of record NC_133579.1, read on the forward strand.
TGGGCTTTGCACTGGTAGCTAGAAAGGTGTTGGTAGATGTTGTCAATACAGATCTTGGCTACTGCTGAGCAGTGTTCCCACAGCATCAAGGCTGTCTCTCCAACATTCCCCTCTCACCAGTAGGCTGGGAGCAGGCAGGATCTTCAGAGGCGACATAGCCAGGACAGCTGATCCACACTGACCAAAGAGATATTCCATACCATATAACGTCTGCTCAGCAATAAAAGCTAAAAGAAAAGGCAGGGGTGAGGGTATTCATTATTACAACATTTGTCTTCCAGAGCAACTGCTACTCAAACTGAAGCCCTATTTCCCAGGAAGTGGCTGATAATTGTCTGCTGAAGGGAAGTAGGGAATAAATCTTTTGTTTTCCTTTGCTTCTGTAAATAGCCTTTGCTTTTGTTTAATTAAGCTACCTTTACCTTGACCCATGAGTTTTATTCCATCTTGGTTGCTCCCCGTCTCTCACTGTCCTGCTGAGGAAGGGAGTGATAGAGCAGCTTGGTGGGCATCCAGTCAAGGTCAACCCCTCCACAAATGTCTTTTTCCATGTGTCTCCTGCATCTCCTCCGGTTTCTGCAAAAAGGTACCTCTTCACATCTCCTCATGTACCTCCTTTTTTGTCTCCTGTGCCTCTTCACATTTTTTTTTTTTTTTTTTATGTTTCTTACTCCCCACAGTTACCACCCTTTCTTACTGCTGTGTGTTGTGTGCTCCTCAGACTGAAGATTTGGTACACATTGGGCTGTTTCTATCTGTTGCCAAGTAGCTGGACCTGGATTGACTGACACAGCGTAGTTCCTGACCTCCTCCCACACAGGGTACCTTGCAGCCTCTGATGCCCTAACCCTGCCAGTTATGCCCAGTAGTTGCCTGCCTGGGAGGAAACAAGGAAAAAGCTATCGTGGTTTTAAATAACTGGAGAAAAGTATTAATCTGCTCTGGAATTATCAGAAAATTAAATATTCCCTGTTTACAGGTGCAGGTCTCTCTTGGAACACCAGTTCTTCTGACATTATTGAAAAGGTTGTTTATTAATGAACCCTAGTTAAATAATTTTCTCTTCCTAGATTTTTCTATTAACCTCTGAGGAAGGTTACATAAGAAAGAAGAGACAAAAAAGTTTTGTGCCATAGCATTCTTGCATCTTCCAGCTGCATTTTGAACACATTTCAAGCCAAACCTTCCCAAAGGCTTTTCCACAGGTATATTTACCACCAAGACTTAAACAGTTGATATTGTGCATAATTTTTATTAAACATGAAAGACTTTAAAATTAATTAGACAGCTGATTAGTTGGTAAGCCTGTTTGTCATTTCTATCACCCCCAACATTTTTCACTGCATAACTGATAAGTTAAATACCTGATTACACTGCAAGTTAATTGGTTTTTAAAAGAGCATCTGCAGAAAAAGGTTGTAAGCTCTGAGGTACATGCCAATCAAAACGTAATATAGTTTTTAACTGGAGAAGATTAACACATGCCACTTCATAAGGTTTGAACCTGCCTTCCTTCTCCCCCAGACTTGAAGAGATAAAATTCTTGGCCAAGGGTACACAGTGTGAATAAGATGCATTAGCTCTTTCTGCCAGTACTGTCTTTAACTTCAATAGAATTTTACATTAGGGTAAGGTGGTTAGGATTACTTGATGGCAATTTATTACCCACAGATTGTTTACTTTGGTACATCTTTAGAAAAATACCTCAGTACAGCAAAAAATGGGGAAACAGGGAAAATTAGCTGCTTCTTACTTGAAAGAGAAGAACAAAAATCTATGTTAAAGTTATATTTCTTGTTTCTGCTAAAATGAAGAAAGCAATAGTAAGGCATTTTTTCAGGGAGAAATAAAATGCAAACAAAATAGCCTTATTCTCTAAGAGGTAGAAGTCATGAGCAGGGTATTTTTTAAAATATTTTTTTCAAAATTATTACAGATTTTGGGAACAGATAGAAGGAATTCTATGCACTTAAAATATTCTTCACTGTGAAATTTGTAATTCTTATATGGTTATAAGTTTATGATATAATTCTTACAAAAATTCATTACAGCAAGTACAGGTTTTAAAAGGTACAGTTTCTTATGCTGGATAATATTCCACTGGAATGTGGAATATAACTCCATGATATGATAAAGGCGTTAGGATTAAAGATCTTCATATTGAGAATACAACCTAGACATCAAATACCCTGTAGGAGTACTGGCTTCCTTCATTCTATTTCTGGATCCACACTCCTACACACTTTAAATCTACCGTGTTCTCTATCCATGTGTCTACCCATAGCATAGGACTTTAAAAATTGTGTGTGCTTATATATAAATTATGTTCTATTCCTGCATTACCATTTTTAAATTTCTTCTTTAAGGTTCTGTCTAGATCACTGTTTTGCTCTTTTCTCTCTTCTTTTACATTACAGAGCCCTACTTTTTCACTTTTCTTAACTACTGCAGTTCATAGATTTAAAAAAATGTCAGTTTACCCTGATCAGTCTTCAGAAAACCAAAATGTTAACTATATGCATTACAACATCAGTTCTTCTCTCCTATCGAATGCCTGCCTAAGATATTCAGTCTTGGCATTTTTGATGTTATCTTGTTAAAACTCTTGGTAGAAAAAAAAATCTGTCTTCCTGAAATCATTCACCTGACCTCAAATAATGCCAACTAGTCAAAGTTAATTAAGCCTTTAATTATTTTTATATGCTTATGCTTCATTTTCAAATGCATAATATTTTTAGTTGTCAAAATGACCCATTCTTCTGCTCAAAAGAAAAAAAGCATAGCCTTAAGACTACTCAAGTCTTTTCACTAAGGTATTTTTTCATAGCATGGTGGATCTTTCTACTAACAAAGTTTCATCACCTTGATGGAACAGATATAGTAGTGGTAAGATGCATGTTCACAATTCATTCCGATGTTACCATAATGGTCAAAAGAATTGAAAAGTATTGCTGTAATTTCAATCAGTTCATAGAATCTCCTGAGCTCTATTAACGCTACTGCTGTTCTTGTCAGATCAAATTGTCTTAATTGCAAAGTTAAGATTCTGATATTCTGAAAAGCCTGGAAGTTTTATGAGTCTATTTCTATGTGTGTGGATAAAAATTTTACATCATAACTTTATATATATTTTTTCAGAAAAAATATAGGACAACAGCCTCTTTCTTACAAGCCCTTGCTTCTCTAACCCGTGGTAGACAGGATAGTCACTGTTATGTAGCAGTGGCCTCCAAGAGTACAAGCACAAGATGATAGAGAGGGCTTGAGAATACAGGTGATAACAGAGATTCCCAACGGTACAAACATCAACCACAAAAAAACCTCACGCCCAGTTTTATGTGTTATTAAAGGAATGTAACCTTGAAAGTGGGGATGACCAGCTTTAGGGCAATAGGAAAAGAACAAAAAACATGTATACAGCATGCATAAACATAGTTATACACAAAGGACATAATCAGAAACAGAGGTAGCTCTACATTAGGGACAGTGGTGTCCATCCCCAGCAAAACTTTTAAATCTTTGATAAAACCTTTTTTTTTCTTTTCTTTCTTGTGCTGAGTATGGATGGCAGACATGCTGACACTAAGCCCAACACCAGAACAGAAAGTGTACAACACAACTAGCGGTAACCTGTGTTTACCCTTTGAGATCCCCATCAGCTTAGAGAAATTAGAGCCACCACTGAGAAGATACAGAAGACTCTGTAACAACCTCTACAAGAAGCAGACAAAAGGAAGAAGAGAAACAGAAAAATTTCTACAGCATTATGTCACTCAGTTACACCTGATCAACACCACTACTTAAGCATCAGGAGGCCCTTCTCCCCTTTTCTTTTACAGAAAACACCACTTTTTGTTTTGTGATTCACCATATTTAGCTTCAGCAACACTGTAATTACTTTCTGTTATATAACTGGGTTTAGTAGATTAGGACTTTAAAGTGTGTTTTTTCTGTTGTGTGTATATGTGTGTAAATGTGTGCGTGTGTGTGTAACATGTATTTCCTGCTCTAGCCTTGCCACATAAAGCGACTGGTACTGCAGCACCATGTCAGAGTAAACTCACGTAACATTGCTATTTAACAGAATGATCAGTTAATACAAAAAGCTGCAATTCTCAGATGAATATCCCTACAAATTTTCCAGTTGCCTCAGAGTTGGCATTTACGTAATTATTCATTCTAGACCATAATCTTTACTGAAAGAACACAGCTCCTATTTTTCAGATATATGCAATGCATATCTAAAGGATGCTCTAGAAAGAAACTCAAAACCAGACAGTATTACTCAGTTTATAGTCAGTCAATACCTAAAAGTAGCTGATAAGAATTTTTCCAGCAACATCTGAAATCCATGTGTTTTCTGGAATTTACACACTTTCAGGCTGCAGGAATGCATTTCCAGAGCTTTGATGACTGTAAAAGCTGGTATCTATTCCTGTTAAAATTGCTGAAAAGCACTTAACCTTTTCTTCTGCATTATATCTAGTGCACAACAGGTTGGCTGATTCTTCTGGCCTCTGACCAGTTCAGACATTCTTCTGTTAAACTTGTGGAAGTGTGGACAGACTCAGAAATACAGCTATGGGAACCTACAGAATCAAAGAGCAGCTACGGAGAGAGATGGGGGGAGAGTTTCTTCATTGAATAAGAATGGGTCAAATGGTGTTTTCAGATTCCATTTGTAGACTCAGGGACAAGACTTCTATCTCCAGTCCTGTGCTAGGCAGCCTAATTCTTTTTATGGTTTTAGATACAATAATCCAGTCCTGCAGAGGATACACAAGCACTTTGCTTTATACCTCACTATGATATGCGTATGGTGAAGTACCAACATAACTTGTTGTGGGCTCAAATTTGTTTGTGTAAAAAGCTTCTTTACAGTGAAGGTGACCAAACACTGGAAAGGGTTGCCCAGAGAGGCCATGGAGTCTCCATCTTTGGTGGTATTCAAAACCCAATGGGACACAGGCCTGAGAAACCTGTTTTAGTTGGCCCTGCTTCAGTAAGAGTATTGGTCAAGATCACCTCTGAACATCCCTACCAACCTTATCTCATCTCTGAATTTATGTGTGATTAACAGGGTCTGGTTTAATAGAAATTCAAATATACTGGTCCAGAGAAAACATTGTACACAGCACAACTAGTGGTATCTACTGAATGCCAACGAAACCTTGGCTACTACCAGACTTGTGATTTTTTTCCCATTTGAGAAACTGCAATCTGATTTATATAGTGATTTGAACTTCACCACATAAACCTTGTAAGAGATTTGTTGTGATATTACTGCACAGTGTCCTCATGAAGACCTAAGCTTGCGATCAGAAGAGAAAGCTACAGCTTTTGAATCAGTAATTCTCAAAGAAGCTTATTCATTGTCTTCAGTCTAGTGAGAGAGAATGAAACAATACATTCTACAAGTCAGTGTTTGGATAACATTTTAATAGGACAGAAGCAGTGAGCTGACAACTTCAGAAACAGCAGAGTAAACCTTTGAGAACCTCCTGGCTTAAAGCCAAACATAACTAATCACAACAACTGTGCAAATAAACTCAGAAGTCCTATTTTTCTTGACATCACCCAGTAATCAAGAAACGTGGCAAAAAGAGCCATCAGAACTGAGATGTGCTCACTGATATCAAACCAACATTTCAGAATTACTGTCAGATCCCTTATGTCAATAAGGCTAGAAAGGAAGTTAACATAAGGACAAACAATTTTGTGCTTTCCTGTAGCAAGACAGATTTTAGACAATAAACCAATTAACACCTAAAAAATTAAAGTATAAAGTTGTAGAGTGTTTGGTGGGTTTTTGTTTATTTTGGTTTTGGTTTTGTTTTCTGTTTTACCCCCCAAAATTATGAGCATCTGCCTCCCTAACCACACAGAACACTTCTCTGTTTTAACATTTTGAGCCATGATGCGTCTTCCCCTCTTAAAGTTAGAAATTCTCTCTCGCTTTCAAATTTTAGAAACAGGTATTGATATTTTTCCTCTCTCTGCATAGTGAAATTTAGTCTTCTAATTGGAACAAGAGGACTAGTTGCACAAGGAAATGCAAGTCTCTTGACGGCATTTCCAAAGGCTCCAAACCTTCCTACCAGTAGGTGGAGCAAAAACGTCATTAATGTAGAGATAAACTTTGAACTAGGACTCTAGTCACCCACAGAGGGTCTTTCTTTTCCATTCTGTTTTTTAACTGTTCAATCAAATATTTTTTTTTAATTTCACTTTAAGAGTGATTAATGGATTCAGTCTGATACAGCTTTCAGAGGCAAAACAAAGAAAAAAAATCACTCTGCCAGCTCCTGCCCTCCTGCTCACTTGTTTTGTCTGAGTACCTGCGCAGAAGGAATGGAGACATGGTTCAGCATGGCACTGCTGTGTATGTATATTCATGGACTTCTGTTTAGCTAGCAGTTTCCTTGCTTGTAGCGTTGAGCTCAGTCCAACAGATAATCTCTTTGTCCTTTAGCTCTTCCATGTCGAGCAACCTGATCTAGTTGAAGATATCCCTGCTCATTGAAGGGGGCTTGGACTAGGTGACCTTTAAAGGTCCCTTCCAACCCAAACTATTCTATGATTCTATGTACGTTGCTTCATATCCCAGAACAAAGTTGGGTCATGTCACATCAGAGATAATAGGCACTCACTAAAAATAAACTCCTTTTCTTACGTTGGTTTTATTAAGTCAGGGATGTGCTTATGCTCATGAGAAAAACATGCTACAAAATCATATAGCTTTCAAATACACAGCCTTAAATCTGAAGTACCTCGAGTGTACTAAAATGTTGATAGATTTTTCACTCAGACAGTACTCAAGAAGCTGTTAGACAGAGTACCTTAAGCATTAAAAGATCTTGAAAGCACCTTTCAACTTTGCTATGCTTCTGCAAGCTATGGATTAATGGGAAGCAGCATGGGACTTGCTACACAGACAGGAATACCTACAGGAATTAACATTTAAACTGAAAACCTCAAAATGAAAAGTCTTGTCATCTCCTGACAGAATCATGCCTGCTGTTTTCATCGTTCACAACAAAGAATAGCTTTACATTAAATCACAGTTGAGTAACAGGATGCAAATATTCAAGATGGCCTTTGAAAAGGACATTGCAGCTAATCATCAGAGTCCTGAACAAAAATGCACTTAGAATTTTATTATCAGTTCTTAGGAACTTTCTGCTTTGAAAACCAGGTACCTCTAAACTCATATATTTCCTAACCAACTTTGACTCTTTACACTGGGATCTTTAGAAAATAACATTATTTTGGTATTTTGTATCAATTTGTGGTCAGTTTAGAAAGTGTCAATTAGGGTAAATTCACTGAATTTACAGTGCTTTAGTTACTTCATCAGCTAATGTTAATTTAATCATATAACATGAAAGACATTAATTCAATTTTTTTTCAATTGACTTGGCCTATTAACAAAAAAAAATACCTTTTCACATGGAAGTATTTAGAGGCTTTCTAACTGAAAGGAATGATAAAGACAGAAATTCTTTTAGAATTTTAATTAAATTGTGAAAGCTAAATTATAATGTTTCTCATTAGAAGAGCAATGAAGCTGGTGAAGGGTCTAGAGAACAAGTCTCTAGGAGCAGCTAAGGGAAGTGGGATTGTTTAGCCTGGAGAGGAAGCTGAGGGGAGACCTTATCTCTCTACAACTACCTGAAAGGAGGGTGTAGAGAGGTGGGTGTCAGTCTCTTCTCCCAAGTAACAGGCGATAGGACCAGAGGAAATGGTTTCAGGTTGCACCAGGGGAGCTTTAGATTGGACATTTGGAAAAAATTCTTCACCAAAAGGGTTGTCAAGCATTGGAACAGGCTGCCCAGGGAAGTGGTTGAGTCATCTTCCCTGGAGGTTTTTAAAATACATGCAGATGTGGTGCTTAGGGACATGGTGCAGTGGTTGACTTGATAGTGTTAGTTTTATGGTTGGACTCGATGGTCTTAAAGGTCTTTCTTAACCTAAATGATTCTATAGGGCACCTAAGACTAAATGTTTGAGCTCCAGTAAAGTACTATCCCAGCAAAACACTAGAAATTGACACAATTGAAACAATCTTCAGGTTTTTAATTTATTACTCGGAAGGAATACAGAAGCTACTAGATTTTTAAACATGAATAAGTTGCAAAAACTTTAATGCATTATATATGCAATTACCATATAGAAAAAAGGTGCTCACCACCAACAGATGCACCTAGGTGGAGTATACAGATATATATGTTCTGCAGTCTTTGCCAAAGCACTTATTACCACTACTGAGATGGATGAAATTTAACTGCACTTTTAGATAGAGGCTGACAATTGCAATTCAAGAGTTCATGATTTAGTACATGAAGAAAACAAGACATATTCAGATCCAGGTTCCTTCCCCCTCATAGAAAAAGTGTCCCAAATCAGTGTTTTACTGGCACAACAACAAAAAAAAAACATGCTGAGAACTTTATAAGGTCTCTCCTGTTGAGCCACAGGTTTAAGATTCTAAACCTACATGCACAGATTTCAAAACCTGGTTATGTAAAAGTTTGTGATAGTTTCCAGAGCTATAAAAGAGGATAGTAAAGGGCCCCCAGCCACAATGAGTTGAAATAAATTGTTAATGTAAGCATTTTGACTTGCAGTGGAAAGGAATGATGCTTCCATAATTTCAATAGCCATTTCATTCCTTATTTTATTTTCCTGTTTCTATGTCTTGGAAATATATATCTTGCCAGTCTATTGTTCCCACTGGCTCAGAACAGCCACTGACCATAATGCAACATCACTCACCTGTATTTGACAAAGCAGTGACATTTAACTTTCCCTGTTCATAAGCAAGTAGAAAAATGTCTAAATACAACCCATAGGGATCATCTAAATACATCACATACTCAAACTAAAATAAGCCTCATTTCAGGAGGTTAATAAAGGAAAAAGGAAAATATGAAATAATGATAAATTCTTTCATAATAGAAGTACAAAATCCATATTTCTTGCAAAATGCTCTCTCAACATTTCTTTGAAACCTGACTTACAGTAAGTATCTGGAAGTATGTTATAATAAAGGGATTCCTTTTATGAGAATTTTCTTATATTTTCCATAGCTTTCAAAAGCAAAAATGGCCAAAATTTGTCTTAAAATTTAGCCATAAAAATGTAAATTGTCAATTTACTAAATAGCATCCTAGTAAAACAGCTAGTTAATATATTTTACTACAGTTAAAATGGTTAATATATTCTATTAATTTTTAACTATAAAGGGATTTTGTTATGAAGTTAGAGAATTCAGCAATTCAAGATACCTTATATGGCAAAAATAAAAATTATTAATCCTGTTCATATGTGCCAAAAAATACTAGTATAATACAAAAAAGCCCTGAGAGCTCAGCATCTGGAAGAATAATTATACTCTGCACTATAAAAGAAAGAAAAGGTGCTTGTGGAAGCCCGTGAACGACAAGAAAGTCAGTGGAAAAAGCCAACACCAATTTATCAAAGGTAAGTCCCGCTTGACCTATCTGGTTTCTTTCTATGAGGAAACAATTTTCTCACAGCAGAGGATTGTCATTTCCCTTGATTTTAGCAAGGCTTTTGACACAGTCTCCCATGACATCCTCCTTACTGACAACCTGATAAGATCTGAACTGGACAGATGGACCACAAGATGGGTGTGTATCTGGCTGAATTGTCAAGCTCAGAGGGTGGCGGTTGATAGCTCAAAGTCAAACTGGCAGCTAGTCAGGAGTGGAGCTCCTCAGGGGGCAATAATGGATCTGATACTGCCATCACTGGGCTAAAAAATGGTAGATGAGGAGGATACTTTAAATTATCTTTTCACAGCCTTCTCCTTGGACAGTTTAAGTCTGCTCTCCCTCTTACACAAGTTTTCAGCTAAAGAACTTCCATAGGAATGAAAGCACAGCCATGGCAACGTTGATATTATCACAATCTAGTGACGTTATTTTGGTTTAGTTTGGTTTTCTTTGGGAACACCTAAAGTTGTAGCAAGCTCCAAACTTGTCTTTTTAACCCACATGAACAGCAGAACAGGCATAGCATACAGTCATGCTAAAATTCTTTATAAAAAAGATTTGGAGATGACAATTCCTTGTCATCACCCTCAAAGATTATTTACTTAATGTTGTGGTTTAACCCCAGCTGACAGCTAGGGTTAAACCACACCTAGTGAGCTGCTCACTCACTCCCCTAGTTGGGATGAGAAGGAGAATCAGAAAAGTAAAAGTGAGAAAACTTGTGGGTTGAGATAAAGACAGTTTAATAGCTAGAGAAAAAGCCGTGCATGCAAGCAAAGCAAAACAAGGAATTCATTCACTGCTTCCCATCAGCAGGCAGGTGTTCAGCCATCTCCAGGAAAGCAGGGCTTAATCACATGTCACAGTCACGTGGGAAGACAAACACCATCACTCTGAATGGACCCCCTCTTCTTGCCCCGGCTTTATATACCGAGCATGACGTTACATGGCATGCGATACCCCTTTGGTCCTTTGGGGTCACCTGTCCTGGCTGTGTCCTCTCCCAATGGCTTGCGCCCTTCCAGCCTGCTCACTGGCAGGCAGTAGGAGGACCAGAAAAGGCCTTGACTGCTTAACAACAACCAAAACCACCAGTGTGCTATCAGCAGTATTTCTCATCCCAAATCCAAAACATAGCCGTACACCAGCTGCTAGTGAGAAAGTCAACTCTATCCCAGCTGAAACCATGGTACTTAATGAACTACTAGATCTGATTTCCGCAGGCCAGGAAATCATGCTCATCTATAGTTTTAAAACAGTTCAAGGGTGTTGTTCACATAGTAGCAGTAGAGCTAGTGCTTAGAACTATTCAGTTTTATGACATATTTCAGGGACTTGCCATAGAACAGTAAGATTGATTTCTAAAAATGACAATACACAACTGTAGCAACATTTTAACATTTGCATTTTCTCTTGTTCATCTCTGTACATTTTTTTTCATCAAGCGTAGATTAACTTGATGTAATCTCTCAATTCTATCACTGTATAAAAAAAATAATACGATCAGCTGTAAAAGGCAGCAAAAAATTGTCATTTGTGTTTGCCTTATCAGTTCACTGTGAGAATGTGCAATATCTAAAGGAACCGTTTGCACTTAATGCTCACTGCAAGCAATTAATTTCTGTTCAAGGATCCCCGTATCAGTGTCAGTATGAGGGTAAATGTTATATTTCTAAGGTGGGTAAATGCTTGGTTTCTCTGGCATTAATTACTTGTGGCTACTTTTACAGAAGTTTTTGCAGCCCTTTAGAGACTAATTTGGTAGCTTTATTTCATTTGTGTGTGTGACATGAGTAAGCCTGACAGACAAAAGATTACTCAGTCTATGTTAAACAGCTCCTAAATTCAAGAAAGTGTGATTTGAATTGAGTCTTAGGGCTTCTGTCCATCAATATTTTCACTCCATTACAGGAATATCAATAGTTCACAAGCAACAATTCAGAATCTCACTCCCATTATTTGCCCTGAGGAGTTCTTGAATGGTCTGTTTCTGCTTGTCTATGGTTTTGAATACCTAATTTTCATGTCTCTTTAATAGGCATTTGTTATTCACTGTAACAGGTTATCACAACCTCTATTGAGGTAAAGACAATTACTTCCTTTTTTCACCTTGCTCTTTTCCACCTTATTGAACTGAACTCTTGGCTCCACTAACAGTAATGAACATCCTCTTAATGATGTCACCATACAAATCTTCATCCTTGTGGGATTTTGTTGGGGTCCTCCCCCCCGCCTCCCCCCCTTAAAAGAAACAACCACCCAAACCCAAATCAAACCTAAACACGTTTAAGAGTCTAACTTGGCAAACCACACAAGCTTATACTGCTGGAGTTTACACAAGAGCATTAAGGAAGGATAGCTTGTTGTTTCTTTGGAATAGTGACTCCCTGGCAACGGAGGGGAAAAATGCTCAATGGTTTCTACTTTAAAGCAACTTCGTAGCAATTAGCGCTATTTTTCTGTAACAGTGTAATTCCTTCAACATACCATCTCATCAATAAATGAGTTGGTACATCCTAAAATATGATAGTGAAAATGAACACTTTAGCCATTCTACTGATAAGGATGTACTCTGATATTACTTACTCTGATATTAAGTAAACAGAGTCTGTGAGGCGGCACATCTACAAGAGACACTTGTCAAGATGCTGTTTTAAAATACCATAAAAAGTACCAATACATTTTAAAATCCCATTTAAAGTATCACATTACCTTAAACTGCTTAATGTGCTGGAAATAATTTATCTGGCCCTAATTTATTAAGATTGGATGCATGTTTGGCCTTGCCTGATGGTAAAAACAGTTAATATTTCAGATCTGAAAAAAACCCCTTATACTGTAGTACATATTTACATCTCGAACACTTGGAAACCTGTCAGTATATTGAAGCATAATTTGTGCATGAACATTTTACATATTTCCTTTTAGCATTACAGCCATTATGAACTAATTACCTTGGGTATGGAACAAGTCAACAGAATATGAACCTTCACTTCACTAGGACAGAGGCTATTGCATTATTGTGCCAAGGGAAAGTAACCATGGACAGCATTCTAATATATATGCCAGGATTTATTAACACATCCCTCAAAAATTGCTTCAGTATATTCTATTTAATTTCTTTCAAATAGGAACCTATTAGAAACAGTGAAGTTGTTAGTTTTTGTAGAACCATGACAGCAAATCAGAATGCTGATTTATAAACTAAACAATATTAACCAAAACTATAACTACTGTTACTAATATTTTGTTTTATTGCACCATGTGCTACTTAGTCTTTCTCGAGTTTCTGAAACAGATGGATTTAAAACTCAGTTTTTAATACTTTATTTTGTAAAAGCCAATATATCTTTAGAAAGCTATGAAGCATGAAGAAATTAATCTAAAACAGATACAAGAAAGTTTTTCTTTATACAGTAAGTAGTGAACTTCTGGAAAGTATTGCTGCAGGAAGCTGTGGTGGCAGATATTATCAGCAGCTCCAAAAAGAATTTGTAGGCATTGGCTCTATGATCAGATACTAAAGGGAAGCGGCAAGCAGCTATCTTCTAAAATCCCTTCATAGTCTTTCAGCATCCACAATGTTTTAGTAGGGAAGAGATGGCAGAAAATGGGTAGATGATAACAATAGAACAGGTCCAAGACATGGCCAGGGAGCTGGATTTTACTCTAGCGGTAGAGGTTGCTGTCCAGTACCAATGAAGGGTATCTTAGCAAGGGATGGTTTTGCTCACAGAGACCTTGAGTCTCTGTGAGACATGAAGGAGTACAGAGTAGTGATAAGCTCTGGTTGTACACAGTCCATCTCATCTTCTCTCAGCTGCTCTTGCCCATCAACTCTTTCTCACAGGAGTGCAAAGACTCTACTCTCTCCTACACACTCTTCTGCTGGCAAGTCACCATGAAACTATTACCATGTTGTTGCACGGTGAGAAAATAGGTCTGGTGAGATTTTTTACATTTATTTATTTATTTATTTGTACACCAGGGGTTACTTTAACAGCTGATTATTTAAGTGGGAATAGTCAGTGCATTTCCTGTTAGCACTCCTTTCCATGGAAAAAGCAATACTGGTCACAACATCACTGGTGCGTGACTCATCCCACTTCCAAACTTGAACTCATCCAATAAACTGTATAGCATGAGCTAGGCCATTTTATAAAACGTTAAATGCAATGTACAGGCCCAGAATTTCCTTCCTTCACAATGCTGTCCACACTATCAGCATGGGCTGACCTTGGCCCCTTGCTGCTTCCTCAGAAAAAGCTCAGCAGATGAAGTCCAAGATGCAGCATAGACAGCCAAGTGGAAGAGTACCACCCCTGAGTACTGGGAAGCCCTCCACTGAGTACCCACTCACAAAGCCTTGGGTACTAGCGGATTGCCACATACTTCAGGACACTCTCAGTCTGGACATTGTCACTACTTGGGCCTAGTTATTGGACATATGGTTCATTAGAGTTCCTTTACATGATAATGCCTCATTTTGCAAATAGAATTTTTAAGATAACCAAGAATAGTTATTAGGTATCTTTCCCAAGAAAAAAATAAAAAAATTATACCTGCATATAGGACTTAAACAATCTACTATCTCATGGTAGCACAGTGGTTTTCTAACTATGCATGAAACTGTATAGGTGTAAAAGATCACCAGTTTATAATGTGCAGTCTCCAGACAGTTACTGCACCAAAAATATTTAACTTTTAAGAACTTTTATTGTAAACCCATTAAAACCTGAAGTTTGTAATTTTGTAATTTGTTTGTAATTTTTCAGAACTTTCAGCAGTCAATATTGAATAGGACCTCCTCCCATCTCTTTCAATGAGAGCATAACTCCTCAGCTGGTTCACGGAAATTAACGTTCTGCAAAACAAAACACTTCAACGAAACGCCCTTTACTTCTATTGTTAGAATTGAAGCACTATTCAAGTTACCTCTAGTCAGCTGGCAAGTATTAAATCACCAAGCTATGACAATATGATTGCATGCTACTCTGGAAACTATGGGAAATTTTATGGCAATTGCAGCAGGCAGAACCTGTGTTCTCAAATATCCCTGATACCGAGGAAGGAAAATAAAGAACATCCATCCACTGCACCTATTTAAGAAATTTGTACTCAGTTTATAACCCACAACCACCTTTGAAAATGTCAGTTAAAATAGAGTAAAAAATTTTCAAATACAGGAGTATAGTAAAACCTACGTAGAATGACCTCTTTTCCACTTGCTCTTTAAACATAACATTTACTCATTTTCCTTCATCTACCTTAGTTTAATAGTCTGCCTCCTTCCACACATGGTCAGATTTCTTCTATGGCTTTGCTATACAGGGACGTCTTTGGCCTTATTATGGCCTCAATCCTCTCTGTCCAATCCATTTGTGTTTCTAGACAGGTTTCCAGTGTCATAAATTTGGAATATCTTAATCAGGCTTAAAGTTAACACTAAAACTCTAGAATTTCAAAGTATCTTTTCTATGGATTACTGCAGTCATCTAATTAACTTTGAAACTAAAAAACAGTTCTAAGTATTGGATCAAACATATACGTTCAATATGACTGTCTATATGACTGAATTTTCTAACATCATTGTGAAGAAAAGAAAACATCGTTGAGAAAAAATACCAATTTCCAAGTAATTTATTTAAAATAAAATATCTATGGAGGTTTTTACCTCATCTTTCAGTATTTCTGGGTAGGCCTGCTGGCAACAGGCTGAAAGCTCATAAGTAGTGTTGGTCCTGAATACCTGAACCCAGGCAAAAGAAACTAATACTGATGGTCCTTAAATCAAACTTGGTTTTCAGCATATATATTAAAAAACTCTGGGTAATCCAATCAGAAGGAAAACTAATTTTTTCAAGGTTTGGCATGCCACCATCACACAATGAAGTGGAAAGGACTGGAATATTATAATATTTTGTCCAAATGCTCTTCATACATAAAGGGCTTTCCCCCCCTTCACTTTCAAGTTCCCCCTTATTTGGGAGGTTTGACAGGAAACCCTCCCTAGGAAACCTGCTGCTCTGTGACTCACTGTTTAGTAAGTTCTTTCATTTCTTTAAGCAAATATTTTCAAAGTTGCCAACTGTCTTAAAAAGGAAAGAAAACATACCCAACAGGTATTTCTCCATCATGCAGAGAAGACTGTCACTTCTGTATTAGATTTATTGCTCTTTGGAAAAACACACATCACCATCAACAAACAAAAATACATGATGAGAAAGCAGCATGACAGCTAGAAATTATTTGGACAGCAACGCCAAAGCTACTTGCTGAAGGCTTCCCTGTGGAATTTTTTTTTTTTATAGTAACTGCATGCAAATGTGCACAGCCACTAAAAGAAAACTGACCCTACTAAAAGACAAGAAATACGAGGCAGGTAAGTCCCTATGAAATCACATAGAGCAATATGGAACAGATCTTACCTCCATCTTTTACTAGTTAATCTAGATAAAGAACATTCCCTTACCACCACCAAAAGGTGGATCTGGAAATTCAAAGAGGAGCATGGATATAATTTGAAGCTATTAGAGAATCCATGGAGACAGGTCAATTCAGGTTGTCCTGTCTAAAACAGTTACAAACTACTGTTAAGAAAAGCAAGAATAGCTAGATTGATGGAGTATATTATGCAGTTTCTAGAAATAAACAGGTTAGACTTAACGCTTGATAGTTCCCAAGGGAGCCATCCTTACACTCAGCAGAGAACTCCAAGAAATGACTGCTCATCAACAGTTAGAAAAATTGAGATATTCCTCATACATTGAAGGGGAAATTTGGAAGCCTTAGTGGTACCACTGTCATAGCTCTAGGCTGACAGACAATTGTTCCCCACAGTCCCCCAAAACAACATGCATCAATCCAGCTTCACCAATTGTGTTATCCTCCACTGCCATAAAGGAAAAGGGCCATTTTTAATATGCCTATATGAAAACTTAGGGGTATAATGATATCCAAATACTGCTGCCTTTTTTTTTTTTTTTTTTTTAATGGACATTAGCAGATAGAGGACTTGATGAAAGCAGTTAAGCCTGCATTGTGAATGACAACAATATTCCGGAATGGGAGATAATATACAAGATACAGGACCTTTGCCTTTTTTTCCCCCAAGGCAAATACTAGGAAATGGTTCAATCTAATGCCACTATGAGGAGAAGTCCTCATTGAAGCAACCCTGAACACAACAGGTTGATTTTAAAACAGAAGCTTTGAAGATATGGCGGTGAATTTTCCAAATTTGCTGAAGATAGAATAGGGGTGATGTGTCTGAGACAATCTGGTCAAGTCATCATTCAACCTTAGCATCCTTTCTCAGACCTGCAAAAAGTGTAATTCTCCGAGTTCTGGGATTCCCAAGACCTATTTTTCTGCAGGCACATGCTCGTTTGAGCATGCCCCAGCTTTCCCAGTAATAACTTATTTCTCCTACCTGCCTGGCTGCAACTGCCAGTGAAACTTCAGTTTCCACATCAGTTCAACATTTGGAGACTGCCATCCTTCTATGTGACTTGGTAGAAACAGCCCAAGAGCTTTGAGAGTTAGAGAGACACATGAAGGAACTTGTTTCTCTAGGGAAGCGGCTAAGCGTTCAGGAGAGACGTAAAGCTATTCAGTGTTGTATAGAGGATAATTCAACAATTCATTACTGTCATGGTTTAGGCAAACCCAGGAAAATTACAGAAAAAGTTCTCTTGATAATAACCTACTCAACATACTTTAATATTTATGTTTGGTACCTGATATGATCAGAAAATGTTAACACCTGAGGATCAGTGACTGACTCTGACCTTTTCTAGATTATTTTCTTTCTGTTGAATCTATCAGATTCTTGGAAGTGCCAGGATGGTTCAGAAGACAGAATATTCTTTAATTCAAGAAACTAATACATTGATAGCTACATTTGTTACCACTAAATAAGCAAAAAAGCTGTGGGAGCAGATACAACCTGTTGTTAGTTTAGGAATTGTAATACCCACCAGTTTGTGAGGAGTGCTAGCACCTTCCAGGCAAATGATCATGAAGGACAGATACAAACTTCACTGAGAATCTGTTCCTTCTGTGATCTAGTATTTTCTAAATTTAAGGGAAAAGATAACGATGGACACGAGGACTTAAGGCATTATAGAGTGGTTGTATATCTTAAGGATCACTTGATTTTAACTCACAGTTAAGGGTCATATGGAGGGAGGAGGAAGTATGAGTACACTAAAAATGCTAAGCCTTTTCTTGATATAAGCTAAATTGACATGAAGAAAGTCTCTGTAAATACAGAGGACTGGGAACATTAGATAATAAGAATGGAAAGACTAGTATCAAACCTATAATAAGAAGATTAATTTAATATAATTTCCCCATTTCTCACCCTCTGTGGAAAGAAAGGATTAATGTTGAGCCATTTTCTCCCCTCATTAGAGTATTTGTCAAGAAAATGAGATATCACAATTTTAAATGACTCATTTATTGGAAAAGTCCTGAGCTATTCTACTTTGACCTCCTCATGTTGAGTACTTAATTGGCCAGCAATTCCATTCCTTCTTTTGTTTATAGCACTACTAACCTACCAAGAATGTCTGGCATTTATTAAAACATAGCTTTGCCAGGTCAAAGATAAAATATGTTATGAATTATAATTCTGAGCTAATCTTGTAAATATGATATAGTTCTAGTAAGAGAGCATGTTTACAGTAAAATATGGTCTGCTATACTTACAAAAACAATTTCTTGGAATGAAATTGCAGAAATCTTTAAGAAATTAGAAGAAATAAACATCTGAAAAACGTGTCAATGTCCATAAGCATTCAGACCAATAATGAGTTTTTAAAAACAAACACCGAAATGTATGCCATGAAGCGTACAAGTATCTTATATGGTGCTGTTAAGACATTCACCAGATAGGGAAGGAAAGGAACAGTTGAAGTCCTGCATATTGGCCTTTTATTTTAGAATGGGTGAGTGAAAAATAGAGAAATAAATTTACCCAACAATATTGTAGAACATAAAATTGTGGGGTAGAAAGTCCACCAATACAAGCAAATATATGGATTTCTCTGATTAAATAAATGCTCAGGTTGTTTACTCGAGATTTATTCATCTTAGAAAGTATGAGAATTAAGATTAGGTTAACTTGGCTCACTTCCCCACCCCCATCTGCTACAATATTCTGTTTACCACTGTACTTATGCATAATTAGTCTTAGAGGTGTCAGTGTTCATTTCATTTCAGTGTTTTGTTTTCCATTGTTTATAAGGATATACAGCTTTGTATAATTTTTGTGAAATTGAGTTTAATAAGTTGCTTTGTTTATTGATATTTCTGTATAATGAATCATTAAATACCACAAAAAAAAAATCATTAAATAGTATAATTGAGACAGTAAAATTAATAATAGTCCATTTTGGATGCCCAAACTGAAGCTACCAGATATCATAATAACAGAATCATAATTGACTATTATCAAAATAGACATTTCCTTGATGAAGTTTCTGTTGACTTCCTCTGCAGCTGCGTTGCTCATATTGCTGCCAAAGAGATCTCATGAACTGAGGAACACAACAACATCCTTCAAAAATCTTTAAATGAGGTGGTATACAAAAGGAAGTGAAGAATTCAGATCTCCATAGCAGCCTTTCTCTTAAAAACCAAACCAACCAAACAAACCCCCCCAAAAAAACAAAAAAACACCAAAACAAAAACCCTTAAAACCCCCATTACTGCTCCCCCCCCCCAAAAAAAAAAACCAAACAAAAACCAAAAAAAACCCCAAAAAACCAAAAAAAAACACCAACCACCAAAACCAACACATGAAACCAAACAAAAAAAACCCCAACAGTCTTTAAATATTGTCCCTTAAACACCTTCTGGCTTGTCAGAGGATCCTACCTCAGCTGTTTAAATTTCTTCACTAGAAACTTGATCCAAGTCACGAGGAACTGTAGTGTATATTACACTGATCAAGTCTCTGCACAAAAGTAACAATACGTAGAACAATGCAACTTGAAATGATACATTCATTGCAGCTGAAGTGAAACAGAAAATAAGATACATGCATTTTAACTTTTTTTCTTCTCTTCCTGAAAACACAAGGTTCTTTAAATAAATAGTTTTATGGTTCTGAAAGAATAAATATTGTTAATAAATTGATGTTCAAATCTTGAGGTAAGTGGTAGCCCCCCCTTTTTTTTGTAAATAAATCTGTGCATCAGTTTTAACTTTAAAGCCTTGCCTCAGGATTTGTTCCTTGCCTTCAGTACTGTTAATAAGCAAGAGAAGACAAAGCAAGCAGTTTGTCCCTTGCAAAAGCAGATGAACACAGAGGATCTTATATATCCTTATATTGGAAAGGTCATACAGTTGACTTAATATAGAATGACTAATTGTAATTTTTCCCAACAAAAGTATCCAGAGTTTACCAAATAATAGCTAAGCAAATTTTCTTTCTGGTCTACTGAGAACAGATAGAACTGCATTTGCGTCCTTACTAAGGAACAAGTTGTCCTGCAGAAATCAATGATAAAATTGTTCATGAACGAGAAAATTGATTATCTAGCTGTTGGGGTTTCTCTTGCATTATAATTTCTAGGTGTGTAGTATCAATATTTGAAGAAAATAAATAGATATGACAGAATTGTTAATTCATTTGAAGAGTGCACTTTTTGAATGTGAAATGTTCTGTTGCCAGAAGTTTTCCCATCAAGGCATGGGATTCAATTGCATGGGATAATCAGACAGGGAATAGCCTAGTCTTTTGGTATTCTGGATAAGAGGATGTTGCTACATTCTGAACTAGATATAGCAGTAAAATAACACTAGTTATCTTCCTTTCACAGTGCCAAGGAGAAATCTGAATTTGTGAATCTGTGCAAAATAGTTTTCAATATACTGTGGGGAAAAAAAAAAAAAAAAAAAAAAAAGACTCCGAAATATCACAATGGAGATAATTGTTTTTCTAGAATTTTAAGGCGGTTCTAGGGTGTTAAGGAATTTTAGGGTGTTTACTTGGGAGGGGTGGTTGGTGTTTAGTGAGAAAATTAAATTGAATGTAAAGTGTACTTGGATAAAAACTTTTAGTTCCTGTATCCCATAGTCCTGTCTAAGGAGGCATGGGCCATCCCACTCCGCAATACTTGACAGTCATTTGTGAAGTGGGAGTGTGGGGCAGACAGTGAGGGAAGAAGTGGAGGAAAAAAATCCAATGACAACAAAACCTATACCTAGTCCTGAGCTGCTTCGTGAAGAGAAGGGGCATTAAAATAACTGAGCAATTAGATATTATCTTCTGTCCTTTAACCTATTTATTATGGCTAATTCATTACCATTTATGAGTAAGAAGGACTGAGAACCAAGTTTAATACAGGGAGCACTCTTTGGAATTTTCTACTTCCCCACTGCATTTTGCCATTGTGCACAGAGATTTTGCCACAGAAACCTTTTCCTCAAGTCCCCCAATTTCACAGCAGATTGCAAAGAAACGACTGCGCTCTGTATGCAATCACATAAGCCATAGGTTTGCTCTACATGTAGAATTATCAAGCTCTGAGTCTTTGCATATGAGAGAATGAATTTGACTTAAGAATCCAGCTCTAGGAAGGAGACATTTCCCCTTTATTCTTGTTAGTTAAAACTTTTTCGTGATTTGAGAGGCCTTTATTTCAGTCTCAGTTTTGACCAATTTGAACCTCTGTCTCCAGTCTGAGTTCCCAGATCACAAAGATACAGAATAAATTTATGCAGAGCTTTAATTTGCCCCAAGTGAAACCGTATCACTTTTTTGCTTAGCCCCCCCAAAAAGCAACCATTGTGTCACGAAAAGCATAACTAGAGAAAGTAACAAATCAAAGAATCTAATATATTGGACAAAAGAAGCCAAGAACTTTGAACTGCTGAGAATTCCATCGAGATATCCAGGATCACTTTTCTTGTCCAAATAAAACATGTGAAGATCTGAACCCAAATTTTGCATTGCAAGTTAGCCCTCTGTTCGCCAAGGTAGATGAAAGAAAGCAATTTCTAAGTCATCAGGTGATTTGTTGGATTCGGGATCTACCAACTAATATGGGTTTCATAAAGAATATACTCTGTGTCTGTTATTACTCACATTGGATTAAGGCATTATATAGTTTATGCTTACATAGGACGTTTCAATATAAAGACATGAATTATTTAATTTTACAAATATTTAATATAATTATTTAATTATATATTTATATGAATACACAGAATGGTTATGATGAAAAGTTGTCAATAATGGGCCAGCTGACCTGGCAAAAGCAAGACTTCTGTTACTGGTTCAGTTCAACTGTGGTGTTCTGCAGAGTTCTAGTTCAATAGAACCAAGGTGACCATTATTTCATTGCATGGAAACAGATTAAGTAATAATTAATAGATTAAGAACTTTGAGAATTGTTTGAGCACCATAAAAGAACTAACCAGTTTCTAAATTTTTGAGTTTCATTTCAGATTCTCTGTAGAAAAACCATCAGAATCTTTTTCAGTTGGGCTTCCTTTCCTTTTTCTTCTTTCTGTTTTTTGCTTGTTTTTACAATAACCTGCAGAATTATTTGCATAAGGATTTGTATTTTGTAATATTTTCAGTTATTGATGTCATCAAATATTAAGAACACAAGAAATTTATGATACAATTCTACAGATATTGTGTGTCTGTTTACTAGAATAACCTTGCACAGTTTGCTATGTGACTTTGAGAAACCGAATGTTTTCAACTAAGTGTCAAGACATTTGCTAAAAGTGATCAATACGCAATATCCTACATCAGCATATCTAGACTAGCCTGAAAGTAACCAGACTCATTGACATATAATGATCTCTATCAGGTAGTTTAACGTACAAAGAGGCTGCCTGGCAGAATAACTCTCACCAGACTTTTCCTGGATAAATAAGTAAAAACCCACAGCATCCAAGATGTCTCTCCATCTCTCCTTCTCCCCCCCCCCTTTTTTTTTTTTTTTAAATAAACAGAGTTGTTCAAGCTGTTGCCTTTCATGGAAGATCATACATCAAAATGAGGATGCAGAACCTACACAATTGCATTTTCTAGAAAGCTACAAAGCAAGACTTTCATCATACTGTTATATTATTGACAACAAACAAAGGAGGTGACTTTTTCTTACAGTTACTAAGATTTTTTTTTTGAAGTGCCTCAATGGCTCAGCCTTCTCACAGAAAGCTTGTCAGTGTCCATTGTGAACTCTTTCAGATGAGGACTGTCTTGTTATGCCTGCCGGAACAGAGCCTTGATCAACATTTCAGCTTTTGTATGACAGTGTTTATTGTCTGTACTATCTGATGTGCTAAGCTTTGTTAGTTCTCTTAAAAGTTTTACAATATTCAAACTAAGTTCCATTCCTCAACAAAGGAAGGATATTCCTACATGTTATTTCATAATTCTATATTACCTGGCTTCACAACCATCCAAGACAGTCAGAAACCAGACAGAAAACCAAAGCAGTTCTCCATTTATATCACTGAAGAGCTAGCTTCCAACAGCAACAAGCAAGTGGGGACAGCAACAGATTCAATGAGACCTGCTGTCAGCTATCATTCATATAATTGTGCTTTGATGTCATTTTATCTTTGCGCTTCCTCCCACAAGAGATCCTTTGAAGTCTTGCTCAAGTCTACTTTTACTCATGTATGCAATATGTCCCATTTTCATTCAAGCAAAGCCTTAAGCAGCTGACTATAATCAAAGCTAGTAGTCAAAGAAATGTGTTTGAGCTACAATACTGTCCCAGATGATGTCTCATGTCATAAGGGATGACAACTACTTTTAAAGGAATGCTCTTGAAGCATTACCTGAAATAAGATTTTTATTGTGGAAGTGCCAATTGAATAAAGAAGACATATTTAGCAAGATTTTTTTTTTAAGGTACTTCAAAGAAAACTGATAAAGGTATAATTTAGATTTGTAATTTCTATGGAGTTCTCTGTTTTTCCTATAGATGCAGAGACTTAAATTTTCCATCTCATAGCTACAAATACAGACCTGCTCACAGCAGTCCCCAGGAAAAAGCAGACCCTGAAGTAGGTCATCATGTGTAATTTGAAATATGCCAGTGAAATCTGTCTAAGGGAAAAATACAGGCATTTCTGCCTTCTTTTGTTTTCCCATATTTGAAAAAGTTTTATGAAATGTAGACAAGCTCAGAAAAATTATAGAATCTACATAGCTTTTTTGTTCCTCAGAGAAAGAAGGTTAAGAGTACAACTGAAATTGTGTACCACTAGTCTATTACTGTGTAATATCTTGAAATATTGCAAAGGACTGAAATTAAATTGGATTACAAGAACCTTCTTTTGCCATAGAATGTACCCCATGATCCTCTGACTCACAAAAGACAAGCAGACAAACCCACAAACTTTAGGTTGAACTAGTTGCCAGAGGAGCAATAAACAATACCATATAAAAGTGATCAGAGCTACTTTGAACTACTGTGTTCAAAGCAAAGATTCTGATACAATAATAGAGTAGCACACAATAATGTAGTAGGCTGTGCATGGGACAAGAGAAGGATAAACAGGTTTATGATCAACCTCACAAAATTGCTGGCTAAAACACTTTTGTGTTTAGTATGAAGTTGATATATTGAAAATAAAATACTCTCATCTCTATATATCTTTCCCTTTTTATAGATTATATATTTAGTTCAATAACCTCTTAAAAATGAAAGCCTCTTACCATTAACTTCACCAAACTGAAACAGATACTAAACACTAAACTGAAACAAGGAGAACTAACAAAGGAAAGTTTTACGTAGATAACGTGCATTTCTCTCTGTCACTCAGTTAAAACACAGAAACACCATAAAGATTATACAAGTACTATACTTAATTGTATGGCAAAAACCTTCAGGTACAACTGTAATGTAGCAGCAAACCATCTCCATCATCACAATACCTTGTGGAAATGATCTTCAGCAGTTCAAGACCGGCAAAGAAACAATAAAAAAGACCAAAGAGAAATCAATCCTTTTTTAAAAAGGGATATTTCTCCTAAGAGGGAAGACGGGTTGGATATTGCCCCAAAATAGCCTTGTTTAGACCTTAGTTAAAGTAGGAACTGTAATCTATAGTCCCACTTGCCAGCATGAAGTTCAGAATCCAGCTGCATTCAACATTCCCTGGACTACTTGCATTACATAGCTAAAGGATTTAAACAGCTTGCATTACCATGCATTATGGAAAACACAAATAAGCATATCACACTAAAGAAGTCAGGAATATGGAAACAGATGTCTAAAGTAACAGTACCATCTCATTAGTGGACCTTGGAATTTTTTGTGTTCCAGGACTTCTTTGACTCTTCTGGTCCTTGATTAAGAAACCCTGCTAAGCCTGCTGTTGCAAATTCCGGGGAGCAAGACAAAAATCACTTGCTATATCACTTTTAGTTCTGTACTAAGGAAAACCATAACACTGCATGTTCTGCCGCATAAGAATAGCGTAGCTTTCTATAGGTTTCAATTTAAACAGTCAACAACATAAATTATTAGTTTCACAGAGTAATAGAACTAGAAATGTTAAAAATAGCCAGAGGAGAGAAAATACTACAGAGACAAGTAAACAGTATTTTAAAATACTCGTTTTTCAAAACGCAGTGCCTAAACGAAGCATTCTGAGTATAGCAATTAAGAGGTTTCTAAAGACTGAGATATTTTCATAATACAAAACTAAGTGCATCATAAGTGCATATAATAAACTATAAGAAATACATGTAATCATTAAAAAGCATACTACAAGTAAAAGCAGAGGTCAAGCAGAAGCAGCTGTCAACTGCGTTTCTCTAACAGAAACACTTAGCAATACATTAAAAGAAATTTAAAAGTAAAGTAGAAATTAAAGATCCTGATAGTCTATTAACATAGAATGCTATTAAAACAACATTACTAGTTTTTGTCTGAACAATATTCAGACAAAATAACCTATATTGGCAGCTTAAAAGGTCAAATTCCATAGACAGTAAAATACTTCAGTAAGATTTTAAGTGGCTTAAAGACCTATCTAATGATATGCAGGATCAACAATATATCAAAGTATGAAGTTATATGAATCTGTGACTAATCAGCTCTTAATACAATCCTTAAAAACTAACACACACACACTTTTACAAAAAAGTACAAATGCATCTTTATGAAGGGATGATAAACCTTTTAAAGTATATGCAAGTGTATTGCAGAAAGCAAGGGATATCATCCTCCCAAATAATTTTGCCAACTACACTGCCTCTGCCTTTACCATTCTAACAGCAGCCACCTTGCTGTATCTGCTGAAGATAATCAGCTTTGAAGCAGAAAAGATATAGAAAATGTTTTGAATTTTAATTTAACTGGAAAATTAACTGCTGCTGCTTCAGTTTGAAGTTCAACTTTGTATGAGAGACAGATTGCTGGTTCAATGTGTAAGCTCAAGTTTTCATCATGTAAATACTTTAGCAAAAATCTGAACTCACAGAAACAGTTTCCATTAGCTGAACTAGTCAAATAGAGATGCATCCTTTTCCATGTCAACAAGATAAAGTCTCACATCATTACTCTTGCTGTATTTATCTTTAGATCTCCTCATGTGGCTCCTGTAACCATGACAGGATGTTTGAAAGACTATCACCTGCTCCATTGAAATGACTAACCTCCTTTTGTCAGACAAGCACTTCACAGAGTGCTATGTTTTCTCTCTCTTGTGCCACAAATATATGCTTGATTTGCTTTAATGTAAAAGATTACATCTAATTTTGTGTGCGTGCATGCGCGTGGACATGCTGTACAGTAGGAAACTGTGGAAAAATGCTTCTAAGAGATGGACACTTTGCAACAAAATAGTCTGCCAAGTGATTTGAGTTTTTTAACAAATAGACAAATGGACTTACATTCCACAGGTTGATTTTAAGTTTGTTTGTTTGTTTTCCTTTTAGATGCTTAGCACACCTATACTAATAAGAAGAAATATGAAACCCGCAAATCCGGTTTGACAGCAGAATCTGGAAAAATGATTTTTTAAATTATTTTTTTTTTTCCTTTCAACAGCAGAAAAAATGCTTTAGTTCCCAAATATATTTTTTCAGGACTGTGGCAGATATAAACCCAGAGCAACTAGTTGGTAAAAATCTCGTTTTCTTTCCTTTAAACTCTGAATAAAAAAAAAAAATTGTTGTACATTCCACAGTACTTCTAAACTGCAGATTTCTGACAGAGTAGCTTTCTGCTAAATTGTCATGTTAGCATTACTTACTCTGCTTTTCTTTTCAGCTTAAGCTGTACACTCTCTAAACATAACTTCTTCTAAGTGAGAGACAGACATGCCACAGGTTATTTTCTTTTCACCTGGCGAGTGACATTACAATCAAGGAAATGAAGTTTCAGATCTATTCTTCTTTGTCTGGCCCTGACTATGCAAGAAAATTCATGCCTTTTTGAAGACTTAAAATCCACATATCAAAAATCTGCTGAAATCTGATAATGTTGCACAGAAGATTTCAGGCAAGAAACCTAACATTTTTATGAAATGTGTGTATGTATTTGTACATATGTATGTTTGTCAGACAGCATAATAAAGTGATCTAGAGTTGATTTAAGAGTTATGTGTTAACTTACATACTTTGGCCTAATTTATGAGATTTAGTTACTGTAGAATGTATTCAAAGGAACTGGTTCCACTGAAGCACTTACTGTTCATTCAGGTAGAGAATCAAGAGAGACAATCATTTGTCCTTGAAGTAGATTCTCATTTGCATTACATATATTACTTCATTAGAAAGTATAGCTACCAAATTCCAATAATGGGAACAAGTGTTTTAAAAGACAGTCACAAAGTTGAAGCAAACAAAAACAATTGGTGGGGTAAGGATAGCAATGCAGGGACGTTCAGAAATAAACACATACACAAAAAGTCAGTAACAAACTACAATTGTTAGAATGAATAGCTGAAATTGCTAATTTAGCAATTGTTAATAGCTAAAATTGCTAATTTAGCAATTTGCCTTGAGGTAAATACAGGAAGGGTTTCAAAATAGTTTTTTGTGTATATACAACTAAAGAAGTTTTATAGAGCTATATATAACCTATGAAATAGATTACTGAGATGGAAATTATCATTTGAACATTGGAAAAACAGTATATCTGTTAAAAATAGCTCAAACTTCTTGATAAAGTACCGAAATTAGTGTACTTCAATGAAGAAGTATCCAAACACTTCCAGGGAAACAGGTAATTCCTAGAAATGATCATGCAAAGTTAATGAGAATGTACTTCCACACCAATTCCTCAGGTAACAGACTGAAATGATCAGAGTTTACGTAACTACTGAATTTCCAGAAAGTCCAATATAAGCCATGACATAAGTTCACATCAAACACCTGTACAGGGAGGAGGGCAAACATCTGGAAAATTACTCTATGTATTATCTTTTCATCCAATTTCCTGAAGCTAAAGGCCTGGCAAATCCACTTAGTCATCTATGGATCTATTGTTATGCAGTTTTTGTAGCCAGGAAGAGAGGAAAGGGGCGGAAAAAAAAAAAAAAGATGAAATGTTTGACAAAAGGCAGAAAAGTTGTACCCAGAAATCTTCTTGGAGTTAGTGAGCAACAAGTCCAGGAATAACAGCTACATGTCCAAATTTTGACATCCTAACGTTGCTTGAGACTCAAGAACAGAGAACTTGGGCAGGGGTACTAGAGAAACCTGGCCTTTATAATTTAATTTATTTGAAATTCTCCTCCATTTATCATTTGAAGACTTGATTCATCCACTGTTTGGAGCGAGAGCTCTCCTACAGCACAGATGTGTAAAGCCAACAACACTAAAATTTTCATCTGGTATATGAATGTCTGGGTCACTATGCAAAATTTGATTATCACATTTCAATTCACTCTGGATGCTACTCTGAAACACCCCTGAAATGCAAGTTTATCTTTGACTGCAGAGAAATATGGGGGCATTGAAGTTCTATGCAGTTTGCTGTTGGTTCAGAAAGAGTACGCTACACCAACATTGGGAGAAGCAGAAGGTGGTACAATTATATTGTATTTAATATATATACATATATATTTATATATTGTATTATAATTATATTATTTTTCATATTCAGTGAGTTTCCAAAGCATTTGTCTGTTTCAGGCTCCATTCATTTTCCTAGATACAATTTTATTCTTCCATATAAGCTCTACTGCTGTGGCCCCACATTGCATTGAACTAACTTTACAGGACATAGCTGGCTGAAGAGCAAGGAGAATGTAGTTTGAAGACCTGTACATCGTTTTAAATGTGAGAAACCATAACCTGCTTTGGAAGTTGGAGTTTCTAATTCTAGGCAGTGGTTACGGTGAGGAAAGCACCAACATTATTTACAACAGTCTTGATGTATTTGACAATTTTATCCCAGCTCTGTACAACCAAGAAATTTTCAAGTATGGATACACGCTTTGAAGCGGATCTACTTGAGAGACATCTGCTCTGAAGGGAAGTATAGCCATTGATAGTGGAACAAGAATCCCTAGTGCCTATTTTCTGTTTTGCAGACACACACCTATGTTTTAAGTCCACATTTACCCGAAAGTAATAATGTGGTGTTGAGCCAAAGCTTATGCAATTTTACTGTATATTTTAACACCAAAAGTATAAGTGAAAATGTTCAATATAGCAACAGAATAAAAATTAGTTATTGCTGTAGATTTCAACATAGTTAAAAATTGTCTGTGGAAGTAACATATTACAAATTAACTTTATGCTTTTGCTTAAAGATGGCCTGGCTTGAAGTGGCTTTGTACAGAATAATTTTCACAAGCATTTTTATTGTTAGTATTATTTTCAATGTTATCAACCATTTCCAATAAAGTTTGCACTCGTAATTAAAGTTACATGATAGGAAACTGTACCATGTTGTTCAAATTGAATCTTTTTTTGTTGTTTCTTCAGTTACAAAGCCTCAGTTCAGATGTGTTGCAGTAATTCCTATTTGGTGACATCAAAATTAACTATGTTACAATTTAGGAAGTTACATGTTTAAAAAAAAAATCCTCTCCAAATACAGTGAGTAACAAGCACTTGTTATTGAAAGATACTCAGTTTTCTTAGCACTGAGATTTTTCCAGTTCAGAGAACACTATCCATTTCCATTCAAAGACATACCATTTGTCTTTTGTTTCTTCTCTCGAAGATGTGAAATTACAAATCATTCTGACTGCCAATTAACTTGCCATATGTACATAGTTTACCTTTAAGATGCAAAGGAAGCTGTCTAGAACAGCAGGATTTCAGGTAATATTGGGACACAGTTGAATCAATCAGACTAAAGGTATCTTGAAATATAAAAACTGCATTATATTGACATTTTTCATAAGAAAACAAAGTTTATGAGTTGAGGATAGTTAAACCCCGTCTAAGAAATATTGTTTGTGGTCTGTGCCTCCTCTCCATTCATCCTCCTGTTAGGAAAAGGAGAATTTACAACACTTCATCCCAAAACCCATGCTATAAATGGTTAAAAAGGAGAATACTGTATTTATAGCTTTCAAGATATATATTAGGAAACATCACAAGAATGGTGAAACACTTCAGAATTTTTCAACCCCTTTTTCCATACAACATTCAGTTTTACCCAGAAATTAGTAGAGAATAATCTGTGAAATCAATTTTCTCCAGTTTGTGTCCTTTCACCTAAGGAGGCAGCTACTTTGTTTCTTAGTAAATTACTTCTTTGAGAAAAATTATCATTAATATCTTAAACAACTGAAAAACAAGTTTTCATTAATACCCTACTGTAGTCCTAAGTGGCACTGATAGTTGGTCAGGCTGTTCCACCAGGCTTTTTTGAAGATTCCTCTCACCACCCACACAGCACTGAGTTGGCTACAGCTCTTTCTTATTTCCAATTCTTAACTTGAATTCAGTTTAAATAACATCCTTAGGCACATCCTGGAAGATATCCTACTTACTGTAACATGAAAGAGTATGTCAAGTTCTAATGAAGACAGGACAAATAAACCCATAGTTTAGAACTAATGTTCCTCTCCTTCAAAAGGAAAACAGTTGCTGAGAGTATTCAACTGCAAAATTGCAAACAAAAATAATTTAATATTCAGCCTAGGATTTTGTGGATGAAGTTTTATCATCAGAAGAAAGCAGTTATAGAAGCAGCAAGCTTCAAAGTCTTATATACACCTGAACCTAAATTCAGAAGTATAATAGTTCATGTCTCTTTAACAGGTTCTGTGCTTTGCACTTCTCTAGTTAAAAAAAAGATAAAATTCCACTTGTAAGTTGATGCAAACAGTCCTACATCTGGAGAAAGCATGTCATGTAGTCTTCCACTCTTACAATTCAAGTACAAGAAAGAGGATAACTAATTAGAAGTAAAATGTCCTTTGCTATCCTTTCTGAGAACTAAAAGAATTATTAATCTGTGATTTCCAGCATGAGTTTTCACACACAAAGCACCTGCAACAGGTGAACATGAATGAATCTTAACCAATGGTATTCACTGATCAAGAGCTATACTTCAGATAAGTTTATATTGTTACTAGCTGTAATCATAGAGGTAGGCATTGTTTTTTTTAATTGGCTTTAACTGGTTAGAATGACTGTGATTCCCTGGAAAACAGGCAAGGCAGCTTTTGTCATTAGAACAAATATTTCAAACACTATCTACATTGTGAATGCACACAACTACTTTTGTAAAGCATTTTAGTTTTGGTTACAGAACAAGAAGATGGTTTATTTTAAGACATCTGAAGGCCATCTAGAGAAGGCAATAATCCTTTAAATAGGATCTTGTAGGCAAGGGACTGTACTAAAATGCAGTAGTTCTGAGCTTTTAGATTGCCAGAGGAAAAAGACTGCTTAAACTTTTAACTGCAAATACGTGGAATAATTTTTGGTTAACTTACCATGTGCCTATGTAGCATGTCATACATACTGAGACATTTCTGAAGAAATTTTTACCATCTAAAAGTAATGTTAGGATCCAAATATATTAATTTCAGGGTACTTCATGCAATTAGAATTAATAGTTGGATTTGAAGAGTCTGACAAGAAAACTTATTTGGTTGATAAAAAGTTGGGGAAATCTATGTTAGTAATTAAAATCTATTACTTCACCACTGGAATTCTAGACAGAAGCATTACCATAGGTTAGTTTTACAAGAACATTATCACTGTTGTACCACGCACCCCCTTTTACCTGTAATTTCTGTTAGAGAAAGGTATAAACAAGACTTTTAAGAGATGTTCAGACATTCAAAGAAAATGGAAAGATTGTTTTCCTTGAATATTTATAACCTTGTTTTTAAAGTAAGATAAAAAAATTTCTTGCTTTAACTGCAAATTTAAGACATAAAAATTTCAAGTTTATGATAATCATCATCTTGGTGTCAGTTTTCAAAAAGAGAATCTACTATGTGTTTTTCTTCTGGGCCCATTGACTGCTTAGGCAAGAAAGGCTAAAACAGGAGAGAATATCAACTGCCTGCAGCTTTTGTTTTAAATTACTTCCTATTCTGCAGATTCAGATGAGGGATTATCTAACTTGAGCAATAGTAGGATCAGTGAACCATTAAATCAGTAACACAATGCTGCCTTTTATCAAATATTTGAATAAAAGAATCAAAGAGGCAGTTGCACGTGGACAGCAAAGTAGCAGTAAGCCAAAAGCTGCCTATTTTTGTCTTCCATGTTAATAAATGAGAAATACTATGAAAAAATTAAGACATGAAAAATATGTAATGAAACTTGAGGAGGATCACCAGGAGTGTTACAGTCCTCCAAAGAAAGATCTCACAGCACTGATGACTCCTCATAACCTTCCCTATCCCAGACTGTGTCAACTAGGACTTAGAAGATTTAGGTTTTATACTAAATGAGAATTATTATTAAAAAATAGATATGTTAGTCTCTCAAAAAGCAAAACAAAGTTACAGATTCAACTGATCAAATTAAAAGGCAGTACAAAATTTATGGTTCTAACTGTAGATATAATATATAGAATATTTATTTTAATAATAAATTTTATGATATTTATGTCAAAATATTTTACAAATATTAATTTTGGTAGGTTGGACTTAAGGCTTGGAGAAGGAGAATTTCAAAGTTCCTATTCCGTAGCAACTAATAACAAACTTAGCTTTCTGTTTAGCCAATAGAGGACAGTTTTTTTAAGTTACAGAACACAGTACTTTCATTCCTAACAATAGAGAGTTAGGTATAATATAGGGTAGAAAAACATAGTGCTTTCAGAGAATGTCTCTTCCCCCTGCTTCCTGTGGTTCGTGTAGGTCTGGTTTTGGTATAGGTCTGTTCTGCTTGGTACCCACAAAAAATTAAACTATAGGAATGAGTGCAAGTCAGAGGCAAGCAATACTTCAGTTCTGTATTTTGTCCAGCTTGGCTATGAAAAGCCTGAGCGGTGTGAGTTCTTATTGGTTTGACTCAAGTGTTTACAATGTTACTTAGGTAAAACATTATTTGAGGACTAAAGTTTAGTAAAATAGAGTACGTCAAATGAGTAAGTCCTTTAGAGTAAGTTGTGAATCACATCTTCATAATTGTGGGTTTTTTTTTTTTGGTTTTTTTTTTTTTTTTTCAGTTTGTGAGCACTATACATTTTCTTAGAGTACAGGAAAGTTAATGACAATAGCATACTCTACATGATAAATAAATACAGAGTAATAAAAACACTAATTATCTGTGTAGAGCATAATTCTTGTTTAACACAAAAGATTGTATGGAATTAAGCTCATAGCAACACCAAAGATGTAAGAAAATATTGGGGGATCTTAAAGATCATCAAGTTCCAAGCCCCCTGCCACAGGCAGGGACATCTCCCACTACACCAGGTTGCTCAAAGCTCCATCCAACCTGGCCTTGAACACTTCCAGGGATGAGGCATCCACAACTTCTCTGGGCAATCTGTTCCAGTTTCTCAACTTTCCCTCACAGTAAAGAATTTCTTCCTAGTATCTAAAAGGAATCTCCCCTCTTTCAGTTTAAAACCATTACCCCTTGTCCTATGGCTACACTCCCTGATAAAGAGTCCCTCCCCATCTCTCCTGTAGGCCCCCTTTAGGTACTGGAAGGCCGTTATAAGGTCTCCTCAGAGCCTTCTCTTCTCCAGGCTGGACAACCCCAACTCTCTCAGCCTGTCTTCATAGCAGAGGTGCTCCAGTCCTCTGATCATCTTTGTGGCCCTCTGCTGGACCCATTCCAACAGGTCCATGTCCTTCCTGTGCTGAATACTCCAGATCTGGATGCAGTACTCCAGAGGGGGTCTCACAAGAACAGAGTAGAGGGGCAGAATCACCTCCTGCAACCTGCTGGCCACACTTCTTTTGTTGCAGCCCAGGATGTGGTTGGCTTTCTGGGCTGCCAGTATGCACTGCTGGCTCATGTTGAGCTTCTCATCCACAAGCACTCACAAGTCCTCCTCAGGGCTGCTCTCCAGCCATTCTCCACCCAACCTGTATTTGTGTCTGGGATTGCCATGTCCCAGGTGCAGGACCTTGCACTTGACCTGGTTGAACTTCACGAGGTTCACACGGGCCCACCTCTCCAGGTCCCTCTGGATGGCATCCCTTCCCTCCAGAGTGTTGACTGCACCACACGGCTTGCTGTCATTGGCAAACTTGCTGAGGGTGCACTGTATCACACTGTCCGTGTCTCCAGCAAAGATGTTGAACAGCACTGGTCCCAGTACTGACTCCTGAGGAACACCACTCATCACTGGCTTCCACTTGGACATTGAGCTATTGACCACAACCCTTTGAGTGCAGCCATCCAGCCAGTTCCTGATCCACCGAGTGGTCCATCCATCAAATCCTTGTCTCTCCAGTTTACAGACCAGGATGTCATGTGGGACAGTGTCAAACACTTTGCATAAGTCCAGGTAGATGTTTGTTGCTCTCCCTTTGTCTACCAATGCTGTAGCGCATTCATAGAAGGCCACCAAATTTGTCAGGCATGACTTGTGAAGCCATGTTGGCTGTCACCAATCACCTCCTTATTTTCCATGTGCCTTATCAGTGATTTCAGGAGGATCTGCTCCATGATCTTGCCGGGCACAGAGGTGACACTGACCAGCCTGTAGTTCCATGGGTCTTCTGTTTTTTCTTTTTTGAAAACAGGGGTTATGTTTTTCCCCTTTCCAGTCAGCAGGAACTTCATTGGACTGCCACAACTTTTCAAATATAGTGGAAAGCAGCTTAGCAACTTAAGATGTTATGTTAAAAAACCAGAAGGTCGTATGTTATCTGCTATAAATTAAAAACAGGTAGATAACACTGATTCAAGTATGAATTCACACAGTAAATAAAGTCCTGTGTTTATTTCATTATAATTCTCTTAATAAACTCTTTATTTGGATGAGTTTATGAGGCTGTATTTGTCTGCTAAAAGGATCTCACTTCTTATTCATGTTCTACATTGCCAGTGGTCTAATCTTGGAGGTACTGAACACTAAAACTGAATTGCAACCCTATTTTGTTCACTGGTCTTTGAAATCTACTTGCAGGCAAATTAACATTGCTCTGGGCTTGTAATCAACAAATGCATTTATGATTATCTATCTATCCACATTTATAACTTTAATTAGCTCTGGAAGCTGACTCATCTTTCATGAATATCTTTATTTAGGAATGTTATCTAGTTAAAACCCTGATAAGCACTGTATACATGAACTTTGCTTCATTTTACAGCACAATACTCCCAGGCCCCAGTAACAAACTGTGGAGAAGAATATTTCTGCAGTTCTAGTCTTAACTCTAAGCTCTCAATGAGGACTCAACAACACATTTAGAGTGAAGGCTGTTTGGTGTGGGGTTTTCTTTGGGTGCGGGCAAGTTATTGGCAACATGTGGGCAATTAATTCCTCCACCCAGTGAGGTGAACTCTAAATGAAAGACGTTTTTCTGCTCATCAAAGAATAGTGCCCTACAGGAAGTGGAGACTATTGCTCCTTTTGAAAGCAACTATTCAATTTTCAGGATGGCAATAAGAGAATTTACCAAAGACTAAGAAAGAAAAGGCAGACCAAGAAACTTATGTCTTCAGACTGACTCTTTAACTGACAAGGAGCTGTTGTGAAGATTTATGCAAGATCTAGCTTTGGTATCCTACCATAACATACCATGAGAGTAGTTGTATGTCCTTGTCTCTTTTGTCATTTCCAGTTCAGACAAAGCAACACTCGCTGCACTGATAAACTTGGCTGCCTTCCAGGGAAAGCTAAAGTATGATTAGCCTTACATATTCAGTAAATTATTGGAATAGTCTCAAGAGCAGAAGATAGTCTAGAATTTCTTATATTTCTTCTTATTCTAGGAATTCTTATAGTCTAGAATTTGTTTATCCTTAAATATTGATCCCTGCTACTTGTAGCTGAGTATCTTGCAGTACTGATATTTAACTTGACTTGACTTACACAACTTCTTCCATGGAACTGTCAACATCCACCCTGGTTCTACATAATTGCTTTAGGAAATAGATTTTAAAACAAACTTCTTCTGACTACTGTTTCCTATAATCAGATCCTTGATGAACTAATAAATAAATAAAATCAAAACAGAAGATTGTATTGTTTCCCTAATTACCGCCCCTTCTCCTTCCCTTCTCAGAAGTCTGAGCACATATTGTTCAATTAATACTGATATCTGTTGCTAAATGCTGTAGAAAACAGCTGAAATCAGTTTAGCCGAAAACAAGAGCAACTAAATATAGAAGGCACTGGTGATCCTGTCTAAACCAACAACTTTGCTGGAGCAGTGAAGAGTCTGCCTCCATCTTAATGACTTCCATGTGAATACTGGCAGCTGCCGTTGGTCCTCCCAAAAGCCTTCTGTCCCTTAAGCTGAACAAGCCTCAGCTCCTCGATGTCTCCTCTTGGATCAAGTGCTCCAGCCCCATTCCCCACCCCAAACTCTTTCCAGTTTATTGATATCAATTATATAATATCATTAAGCATACATAATGGTTATGATGCAGTGCCAAAAATGGACACAATGTTCTGGATAGGGTCTACTGAGTGCTGGGTAGAGGGGAATAATAATTTCCCTTATCTACCAGCTGTGCTCTTTTTAATACAGCCCAGCATAACTTTTGATCACCTTTGCTGCCAGGACACCCCACTGGCTCATGTTCAGCCTGTATCTGCCTAGGCACCGAGGTCCTTTCCATTTGAGCTGTTCCACAGCCATCCAGTTCCCAGCCTATATCGTTGCAAAGAACTCTTCCTCCCCACGGGCAGCACTTTGCATTTACCATCTTGAAATTCATGAGGCTCTTCTTAAAACTTATTCTAGCCATGAGCAGAGTAAGATCATTAGCACAAGTTTTCATAAGACAGCATAAAGTAATTTCCCTCCTGAATGCAGGCTTCTTACCCCTACCTACAGGATAAGTGAGTAAATATTTCCAATATTTACTGTTGTTGTTAGCACTTACCCTTTCAGAACAAGTTCTCTCTCAAATACCACTATAAGACATACATTAAAGTTATGAAGTCTTTATAGCAAGATATAGAGCAGGTAAATAGGAATTCATTTTTGGCAACATATGCCAAACATTTGACTAGTTAATTCACAAGTTTGACAGAGGATTTGCAGACTGCTTCAAACACCACATGCTAACTACCCTCAACATTTCAGAAGTAACCCTTGAATATTATTAGGTATTCATTCTACCTTCAACTTTTCACAAGCCACACAGTTCCACTATACTCAAGAAAATGGTCAGTTTTGTGGGGCAGCACTTCAATGGAGAGCTTTTAGATATGCAGAGGGTAGTACCAAACAACAATAAATAGTGCTGTGATTAAAAAAAAATAAAAATCAAAGTCTTGAAACTTGGTGGGATGGAAATAGGAACCATAGGTAGTGGGTCAGTACTTGCATCCTGCCTGGCTTCACATTCCCAAGCAACCACAAGATTACTTTGTTCCAGCTTGAGTGGAATAAAAGATGGCAGTTATTCACTACACAGTGAGATCCAGATCACTATTACTCAATATCTCTAGCAACTAAGCTGTATTTTTTCAGCATTAGTTGCCAAACTAAGCTAATTGTGCAAAACCTGTCTCAAAGGAATAGATACATGAAAATCTGCATCTGTCACACTGACAGTGTTTATTTCAGATGGTTTGTTTTTTAAAGAAAAAAAAAAAAGAATGTTTCAAAGAAAACAAAATGTTTCCATAGAAACAAGCTTCTTGGCTACCAGAAGCTTCTTTCTCACGTTCCTTTTCTTTGAAGACATAGACATATTGACAATGTATCTTTAGGAAAAAGGTTCAGTCCTAAAATGATGAAAGGTCAAATTCTTACCAGGAGTATGTAGAAATGATATGCCATTACATACTATGTATTTAGGAGCTGAAAATTAATATGTCATTTTGAGAACAAGTTATCCTAAACATATTTATTCACAGGAATACGGTTAAAATAGAGAACAGAAAAGGGAACATTTCATTCAGGATTGAAGGTCACTTGCAACAAGTTATAGCTATCACCAAAGTACACTGTAACTGGATCTTGCAACTGGCCAGGCTGTCATCTTACTAGCCTTCTACAGTGTACACCATCAAAAAACTCCACCCTTTTAAACTAAGTTATACCAAAACACAACAATATTGATACTTATTGATACTTATTAGTTTGTTTCATTATTTGAGGACCTGTTGCAGGGTAGTGATTCACAAGTTTGCTTTCTTTCAAAGGTTTATTGAATTTGAGTAGAGAAAAACCCTATTAAGCAAAACTAAACATTACTATCATTGTCATGCTGATAAGTTCAAGCAAAACAAGGTAATTAATCACTGGAATATACTATGATCAGGTGCTATATTTACAGATGATCCAAGATACTAGCACAGAGTTTCATTAATCAGACAGGATACATATATACAACAAAGACCACATTTCTGAACTTGACTGTTTCTGGCATATCTTTAACTGTGACAGCTTACAGTCATACAGTGAAAAGCAAACCTGATGGGACTCCAGTCTCTTTTTTTAAATCAGGATATAGCATTGTGGTGAGGTTGCAGAAGTTAAGATCTCTGGCTAAGTTTAACTGTTGACTTCCTCCTTTTGTAGTTTTGCATTATGAGATACTGCTGAGCTAAGCAGGAGATCTTGTCAACCCATGGCTCAAAGGCAGCTTTGTTCCTGTATTAGGATCAAATTACCTCCAGCAGCAAGAGCTGTGCTACCTATAAGGCTGGTACATAATTCATGTCCTCAACTTAATTAAGGTCCTGCAAAAGCTAACTTTGTAAAAAACCTACCTGCCACCCAACCCTCATACCCCAGGGAAATGGGACAGCAACTGTTTCTGGCCTATGGCCTACTTTTATCTCTTCATCGGAGCTTCCTCAGCTAAAGAAAAGGAGCTAGTCCTGAGAATTTATGAATGGCAAAACATGTAAGAAGAGGGAGTCATGTTGCATATAACATTTCTCTGACTTTTAATACTAAGCTTGTAAGTTTCTATTCCATAGATGCACTATTTTCCAAATAAAAAGATTAAAAAGGATTCCTCCTGTCTTGATATATAAACCAGATTCTTCACTTTCAAAGACACACAAAACATTCCCAGGAAGTCTACTAAAACAAAGAAGTGCATTTCAATTGCACAAGCTCTATTTTCTTTGCAAAGTTAACTCTTAGAAGACTATCCACAGGAGTATTGGCTACTATTATTCTTATTCATATACTGGCAGAGCTCTATGGTTACTTTTTAAAGTGGTGTGTGGTGTTTGGTTTTGGTTTTTTGTTTTTTTTTTTTTCTTTTTTCCTACACACAAGAGCAAGACTCCCATCAATTTCTTTCTATATAAAAGACTTCAGAATGTGCGAATTTGGAAACCTACATCGGTTAAGTTTTAGTCTTCTTTCTTCATCCTCATTTGTATGAGATAAAATTATCTACTTAGGCCAAGCTTGCAGCACAAAAGAAAGTTTAACTTATTTTCTCCCTTTGGCTTGCATAGTCTCCAACCTGAAAGTGGCCTTAACACGTCACGAGTCATTTTTTTTTAGCATGGATTTCATGAAGAGATTTTGCTTGTGTTTAGTATTTAGGAAGTCCCAAGTAGGTTTCCTGTTTTATGTTCTACTGAATTTCTTAAAATAAAGAGTTAAAGCAAGATTTAAACAACCTTAAAGACCAGTTCTTACAAGGCTTCATCTGCTTCAAGATACTGTACTTAAGAGTTGATATTGTTAAGATACACTCTAGCTTCATATAAATTTCAGAGGACTAACTTCTTGCTCGAGACCCTTTACCAGTTGTCTTATCAGAAGAAAAAATTGTCTCACCAGTTACTTTACAGTCAAATATTCATACCTTAGTTTATACAGATTTATCTAGCCAAGACCACACTTTCAAACAGCTCTGTTGGCTTCAGTGGCATAGGAGAGTCAGGCATTCACATCCAAATATCTTTCAATTGGATCTGGAGAGAGTTTTCCATGAACATGGTGACACACTGTTCTTTAGCTTCACTTTGAAAACAGTGAAGCATGGCATTTTGCATCACACCCCAGAAGAATAATCACCACCAGATTCAAATTCAGGCAAGCTCTCATTGCCTGAACAATACATTTCATAGCTAAAGGAATGGGAAACTTCTGCTTGCTAAGAGATCATTAGAATTCTGAAGGAAGACTTTGAAACTGAAGAGAAAAAAAAAAAACTGCATGGAAAGTTTTCTCCATACATCCTCTGCTCAGGAAAAGCCAAGCTAGGAAACAAGAGTTCTCTCTCATATGTGAACAGGTAAAATTGTTTGTCCCTACTGCTTTCATTTCTATGTGTTTCTAAATCCAAGGAGAAGGAAAACAACACCTGTTTAATTTTCATGCTGCTTTCTTTCCTATAATAGACTTCTTTTTTACCTCCACTGTTCCTCCAGGGTTTTATCTTTCCAGTCCCTTACTTCTTGAAAGTATAGTTTCCTACTTATTACTTCAGGAACTCGCAGGTCTGGTCACCTCCACCTGGATCAGATATAGTTTTTTACTACTGTGTGAGAGTGATTAATCTTATTCAAATTTCTTCCCACAAACTTTTTGAAGTAGTATAGAAATATGTTTTAGGTATCACTGAAGATAAAAACTGCCTAGCCCAACAGATTTCTAAATTTTGTTGGAAGACCTTAGTTTACGTGGTGTCTCTGATTACATGAGGTTTCAAGTTTGACTTCAGTAGTGTTTTACACACTGTAAAACTGTACCCTTTCAAGTCGCATGCATTTAGTGTACTCACGTTTTTCAAGGTATCAGAATAAACTTTCTTGCTGCCTTTGGGAAAAAGAACCTTCAGGCTTTAAAGGGGGATACACGTGTTCAGTTGTGCATTGATCACCACACATGTAGCTTTACCTATGCCAGTTACTTCCAGAGCAGTAACCCCAAATGTTTCTTTTCAGAGGAAAAGAATCAAAGCTATTTGGTCAAGTTTGTTCTTCCCATCCATGTCCTTTCTCCACCTTTCATATCACCAGCCAACTCACATGGAAGGGGTCTCAAAAAATCTCAGATCCTTCAGTAATGAAAGTAAACAAAACAGTCATTGCTCTTTCACTGTATGCAAATAGAGTTGATCTTCAAACTCCACAATCTAAACAGTGGGAGTTTTGATACAGATCGTAAAGAAGAATTGAATTGGACACTTTTTCTTCTTTTCTTGGAAATTTCAGTAATCCAAACCTGTCAAGCAGAAAAGCATGTAGGAGTCTGCATGTATAATCTTTAAACTAGAGAACTGGTAAGTATGTCCTACATCCCAATACTCTAGGTCCATTTTGCCAAAATTCTGAAAACTCATGCAGGTTATGGTATTCAAAAATTGATTTTTTTTTTTTTTTGCCAGTGTAGTCCAAGTCAAAAGGAGAACAGGAGAAGAGTATGTTTGTTCTGTTTAGATTGTTGGGTTTTGGTGGTTTGGTTTTTTTTTAATTGTATTTTGTGGGATGCCACTGGCAGTAAAACTAACTGATTTTAAGATCAAACTAGCAATATGAATATCCCAAAGAAACAATATCCTTTTATATACTCTTCATAAGGTATGTGTTTCATATTATACTCCATTTCAGAAACCCATTCATGAGTGCTATATACCAATCAT
Organism: Numenius arquata; assembly: GCF_964106895.1. Lineage (NCBI taxonomy): Eukaryota > Metazoa > Chordata > Aves > Charadriiformes > Scolopacidae > Numenius > Numenius arquata. The sequence goes on from NC_133579.1 coordinate 47,552,319, forward strand.
ATTGTAAGTGATTCTCTATTGGAACAACTGCTAATTTTCAGTGTTGAAAAAAGTTTTTCTTGTGGTTTACCTTCAGATTTCTTTCCTCGAATAATGTTTTTGGATAATTGTTGTTCCATGCAGCTAAGGTACCACACAGCTGTGTGTACAAAATTATGTTATCACATTGACACGTGCATATAGAGAAGTACACATTACAGAAACAGAGATGTGGACACCTGGAATTTAAAGATACATAATCTGAAGATCTACAATGGCCTATTTATGTGGTGGAGCAGCAAGAAGACACAACAATTATGATTTTTTATTTTTTTTAACAGTTTGGAGAGGAAAAGCTGAGATTTATACTTTTGTCAAAATACACAAGTTATTTGCAGAACTGCATTGATTTCCAGGTCTCGGTGCATGAGATTTGAGTAATGCATGTAGTAAGAAGTTCAACAATTTTAATTATCACTTAAACACTCATACATACTACCCACAGGTTGAATCTAATAATGAAGAAAGTTGATATAGTTAAAATGTGGTACACTTCATGATCAGTAAAAGCAACAAAACATGTTCTATATTCACAATCCCAAGTTATAATAATAATAATAATAATTAACTTTTTAAAGTGATATCAGAAAGTCTGAATTCAGTGAATTCCATACCTGAATAATCAAATATTCCTGTTCTTTGACAGATTCCGGTTTGATGTGAGTAAAATTGATTTATTTCTGTCCCATGCCTCAGCTTCAATAAGACATTAATATGTTAGATTATAACCACAATCATCCTACTACAAGCCCATTAATCAAGTTTCTTTCCCTTTCCTCAATCTTCAGTACCAATGAAACAAAGATTAATTTAGAAGTCACTCTAAATCAAGTACCATGTTCTACCAAGTATCACACTACACTTTGCCACGATATTTTCTCTTGTCCTACCATACATTTCTTACTAACTGACAGTTTTATTTAGTAATTTTTCATGTTAGAAAATTCTTTCCTGAAGAAAACAAACCAGCCATACTGAGGATTCCTTTCTCAGGTCTGTTGCATTTCTTTTACTTACCTGACGCTAACCTTATACTTGTGTATGCTTTCTTAGCATTTGCGTATGGGATTTCTTCATCACCATCTTCTATTGCAAAAGTATCAACTTAAGTAAAAGCCAAGAGTGATAAAGTTTCTTCTCTAAGATACAAAGTATTTTATACAGCTGCACTGAAGCTTCAATCATTAGCAAACTAATTAGCTTGGACTTAACAGTTATAGAATGATCATTATCTTACAAAGATGTTAATAAAAATAAAAGATGCATACACAGACATAAACCCCTGACTTTGAACCTATCAACATCTTCCCATGGCTTTAGAACAAACAGCTAGATGTTAAGAAGACAAATCAAAAGTACTATTTTTCAGACACAGATTCTATTAAAATTAATGACAAATAGTTTAATTGGTTTAATATTAAATTTAAATGAGTAAAAAACACCAGACACCTGAAAATACATATGGACCAAACTAAAAGAAAAAAATATCTATATATATAAATTGCAGCCATAGCAGTTGTTTTCTGAACACATTAAAAAAACCCATTCAGTTCAAGTGGCTCCAATTCCCTATTTCTTCGGACTTACAAATAAGATTTTAAAATTTAAAAAAAAAAACAAAAACTTGAGACAGAAGAAAGGTAAAATTACTGCTATGCATAAAAATCTGAGTCTATAATTTTCACAATTTTGATCCCAACATTATAGAGCATTCTCAAAATCCACTGAATGTAGATCTTGCTTTCACTAGTGGAAATCAGATACCCTTCAACTTGCACCATACTGTGCTTGTGATTGTTTCACACCTTCTGTGGAGATTTTTAGAATCTTGTTGGAATGGAAAACAACTTAGCTAAGAAAAAATATTCCTACCAATACATGTTACAAATTAGCTCATTCATATCTGAATCATTGCCTAATCAGTTCTCTGTATCTTATGTAGTGCATAAGATACACTTAGGTGCACTTATAATGTAGTTCACCATTCCTTTGCATTTTAACTCTTTCCTTTTTTTTATCCTAAGTTGATTGCAGCTGAGTCTATCAACATAGCCTCTGGTATTGCTAGAAATACTGTTTTATACATAATAAAAGTTTAAAATTTAGCTGCTTCTCCATCTAGTGAGGGAGTTCGCTTTAGAGAGAGACAGTTCTGATTTACCAGCAATCCAAGGTAAACAAGAAAGTCAGAGAAGCAGGCAGTGGACACAGTTGTCACAGAAGCAACAGTAATCATATCATAGACATCTTCCTACTACAGTTTACTTCACACATTCTCTTTTTCAGAAAGATATCAGTGTTTCTTTCACTATAATCTTTCTTGAACTATCGTCATCCTACTATGTTCCTCCTCTCTATACCTCCATTGTTTTAAAAAGAGAGGAACAATCATCATGGTGCTGCTACCCTGCTATGGAAGTTCTTAAAGGTTTTAAACATAAATTGGGATTGGACAGGAACCTGAAACGCAATTGTGTAAAAGCAGGTCCTTGAGAAAGCCCTCTATTCACTGCAAGACATGTTAACAAATTCTTCACAAGAAACTACCTACAGAATATGTCAAAGAGTAAAACCAAAGAGGTTTTTATTGTTTTTGAAGTTTTGATTATCCATTCCATGAGGAGATAAACAGAGTTTAGGGGTTAAACATATGAGAGGAGCCATTCTCCTAGGTTTTTTTTTCTCCTCCATAATTTTTTAAAATGTTTATCCAGCCCAGAGGAAGACCCATAAAACCTGCTTCCCCAAGCCTGTTCAGGATGCAAGAAATATTTTGCACAGAAACCCTATACCTCTGTAAGAGCTATTGTTTCCCAAAAACCTCTTCTGCTCCTCCCAACTGCCAAAGCCACATCATGCCAGGTTTTCCTGAGACTGTTGCAACTAGGCAGAAAGATAACGCTCATGCATTTTTTTGCTTCTCCTCCACACCTTTCCCTCAAACCAGAAGCCTCTCATACCAGGAAAGGGAGCCCTCAGGATCACAAAAGGGAAAAAAAAACCCAACAAAACAACAAAAAACCAAACCAAACAAATAAAAAACCCAAACCGGAGGTGACTCCATAAAGCCTTTGTTTTTTCTTACCTGTGGGATGCACAGCATTTCTTTCATACATAGACAATCTAAAGCACTTCAGCTATTTGCATGTACAGTCACATACTTCAGTGAGTTACATACTCACTATAAACAGATCTTTTCACCATTTTGCACCCTTTATCTATCACAATTAAAATACATTTGATGTAAAAGTGTATTAGGACCAGAAGAAAACAGAACAGATGCATTTATAACAGAAACAGAAATAGCCTTTTTAAGGTGCACCTTCTAGTGTATCTGAAAGCCTCAAAATACATTATGACACACAAGACAAAACCCCAATTCATAAATAGAAAAAAAAATATTTTTTTTTCACTAGTTCATCAGACATATCTTGTACATCTTACATTAAAACAAACTCCCACAACTCTCCTTTCAGGTGACTATACACACTGCTAGCCTGGCCAGCTCCCTGAGGACAGCTTTATTTACAGAAGAAAAGAGAGGTAAAAATACTTCAGAACTCCAAGTGATTTCATTTAATAATCACACTTCCATACCCCCATAACAAAACATCATCTTCTAAACAGAAAAGCAAAGGGGTAAAAAAGCCTCTCTAGATAAATTTTAAATACCCTTACAATATCTCTGAGATCTACTTTATTTTAGCTATTACAGTAACTTTTCTTCTTTTCCAACATCAAAACACAACCCACACTCAACTCTTACCAGTCTTGCTTCTCAATATCATCTGCCAGAAGAGGAACCAACAACCTCTCTTCCTTGATCTCTTCATATACTTTCAAAATCCAGAAATAACCACAAGCTTTAAAGTTTTCCAGATACTCCACGAACCTCTCACATCTAACCATGTGCACCTGCTACCCTGGCTGAAGGCTGATTGCCCCCACTGTCAGCCAGGGAAAGTATTCTTTGTGCTACATCATGTTTTCCTATCAGGATCAGCTCAATCCTGATGAATTATACTACAGTTATCATTAATTAGTTAGCTAAAATCTATTTTAAGCACTGCGCCCGTTTTTACTTGGGTATTTTTGGCATTCTCTTTATTTAAAATTCTAATGATGCTGTTCAGAATCTTTTCTGATATTCATGAATTATAATTGTCCAGCCTTGAAATGTGCCCTTTACATAGCCATAAATTGAGTGTACTCAAGAACAGGTTCAGATGTTTCCCAGGCAGTAGTCAGCAAGAAAAAAACCAAATCATGCTTATATTCTGTAGTTAAAAATCATGCGTCGTATTTGCCGATTCCACTTACACATATTTGTTTTATTTTTTTGGCTTAAATCCAGACAGGCGTGCCTAGTAGAGGTATTTTACAGTAACTCTGACAGCAGACTCTTCCCAGTGAGTCTGACAGAAAAAACAAAAGCATTTCAGGGACAGTGAGGCACTAATACTCGGGACTCAGTTTCATGAGCTCCAAAAGCAAGCCTTCAAACGCTTAAAAGACCTCCAGCAGGAGGACAACTAATAGCAAAAACAGTAGGAGATGCAACTATTACCTTCTGTTCTGGCCCAAAGGCTCTGAAGAGATTCGTATTTCATTGTTCCAGAGCAGGAATAAAAGAAGTGGTGAAGATAAGGAAGAGCAATCCGGGAACTGCTTTCTTTGATGCTTCTCATCTCAGACAAATAACGAGACATGAAAAGCAAAATCCAATTATATATGGCTAGCATGTGATGATCACAACACAATAAACTGAGCAGGGAAAACAAGAACAAAAATTTTGATGCAAACAATAAATATGCCATGAATCAAATACAGCTTTTTTTCCTTTTGTTTCATACTGTTCCACAACTATACATATGAATGTATATAACACCTACAATGCACACTAGTGCGTATAGAGATGAAAGATATACATCTGGTTTAGATAGAAATTCTTGCATTTTTGTCTCAGGATAGATGAAAAACTGTATACTTTGTTTATTTAATTAAATTTTGCTTCTTTACTGAATGTTCCAATTCAAAGAATGGAGCATAAAGCTACACAGTACTGGAAAAAGTTCTCTAAATGGATCAAAATAAAACTGGCCCTTGGATTAATAAATTATTTGCATTTTGGCCATCATTCAATTACTAACAAAAAGAAAATCACCCTGATTTTTGGAAATATGTATATTACTAAAGAATTTCACTGAAGAGCTTGGACAAATTGTAATTACGTAGCGGACTATTCCTGAACTGTTTTTATCAAATTTTGGCTCTTTTTATTTATTATGTATTTTTTTCTTGTAAAACACATAACCCTGGTTCTGCTCCCTGAGGAGGAATGTTTTAAATGTGAGATTAATAGCTAAGATATGCACAAGAGAAAAAATATACACCAAAGATTTCTTATCTCTCTTTTCCACTTATAAATACATTTTCACATCATGCAAACTCCCTTTAAAGCATTGAGATTTAAATCCACTATTTATTTGCAGTAACCATTCAGCAATTTTTGCTATTCTATTTTTTGTAAACATGAGTTCCCAAATATGTATGGTGCTTGCTATTTTTAAATCTACCTGCCTGTTTTCCCAGAAAGCCCTCAGGTTTGAGCTTTCAGGGTTTTTTATTTCTCACCAATATTGTCATTTTCTATAAATAGTTGAAATTATATGGAATGGGACACCTTCTTCTACTTTGCGGCACAATTTTGAAAATCTTGAGTGGCGTGAGCTATCATTCAGCTACCGGACCAAATTATTTTTTCACAGTGATAAGGGACAGATTGAATAGGCATTCAAACAGCTAAGTGTGAAAACAAGTTGCCTTTTTTCAAATGCCATTTTTGAAATGCATCTAGGCTTAAAAGTTTTTCTAAGTTACTTAAGAAAACTCCATTTTTGTCTATTCCTGTTTTCATGCATGACCTTGAGCACATCATTGTGTGTCTCATGTTCCCACTTTCTAAAGCGGACACAATAATATAATAGCCCCAGCTCAATTGGTAACGTCAGGACAAAATCATCCATTTTGAAGTTTCAGGGGCTACTTTATTGCAGGCGACGTCATTGGGCTTATCTGCTGTTCTGGAATGGGTGAATTCGAAATGTGTTCACAGTACATCTTTTTGTCCTTGTCATGTATGAATAGTACATTTCTATGCGTTCCTTCCTGAGGATGTTTTAGAAAGTCAAATGTATTTTAGATTAATATGTTTCAAAATACTAATATTGTTCGCATTTATGAAGAGACATTTGCATATAAAAAAAATTCACTTAGTTTGTGCTTCAATTTAACTACAGAAATAGCACAGTTGATCTAGACCAACTACTAGCTTTTCTTTTTTTTTTTTTTCCTTAAACCACAATAGCTCTTAATTTCTGTTATAAAAGGCAGGAAATTTTCGGTCATGAGCACACTGTTTCTAGGGGAGCAATGTACAACATTTTAATCCATCTTCACACTATTGAGGTATACATCAGAAGAAAACCTGTAATAAAACCCAGTAGTTCTCACTTCTGCAGAAATAAGTTCATCTGTGATCATAGGTGTACACTAATCTATTAAGTGCAGTGAAGATCTTCAGCTGCTCATTATTTTTATCTACATGGGTGACAAAGAAAATGCAATGGTGTATCTAAAGTCAATGTGGCATTAAGAGCTTTTTTACCTCCTGTTATCTCAAGATATCTTTTGAGATGATTGATTAGTTTTGAACTAGTTGCAAAAGATATGAACTCTTGGCTTACAGAAACATTAAAAGGCCAACAAAAGCTTTTTTAGCCCCCTCTGTGTTCTGCAACTCAGACCTATATTCCTTATAAAGAACTTATTCCTGCAGCTGTTTTGAAAAAATGTTAAAAAACTCCCCACAAAACAAAAAACAAACAAGAAAAAAAACACAAAAACCAACAACCCCCCCCCCCCAAAAACTCAAGACAAACAAAAGCATTAAAATCTAATGTAGGTAGTGGAACTATCAGTCCAAAGAATAGAAGGATTTGATCAGACTAGTTATAAAACACATATGAAACTATAATCCCCCAAACTATTATTGATTAAAAAATGACCAGCACAAAGACAAAAAAATCCATAAAATCATAGTATATTCCACAGTAAGGGTAGCAATAGATGTCATAAAATAGGCTGTAGCATGTTTATCCGAGTTTTGACACTGAATTTATTAAAATATTGAATGCTAGTTACATAAGGATTTTGAGGATCCAAGTCTTTCTCCTGAAATACATAACCGAAAAGAGCCCAAATTTTCAAAATAAAACCAAATAAAAATTTTTCTCTCTTTTTTAGCACACAGAACAAACACATCTGAACAAATTTGTACTTTCAGATATTTGCAAAGGTGGAGTTTTCTGAAGGACTCACTTCCATAATGTGTCTCAAAAAAATTGTTTCTTACTTGCATGACCTAACGGGATTGAACTGTATGAACAAAATCTAGTTCCCATGAAAGTTTCGTGAGAAAGCTTACCACCCCTCAGGCTAAGGAGTCATCACTCTGGTGGGACGTGGCTGCTGTGGGAGATCCCGGGTCCCAAGGTTAGCAAGCCACATTTAAGAGTATGAGCTGGAACACTTGAAATACTCTGAGAAATGTCTGCTTAAAATTTTCTTTCATTGGAAGCATACTTATTTCACTGGTTGCTACTTGTTTATCTCCAGTAACATAGTATGTGCCTTTTCAAAGATCAGAGTAGAAGTAAGAGATCCTGAGCAGAAAGAAAATGGGTTCAGTAGTGAGGCTATAGTCTTGAATATAACCATAGACTCATATCCATTTTTTTCTGAGCATTACTTAATCATCCCACTATAAGGCTGATTCCTAAATGCTTTTGTCCTGACTATTGTAATCATGCTCAGATGAGAAGTCTTTCAAAAAACTAACCCGATTCTCAGGGCATGATAAATGCTTCTTCTTGGATACATTATTTTAGAAATAAACTCATCATACAAAATACATGATTATAACTTTAATCAAGTCTCCATTTTCATCCTAAAGCTATTAATAAGTAGAACTAAAGAGTATTATTCAATTGCATTGGACTAACTGGAAAATCACAACATGTAATTGATATGTTCATAGTTGTCTGAGTCCTGTCAAACCAGCCTGCATTTCAGACATTTGCATCTTGTTCAGAGAAACGGGAAAGATGCTGATTGCATTTAAGCTTACATTCAAACTTTGTTGTTGCCCCAGACTAATAACCTTATTAGGCTATTTGTTTGAAGGCTTTATTATTTTCAAAGAAAATAGTATGGACAAAGAAAGTTATTTGTTACACAGAAAAAAGTACTTGGAAGCTCACTTAGCCCTGTCATGGTAAAACCCTGGTTCTCCTTCAAAAAGAACAGGAACACTTTTTTTTTTTTCTTTGAATTAAAATTAAGAAGGTAACTATTCTTAACTAAATAATTTAAATAGAATTTGTATGTAGTCATATCCATTTCTGTGCTGCAAAGTATGTAATTTTATGTTAAATTGAAAGAAAATTCATTTCAAGAAACAATTCTTAATAGGATGCCTCCACTAGAAAGAACAATTGGCAGGTATTACATCTCATTTAACTTTGAGAAAATAAAGTATAGGATTTCTTATATTGATAAAAGGTTAAAGTTAAAATGACAATAATTTCATGCTTGAGAAATAAAGAGCTGGTACCAATAATTCATATTATCCTTTTAAGAAATTGATTTGTTTGAAAATGTTAGGTACATTAATAGTATTGAGAGATGGAATGAATGTCAAACAATTGCTTTTACTGAGATTCTCCTTTCATTTGTGTTCTTGATCTAAACCAGGAATAAGCCCCATAAAGTGAATTAAAATGTTCTTCTTGACAGGAAAATAATGAAGAACAAGAATTTCACCATTTTCCTTATCCTATACAAGTACAAGAAGTAGGCACTAGTTTTGTGGCTCAGTTTTAAAAAGAGCTGAAAATTCTTCCCGCCGTTCAACAAAATGCATAGTTGTGGTAGGCATGGATATACAGCTAACATTTTTAGTGGGCTGTCTGGTGCACAGCATGGCCAGAAGCCCTCAGGCTGACCTTTACTGGAGCACTCACCATGCTGGATCAATGGACTGCAGGGCCAGCCTGCACTGGGGATCACACCTTCCCTTTGACGCCACTCATAGCCTCTCCATCACCACCACACAGCTGCTGTGAAAGCACTGCAGGACTGACCACGTCGCCAATCTCAGTGCTGGATTCAGCATGCTTTTTCTAACAGCCTGAAGCAATGCTGGACTTACAGGAAGAAAATTGCACAAGTCCAGGAGAAAAAAAAGGGTTAATGTGACTGAACTGACCAAAATCTATAAAGAGCTTCCAGCTCTTTAGGGTGGCACATCAAGCATTTCTTATTCTGTAAAGGGTAGTTCTCCACTGCCTCGACTTAGAGTTTTCTTTAAGCTCCTCACAGAGATCAAATAAAGTTTGTTTGTCAAATCCCTATGTACGAAAAACTGCTCCTACATTAGACCTAAAAGCAAGAGTGTGCTAAGCTCTCTGAATCCTGTTAGAAAGATAAACCCCTAAATCTTCTCCACTGACTCTAGCGTCAAGCAACAGCATTTGCTATTCTCTTTGTGTTGTTACTTTCAGACCTTGACTTGAATAAGTTAAATCTACCTAATAAATACATTGTTATATGTCCATTTCATCTGAAAATACTCTCCTGCCTAACTCTGGCATCCTCAATGAAAATTCATAAATACTGCTATACATAGTAACTCTTAATTAGTTTTTGTTTAATGCGGAAATCCACCTGTGTTTTTCTCTGCATGGAACACGTTCTTTATTAAAATCTGAAACTAACACTGATCTCAGTGTATAATATTTCTTATATACACATACATATATACTTAGAGATTATATATAGTTATATACTTATGCCACTATATATGTATATATACTTATAAGTATATACTTACTATATACTTATATCTATATACTTATATCTATGCTTACATATTTCTTAGAGATACTAATTTCCCACTTCATAAATTTCAATGGTACACTCTGGAGATTTTAGTCTAGAATGGCCATATAAACTGAACTACGAATCAACATCTGGGCATATTGAAACAGTGGGAAGTAAAAGGGCAAATACCTTATTTATTTAGGTTATTAAAGCACCAGTATCTGAGCTACCGAACTTCTGTTGTTTTGATCTAAACTAACTATCAGCTCATTTGAAATCCTTGCTACCTTCACACTAGAACCACCAGACTAAACCCATGTTTTTATTGCAGTGTAGACATGTACTTTTGGGAGCAAGGGTTTTTTCCCCTCTTGTTATGTTTCAGGGACAGGCCAGACTCTGTTTTGCAGATGGGATTTCTAGACACAGTGACACAGAAACATATTGGCCAAGTTGACACTGAACTAGAAGCCTCTGACACAGGTGCTTCTGCAGCAAGTGGATTTTCTACCCTCTCTACAGTCACTGCTAAGAAATCTAACCAGCATTTTCTACCATGTGAGAAAAGGACCAAGTCTATAAGGAAAAACAATCTGCAGAAAAAATTGTACCAATAAAGAACTTCAGCAAGGTTTGTGAGGAGAATCTGTACTGTGAACTTTTACATCCTTATAGTCCTACAACACTATTACTGCTTTAAACTGTACCATTTTTCAAACCCCTATATGGAAGGAAAGGCATGAGAACTGCAGAATAAGGTTTTCTTTTTCCTTGTGGCAGAGCCAGCATTGTTGTGATCACATATTAGTATCACTTAGAGGAACGTTAGAAGTATACTAATAAAAAAGTTTAATGGGGGTTATTTCAGTATGGGGGTTGACTATTGATACAACTGTCAACCAGTGCTAATTTTCTCCCTACCTTCCCTCACCAAAAGGAGATTATTTTTAAAGGCATGTTATTGACTCATAAACAATATAAACATAATTTTGCTCATAACTAAATGTTAAATCCTCATGAAAAGTAAAGGATATATTTTTCTAATATAATAATATTGTTGGATAGACTAATTTTGCCACAGTCTCATAGATTCCTAAACATTAAAAAAAATTACAAGTGATGCTTTTGTTTAAGTAGCATTTTTGTGCTTTAAATAACTTGGTTTGAAATAAATAGATAGTTCTGCTTTAGCTCAAAGGTATTTTGCAGCCTTAATTCAATTTAGCAGCCAGAAACAGACAAACAACAATTTAAAACCTGACCAGGAGTAAATCCTCCAGACTATGGGTTGAGAATTTCAGCCCTTTGGGTCTGCCAGTGTTTATAATTTATCTAAAGCCATTTTAAGTTCTAGGGCAGTTTACAGATTGTGAGCTCTGTCTTCTTTAGAACTCCCAGTTCCTGTCTTGTTATTTATTAATCACCATTAACAGTGCTATGCCTGAATCTAAATTTCATTATACAACAGTCCCATGGTGTCTGAATGATCATGAACTTTGCATTGTGCTGTTTACAAGGCAAAGTAATTATACACTAAGATATTGTTCATTATTAAAACACTTTTCTTTCTTTTTTCCTCTCTTTTTTTTTTTTTTTTTTCATTCTCCCAGCACTAAACAATATGATTTTGAAGACAAAGGCACAAGAAAATTTTATTAACTTTCCCAACTGGCAGCTACTCCTATCTGATAGTGATGGAACTAATGTTGCATTCAAAATAAACTTAAAGGAGAAAAAAAAATCACAGTATTTCAGAATAAAGGTAATGTAACAACCTCAATTCTCTCCACATTATGACTGTTACGTTACAAGCTGAGCTCTAAAACCTACTTCTCAAAATGATTGAAACACTGGTCTCATAGTGCAAAAAAGAAAAAAGCCATGATTTCAAACAATCTGGATTAAGCAGCAGACTTTAAAATGAAAATAATAATAATAATTAAAGAATTTGAAGTTGAACTGCTTAGACACTAGGCTAATACTGACAAAATAAATAATTTTTGGCCATTTTTCTAGATATGAAATAATTATTTTCAGAAAATACTACTGACTTTTGGATTTGCTACCTGAGTTCTCATCAGGACACAGGGCCCTGATGTTTAAATAAGCATGGTCATCCCTTCCTGAAAAACTTCTCTTTAAGCCTGCCACAAACTGGCACTATTAGTCACTTCTGAGAATTTTAGTCGGGAAAGACTACAACATTTTAAGAACCAGAGTTTTTTTAGCAATGCAGTTCTGCTTAGATTGACAATAGTTGGTTGTTGATGGATAAAAAATTATTAAAAGGAATGATGTGGCTTTTCAAAATCCAAACAATTAACAGAATCATTATGAAAGATTTCTTGAAATATAATTATTTTCTCCTGAAATATAATTTTCTCCTGAAATATAATTATTTCAGGTAAGTATTTAAAAATAAAAATCCTGTATCTGGCAATTGCTGAAAAAGGAGAATATGAACTAACCTTCTCTGTGATAGATTTTAAGTACTATAATAAAATTGATGCTGTATGCGTGTAACATACACAAAAAATAGCTTCTAGAATTTTGCAAGCTTCATATTAATAATGCTGTACCAGTGGTCTATGGGTAGCAATAAAAATTCTCACTGAAGACAATTCAGTCCTCTAATTGTTCACGAAAGTAAAAGTAATGAAGATAACATAAACAATAATATATGCCCATCTAAGACTTAAGCTATCATTGGTAACAATGGTCTGAATAAGGACTAGATTAGGAACTGAAGCCACTCTCTTGCAAAACTCTGCACTAAACTGCACCCTGGAAGATGCCAGTTTCCAACGGATGCATTATTTTCAGTTTGATATTTTAGTGAGGGTATAAAAAATGAAATTTGCTTAAATATGTAAAGTCGAGCTCATTAATATCCTGAAGGAGGTGTATGCTTATAATTTGGAGTTATTGCTGATGCTGTGAGGAATGAGATAATACTACAAGAATAATTAGACCCTGCTTCCTAGTAGAAAAAGAAATAAGATTCTTAGGACAAAATTTCAAAGTCATGGACTAATGGAATAATAATGAGGAGTTCTACTATATAGAAATTCATCATTAGTTGAAGCTGATAGAAAACGAGAGAGATCTGAGTGTATTGTTCTAGTCATAGGATCATTATAAGCAACAATGTAGGAAAAAAAAAAGGGATGTTAAGATCTGTCAGGCAATGTATTTGCAGTAGAGAAAGGCAATAGATAAGTACACAAGACACTGAGAACATCTTAATTAGTATATTCTGTGTGGTTCTGATTACATATGTTCAAAACCAGCTTAACTTGCAACAAGGGTAGCAATTGGCTGCTAGGATGATCAGGGAAGGAGTATCTATTTTCAGAAAAAAAACTAAAACTCTCATCTGTTTCATCACAAAAATGACTGAGAAAGATTTTAAGTCTCTTTAAATGTCTTTGGGAGCAAGAAGAAGGGGTGAGGCATGCAACTATTAAAATGTGATAGGATTTGTTTAAAAGCCTAGTGGAAACTATTAGAAACAAGTTGTCAGAGTCCAATACTCACTGTCTGCGTTCTTTTAGATGTTCCACATATGAAGACTTAATTTTTAATATCAAATTTGCTTATTTGAAGTTATCTGATATTACATGGGATTTTGATGGATCAGATGGATCAGAATGATACACTAATGTACTTAAAACACAATATGATTCCAAATCACATTTAGCAGAGTTGAGCGATGCCTTTATTGGTAACACAGGTTTCGGCAGAAAATAAGAACAAAATTTTTTAACCTATGAGTGAGTGGAGTGCTAAACAGATCATCTGAATGAAATAATAAAAAGAAAGAATTTAAAGTATTCCAAGATGCGGGTTGCCTATTAGATAAGGAATTTTATAACAGTACAGGAGTCATCCCAAAGGTAGAATATTAAGACTGGGAGAAGAGTATCTAGGTGGATAATTTACTGTAATCTCAAAGAGGGTCACAAGAAAATTCACTACTCTTACCTGATCGTTTATTTGCACCATAATTTTACTGCAACAACTCTGTGCCTTAGAATTCTAGCTGATCAGCTGCAGAAGACAAGGGCCCCAGTGCATAAGCTAGGAGTTTGGTTTTTCTGTTGTTATTTTTTGCTTATCTGTGTGATTTGTAACTGCAGTTCTGGACTCTGTGACTCCCAGACTTGGAGTTTGCTACTTGTGTTAAAGCGTTCTGCAGTCTTCAGTGGAGTTGATGCACCTGAACTAACTGTTCTACAGGCTGTTGGGACTAGGCAGGTCCTACACCTAGGCAGGTGTAGCTGCCTGCAGCTTTGAGGCAGGGGCTGTAGAACCCTGCCCAAAAATAATTTGGAATATTAGAACAATATCTGAGTAAACATTAATGTTTCTTATTTATTGAATATTATTATATATTATTTATTGAAACATTAAATTTTATGCAGAAAAAATATTGGTAGGCCTGTTTATATTATCTAAGATAATACAGAAACAGAAGTTTTTCCTGTCGATATACTGGAAGGAATTTTATCTACCTTTTATTTATTTACCTTGTTAATTGTATTTGCACTCAAGACAGTGGCTCACGAAGATGATAAAAGCAATTGAAAAAGATAATTGTGTGTGTCTAGATGGAAGGGAAGGAGGGCATTTTCCCACCAAATATTTGCATGTGGCTGATAACAGAGAGTAACAGAAGAGGGGGTATAGGAGAGAGTGCAAGTCAGCTTGCTGTGTTATCTTTAGGATCCTGATTCCATCTAGTCATTCTTTCTGATCTATATTCATAGGTTTTTCAGACACATAGCAGTTACATATCAGAATGATGGGTCTCAACCTTGTTTCAGGACAAAGCATCACTCTGCTTTTGAGCACTGCAGCCTGACCTGGCAGAGTTCCAGTAATTTTGCACACTCTGTGAATCCTGTGCAGAGGTTAATTCTGAGCTCAGAGCAGAATGATGGACAAGATATTCTATCAAAGTTGCTTCTCAGATTGCAAGCAAGAGCTGTCCCAGGAGTACCTCTTGAAGGTGTTGCCAATCTATGTATGTTAACAACACTTTTACAACTGATTTTACTTTTTTTTCTCTGCTGCCTAGTATATAACCTCTTGCCATTTATTCTATTTGCTTTTCTGAAGGCAACAACGTAAGACAGGGCAGGTGTATTGTTCTCCCCAGTATGAACCTAAAAATACCTTTTCTTCTGTGAAATATAGGGATTGCTTTCTGGTAGCCAGGATTTAAACATTTTGGTGTTTGTGTGTCAGGGCAGGGGAAGTAGACAAGAGCTAGCTGAATATTTCATGTTTCATCCCTCCTAAGGTACAAGGATTGCACATCATTAACTCCAGATATACTCCATCACTTTGTGCAGTGAAATTCACTAAGATTACAGCAAAATGCAAGAATTCAAGACCTTGATTTTTTATTACTTGTGAAATTCTGAGAATGACCCATTCTTCCAAACCACACTGAGTGCTGATTCAAAAAGAAAATAAATTATTCTGAAGAGTAAGAGAACATTATGCGGAAAATATCTGTGTCAGTGCAGGATATGCAGCACAGTTCTTAGTATTACTCTTGGTATATTTATAGCACACTGTCTCAGAGGACAGAAATTGAGGGATGGTTTTAAAGTTAGGACTTCTAAAAACTATGAGATATTAATTGAATACATTCAAGAATTACTGTAGTACTGAAGCAACATGGTTTCAAATTAAATTTCATTTAATAAAACACAAAGTTAGTGATGTTGTCTAAAATATTTGCACAGAATATATACACTTTTAAACAAAGAACATGATATTAATCTGACAGTATATGAAGAAAACATGACAACAAAATCCTGATTCAGGAAAATGAATGCAAATTATCATTATCAGCTTGACTTCATTTATTAAACAAACAAAAATATGTTTTATTTTATGATAATCATATTTTTTAGAGATACAATATCTGTTCTTTTGAAGTCTAGGACAACAATGAGATTCAATATAGAGGTATGTGACATATTGTACGCATCCTAACAGAATTTGTTGTCAAATATTTAGCTGTAAAACATTGACTACTATATGGTAAATTCAAAGTAGAATATAATACCCAAATGCCAAATCTATCTTTTCTAGGCAGAAGACTTGTTTTCTGTTTTCACATAAGCTAACTTACGTCAGGCTTCTCTCAAGCACTATTGTGACTTCTCTGGGAGTCTAAAAACCAGATTTTCTTTCAGCCTTATTTAACTGGGATGGACAGAAGAAAATTTTATGTATGTGCCCATACAGTACTACTGGGGTCACCTGCATATATTGCGTTTTCTCTATTGCCTCACGACAAGCATGTGGAGATCTGTGAAAATGTGGCTGAAAACACTATTGACATTTTGTAGAAAACTCAATTGCTTTCACAAACACCTTTTGCATGTTGAAACCCTTGGGCATCTTCATGCAAAACTGTTAACTGACAAAAATGAAACTCTTCAGGTAATTAGGCACTGTTAGTTGAAGCCTCCATTAAGTAAAGTAGGAAAATGATTCAACCATTAAAGAAGGCTCCAATAATTTGAAGACATCTGTCAGAGGTGACACTGCCAGGTAGTTTACTATCAAGGCTGAAGAACTTCATTTTACCTCTCTAGTTATGTCATTGGCTGGAAACTCTGCTGGAATATTTTAACTTTGGAACTCCAATTATGATTCTTATGACATCCTTAAAGTTTCTGAGATAAATGTTTACACGAGAAAGTTTAATGTCAAGTAAAACAAAACAAACAAATGGAAAATCCCACCACAAATGTTAAAGCTTTCTAGAATATGGAACTTCAATAAATCAAGTTTAGAAGGTGAACTGTCTTCAATCTAATGGCTCAGAAAACAAACTGCAAATAAGGAAGTGCAAAGCTTGTGAAAACATACATACATGTGTATATACATTTGTTGAGCCTGGCCAGCAGCTAAGCGCACCCCCACCCCCAGCCACTTGGTCACTCCCCAGGAGGGATGGGGCAGAGAATCAGAAAAGCAACACTGAGAAAACTTGTGAGTTGAGATAGAAACAGTTGAATAATTGAAGGAAACCTGTGCACATAAACAAAGCAAAATAAGGAATTTATTCACTACTTCCCATCAGGAGGCAGCTGCAAATATTCCTGCTTCCTCCTCCTTTCCCTGAGCTTTTATATGCACAACATCATATGATATGGAATATCTGTTTGGTCAATTCTGGTCAGCTGTTCCCTCCCAACATTTTGTGCACTCCCAGCCTATTTGGTGGCGGATAGAGTGGGAAAAAGAGAAAGCCTTCACAGAATCACAGAATGATATAGGGTTGGAAGGGACTTCTGGAGATCATCTAGTCCAACCCCCCTGCCAGAGCAGGTCCTGCTAGAGCAGGTTGCACAGGTTGGTGTCCAGCAGGGTTTTGAATGTCTCCAGAGACAGAGACTCCAACACCTCTCTGAGCAGCCTGTTCCAGTGCTCTGCCACCCTCAAAGTAAAGAAGTTCCTCCTCATGTTTAGATGGAACTTCCTATGTTCCAGTTTGTGCCCACTACTTCCCGTCCTGTCACTGGGCACCACTGATAAAAGACTGGCCCCATCCTCTTGACACCCACCCTTTAAGTATTTATAAGCATTGATAATATCCCACCTTAGTCTTCTGCCTCCAGACTAAAAGCCATGCTGTTGTATAAATTCTGCTCAGAAATTACCAAAACATTGGTGTGTTATCAACACTGTTTTGATTACAAGTCCAAAACAGAGCACCATATGGGCTGTTGTGAAGAGAATTAATTCCATTCCAGTCAGACCCATTACAATATGTATATAGATTTATAATGATACAGATACAGAAATAGATGCAGAGACAACAAATTTGTGCCAAGCTTTTCTGGCATTCTGCAGTTGTCTGCTCTGATTATAAAAATGAATAATTTTTAAATATCTATCATTTAGAAAACTTTTTTTTTTTAATTCCAATTAATAAAAGTGCTTTTTATTTTTTTTCAGTTTGCAGAATGATTTTTCCTGACACTTTCGTGTCCATTAGAATGTGCCAGGTTTTGTTGAGCCAAGTGTTCTTGTGTCATTACAAAAGCCGTGTAAAGTGCAATTAGATAAGTGGTCAGTGCTAATTATTGAACAGAGCACTAGATTTGCTCAAATCTTTAAACTTTAAATAACTCAGAAGTCTTATGTTCCTTCTTTAAAGTGCCCTTCAACATAAAAACATATTTCATTAGTTGGCAAATGAGGACTTGTTTGAGTAAGCGAGCTAAAAATAACTTAAAGAGCCCACCCAAAAGGAGATAAATAAATAATTAAATTACGTTAAATCAATAACTCATAAATCATTGTGATAATGTAAAACAAAAATTCCCACTAATCGATGCATTGGAAACCCTATTCCATGCACATTACTCTGGAAGCAGTGGATTTTCTATAGATATCTGAAGTTCATCAAGTGATTATTGAGCTATGTTAGATTAAAAATCACTCCATGAGTATCTAAGTTGCTTAGTGGTGAAAAGGGGGCTGCTTCCCAAGAGGCGGTGAGCTGGGAGCTGAGGATGGTTGCAACCTGGGCAGTCAATGCCCTTACGAGCAGGCTCAGACAGGGGAGCCGAGTTGTGGGGACAACAGTTGGTCCTGTTGGCTGGCCAAGGAGCCTTGGGCAATGGCAGGGGACCAAGCCAGGATCAAGGTAAAGGCAGGGAATCCAAAGAACAAGCCAGAAACTGGCCTGGGGACCAGCACTGCTGCAGCATCTCTGGGGCAGAGACTGAAGGCCCCAAGCTGGGCTGAAATAGGGGCCTGGGAAAAATGGGGTCAGGGTGTGAAGAACCTCAGGGGAGGCAAGGCAGAGACAGAAAGGGCCCCTCAGAGCCCTGACATAAAACCTCCAAATCAACATTTTAAAATATTTTTGAAAGTGTAACCTGATTTCCTATTAAGGAGTAAAAAACCCCAACATTTTAAACTATTGCATGAAATCAGTTTTCCACCAAGTAATTATCAGACAATATTTCTTTGTTGATTGTCTAAAAATACAGTAACATTTCCTGTAGCTGTTAAATTTTTTTCTGTATCTACTAAAATGCCTAGTTGATTTAAATCTATTAATATATAAATATATTTCAGAGATGCAATAATTTGACAACTTTTTCACCTTAAATACCTTTTCCCTCAGTGTTCAGCTTCAGAATGAACTCAGAAAAATCAATAATTATTCTCTTCAATAATTTAATCCATTGGATCAAGACTTAGAATTTTTTATAAAAAATATTGATTTAAATATAGGGAAAAATGTTAACAAGATAACTATTATGTCAGAAAATAACAATCATTTTCCATCTCTAACATTTCTCATGCTAGCTTTTACATATTTAACTATTTTGGAGGGGGAAGGGGAATAACAGGTGGTTGTGAATTCTGAAAGACTCACAAGGGATATGAAGGATAAGATCATCACATCTACAGTGAGACATTTTCCCTAGGATACAATAAACGTCTCTTTCTTTTAACTCTTTTCAGGTATGACTGATGTGAATTAGGATAGATGCTTTAACCATGGAGTCAAATATCATGAACGGTATGTGGGAATTGTATCCAAAACTACCAAAGCTCCATTGAAGTACTAAAGCATTGATTTTCTTCAAAGCTTCCCAAAACATTAGTATTAATCTGTGACTGTTCTGAAGGATTTAAAATGTGCTGAAGGTGGATAATGAGCAATATACTTAGATTCAATCATAGCCAATTCAGTCAAAAATTTTTAGAGCTACTGTTTTCAGAAACTAATGTTATCTGACAAAAGCCGGCTGTTAATATTTATGTATTATGTCTTATTATTCTGTGCTAGGAAAAAAGCAAAGCAAAGCAAAACAAACAAAAAACATTCAAAAAACATTCTTATTCACTAAGAATAAAATAGCTTTTGTGCTACTACTGAACAGTAGGATCTGAGGTGCATAAATATTTCTGTGGATCTGAACCTATGCACCTAACCAAGCTCAGCAACGCTTAATTAAATTATTCATAAGTATACTAAGTCAGAGAAGGCTGACAGTGTCACTCCAATGGGATCAAATCCACCTCACTTTTAGGTATGCTTTCATATTAACTTTAAAGAAAAAATTACAGTAAACGACAATGCCTCAAACTTTCAAATACCACTCAGCGTGCTGTTCAGAACAATGACACTTCAGCACCTGTATTGTCCATGGAAAAAACAAGTGTAATTTTAAATGCTCTCTTTAATCTAGTTTGGCACTATCAACTCTTAAGACCACCACACAGTTTAGTGTGGCATTAGAAGGTGGCTGCCAGTCATTGGTCACTTCTTCCTGTTCTTGGCACAACCATGTCGAGTAAATAAGGAATCAGTATTTCCTACAACAAAGAATGTTTCAAAGGGCTCCAAAGCCACTCCCTAACCACTTAACACTTCTTTAAATTAATTTTTACTCCATTTTTAAACTGCCAACATCATGTCAGTGCAAAGAATGATAACTATATTAATTTAGGTTGTGCACTGACTTAGACTCCCAGGAATCATTGCAATGAGCAGCTTCTTAACAAATCAAAGAAGATCCCCAGTTTAGTTATCAACCTCACTAGTGGTGGATGTTTGAAATGTCCAAAGGAAGAGACGAAAGGGCAACAATAATGCTTGAAGTGTTGAGTCAACTTTTCAGTCTCTCAGTTCTTAGCCAGTTCATATCCATAGCATTACATGCCCTATGACCCTCAAAAAGCTTGCATTCATACTGAGAGCCTGAACCTTGTACAGTTTTGCAAATGTAATTGCAGCAGTTGGTTTCCCTTGTTGCAGCTTGTGATTGTTGTCTCTGTCTTATTAACGTGCACTACAGAGAAGAGCCCAACTCTGCCTTCATTATAACTTCTCTTTAGATAGATGAGGATTGTAATCAGATCGTTCCTTAGCTTTCTTTTCTACAAGTTAAACAAATCCCGGTCCCTCAGTTTCTCCTGGCATGTCACATGCTCAAGTTACCAAGCCATTCAATGACCTTCCTCTGGAGTCTGCACTTCGTTGATTTCCTGTACACAGGGGCCAAACCTGGTCATCTTATCCCATCCGTAGGCACACAAGTGATGCGGATCTTTGATGGAAGTTGATAGTAAGTTATTCATAATGTTGCCTGACTGTGTATCTTGCTAGTTAGATTAGTATCTCACCTCCATTTTTGCTGCATAACTCCTAGGTATCAGAGCCTTTCTAGTGAAGACATACTCTTTAGATAGCAATCATACTGGTATCATCTAAGCAAAATTTCTGAAATATTGATTCTGCAGTTATATTATTACAACTGTGTATCATGTTTAAACTGAAGATTTCCTCATAAATAAAATTTATTGCAGAGATATTATGTGTTAATGATGTTACCTAACAATGGAAATAATGAAAAATCATAATGATGGTGGTGCACAATCCTAGTGTAATAGTTGGAAGGGTAAGCTGCATTTTCAGGAAGAGCTGGGACTGGAAATATCAGCAGTGAAGCTGTTGTGTTTATTTTGTGTCCTCATATTTGTCAGGAAATTTTTTACTTTTCTCAAGTGACTTCCCATGTATATTCTGTATTTTATGTCAGGATTCCTCAATTATAAAAACTTAATATTAAAATATTTTAAAAGAATTTGCCAGTAATATTCTGTTTCCAAATTCTTTCTTTAGAATTTACATTCTTTTTTTTTCTTTCCCATTTGATCAAGAACATTTTGACAGCAAAAATTTTTTACTTCAAAAATTTGAAGCTTTAAGGTGAGATACTTTATATATAACTTATGCTAACCATCTTTAATTTCTCATGCCTACAAGTCTTTGAACTTAGTAACAAACCAAAAGAAAACTGAAAAAAGAAAACCCCAAACTGACTTTCTTATCATATACAAATTAAATTTAAACTTTTTTATAGTAGCATGTACTTGGAAGGACCTCATACTGGCCTGTCGGCCGAACAGAAATTTTCCCTTCAAATCCATATACTGCTTAGAACAGGTACAAGCAATTTTTCGAAGTTTTTTGTGAAGCAATTCAATGAGTAGAGTACACAATTAGGTGATATGAATAGGATAATCTTGCTAGTAGTTTGTAGAGTTGAGTGAAGAACTATTATTGATTCAAGACAACAGCTCACAACAGTTCTGAAATAAAAAATGTTTTTATGCATTTAAAATGGTACTTCGTGGCAATTGGGCACTGCCTGTCTTCATTGCATTCTCATCTAGTTATAATGCTGCTTTCTTTACTCCTTATTTATACATTACTTCCATCAATCTTTTAAATAGCAAAACTCAAAATGTTTACAAAGACGGAAAGTTTAGAAATATCAATATCATCTGCTCTACATTCTCAGTGGAGTTGCCTTCTTAATAGCAATTTAAATTGAGAAGAAACAATTACTCAACCGAAAATCCCCACTTTGAGCTTTTTTCTTTGTAATGTTGCTCAATCATCTTTTGAGAGTAGGGCCATCAGGTATACCATTCTGCTACAACATCAGATACAAAGATGTACTCTGTGCTTCTTGTAATCATTGTGCTAAATGAAAAAAGACTAATGAGGCTTAAAGAGACTTAAAGGTCTAGGACCTTTAAGTAAAGTTAATAATTTATATCATTACATTATAATACTACTTTCAATAACATTACTACATTTTTCTAAATTATTAAATTAGTAAAGTTATTAAATTTTAGTAAAATCAATTATGTAAATTGGACACAGGTCCACATTTGTGCAGATGCTACTTATAATGTCTATAGATGTTTTTTTTTCCCCAGACTTTACTGGCACATGTTGCATGTATGTAGTAAATATTTTGAGCACTTTTTGTAGTGCTAAAAAATACATTAAAGTCCAGAATGTTGGTACATTCTAAACCCCTTATTTTACTTATTGTCTTGTTGCAGCTAGTGCTCTCAAATTTAATGCCCTCTAAGTCAAATCAAAGATTATTGCTCAGAGATTTTCACTAATTTATTTTCTCAGAAGCATTACCTCAATAGAAAAATGTGTGTGAGTGTGTGTGTGTGTACATGTATGTGTGCATTAGCACATATGTGTTTGTGTGCTGGGCAGGTTTTTCAGAAAGGAACTAGAAGTAAAACAAGTTTGCAAGCAACAGCACGCCTGCTTGTGAGGGAAAACAAAAGAAAGAATTAGTTCCAAGTCTACAGGTCATTCAAATGGCACTGAGGCAATACATTTATGTTTGTCTCCTGAGAGGATTAAATTGTTCTGTAGAAATTTTGCAGTCGTATTCATTCCCTCAGTAAATATACTTAGGCAGAATTAAGAAGAAAAGTATATTTCAAATATTCTACTGTCCTCTTCTTTCCCTTCTCTTCTAGTTCCTACATGGGTTCTAACAACAAGGGTTATGCATGGTCAACTAAAAATCATTAGATGTGTCTAGTTTTTCAGAGCTGTTTCTAATGTTCCTGGGATTATAAACAATTCAATACAAGTTGTTCATGACAGACAGGATGTATAAGTGGTTGGTGATAGGTTGTCATCATTCAATTACCAGGAGATATTTAATCCAAAAAGTAAAGTTATCAAGGAAAATGTGGAGATGAAGATGAAAACAGTACCTAGATGTCTTCTGTATTCATATATCTCTATCCATGAAAGTAAATATAGTGAAGTTGAATATCGCATGCTTAATACCACATGATCCGGATTCTAAATTTACCTTTCTGTACATGAAAGTATACAAATGAGAAAAAACCCCACAGCTTAAACATAACATTAATGCCAGAGCATCAGTTTAAGATGATGGAGCTCAAAGTAAGAGTGTTTATATTTCATACTTCCATGAGAGATTAAAATTATTATGTCAGTAACTCTTTAAGAAATTAGTGTACAGTCCTACAATGTTTTCCAATACCTTATTGTAAGAAAAAACTAATTTGAAATTTAGTTAATCTTTCCCCATTGAAAGTTTTGTTTGGTTGGATAGGTGGATTGTTGTCACAGAGTTGTCACATTTACCTTTTTTTTTTTTTTTTTAAATACTGTTTTCCTCGTGTGGTACAGTTAGTATAAATTTTGTATACTGCATTGCAAAGCTTTGACATGCTGTCCATAGCATTATATGGTAAAACCTAGCAAACCTAGTACTTCTTTTCTGTAAACAAATAGATATCTCAGCGGTCTTTTTGTTTGTTAATTGCTAGTGAATTTAACCTTCATGCAGCAATATTGCTGTTTTCAATCTACTTGATAAAGTTTGGTGGAAGATGGGGAGGCTTAGTGGCTTACAAACTGCCTGAAGGTTTAACTAAAATGTTGAATTGCACAGACTGTATGGATAAAGCCATGAGAACCGAGATGGATAAGGTGTCAGACTTACTGACAGAGTATAGAAATAAGCTGAACAACATAGTTTAGTTGCTTGGCAAATACACTGGTGTTTGTTTAGTTTAGGTTGGGATAGGTTTTTGTTTGGAGAAAACTTAACAGGGCTTTAAAGTGTTAAAGCTACTGAGATGCCTCAAAATTTCACAGTCCCCATGTGGTCTTACTCCATGCCAGACAGCTTTTGAATGCCGGTCACAGAAGTCTTTTTTGATATTATTTGTGTTTTCATTCAAATTAAAAATTTAGTGACAGGAGTTTTCAGACAGGATATTAAATTGATGGATTATTACTTTTTTTCTGTTGTTCCCTAAGTGTTATCTCCTATTCCTACTGCTACTAAAGAATGCTTATACCTTTTGGGGATGCCCAGGTGTAACCCTCATCTACTCAGACAGTAATCAGTACCTGCTAGTGATCATCAAATATTTATATTAACGATCTGTTTATAATTTCTTTGTGTGAGAAAAACACTCTTCCATCTAGTAGGTATGGTTTGTCTTTCTTTTTATGCCTTTTTTTTTTTTTACGTCAACCTGCAATTACATTTATATATGTATATACTTTGTATAAACCTAGATGACTATAGTAGACACAGTTTATGCTTAGCTCTGGTTTACAGATTTAGTAATCTGAAAGCATTTTGCAGTGGCAGAACATTTGAAGAGCGTGATTCTAACCTGGCTTTAGAAGAATACCAGAAGTGCCAGTGTATTTTAAATCTTGAGTAGCTGCTGCCAAGATGTTTTTATCACAAAGTGCTGCAGACGTCATTTTCACTGTTTATTTTGGGGTTTTTTTTTGCTCCAAACTGAAAGAGTTCCAAAGTGGTTTGTTTTTTATTACCTCACCCTGGGATCTAGTTGGACCAAAAGTGGTGTTGGAGTCAGTGAATCTAGTCCCCTGCAATTGCTAGGCATCATGTCACAATTTTGATAATGTGTTTTAAGATGAACTGCAATACTGCTGGTCACACGCTTTCCAAGAAACTGGTGTCCTGGAAGCATCATCAGTAATAAATCTAAAAGTATTAAATACACAGGTGCAAGAAAGAAAAACAACTTATGAGAAATAAAACCCACTTCAGTCAGAAAGTACCATGTGGCATGATCATTTCCTTAAATGTAACCACATTTGCTGTTTTGTCTTCTCTTTATCCCAGTCCTTGAACAGAAGAGAAGGCAAGCCCTGCCACTAATACCTTCTCTAGCTCCGCTGTTTACAGGCTTAAAGACTTCCTTTCCTATATCTAGCACTCTTGCCTACTTTGTGAAGTGAATAAGCATATCAAATAACCTTCTACCATTTCATAAAAAATTCAAAGCAGTGACACTTCTAAGATTTAGAAACCTCTCACGCTCATTTGTTAAACCGAGCGCACAGCCACAGAGCTCTCCAGGAAAGACAGTGGTTGTGGTGCTGACTTAAATTTTCAGGATGCATTTCTAACTGGGTGTTGCTTCAAATGATTAGGAATCACAAGCAGCTGCATTTTAGAGACAGAGAAGAAGTAGTGAAGTGTCTGCTTTCCTAATATCCAGCCCACTATTAAAAGAAAAAAAGAAGCTGAGCTTTGAAAAATTACATCCATCATCCTTCAAACCTTAACTCTCCTTATAAAAGAGCTAAGTAATCGATAGCTGCAAACTACAAATGCTGTTAAGTACTTGCGCTAAAACTTGAGAAACTTTCTTTTAAAAAGTATTAATTATATTGTTTCAGGTTTCAATAACATTGGTTTAAGACAAAGTATATTTTTTTACTTCCTTGCAGTCTGTGGAGAAACATTGTGTAAAACCTTATTTTGTGTAATAATCACAGCTGCTGTCAGCCAGTTGCAATGAAATTAGTACTCCAGTTGAAATATGGCAACTGGGAGTCCCTTGATGGTTTTTCCCAGCTACGGACTTCGTAGCTTGTCCTCCCACACATTGTGAGAGAATAGATATTACTCTCACTTTCAAATAGCTGCTGTGTTAAAAGCCGGAAGTATTTCACCCAGCATTGAAATGTATCAGAGTCCATCATTCTTACTGAGATGCCTCTTGCTGAATCTCTATTAAAGTACCTGGGATTATGCAGGCTGCAGGATCTGTCACTGATAGGTTAGCTGGAAATATGAAGGCCACTGTGTTTAAACCAGCGTTACAACTACTACTGAATGTGTATAACTAATCAAAAACAAAGAAAAACAAAACCAGAGGGGGTTATATTAATTAATCTGGCAATTGTCTTCAAATCAATACTGGTTTTGAAAAGTAGTTCATTTGGAGACTATGCGAGGTCATCTCCAATGTAATATAAAGCTCTTTTCATGAACAAAGCCAATTGCCAAAAATTAAGTACGACAAAATAGAAAACAGTAAGCTACCATTTTGAGTATCTGCTCTTTTTCTGAAAGAAAGATGATGAAAATACAGGATGAAAACCAGCATAAGAAAAAACCTGATTCTTAAGAGAGGGAAAACCAGTCTGCTTTGTGTATGCTGGTCTGTCCACCAGATACTTCACATTTTCCATGTAGATTTAGACTCCTGGAAGAGAATAGAGTGCATGTATTGTGCTCATGGGTATTCAGAAGTCTTTGACACATAGATAAATACTTTCTGCCTCGACCAAATTTGAGGTTGAAAAAGATAACATGAGAAACTCAACGGAAAGTCAAGCCTGGTATGTTCCCTGAGTTACTGAGGCTCCCTATGCCTAAGTATAGAACTCCTGTGTTCAGGAGATTTCACGTGTTCCTAAGTGAACAAATTTCTTACAAACCTTTGAAGCAGAATTCCTGGAACAGCTGGGACTTTGAAATATAAATGATTCAGTGCCTATTTAAAATTTGCCTTTATGGTTCTGATCATTATTGTTAAAGCCGTGCAAAATGTCCAAAATGTCAGGGTTTTCTTTTTTTTTTTTTTCATATAACTGTAGAATATTTGACAGATTAAAGAGGTTACAAAATAAGTTTCCAAATTAAGTAGCCGAACACATAACAGAAAAAGTCCTAATGGCTTAAGCTTAGTAATCATACAAAACCCAGTAAAGACAATAGATCAGATGTTATTAGAAGTACTATTTAACACTAAATAATTTATTCCAATGGGAAACTATTTGGGTAACTCTGAAACTGTGACTACTAAAGAAGCTAGTGATATCCTTGCTGCTTTCTGAATTCTTTTGATGCTGGTAAAATGTATATGTAAAGCAAGAGTGAGAAAACCCATGGTGCCAGCACAAAGTATATTAAACTTCCATAACTCTGAGTCTCATACTGCATGGCTAGAGCTGCCCAATGAGTCAGGGGTATTCTGGCACTCAGGATAATAATAATGATATTGGAAATTATTAAAAAGAACTGTGTCTTCCAAAGCAATTATTGAACATTCAATCAATTGCAGCCAGGGTGGTTTCCTGACTAAGGGGATCACTTAGGAATTTTTTTTATCAGGCCCAGAGATTGTTAGCTTAATAAGCTTACAGACTGCAAAATAATTTGTATACTGATTAGAAACCCACTCAGGAATCAGTACTCTCTCATGGTCTTTGAGTATGTCTGGCTTAAGAATAAATTTTACTTGGCCGTATATCTCCTCTGTCAAGCTTGGGGATCCCCATATAATTTTTCAAGGTTTGTTGAATTTGTTTATCCCTGATAGATGATTCTACTGGTTTTCTTAAAGTGTTTAACCCTGTTTGTGATATAAACAAGCAAGCAGCATTTTCTCTTTCTACCATAGTTAGTTATATATTTATATATATATAGTGTGTATACACACATATGTATATATACTCTTTCTATATACGGTATATATACATTGTATATATACAATGACCCGAATATCAGTAAGAAAGGCAGAAAGAAAGAAGACAGCTGAGCCTAGAGGGTTTGAAAAGGAGGTATTATTTTAACATATATACATACATGTTTATGTGTATATATATATGCCTGTTGAGCTTGTGCTGCTAAAGGAGCACAAACTGAAAAAAAATGAAAGGGACACGAAAAGTAACTCAAAGAACCATCTTTTAGGAAGTCATTAAAAAAATATATATATATAGAACAGATAAAAATATCTACTCTGTTATCCATTATAGGTTAAGAGAAAGGAAGGAACAGCATATTCAAATAAAATACTTAACTTGATAAAATAAAAAATATATTATGGTATTTTACAGTAAATCATTTTAAATGTCTTGGGGTAATATTACCTCATACAGGCATGGATAGGCTCTAAAAAAATAGTATTAGAAAAAAAATCCTGGTTTGGAGACTGTTATGAAAGGTACTATGTGCTATTGCAGTTTCCACTGAGGCTCACAATAAAGTATCCAGTTTCATAGCATTTCTCAGTATCTCCATAATTTCTTACACATAAAGATCTTGATTAAAATTAATTTACGAATCTCTACAAGAATTACTTTAGGCTAAGAATATTTCTTATATACAAAGAAGAATATCGTTAATTCCATCCCTCCCTCATTCCCATATTTTAAAATCAATTCAAGTAATGTATGCTTTTTAAAAGCAAGCATCTCTTACTACACCACATGTTTTTCCATCACTTTGGTGCTAGTGGTGGGTGGCCAGGTCTTTACAAAACACTGAATCTGTAATAGTTGTGTTATTCACACAATTGCTTTTAATGAGGTGGCTCTGAGCCAATGGTATCAGTATCTCTGTGCTAGCTCTGCAGCGTATATGATGACATAATTGTTTCGTGACTAACAAGCTATAATGTGAACCACATGGACTGTGGAAATCTAATTTACAAGCTAGATGGTCGTTTTGACCATGAATTGAAGATGCCGCCATACAGAAACCAAAGATCTGAACTACACATTAGTGACATGCACTCCACCTTGAACAGCAGGAGCTTGTGCTGCTGACAAATGAAAGTCCTTCTGGGACACCATTACAGAAAAGCAATATAGGTTTAATACTGTATGTCTCCTTAGCACAGAAGCAATTTATCAGAGACTGTGACAAGATAAACTCAAATTTTATGACTGTGTGCTGTTCAGGCCAGATGAATAAGTTAAGCAAAATAAAGAAAACAGTTGTTTGCAAATGTGAAATAGGTATCATGAAATACTGAAATGTTTTCAGTGTTAGTTCTAAGTATATGCAATTTAAGCCTGCTAAGTTACTGGACACTCTTGGATGGTATCATCTTTTGCTGGCTTCATGAATAATATAAAACTGAAGATGCAGGTGGATATTTAAGATGCACTAGTTTTTTTTAAGCACTTAGAACTTTTGTTTCACTTAACAGTACAGAAGAACTACCTTTTCTTGTTCCTCCTTTTTAAAGATGGCTAAGCACATAAGATTACTTCTTTCCAGGCACCTCCAGGCAAAATGGGAAGCAAAATTCAACTAGTTTTTACCCACTGAATATCATCACTGCTCAAGTAAATCAAAAGTTACGTAGGTTTTTTTTACTAGGCAAGATGGTTTACAAGAGATTAGCACTGACTATGAAAAGATGTGTGATAATTGCATTTTACTGCAGATTTGTTGATTTCTGAAGAAATATTAACAATGTTTAATTGTAACACTGATAATGTTTTATTTTTTTAAAAAAGAAAACAGTGAAGTCAAAAGTGATTATTTTGCTTTTACAGCTAGTATTTTTACTTGGCAGACAGAAAAAAATCAGGTTGTCTGACTATTGTGAAATTCTGAGCTGAAAGTAAAGAGCAAACACTGATGATTGTGTGACTTTTTTACTAGACCTAAAAGTGTGATAAATCTTAATAAGTAAGTATGCTTCCTAGCAGCCTGTACAGAATCTTTCTGCAGTTTCTAACAAGGGAGATGGGAAGAGAGAATGGCCCCTTGTGTTGCTCAGTTTCATGCCAAATTAACTGTACTTGTAGGAAGAAGTGGTACAGGCCAGCATAGTCTGCAGAGAGTTTACCTGTCAGACTGCATGCAAAGGAGAAGCCTTTTTTGGGTTGGTGTGATAGAAAGAAACTGGGTTTAGTAGCATAGGTGAGTTTCCATAAGTCTTCATTTCTATTTCCAAATGAAAATTTGAGTTTGCTTGTTTGTTATATTTTGAAGGGAGAGGGAGAAAAACACAGTGAGTGAACAGTCTGGAACATCATTTCTGTGTGTCATGCTCTTTGAGTAGAATATCTTCATCAATGGCTAGGGACCTCACAATACTCTACTGTTTCTCCTGTAGCAGATCTTTGATAGTGATATCATTCAACAGGATTTTGCTACACATAGAAAAATGGAAGCATAAGAAACCCCATCAGAATTCTAATTCTCACATTTTTAACAAATCTTGGTTGGAAATTTTTTAAAAATAGATCTAACTATGTGGAAACTCTTTGTTTTGTTCTATAAGCTGCTATAGTTATGCTAGCACTGATAAGTACCATGTGACCTGGAGATTCAACAGTGTAAAAAGCTCCTTACCTGTACTGTAAATCTCTGACCTAACTCTGCTTCTTGTTGGTTTCTTGATACAGATCTGATATGTCAGATTTTTGTTTTAATCTCTTTATCACCATCAGATCCTTCTGCTATCATAGCAATTATTCTGCTGTAACAACTATTAAGACAGAATAAATATTTAATTGCAAACACACACAGCACAAGTCCTTAATGTAGTTCCATCAAGAAGTCATGGTACGGCAAAAGAGTGTTGTACGCTTTGGCTAAAACACAAGTTTATGGGTTAGTGAAGGAAGAAGTTGACAATAGGAATTATAAAAGTATTCTAAGGAATATTTTTAAAAAGCTGGTTTTTAGTGGGTTGCTTTTGGGAACAGATTATTGTTCTGAATGATCTTAGCTTCTTTATTTTGGAGTCCATACAGAGAACTATTGCCTTGTTTTTTTCTATTTTTCACTTGAGTGACTTGATAGCTTTTGATTCATCTGAAAAAGATGATGATAATGAAAAAGAGCAACAATAGTGCTCACAGCAGATACAGGCCAGGTCTTCAGCTTCTCACATCAAGTAGTTCTCAACTTCCCCCACAGTAAAAAAAAAAAAAAAAAAAAAAAAAAGTTGTTTTCCAATGTTCAGAGGGAACCTCCTGTGTTTCAGTTTGTGCCTGTTTCTTCTGCTCCTGTCACTGACCACCACTGAAAAGAGCTAGCTCCATCCTCTTTGCACCCTCCCTTCAGGTATTTGTACATACTGATGAGATGCCCCTGAGCCTTCTCTTCTCCAGGCTATATCGTCCTAGCTCTCTCCGCCTTTCCTCATAGGACAGATGTTTCAGTTGTTTAATCATCTTTGTGGCCCTTTGTTGGACTCTCTTTGGTATGTTCATGTCTTTCTTGTACTGGGGAGCCCAGACCTGGATACCGAACTCCAGAGACAGAACTGTCTGAGGATGCTGCTAACCTTTATTTTCTGGAAGGGCACATTGCTTGCTCATGTTCAACTTGGTGTCCAGCAGGACAAGCTGCTTTCCTGATGAGTGGCCCTAGCATGTACTGGTGCATGGGGTTGTTCCTGCACAGGTGCAGGACTTTGCACTTCCCCATGTTTAATTTCATGAGGTTCCTGTCATCCCATTTCTCCAGCCTGCCAAGGATGGTAGCATGACCCAGTGGCATATCAGCCCCTCCTCCCAGTTTTGTGTCATCTGCAGACTTCCTAAGAGTACACTCTGCCTCATCATCCATATCTTTAATGAAAATGTTAAACAGGATTTGACCTAATATTGACCCCTGGGTTACACTGCCAGCTTCTCATCTCCAACTAGACTTTTAGCTGTTGATCACCACCCTTTGGGCCCTGCAGTTCAGCCGGTTTTCAGTCTACCTCACTGGTCAACCAGCCCATGCTTTATAAACTTCTCTACGTAGAAGTTAGAAAATGCCTAGTTGTCTCCTCTCATCTACCAAGCCAGTCATTTCATCATAGAAGTTTGTCAAGTTGGTCATGTATTGTCTCTGGGTCCTTGGATTTCCGAAGGCTGGTCTTACCACTAAAGACTGAGGTGAAGAAGGTATTTTGGTACCTCAGCTCTTTCTATGTCCTGGGTCAACAGGGCTCCTGACCCATTCAGCAACTAGCCCAAATTTTCCTGTCTTCCTTTTGCTACTTATAGAAGCCCTTCTTATTGCCTTTGACATCTCTCAACAGATTCATCTCCACGTGGGTGTTGGCTTTCCTAACTGTCTCTCCATGCTCAGACAGTGTCTCTATATTCCATACCTGTCACTGCTTCTACCTTCGCCTTTTGTTTTCTCTTGTCTTTGATATGGGCAAGAAGAAAGAAAAGTGTAGAATTCCTGCTGTCCTCTAGACTTCCTGCATCCTTAAGATTGTGTGTTCAGGAACAAGACTTAAGTCTACTTCCTTGTCAACCTCGTGTAGAATGGAAATGAACCTAAATTGTTTATCAACCTACTTCCAGAATACATAACATAATAAATCTAAAATGTTTAGCAGTCAAACAGAAATCAAGAGCCAAGAAGTCATAAAATAAACCATCAGAACTCAGTTTCCACTATTTTGTATTTGGAAAAAAACCCAAAGAAACAACAAAACACCCAAAACCCAACCTTCATTTTAATGTAACACTTTTGATGACTGGATATTCAATAGTGACCTTGCAAACTATAATGACATGTCTACCTGAATGACTGGAAAGATCTTTTATAAGGCCAAGCAAGAAGAAGGTTTCCTCATGAAAGGTGCCAAGAGAGCTATCCAAGCAGATCACCTGAATAAACTACCTGAAAGAACCTGCTAAGCATATGAACTCTCTTTAAATCCCACTTGATTTAAAGACATCAAGGCAAAACAACAACATACTTAGAAAGAGTGTTGAATGTCTTCCTTTGCTGAGTTTGTAAGATTCACTGGTTGAATCTCATTATAACTTTGTTATCTAAATAGTAAATTTATCTACTGGATGTATTTTTGTGCAGGTAAAAAACCCAAGGGTTATGATCAAACAAGCTTTTTCTGTTTTGATTTAACTCTTCATTTCTTCATGTAAGGAGTTTGTAAGTTTACTGTATAGAACAAGCTTGTTGGTGCTGTACTACTCCTTTTCACTTCTATTCATTTCTTACACTGCACTATAACTTTGTATGTTTCTATCTAGTACAGGAACTCACTACCACAAGCAGTGACTATGTTCTGTTACTTAAACACCTTATAAACAAAATATATCTGGTCTTTCTCTGATGTGCAATATTAAAGCTAGAGATGGATGTCCATATATGGGACAACGTAATGAATCCACAGGAAATCAAGGGACCAATGTATTACTGTTATTCATTTGGAAATTGCTAACTTTGTCAAAACATTAAAGAGTTCCTTTTGCTACAAAAAACCAAGAGTTCTTCAAAATACTGGGGACATTTTCTTTCATACTGGGTTTCTTACCCAGCAGCAATGATTGCGATTCTTGTTATAATCAATTACATCAGTTACTAGTATGTAACATATTTGTAAATTGAACTATCAAAGTTGAAATTTTTGCTGATAAATCACTGATGGGTATTTTTTTTTTTGGATGATAAATGAAGGCTTTTATGTATGAAAGAAAAACCTTCAAATTTCTAAATCTTAATGATGAAATCTAGGCTTAATATGTCTGTTTACATTTGGTTTCTCTCATCCTGCTTAATATCTCAATATGCTTTCAGTGCACAGCATGACAGATGCTCTTAGAAGATGGTTCTCTTTGTGATCAATAAAGAGGAATTATAAGTATGCAAGTCCCTGTAAATGAAAGCTAGTTCAATATTCATGCTAAATGCTTTAAGTAATACATTACTTCCCGAAGAATGTAATAGGATAAATTAGTCTCTAAAGTGACCAT